>NC_056556.1:19237106-19844090 GCF_910596095.1 Thunnus maccoyii
CCAGTGCAGGCTTAGTTTCTCACCATAAACTACCACAAGGTGGTGCAAATACAACAACCTTAAAAGCTACAAGAGTAATGTCATAACAAATGAGATGTATGAATTTGTTGTTTTTTTGCTTTGTAGTGAGGTTTGAACCACAGCAGATGGCGGGTAGCTTTGATTTCCCTCACAGCTACATATATCAAACACTCTATAAAAGCTGAATGGAATTATGAGACAGCATTCCAGTTGAGATTGTGGAGTCGTATGGCGTCGGGCGGGTCTGTGTGAAGTCATACCAATGTATATTTCATGAGAAGCTCTTGTTTTCAGGGTGATATCCGGGGCCCATTTGTGGTTTTCTATCCCTTTCACCATTGCTGAACTGAGAACTCACCACTCTCTCTCTCTCTCTCTCTCTCTCTCTCTCTCTTTCTCTCTCACTCACACACGCACACACATACACACACACACACACACACACACACACACACAAACTCCAGGTCAGAGTCATGAAAGGCATCCACAGCCCGCAGCAGTTTGGGAGAGCTCTCATGTACCCGGCTCTGACAGCAGAATTAGGGCAGACCGTGCACGTGACAGTGGGGAGATGCAGATGTATGTGCACTTGAGTCAATACAGCACTGCAGTAACACAAAACAAAACAAAAACAGGCTTGATCAAAACTCGGCGCTCTCTGTATTTTCTGTCATACAGAGAAAAACAGTTTGAATCCTGTCTTACAAAGAAACTCCGTTGAAAAGCAAAGATCTAATAAGACTGAAAATATATTTCTTTTTACTCAGAAATAAAGTTGATCTTCACAATAGTTTGTTTCCTGTGATCCTGCTTATGGCATGCTTATTTGCATTCAATCCTGTTTTGTATCTGTGTGTATTTGTTGATTGCAGAGCTCACAAGAGACAGTCAACATCAGACGAATTAGTTGGATGTTCCATACTGGCATTCTGACTGGCTCCTCATGTTGATTTCATTTGGCTATTGGAAGGACGTGCAAAGGTTAGGAGCATTCATTTAGAGGCTCAGCTCTCTGGCCAACGCTGATGAGTTCAGTGTCTGCAGTCAATTTCCACAATCTGACCTCCAGCTTTACAGTTAAAGTGGTAATCCTGTAACACATCACTTCCTATAGCAGCCAGGGGCTATTGTCAACTGTTGGACATCAGCTGGTTCAAGGGTGGCAAAGCGAAATTCTCGAGTGGTATCACAGATGTGTTATTTGGTAAGAAATGATGTCATTATACTGAAGTTTGACTGTTGTTATTCATTTAGGAGATCTGAAAATGACTCAGTACTTTCTAAGATAAATATCTCATGTGTGTGATGTTCAAAGTCACATTTTCCGTGTTGTCTCTCTCAGACTCGGACAGAGTTTGGTCTCAGTCATGTTCTTTTCTGCCCCATTACTATATTTGGTGCTGATGATGTAAAGGAGAGGAGGGTGCTAAATAATGTAGTAGTCATAAGAGTAATCAATATTCACAAGGTCACAAAACCTGCCTCAGCACAGAGCAGTAATATTTCCAGCATCCATGTAATAACCATTTAACAAGGCAGCATCAATTGTTTATTCAACCACTTACAATGACCTCCCTGTCATGTGAACTCAAATAATGATCAGTAATGTCCTCTCTCAGAGGCAAACACAGCAGGTAATCTCCTTGAAAATTATGTTCATATTTACAACAAAAAAATATGCAACCCTATAATCGTAATGCTGAGTGAATTATGTTTTCTCTCAACATGATGAGAAAATGTTTTTAATTCATGTATTTGCAAGGTGCAAAAATGTTAATACTGAATGTATGAAGCATTCAGACCTGGTTGAAGTCCTGGTTTTTGACTTGCAGAAAGCATTTCTACATATATTAACCTCAAGTTTTGGAACCTTGAACATGTTCAACATATAAGTAACAGAAAATCACAAAAAGCACAATATGTATTAATATAGAAAAAGTCTGCAATGACTTGAAGCATAACATGTTTATTAACATTTAAACAAAACGACGATCTTTCACTAATCTTAACCAAAGTGCTTTCCACAAACTTCAATATATACAATACATTTCTAATTTCCATATCACAGCTCTGCTATCAGAGACTTTTCTCTTACACTGTCTGTGGGGTGATGGACTTCTTTGATAATGAAGAAAGAATAGTTTTAATCAATCCCATCACCAGAGAAGAATGTCAATGTTGACGGCTCTGCAAAAGCCTGAATTACATTCAGTGAAAACATTTTTTACATTCTTGTTTTCTACAATACGTGTGCATGACGTATGGTTAAAGGATTTAGCTGGTGATTTTCTATATTTTCCTTACTGTCAACAAATCTCATGTGCAGAGGCAAACCAACAATTCAATTCAATTTTATTTATATAGCGTCAAATCACAACAGAAGTTGTCTCAGGGCACTTTTCACATATAGCAGGTCAAGACTGTATTCTTTAATTTACAGAGACCCAACATTCCCTCACGAGCGAGCGCTTGGTGACAGCGGTAAGGATAAACTCCCCTTTAATGGGAAGAAACCTCGAGCAGAACCAGGCTCTAGGTGGGTGGCCAACTGCCTTGAACGGTTGGGTTGAGAGAGAAAGAGGGAGGTAGGGGAAGAGAGGAGAGAGACACAGAGAAGCACAGTAACAACAACAATAACAATATTAATAATAGAAATATGACTAATCATAATAATAGAAGGAGGCGTGGGCGTCAAGCAGGACCACATCAGCATGGGGTCCCTGCAGCCACAGTTCATGGAAGCCTGCCATCCATAACCCTGATTCATATTCATAACATAACATATTCATATTAAAAACCTGTCAGTGAGCCACACCGGTGCATTGGGTTACATGTTCCTTTGTCCATGAAGACAGTGGTTACCATAACTTGTGAATAAGTGGTTGAACAAACAATCACACACAGAAAATCAACAGTTCTTTCTAGAACTTCAGCAGTCTATGTCAGACATGTTATATCTTCAAAAGGAAAACCATTTTCTTTCCTTTCAAATTCTATATTCCACACACTGAGTACTGGCTCTCCCACCTCAAAGCCTTTATCTGATGTACAATAAATCTCACGCCTCACTGATGTGTCATTTTTTCAAATTGGCTTGAAGATCGCTTGAAGACAGACCTGTTGATCTCAGCGTTAACTTGCCCACCAGCAGCACTGTGTGCACAGACGTGTAAATGGATGCTTAGCGCTGTGAGAAAAATTCCTTCAGCTCTGATTCAGCTGTGCTCAGTGAGACACGTTGACTCTGTACCCTGGAGAAGAGACCCCCCCCCCAAAATGTGGGGGTGTGTGTGTGTTCATGTGTGTGAGTAAAACACAGCCTGAGGAGGAGATCAGAACGTATTAACACCTAATGGCGGAAAAAACAACTTCATCATTTCACTTGAGCAGTGAGGGTGTGCAGCTGCCACATTGCAGCTTCGGTTCACTCCATGTAAACTGTAAATAATTCATGTTGCACCCAAACATAATTATGACACCATCAATTTCGTCTTGTAACAACACATTTTCTTTTTTCTAGGCATGGATACCATTAAACTTTCAACACCTCAGACAGCAGTGGCTTCAGGTCATTGGGCTCACACAGACCCAACAAGAGGCTGTGAATGAATTTATGATACATCTGTGGTGCTTTAAAATATAATGATATGAGGTGTCTGCCCAAACACCTCTACTGTATACTGTGCACAGTGTATATGAGCAGTGGATGTTACCTAAACAGCCCTGACATGCTCATAAATGTACACACACAATCAATCCCACGTTGTGATCTTTGAGACTGTTTAGCAAGTGTGGAGAGTTAAATCAGAAGATGATGAGCTCTCAACAATAAGTAAAATGTCCTCAAACATTTAAACTAAGACTTAATTCATTCAGACATGATCAGTGGTACTAGCTAAGCAGCGTGGTTTTATGTCATCAAAGTGCATCAAGTAGCAAGAAAGCATCTAACTTAGCTTACTGGTCTTGAATTTCCTGATCATTTATTTGCAGTTTTTACAGTGTTCATTTCATACTTCTACTTGATTAATTCTAATTAGTTACAAGTGTAACACTTTTATTCTGTGCACAGCAGGTCAGCTATCCAGCTGATATGCAAAAAGAATAAAGTTTCCAATAGTAAATGAATTGCTAGTTGGGATTCAATCATAGATTGTATATAAAGCTGGACATAGCGGGGTGTGACATCATCCACTGGTTTACATTGGAGCCAGTTTGAGTTGCTGCTTATGTTCGGTGCCATCTCTTCAGTTTGGAGCCAGGACCTTCTAAATAAGGCATGCAGGATGTTGCCTTTCATGCTCTGGAAACACACCCTGCTACCTCAGACCCAAGCTAACACTAGCTTCCTAGGAACACCAAGCACTGCAAACTTGGGTGAGTGTTAGCTAAATTGTGCTAACAGGGCAGGTATCATACTCAAGTAACATTAAACTTAGTGAAATATTGCAACAATAGACCAACTCAGTGTGAGTCCCAGAGCCGGGGAAAGCATCAGGTGAGCAAACTATCAATCACAGCTGTCAATCAACGCCCACACGGCAGAGATCAAAGCTACTATAAATGTTCAAATCTTATTAACGGAGCAATAATTCACAAAATGATCAACAGCACTTTTATCAGAAGGCCGGAATTTAGCAGTTGAGACCATAATGACTTGTTGAAAAAAAAAAGATTGACTTAGTATTTCTAGAGAGAAGTTAACACTTTTTGAATGGGAGTCAGTTGGAGTATCTAGTGGTCGTCGGTGGTATTGCACTTTAAGGTACAAATGCATTGGCTTCAACCTCAACCTTGGTTTCAATAGAGCCATTCCCTCAAGAAAATCCCTGTTTTCCCAATAGCGCCAAATTACATAGATCTTTCCAAGAAACTTGTTAGGAAATAGTAAATTATTTTAAATTATAGTAAAATTGCAGACCTGTGACATAAAGCATGACAGTTTTGGGGTTTGTTTTCATTTCAGCTTTATTTTTTGCTGTAATTATGCATTTTTCAAGCATGAATATAAAAATTAGATTTTCAAAATTTTATTTAAATTTAGTCATTGTAGTGCTGCCACCCCTTATCAAGGGCAGAAGATGTTGCTTGGCACCGAAAAACTTTTAAGGGGATGTCGGAGAAGCAAGTCAGTTGGTAGGTGGCATTTATTAACAGAAATATTAATAGAGAAAGAGGTATAAACAGAGGTTTAACAGTGGCAAACATGAAATGGGAACATCAGTAGAACTTATTATTACTTTAGTTAAACCAAGAAAAAAAAAACCAGGCAAACAAATTAAATCTCATACCAAGCTGCCACCTACTCTCTCCTTCTACTCCTCTGGCATTTTAACTTATAATGGTGCAGTCACACCGAAATTTGCTTCCCATTCATGTCTATGTGGAACAAGGTGAAACAGTTGCTTCAGGTCGCAAATTGAACCACCTCTTTTGCTTTGCACAGAGTTCAATCTGATTAAACTTGAATTCATGTTAATAGTTTTGTGCCACTCAGTGTCTCATTCCGTCAGCTGCTTCCTGTTCGCATACTCTTGACCTTATTATTTCTTATGGGTTTTCTATTGATAATATTAATAACGAGGATGCATGTTTTTCTGATCACATGCCTATCATATTCAGTGCCACCTTATCTAGTCCTCTGTGTACTGCCAAAACTCCTGGTTACTATTCCCGGTACATGCATTCTCTCACTGCAAATCAGTTTGCTGAAGCCTATCAAAGAAATGCCACCACAACCTCAATTTCTTCTGCTGCTGAGCTTCTTTTGAGCCCAGATAAATTAATTTCCCTATTCCTTTTCCATTCCTGCTGCTCAGCTATTCTGGACTCTGTAGCCCCCCTCAGACATCGCAAACTTAAGTCCCATCAGTGGTTGGATGATTCAACCCATTCTCTTAGGTACGCCTGCCAGAAAGCTGAGCGGAGATGGAAAAAAAGATCACTTCTCAATTTCATTTGAAATATTCAACTATGTAACTGTCTGGCTATTTTCCAAACAGCAGACAAAAAAGTCAGGGCTAAATATTTCTCTGAGATAATCAGTAAATATTCTCACAGACCTAAAATTCTGTTCAGCACTAAATTCTGTAAATTCTGTCCTCAATACCCGTATCTCTCACATAGTTGAAGCATCCACGGACATCTGTGGGAAGTTTTTGAAGTTTTTCACTGTTTGCTGAATGTTTTAAACACTCAGTTGTCCAGCCTCTGCTCAAAAAGCATAACCTTGTTAAATGTTTAAATAATATCAGCCCATCTCTAAATTGCCATTTGTTTAAAAAAATACTGGAGAAAAATGTCTAACTAAAAATGTAGCTGCAAGGATGTTAACTGGTACTAAAAATTGTGAGCATATCATCGGCCTCTTTTCACTGGCTCCCTGTTCAATTTAGAATTCAATTCAAGACCTCGCTGATTGCTTTCAAGGCTCCATCTTATATCACAGACCTCATTCATTGGAACTCAGCTCCTAGGTCTGTTAGATCTGACAACAAATCTCTCTTGTCCCACAGTCACGACTAAAACTACAAGGTGACTGAGCCTTTGCAGTTGCTGCTCCACGATTGTGGAACCAGTTGCCGTTAGATGTTAGATGTGCTCCCTCCATCTCTGTTTTTAAATTTAGGCTTAAGACACATTTTTATTCACTGGCCTTTTTGGCCCATTAATCTTTCAATCTGTTGTCATATCTATAATTCTGTATTTGTCCCATGTTTATTGTTGTCATTGGTATGTTTCTTTGTGTTTTTTTATACTTTTTACTTATATTTTAATGTCCTTTTGTGCAGCACTTTAGTCAGCTTAAGCAGTGTTTAAATGTATCTAGAAATAAACTTTACTCACTTACTTACTTAATCATTAGCTAATAGTTTAATTAATATAGTATCTCCCAGTCTGTTCTCTAGTAACTCATCATTATCTTCTATATAGTCCTCCATTAGGAGTTATTAAAGTATTTATTAATGATTCATCAATGATCACGTCATTCCTTATTTATTCTTCACTCGTTCCATAGTAATTATGCACAATTATGTGTACCATATTGTAAAGTGTTACCAAAATTGAATTTTAATATTGGCTGCCCTGGACTTCCATAGAATAGGTCAGAGCTGGTCAGATTTTATAGTATTGTGGCCAGTAGCAGTCCAGATACCTCGCTCTGGAATGAAGAGGAAAACTGTATGTGAGGTAACAGGCCAAATGCAGACATGGAGGACAAGTAATTGAAACTTAATAGTTCAAAGTAAGAATTTAACAGGCATACAAATCCAGAGGGGCGAGGCAGGGAAATCAGGACCAAGGAAACAGGTTCAGCATCAGCTAAACAGCAACAGGTAACAGGATGGCTGGAACACAAAGGCACACTGCATCATTGACAGGCTGGCAGAGAACGGATGGCAGAGGACTGGTATATAAGCTACTGGGGCTGATGAGATAATGAGCAGCAGCAGTTTTTGTTTTAATTTTGACACAGTAAACATTAAAAGACAATATTACATATTACATTAGTGTATTGTGTTTCACTTCATTTCTTTGTTTGATTTCTTCTCAATTAGGCATTGTAGATGAACAGACTGAGACTTATTTCTTATCCTCCATTAATTTATTTACTTAAAGTCCCCCTCCTACCCAAATTGTGTATTTCTTCTTGTTCCTCTTCTTGTTGTTTGACCTTCACTGTGCAGAATGATGTATGTGCAGAGTTTGTTTTCACATTTATCTGCTGAAGGAGGAAAGTTTCTCCGTGCTCACCTTACATATCTGTTTAACACATGTACCTATGAGCAGGATTTGTGACATCACGACTAGTTCAGAACCAATCATGGTCAAGTAGGCAATTTACCCAAGCGCCTCCAGTGCACATACACAGAGAATGGACTTTACAGTGAAGTAGGAGATATCACTGAAAGTGGTTAAACCAAAAATATTTTTCAATGTGGGAGAAGGAAGCAATGTCGTTTTAAGAAATTTTTAACTATTTTTTTGTGGAAAAACTATATCAGACACTAATTATAACTCCAGAGTATTTTTATGTTGTAAAACATGTCTGGAGAGAATATGAAAACAAATAAATGTCAATATTCGTATATGCATGCACCTGTATTTCATAAACATAAATTTTGGTCAATAAAACTGAAGGTAACATCCAGTATTTTAAAATTTAAATAATTAGAATGGATGATTTACTGTCATACATGATCGATAAACATTGAAGAGCCCAACTGTGTAAATGAGACCATCAGTCTAAATACTGCATGTCTGGAGGTAAGTTAAGGTTTTGCCAATAATAACTGCAGCTGATCATTAAGCACTGAGGACATGTCATTCACATATCAATAAACACTGCACCTGCCTGCAGAGCTGACATATGGTGTTTGCAGTGTGTCACAAATATCAATAACTCATAATTATCCTCCATCAGCTGCGTGCAGAGGAGCTGGCGAGTATTTAATCAGTGACTAAGAGACAACAATAACATGGCTTGGCATGTTTGGCTTTTTAGATTTGATGGAAATTACATCAGTCATGATGAGAGCAGATGAAATGTGTACAGCCATGATGCGAGTCAGCTCAGACACTCTAATCCCACCAGTACAAGCCTGGCTAAGGCTAAATGAATCGGACAGTTTTGTAATTCACAGACCTACAGGAGAACACAGCATTAGCATTTAGGGAGAGAGAACCTGGGAAATGAAGGCAGCTGTCTCTTTCCTCCTGACAGCTCTGATGCGTTTGCAACCAACACAAAGCTGTATGTGTTTTATCAGTGAGGAGGCCTGTGTGCAAACAAGTGTAGAGGCAGGGATTCAGCTCAGTGCGACAGCGTGGCTGGTTACTGATTTATCTGCATGAACTGAATTGATTTTGTACAGAGGAGTGTTAGCTTAATTATTCATTATCTTATAAAAGTATGAAAAGTCATTGTCACCCATTTTTCACACATTATAGGCACACATAATTCAATCAAAGCATTTCATGACTCCGATCTGTGCCAGTACATTTACTCAGTAGTGCACCCCAGATTATGGCAACACAGAATAGGTTACATGCAAAACATATGGTGGAATAATTCATGAAATATGATCCACCGTTAGAGTTTAATGCTGCCAGTGTGCAAGGAAGCAATGTGTTCTCTCTGTCATTTTAATTCAGGCAGTAATTCATCCATCTGTCCATTTTCTGTAGCCACTTATCCATTTCAGGGTTGCAGGAGACTGGGGCCTATCCCAACATGCACTGGGCCAGAGACAGGGTGCAGGGTGACACGTTGCCAGTAGTATGGGTGTAAGAATATAGAGGGGCGAGAGAAAAATCGACAGGGGTAGGTTTAAGATATCATTGTTTGGGTTTTAATGACTACTTTGTCAAAGCTACTGAACGTTCTTCATCATGGTTACAATAACAGCACACTTATTATAGCCTGAATTTAAAGATTGAAACTAGAATGAGTATGAAATAACATAACTGACATAGTATTTCTAGACAGAAGTTGAAGCCAGAATCTAGCGGCCGTTGGTAGTATTGCACTTGGCTGGCAATTTTCTATGTTTTTCCTATTGTCAGCAAATCTTTGTTGTCCAAAAACTATTAAAAACACGTCAGTGAGTCACACCACTGCTCTGGGTGATATGTTCCTTCATCCATGAAGATGATGGTTACCATAACTTGTTTAGAAACGGCTCAAAAGAGTAAAAATAGCGATAAGAGAGCAACCTGCCACTGTGCATGTGCAAAACGCATTCAGTTTGCAGAGCTTTGCTAGCTTGTTGTGCTACATATCAATTTGTACATTTATAATGTAATACAAAGTCAAGAGGTTGTGATATGTAGCACAACAAGCTAGCAAAGCTCTGTAAATGGAACCAAGTTCCGCACATGTGCAGTGGCGTCTGCCGTGCAAGGCACCCCTTTAGTCTTTGGAACCATTTCTAAACAAGCTACAGTGACCTCTGTCTTCAGGTACAAAGGAACATGTCACTCAGTGCAACAGTGTGGTTTATTGACCTGATTTTAGTAGTTTTTGGACAATGGAGCTCTAAGGCACAGAGGAATAAGATAGCAGGCCTTGAATAGACAAACAATACTTGTTAGTTGTAGTAGTAGAGTTCATTGTTTGTTTGGCTCTGAGCATGAAATTTATTGACATTAAGAAAAATATAGAAAATCACCAGCCAAATTCTTTTTTTTTAATTGGTGAGGGGTGCGTAAACACAGGACAGAGGTAGAGACATACAGTGAAAAAAATATAGAACTAGATAATATCCAACAAAACCAAAAAAAATAAATAAATAAATAAAAAAGGAATGAAGGAATGAAGTTATTAAATTGAAAATCAATTCAGGGAGGGTAATAAGAGGGAGGAGAAAATAAGTAAATAGATTAAAGAGGAGAGACTGTTTTTAAAAAAGAAAAAAAATCAGGATTGCTGCAGTGTTGGGCACCATCATTGGCCAAATCATCAGCCAAATTCTTTAAGGTACTTCAGCCTCTACGTGGTAGATGCAGCTTGGGTAAAACCTGACGTTTTGTTGACCCATCCATGCAACCTGACATCCTTCTGTAGACTCAAAAGTCCAGCCATAATTACTATGGCTGCTAGAGGGCACTGTCACTTAAACTTGTCACTTGGATTTTGGACGGAGATACATGGATACTTCAGGTTAAGCATCAGTAAAACAATGGTGTGTTATAGTTCAGTGCAATTTAGCAATTTTTGCCCAGAAATTCTGTGTGATACCTGCCAGGGTTCATTGAAACAGTGGTAAATGTTATCTAATGACCATATGTGCTGGGGGCCCAAAATGCGTGGAGTCCCTTGTGCTCATGATCCACCTGATCCCCACCATAGAGAGAAAAAATTGTTGTATTTGGCAGTTTGAATCTGTCCTTTTCCATTTCATTTACATCAGTAAAATGTAACTGAAGTGTTAGCTGAAGTGTGCAGTTTTCCTCAGGATTCATGTGGTCAGTGTGTTTTACAAATAAGAACATGGTGCTAGCTCTCCTGTACAGCGTAGCACTTTGGAACATTTTCAAAGGACAGCAACTGCAGTTGAAATCAGCCTGAGAAGGATCGATTTCAGAGTGAGTGTCCTATGTGAGGCCTCTTCCTTCTTTCTTAGTGCTGGATAGTGATTCTGTGGATCCCAAAGGACCATGAAACCCTGTTGGATCAGCCACGGAACACAAATCAGCATTAGGAAAACTGCCAGACAGCACTTCTTCAAAGACCCCATCGTTTGGATCTTGGGGGATTACTGCACACAAGTGTGGTGTGCTGTTTGTGTGTGTGTGTGTGTGTGTGTGTGTACTTATGTGATTGCACTCCTCTTTGTATCTGCATCACACACTCCAACTATTTTTCACAGTCCATCTGCTTAACACTTCAGCCAGTGTGGAGGAAGCAGCTGATGAGGAGGATGGGAAATGAAGAATTGAGTGTCACAATTTATTTAACTTAGTGTCTCATCGGAGCTTTGGGTTTCTATGTGCAATGATGGTGAGATGGAGAGCCAACAAGAGCGTAAAAAAGAGAAAAACTTTGAATAAAATGCAACAAAATGTGTAATTAGGGTTTTTTTTTAAGCCTTTAGATTATGCAATTTCTTTCATTTCCAGGGTTAAATAAGGTTTATTATTTAACCTGTAACCCTGAGGCATGTTGTCTCCTCAGCAAGGAGACCCAATAATGCTGTGGAATCAATAACCATCATCTAATGAATAGGCTACAACAACACTAGGCTGCATTTATTTAAGGGGGAATGCACAGATCAATGGATCCAAGGTTGTTATCAGCGCTGTGGCTCACTCTGCTGGCCAAGGACTTCCACAATGACCAAAGGCTGCTCAGACAGAGGAAAGCACAGCTCTTTGTCTTTGTTGTTCCAGCTCTGAACAAAAGCTGTTTCCCCCTCAGTGTCCCCTGGAGGACATGCAAATGAGGAGACGTTCGTCTCTGCAACCTCTGTGCTCTCTGGGTTTTCCAAAGCAGTGATGTATTGACGCGAGGTGAATGCAGACTGACAGAGGTCAACATTCACTCACAGTGTGTTACCTTGAGCCCAAACACTGCTGCTGCCAATGCCTCTGGTTTCTATTAAACATCAGTGTATGCCTTATTATTAAGCCAGTGTATGCACTGTAAGAGAATGAGTCATTTCTCTATCTAACTTCTGATCTCAGTCTCTTTTCACCACTGATGGCTGAGTTAATCATCTCTGACAGTGTATTTGAAAAAAAAAACAGGAGGGACAGACTGGAAGTTGTCATTTTTTTTTGTCTATTTCTAGTTTCTAACTGGGAGTGGTTGATTCTCTCTTTGTGCACAGAGGTTTGAAAACAGCATCTCATAGAACTCTGAGGGGGAGGAATTTGGAATTTTCTTAAGTGCACAGTGAGAACAATTAAAGGGACATATCGTGTTTTTTGTGGTTTTCAGTTATGTATATACTGTTATGATGTTGGATATCTATGTTAAACATGGTAAAAATTCCAAAACTTGATGTTAACCTCTGTAGAAATGCTCGCTGCAAGTTAAAAGCCAGGGCTTCAACCTGCTCTGAACATTTGCAAGGTTTTTTCTACCTTGCTGGTGATCTGAGGTCAGCTCATCGTGCATGCCCATAACCAGCCATAAACATTCTGTGGCCTTGATTGCTAAGGTTGTTGCTAAGGTTTTTCCATGTGTTGTTTGTCCACTCTCATATTTTGGGTTAGATTCCAGCTCGGAAATGTACAGATGTATTTGAGAAGTTGACATTTTGTGTAAATAATGAGAAAAAGTAGTGAAATCCTACCACTATAGTTTGTTTTATGATTTGCTTATGTAGCCTTCAGAGCAGCTGGAAGTCAGCTGCTCAGCTGGAAAATCACTTGATTGTACAGTCAGATGCTTCAATCCATTTAGAAAGACCACAGCCACACCTCAGCTTAACAGTAAAATATCTTTCTTACAACCTAAACTGTATGTACTAACACTTATAAGCCAATACAACCAAACATTCTCTCTTTAACATGCTTTAAACAATCAATGAAAACATGGGGTCAAGTTGACCCCTGATTGACCCAATCAACTGGGCTGATTTTGTATGAAATCCTAGTAAAATGACACAATTATATATATTTAGATATAATTTACCCTTGTTGAATTTTAAAAAGGCAAAGGAAAATTGCAGGTGTTCATGGAAAGCTTGGGGTGCAGTCTGCGCCATTCACACTGACTCCATCCTCCATTCAGCCGTCATTGTCCTCAGAAACAGACTGTCTTTACCAGGGTGACTAAAATCGGACATTGACCAGACTGTATTTCACAAAGACTCCATGAGATGAGTACAGGACGAAAACATTTCCTCAATTTATTTTTTCATCGATTTTATTTCAGCACTGTAGTGTGTGGGTAAACATATCTGTGGTATGATGGTGCATCAGCAGAATTAAAGTAGGCACAACTTGGCAGCTTCTTTTCAATAACCAGAACAGCAGGCCAGTCTGGAGCATATCAACCCTGACAAGAGAAAGAGCCAAATGTTGGAGCACCCAACCAACATAGTTCAGCACAGCAGCAACAACAGTCGACCCTGTCTGTCTTGTCAACATTCAAAGGCTATAAAGAGTAACTGGTCATTGTAATCATTTCTCCTCTCCATACTGGTTGTGAAGTGATCCCTTTTTACTGTGATATCGATGTCTCTGTCTGTGTAAAAAACTCTCAAGTTCAGCTGAAACTAATATGAGGTGTCAGTAGTCTGTGTTAGACAAATCAAGTGGCTATCTTTGTCCTGGCAGTCATGTGTAGGTGTTTTGATGTTTTGTCCTGGCATCAAACCTATGAATCCCTCCACCAAGACCCAGCAAGGGAACACTATCTGCCCAAAAAAAGTTTGGAACTTTGGAAGATACCAACTTAAATTTTCTATGATTACAGCAACAAATAACTCTTTAAATGTACATATGGCATGTGACTGTTGGATAAAGACAGACTTGAAAAAAATCTAGACTTATCCATTAAATCTAATTCAGCTTCAGAGCAGATGATTATTTTACAGTTACATACATCTACTGATGCACTTGGACACATCAGTAATAGTACCTGGGGTCATCATGTAATTCGGGTCTTTCAGTTTAAGACACCATCATCCAGGTGACCTGACCGGGAGTGATCAGTTCCTGGCCTGTGTCCAGGAGACATTAGTCCATGGCTTTTCCCTCCTGATCCGCTGCCTCTGAATATCTGCTGATGGCTTTTCTTTTATGTGCACCAGTGATGCCCAGGAGGCTGTAGGCATTGCATAGCGATTTGCTCGCAAAGCCCCTACCCCCCACTTCAATGGGAATGCACCGTGTGCGCCACCCCCGTCTGCGGCACTCTTCCAACAGTTCCACATACATCCTCCTTTTCCTTTTGCTGGCTTCCTCCATCTGCTCCTCCAAGGGCACTGTAAGCTGCAGCATGACCACCTGCTTAGATATTTTGAAGATAAGCTTGATTTCTGGTCTACGGTCCACCCTCGTTGGCCAGTCAGTTCCAAGGAGGCCTGCCTGGGCTTTCATTTGGGCTGCTCTCACAAAGGTAATTCCGCATCTCGGTGGTCAGAGACACTTAATCTGGTAGATGTTACTGTAGATGGACTCAGCAATTACTTTTAGCACTTGGTCGTGGCACCAGCGATAGTGACCCTCCTCCAGTGCTTTAGGACAGCAGCCGAGGATTTGCTTAAAGTGTTCCTCTTTTTTGGCACAAGGGACATGTTGGTGCTTCAACTTGCCCCAACAGAAGAAGTAAGAAGCTGTGCAGAACATCATACACACACTGAATGAGAAATCTGATGAAGAGGGGTTCAGCCCGCCATAAGCCGGACCATGAAATCCATTGCCTGTTCCCATCTTGTCCATGTCCTTGTCCCCACCATCTGGCAGACACATAATGGTTGTGTATATTATCACTATCTGAACCACAAAACTCCTGAGGAACTGAACGGACAAAAAAAAAAATCAGCAACCATGTATAAAACCACTATTTTGAGGTTAACCTTGCTGATTCTGTTGTTTTTGTTGCTCACAGTAGTAAACTGCGAGGAAATTTGGGGGCACTACAGATTTGGCAAGGTCTTTGCTCATAAATATTATATCATATAGTAGGAAAATCATAATTGCATTCTTTCTATATTGTATCTGAACATGATAGTTTCTGAGTTTTGGTGCAATTAAACCAGGTTTACTTTGAGCAAATTGTTCTTAATCATCAGTGTCAGATGAGATTGTAATTAATTGTAGGGTTCACTCAAACCAAACAACACTTACTGAACTATCTTTTTTCCTTCTGTACTGTAGAGCCATTTTGAAGACAATAATACAGAATATAAAGCCATCTTTAAGGCTTTTGATGTACACTAAAAGAGATCTACAGACTTCTGAAGGGTTTTTGCAACTGTTCTCAAAAACACTGCAGTTATATTACAGAGCTTGTCAGATTGAGACAGTAAAAATATGGTTATTATACCATAATGCTGCCTCTGTAATCATACATTCAGTTTCTTATGTGAGTGTCATTATGCGGGGTAAATCATAGGTTCAGCTGCACCTGAATACAATGAGAAATATTGTCTGGCAGATGACACACACACACACACACACACACACACACACACTTACCTCAGTGTGTGGAGTATATTGTGTGCAGAGAGACAGAGGAACCAGCAGATAAACAGGATGGGAGAGGACTTCACAGGGCAGGGCGCATTCCATCAAATTAAATTGGAAATAGCATTTCCATGCCAAGGTCTTCTTGCTCATTAAGAGCCAAGAATTCATTATCAAATCTCTATGTCCTCTCTGTCCTTGTAAACTGTTCACACCACTACTAAATAAGTAAAGACAGACACAGGACATTATTACCAAAGCAGCGCCTGCCTGTCATATAATCAATAAAATCATGATGTGTGGAGGGCTAAAACATTCCTCTGAGCATCACAAGTGCTGGAGCACCATTTTGGATATTGTTATCATTAATTATGGTTGTCCACATGATCACAAACCCCTAAATGAATGCCTGAGAGAGAAACGGGGAGATGCTTGCAGTGTGAGTGTCTCCAACAGATGTGTGCTATCAGATTAAAGTGCAGAGTCATAATCAAAAGAATGCATTTCTAACAAACATATAGACATAAAACATTTCCCGCTCGGCCCCATGCCGGCCTGGACGCAGCGGGGCTCCAACTCATTCCAATTCCTTTAAATGCACGTTTCACACGGCCCATTTCAAGGAGAAAATAACACATTGCCTTTGATGTTTAACACATCAAGAGTACAATTTTTTCTTCCTGAAAGAGTCCTCTCGACCAAGGCCAAGTTCTTGGAGTGTTCGGGGAGGGGAGGGGGCCACTTCTGAACACTCTGAGCTCACACCATGCATGAGATGTTGTGCAATATCCCACACTCAGTGGGATCTGCAGCCTCTCTAGAGCAAAATCATTTAAGAATGCAGAAAATTAAATGCACATTTCCCCAGAAGGTGACCCGGAAAGTTATTGCAAACAATGTTTAACACCCACAAATTTATGGATATTGTTTGTTGAATTCACATCAAGCTGCCACTTTCTGAGGAGTTAGTAATATGCTATTGTCACGGGAGAATGACTTTAGAGAGGCATGAGTAACACTTCTTATTGGTTAGGCTCTGGTGTCTTTTTAGGGGTGTGCTCTTCTACATATTGTTATCTATAAATCCAGATATATGTATTTTTAAATAAAAAAATAATTTTAAGTGAAAAGAATTTAAAAAGAAAACAACATACAGGTACAAAGGTTTGTCCATGAAGAGTGCCTGGATGCATGGCTTCATAGAGCCCTCAGCCACTGATCAAATGGCTCAATTTTCAATTTAGCTTTAAGCTGATTGTTAAGTTTAGGGACTTAAAGAAAATTAATTGATAAATGATATTTCATTTCTAACTTTCCTTATGAGAGTTATTGAAATAAAAAAATCAAATGCCTACAGTAAAATACTCACTCAATAAAACTGCCTCTGTCCGTGCCATGAGTCATAAAAGTACATTTTGCTAAATGTAGAGGATAAAACCGCTCCCTCTGTATCAGAACTTTATTTTTTCCCATTTCAGTGAACAAGTACATGATAAGACCAATATGTCAGTTTGAAGAAACACAGAATACACTGGATCAAATCTATCTCTACCAAAGCATGTCATTTTTTATAAGCCAACCTTGACTCCAGCCATCACTTTATTCTGCATCTTAACTACAGTAAAGTTACATGTGTCTGATAAAGTTAGCCTATAATATGATCCAAAGTAAGCATCACATGTTGCCACTATGTTCTACCACTGTGGAGTGGAATCAAACATGTTCAGTGTGGCTGTTTCAATGTTTTTAATACCACAAGTCCATGAGGACCTGAGCACACACGCTTTCAGCTCATTGTTTATCTGTCCGGCTGCTTTACTGTTTTGGTTCACTCTCAGTGCTCTCATAGCATGGTTTTCGGCTGTAGTAGGCAGCTGTTTTCAAAGAAAAAGCTCCTAAAACCGACTGTACACTACCTGCTCAGCACCAAACAGCAAACAGACACAGTTAGTGACTAGCTTTGGCACACCCACCTGGAAGAAACACAGGCCTTTAACTCTCCAGCATGAATCATACAGTTAATTTAGTAGGTCTTGGTTTGGAAAGTTAGATCAAAGGCATACAATTTTGTTGTTTGCAAAAAGTTTGGCTGTTGTGAATTTCAGTCAAAGTGCAATTTGGTGGCTATTCTATTAACATATTGAATCAGGATACTTAAATTCCTTCACTTTTTAGTTATTAATTGTGAATCAGTACCAACTCAATACTGTTAACATTATTTTGAGATATTGGTGGGTGAGTGTTACACTTTTTCTAAGTCAAGAAGAGAGTCAAGAGAGAATCAATGTCATATGCCTTGTAGGAGAAGCTGTCTGAATATGTGCGCCATTATCTCTGTATTCAAATGACATCATGTCTCCCCCTAATGTAGCCATTCAGAACAACTAAACACTTGATTTCTGACGTGGTCAGAGAACATGACATATGAACTAGTTCTGATTGGGCATAAACCAATATCTACGCCCTCCCAGCCTGATAAATGCCTGCATCTCTCAAACCCTGAGATCTCTCAGACTTGACAAAGCTCCTCCAGAGACATAGAGGACACTATACAACTGCCTTCACAGGCTGAGTAGAACTAACCACGACCAGCAAATTGATGTGTAAAATCTGTGAATTGCTCCTTTGAGAAAAATGCAGTCGATTGTCATTTTATTTCCTCTTATTTATTTATTCCTCCTTTTATTTCCTCCTCTACATTGTCATTTCTTTTACATTTCAGCTATACTCTCACTGCAATATTTTTCCTATTCTTTTTTCTTCTGCAGTCGTCCTCTCTCAGTCCCTCCCTCCGCCTTGGTAAACATATTTAGGCTGGTCGGGGAAAAACCTTGAAATGGTCATAAATCCTTGGTAAAGATGTTTTTTTTTACGCTTGAGGCTCAGCTATTCTTTATCCAAATGGACTCCTTGCACAATGTGTCTGCGTATGTTCAGCTTCCTCCTGCAGAACCTCCATTCTCTGTCATGTTGCAGGCAAATATTTCAGATGATACTCCATCATGCAGATACACTACATCTGAGCTTCATTAACATACACGGAGCATTAGGAAGCCCAAACATAGCTGCTCTTGACAGGATGATATGTGGAACTGAGAACTTATATTCTTTATGTCTATGGGAGTAACAGAAAATGTTTTGTGTAGCAAGTGTGTTAACATATTAACATGTCTACCTGTGCAGCGACACACACAAGCACACATACACACACACACACACACACACACAACAATGAAAAAGACCATCAGAATGTGTATATGCATGGGAATGAGGCATGATGCAATCATTGCTGAGCATTGAGTTTCCCAGCTGTGTATGTGTGTGCAGTGTACACATCCTTATTACCACATGCTGTATCCCCCAGGGGTTCTTCAAACCTTTTGTTTGCGCACCAACTCAAGAATAATGGAGGTAGAATTAGAGTGCAGATCTTTGTTTTCTCATGGCTTTGCTTCTCCCCACAGGAATACAGGCTCTGTTACACCATCATTATAAATTCTCTGAATGGACAAAGGTCACTGATGGAAAAATCGCTGATGAGGGAGAGGAAAGAAAAAAGATCAAATAAAAAGTAGATTAAAAATGGCACGTGTGCAAAGTAGGCTGTACACATATTGACATGGAATTTATCTTTAGTTAAAAAACATCTTTGTACAGGGTCTCTGGTGGTTTACAAAAGGCTGAGAACACACACAGTACAGATGTTCTATGTTTACAGTCGACACTCGTCCAGACACAAATATAGCACAACTAATAAATACAGTCAAACATTATATACAGCATTTACAGAGTACAGAGGAACTACATGTCATTTACAACACAATACATCTCATCAGGGAATCAGTTGCAGGAAATAAGGTCAGGTCAGGTTTTTAAAATATACTGAAGGTACCACTCAATGACACTGACAACACTATGAACACTTGGGCGTTTGCATGCAATGCTATCAAAAGGAGTTGGAAATGATACAGCAGGGAATGAGGGCTGGGTATCAAACCTGCATTTTGACAACATAGTGAATTGTGTCAGCAGCATGACAAACTGAAGAGTACTAAAAGTCATTCTTAATCAAGTTTAATTGTTTGATCGGACTGAAATTAACATTTTCTTAATTTATACTATATTTTATTAAGGAAGACTTGTACAGCTAGTTATATCACAGAGTAACCAACCAACACTACATCACAAGGGGGAAAATGACTGCTGCTGTGCTGTGCTGCTGTGCTCACTCTATCTCCTGCAGTTCTGGAGTCTTTCCAACCAATCAGCTCACAGGATCTCATAGTATTGATTAGGAAAATGATGTTATCCTCTAGCCCAATGGAAGTAATGCCATCTTCTCTGTTTTTACAAGTTTTGCCAATTATTGTCCCCGCTATATTAGTTATTGTCAACTCCTCAATGTCTTCAGGGTGTGTCTCATCCTATCTTAAACATGCCACTATCCAGCCCATATTAAAGAAACCAAACTTAGATCCTGCTCTGCCCAAGAATTACAGGCCCATATCTAAACTCCCGTTCTTGTCAAAAAGATATATCAGGCACAGCACTGGACTGGATTTTATTTTATCTCATTGACAGAAGTTTTTCCGTCTCTATTGGGACTTTGTGCCTGATTCTTCTCCACTGTTTTGTGGTGTCCCACAAGGTTCGGTTCTGGGGCCCCTGTTATTCTCTCTATATTTGCTACATTTGGGACAGATGATCAGCAGATTTGATGTTGCTTATTATCTTTATGCAGATGATATCCAACTCCACTTCTCCTTCAAACCTAGTGAGGCTTTCAGGCTATCCAAGCTCCTGGACTGTCTTAACACTATTAAAGACTGGATGGCAGGCAACTTTCTACAGCTCAATGCTGATAAGACAGAGATTCTGATTTTTGCCCCAGAAAAGGTTGCCCCTGTGATCATAAAAAGTATTGGACCTCTTTCCTCCGCTGCCCACTCCAACCTGCGCAATTTAGGGGTAATATTAGATCAATCCTAAAAGATGGCGCTGACCATAAACTGCAACTCTGGGCTTTAAACAGGCTCCAATGAAACCAACGGGTGACATCACACCTCACTAAGTCCATCTGCATATACAGTCTATGCTTCAGACCCCCAAGAGCCCCCATTACCCTAGTGTGTCAAATGGTTGTTCATGAAAAGCAAAACAATTGTTTAGGAATTTGCACCACTAAAGTACAATATCAACTAGGGCTGGGCGATATAGCTGAAAAATTTATCATAATAAAATGTTTAATTTCAGTCAACACTGATAATTATTGATTATTTTTAATGACCTATTTTTTGACCAGGAGAAAAAAGGTTGATTAACCACTTTATTTTGAATTTAACCACGTTATGTCCTTTTTTAATCAACAATTTCCTCACCGTCTGCACTCATTTTCTCACTCCATGCTGTTTCTGTTGTTGCGCCAGATCTATCAAATGACTGGCTGTTTGCATTACTTGTAGCATGCTCCATTGTCAAGAAAGGCTGTTTATGAGCCAGGGAGGGAGTACACTGGTGGTCTGTTCCTGCAACTGAGCATTACGTATTCTTTATGAGCTTTCACTGTTATTTGCATTTATTGCACTTTAGTGAAACAAACAATTTTCTTATTGCTATTGATGAAGTGTCTATCACTGGTACATATTGCTATCGTTTTTTTGCCCAGGCCTATTATCAACATAGTCTGTTTTCACACCAAGAACTTTTTCTAGGGGCCCAGAAACTTTTCAGGAACTTAATTTAGTTCCTGGGCCCAAAAATTCTCTGCTCTGGAGATTATACTCTCTAATGGCCTGAGACCTATTAGGGTGGAGTTTGCAGTGTTGGATGTCACTGACTAGTCAAACACAAACCTCAGGCTGCTACAGAGAGCACAAGTGAACACAGGGGCGACAGGAAGCGGTTCATCAGATACTCAAAGTGGACTTTTAGTTCCTGGTTTAGTTCCTGTGGCTCCTTAATTTCTGGCACTACTTGGTCAAAAAAGGGTTCATAGTCACTTGGCCCTGTCTTGTAGTTTGTATTGTGCTCACATGGTGTATATTCCTAAATAAAGTAATGTTGAAGTCAATTGTCTTAATCTTACTGGTAGTCTTCCAGCATTGGAGTCCTGTGTTGATGGGAACTTGGAGGTGACCGAATACATACACAAAGCACAAAGGGTGGAATGGGGGCCAAACAACATTAATCTGACCATGTTGGTGATGCCACAGCAGGTGTTTTCTTTCTATAGCAGCTGGTGGAAAACACCTGCTCTGACACCACAGGTTTAGGTGTGGACAGCAATGAAAGCTGATAGAGAGAGCAGTCCAGCAGACGACACATGCTTTTTAAAGTCAAATTAGAACCTATGTGGACATTTTCTTCATATCAGTACCCACATTTAGGTTTTGTATTGATACCCTTATCAAAAAATTCTCAACAATACCCAGCCCTACAGTTAATGAAATTGGTATAGCTACTGTATCTACATGTTATTATGATGCACACCCACATATCACAAACAAGTGCTAAGATTCATCTCTCAGCTGGGAGTCAAAGGGAAGTACCACTTCTTTAACATGACTTGCATAAAACCGTACTGCTGTTTCAGAGTGGTTTTCTTTGTTGTTGGTCTATTACATCTAAGTGGCAGATTAACAGTAACACCTCTGAAAAGTAACTGTAAATCAATAAGACCATGGTAGATGATTGGCAGCCTCATAGTACTGGTATTATCATTCACTGTGCTCCAGTTGAATACTACAATATAGATACTTCTAGCTGTAGTATGGCTGGTTTTACTAAAAAAAAAAAAGGGAGGAAAATGACCATAAAGCAGTCCAACAGTTATTGTGCCAAATCTGTCCTGGTGGCTCACCATTTAAAAACTAGTGTACATGCCAGTAGAGGCTGCCAATATTGTCAGTCATGGTCTCACTGATATTAAAATTCTACAGCCTGTGTAGCATTAACAGTAACAGCCTGGTCCACTGTAGGGTATTGCAGGGAAAGATTTAAATGGCCGCCAGTTGTGATGAAGATTTTGCCTTGATCATGAAGCTGGTGAAGCTTCATTGTCATCCTAAGTTTGGGAAACTTGGTTCATGCAGGCTGATTGGCTGTCTGGGCTCAGTGCCTCTCAATGATCGGCTGTTCATGGTGATGCTTCCTCAGCCTGGTCCCTGAATTAGAGGAGAGAAGACAATTATTAGTAAAAACTAATATCTGTTTCTATCTAACAAATTAATTTAGGTCTTCTAAAGTGTTCTACTCTAAAATCAAAGCACTTCTTTTTGAAAGTGTAGAAGAAACTTTAAAGGGGAAGATGACCAGAGCACTGGGCTTATTTTCATCATTTTAGAGCCAGCTTGCACATCTTGTTTCTGCCTGAAGATTAAAGGCTCTGACCACCCACACAGGTGTTTTCAATCATCCCAGCTGATTAGCTCTCAGCTCAGACTGAAGCTGAGCTAGGGTGCGTCTCAGTACTCACACTTGAAGTCTTGAGCACTTCAGTG
Source organism: Thunnus maccoyii (assembly GCF_910596095.1). NCBI lineage: Eukaryota > Metazoa > Chordata > Actinopteri > Scombriformes > Scombridae > Thunnus > Thunnus maccoyii. The sequence goes on from NC_056556.1 coordinate 19,260,269, forward strand.
CACATTCATGCACTGCAAGGTAGTAGCCAAGTGTGTCCCATGTCTGAAATATGCCAACACACACTACACTTAACTCACACTTGATGCACACTTCTCCTAATACTACTTCGGAGAGGTATTCCGAGTCAAGTGTATCCCATAATTCACCACAGTATATTGTGCAACGCCAGTCCAATTTGTTGGCGGTAGTGCAACAATGGTTGATTTTGGTCTTAGAACCAACAATAATCAATAGACAAGAAACAGCTGAAGTTTATCACATGTTGGAATTCAGCATGAATTATTAATGCCAAAACAGCAAACAGTTAAAACAGAATCTGCACAGATGGTTATCAGATATATTTTTCATTAATTGTATTTATTCTCTCAGGTCATGCAGTCATCTGACTGTAACTGTGACTCCAGCAAACATTTTAGCTTGATTACGCCAGGTACAGTAGCCTGGCCAGTAGCCCTAGCCGATAAACTCTTCACACTCTTGCAGTCTTAGCGAGTACTCGGGCACCGTGACAGTTAAAGGAAATACGTCACAAAAGTAGCCACTTGACTACTTACAAATACTGCAAATGCCGGACAAACAGATTTAAGAGGCCATGTGATTGCATATCAGGTCATTGCAAAGACATTAGTGAGTCAGTGCTTACTGTGCTTCAGGCTGCTCTGGTATCCAGGAGTCTGGAAGGTTCTGCTGGTTGCAGGACCTTCACCTTCTGCTGTGATGGCCTGGACCTCTAGCCTGTACAGACTGGCTGGGTGCAGGCCTGACACCACCAGAACATTACCATCCTGCAAAGAGAGGACAAACACAGTGAGGAGGGGGAAGCACAAGACACTGTTTAAAATGCTCAAGGTGTGTGAAATTGTTGGGAGGCTTCAGACTAAACAGGTTAGAGAAGTGTTTGTCAGCCCAGTGAACTTTGAGATTTGACTACAGGGAAATGTCGAATCTGAATCTGCATTAAACTCACAGAAACATTGCACAGAGAACTTTACCAGAAATCGAAAAAAAGATTTATTTACAGTACTTCTACTTATCCTGAATACATTTTAAAAAAGGAAAGAAACTGAAAAGGACACCAAAATGAAATGACAAAAAATACCCTAAAAAAAAACAACAAAAATATTTTAACTTTCATTATATGTGTCTTTTTTCAATGCCATTTTCATTTTAAAATTTCACATTTTCAAGTTGCCATTAAATGGTATCCATGCATCATTTTAAAATCAATTTCCTTTTCTGTCTGTGTCCTCTTTTTAACATTTTATTTTGGCCTATTTATCTGTAGCAGTAGTGTAATATATGTTATATAGTATATATATTAAATTTCCCACTTTTAAAATTTTGTTTCCTCTATGAAACTATCTTCCAACAATGCGCCTGCGGTTAGAGAGTAGTGAACTGCATTAAACTACAAATCAATATACCACAATACCACTTTTACACTTCAGGGCTCTACCCAGGATTTCAGATATACTTAGGACTGTGAGTCCAAGTCCTCCTAATACACCCCACCCCCAACCCGCCCCTCCTCCAACAATGACAAGACACCCAAATAAACTCAAAAATATATAAAATATTTTATTTATTCAACTGATAGATTATAGATTTTGTAAATATTTCCTAGCATAAAAGTATAAATTCTGTTTCAAAGATCTCTCTAAAAGTCCTGAAATAAAATTCAGATGCCAAAATTATGAATCCTTTTTAATTTAATTTGGATGGTTTAAAAGTTGCCAATTTTTTCAATATATAAAATCTTTAATGGAAGCCTGTTACATGATACTTTATTATACAGGTCTGTAATTTCCTAATAATTTAATTGGACATTTCCTGGAAAGAACTTTGTAATATGGCACTAATTATTGGGGAATTAGGAATTTTTTTGAAAGAAAAATTTAATTTAAACTCAAATAAATAAATAATTATATCATTATTGGAAATTTTATTTTCCACATGTGTTGAATTGTTTGTTTGCCACTCTTTAGACTCTTTAGGGTTAGACTTGTATTTAACTGGGAATTAATTAATTGGAAGTGTACCAATTTTCCTCATAATTTGTACCAAATAAGAAAGTTCTTTACTGAAAACTTATTAGGAATTACATACTACTAGTGATACTGTAAACCCCAGAGCGCTAAATGGTAGCTGTGACCCCATCTCACCTGTAAAGTAATACCACTGGTGGGTTTACCTCAGTAAAGGAAACCTCAGCCAAAATGAATACTGTATATACACTACTCAGTATTAGCTGCAGTACTAACCGGGGGTAAGATCTGGGACTGGGAGATGAGGCTGTGGGGCAGCTTGTTGTTGCTGTGGCGAGTGCTGGAGATGACCTCTGCCCAGGTCACCTGGTAGCCGGTCAGCTGCTGGTGAGGTGTGGCTGGGGATAAATCCCAGCTAAAGATGGCTGTCACGTTGCCTCCTCTGACCTCAAAGGACGCTGTCAGGTTGGCTGCCTTCACCAGGACCTTCTGCAGGGTCACTGCTGGAGGAAGCACAGCCAGGGGGGTTAAACAAAGACAGGTGGTTGGATGGTTAACAAGTCCTATGACATACTCCTGGTGTGCATGGATGCTCATAGCAAGCCTGAGGCATGAGCAAACTGCCAAAAGGAGCATGAAAAAAAGACTAAACATGCTAATAGATTCTCAACCATTTTTGAATATTTTGTACTGTGGTTCAGCACATTTTTTATATTGTAAAGTTCATTTGCAGTACATACATTCAACATATTATATGGCATTTGTGGTTGTTTTCTAGTTTGTCTTGTATTCTGGTTTATTTATTCTGGTTTGAGTTATTTTTTCTAAACCACATTCTTAATGCAACAAGTCTTCTCTATTAAAATAACCCATTTTAATACTTAAGGACATTATTTATACTTCCCTCTAACATTTTTATAAGTGACCTGTTTTAAGACCATACAAATTCCTGATATCTCTAACTTGAAATCATCACTGAGTAGGTTTACATGCACAAAATATTCTGTTTTTTGCCCTTATTCCGAAAAAGACAATATTCCTAATAGGCTGCTTACATGGCTAATGAAAATGAATATTCCATTAATATTCCTGTTTACATGCACTCTCCTCTCCTCTGTCTGCCTTCCTGTTCCAGTATATGTCATTTTGCCTGCACAGGGGTAAACGGGCAAGAGGCCATGTGTCGCAAACTGCGGTAAAAACCCCAATTGAGATGCATTTTCTGAATGTACTGTATGCATGTCCAAAGAACGCTCCTAAAACCAGAATAATATCAGCATATCCCACATGTGTCAATCGGAAAATGCTACATTCGGAATAAGGCCTAAATCGGAATACGCTGTTTACATTACCTGTATATACCTGTCTATTCGGAATAACAGTAGAATATTAGTGTGAATGTAAACATACTCATTGAGGGGCTGACTTGAATGTTTTGTTTTTTGTTTTTTTTATTTTTTTCTACCATGTCATGAACTCAACATTAAACCAGTCCAGGGGGAGCTGCATCAAAAACTAAAATTGAATTTGAAACTTTTATTTAAAGAAATAAATAATAATGATAAATATAATAATACTAATGTGTAATAATTAATACTAATGCTAATGTGCCTCATATTGCTAACACAAGTCTCACCTGTGTCTCCAGGACAGGTGATGGGTTTCAGACTCTTGGCCTGGATGGCAGCACAGGACGGAGTGAAGAAGCTGGTGCTCTCTGCCAGTGGACGACTCTTCTTGCTGACTGGCTGCAGAAGGACTTTATACTTGCAAGAGAAGAGCAAGCCCTGCAGGCTGACAAAGCTCTCCTAGAATCAGACAAAGACAAAATTGTTACGTAAAAATGGAGTGCATCTCGTAGAGAATTTGGCATCTTATTTCGTTTTTGGGCCATGTAGTCAAAAACATACTAATCAATAGAATAAAAACTACTGAGAAAATTAGGATAAACTTTGTCTTGTGCAAACCTGTAAAGCAAGAGTGAATGGTTATGTGCACTGTATGTTATGTCATTTTGATGAACTAAAAGATATACAGTATGGTTACATAATACACAATTTAATAAAATGCTTTGCAACTGCAGTGCTCCAACTTTGACCAACATAGCCAGAATGCTGTGAAGAAATTCACTATTTCCCTACAAATCTGGACAAAATCAACAGTCAACAGTTTCTGAGATATCACACATAACAGATTAACACAGGAAAAACTAACAAAAGCACATCATTCCAATATGGGCGCTGGAAATAAATGAAAGATCCTTTTACTTTTTAGCTCATGTTAATGTGCAGCTTGTTTTACTTCAGCAGGTTACTGTACCTGTGTTACTGTCTTCTCTGTAGGTCTGGTCTGGTTGTGTCCACAATACTCTGGTCCCCACTGGATTCTGTAGAATTCAACTGAAGGATCTATAAAAGCAAATTTGCTTATTACTGTGCTGCAGAGGCAGGAGTCCAGCACACTGGGAAATATGCTTGAGTCTTGTCTAAAGGCTTAAATATACTTCATGTAGGCAAACGTGGATGGGGGTTGCTCAGAGACATTTGGTTTTTTGGTTCTCAGAATGTTCTAGGATAACATTCTCTAAAAGCATTCTCAAAATATTTGGTGACAATCTCTTAGAAATGTTTAGTGATAACATTGTTAGAACATTATGTCCAAACGTTCCTTAACCGTTTTAACCTGGAAGTTTGTTTTTTGATTTTCAGACTGTTCTAGGATTACTTTTTCTAAAAACATCCCAAAAATGTTTAATGATAACATTATTAGAGCATTGTGCCCTAACATTCTCAAAACATCCTCAGAAGAGCAGTGAGTCATTTTACCTTATAGGAACATTGTTTGAAATGACAAACATTTTTAGAATGCTTTTAGAGAACGTTATCCTAGAACATTCTGAGAACCAAAAAAAACTTCCCACTGAAAACATTTTAAGGAACATTTGGGTATAATATTCTAACAATGTTATCAATAAACATTGTGAGGATGTTTTTAGAGAATATTAACCTAGAACGTTCCAGGAACCAAAAGAAAACTTCCCGCTGAAAATATTAAACATGTAACATTCTCAGAACAAAAAACTTCTAGCTGAGATGCCTTGTTGACACTTGGGAGGTATACATCTACTCCTCTGCAAGTCTCTGTGAACTACAGTTACCCATAACACCCTTCTTTAAGTAGGTTCACAGAGACATTCATGTGTATCTGTGGAGAAGCATATCCGCAGCTTTACCCAGATGAGAAGTTCCATATCAGTTACACCATACTACACAGAGAAACTTCTTGGACATGTTGGTCCATCAAAAGAGCAAAAATCCTCCAACAAATCCAAAGCGGTCTTATTTCCACATTAAGCATTACACTAAAGCTCACTGTGTGTTCAGACAGAACACAAGGCAAATTTTAGCGGCGTGTACAAAGTCAACGGAAAGATTTGTGTGCACTGGATACACAGAGATGGTATCAGGCTTGTCTGCAAAAAGACAGCAAAAGTACATATTTCCCAAAATATTGAACATTTCTTTTCTAATTTGACATTATTGCAGTCGAGGTCAAGCGTGTATTCAGTTGTTCTGTCTGAAGTTTGATCCTTTTCGTTTTTTTGAACTCTAGGTAAACCTGTGTCCATTTTTATAAAGTCATTTCATGCGGTCAAACATTTTCCAACCTACAGAAAGGGAATGGAGTCTTGGCTTAGAACATTCTGCCCAGTGCAAACATGTCTCTGCTGAACAGACAAACTAACAACCGCAGTATGTCAGACTGAGTGTCTAACCAGCTCACTACATGTTCATACGTGTAATCTACATCTCACTGTGTCATCCTTAAACAAAGTGTCTTTGTAGTGATGCATAATTACAGATGATCAGACTCTGAAAGCTTCGTATTGTTTATAGAACTAACAGGTAGGTGCTTTACACTGTCATCAGCTTCTGTACATACCTGTGCTGCTCTGCCAGTAAACATGAACCCGAAGCTGTCCGTCCTGGTAGAATGGCGTCCCCACATCAAGTATGTCACCTGAAGGGTTTCGTGGTGCGGTGTTGGTGGCTTGAGAATAGAAAAAAAAAGTTTCTACTTAGGAGGGAACTGCATCAACACATAGTTAAAGGGGAAATATCTTTTCACCATGCAGGAATGCCTTCTTTTGGCATATTTCTGGACAACACTGGTCAGTAAAGTCATTGGGACAAACTTGAGCGTAACACCATCAAGGGGAGGATGGATTACAAGGAACTGTCTCTATGTCTTGACAGGCTCCATTCATTTGGCAATATGTGCTCTAATTGTGAGCATTGTTTTCAACTGGTTCTCTTGTTTGAATTTGCACCGCCTCTCGTCTGCCAATCAAATCAATGCACATTGCTCTAAGCAACCTGAGTCCGCCATTCCCGCAACCAGCTGACCACGTCAAGGCGGGTGGCCATGTCATCGGACAAGAACGTCTTTCAGTGCTGGAAATTCAACAAGGTTACTAGTAATCTGTAACCTTTTACATTTCAAAAGTAACCTTCCCAACACTGCTGATATTATAGACTTTTACTTAAGTAGGATTTTTTAATGCAGGATGTGCAAAGTAAATGTCATGGAAATCTGTACATGGATTTAATACAGATTTATTTATTTAATACAGAGCACAAATGGCCATTTTGCCCAAATAGATGTACTAGAGGGAAGGTAACAGGGTGCGATTTGCTCTTTGGAGACCATGAATATCAACAGGGACTATGTATATCAACAGAAACTTTCATTCAGTCTGCCCTGCAGTTCTTAAGATACTTAGCTCTGAACCAAAATGTTGGAAAACAAGATGAAAGGTTTGTGCAAATCTTGTGCCCCATATACAGATTTATACTGAATATTAATATTCTAACATACTGTATGTGAATGTAAATGTTGCATACATCTATATGATGTTAAACTTTTCACTTTCACTTGCTTAACAGCTTTTTTTTGATCTCAGTGAGAACTTTGCAAGTAGAGAAGTGGGCACCAACAAAACACATTTTATAACAATGCTTTCACAAAGATTCACTCATGTAATTGTTAAGAACATGCATTTCTTTTTTCCTTTTTCAGAATGTCAGCCTGTCATTATTTTGAAAGGAACACCTTGACATTTTGAATCAAAGTTGGAGATTTCACTTCATCACACTGATAAGTTTGTGAGTGTGGAATGTTGAGGTTGTGTCTGAGTGGAGTGAAGCTCTGAGATACAGAGGATCAAAGATTTAACATCCCAACAGGAGAAAAGTATTTTAGATATTTAAGCCCCACAGGTAAAATATCACTATAAAAGTAAGAAATAAAATTCAAAGGTCTTAAAAATGCATTTCTGAAATCAAAAGGAACATTTAACCACATCAACATGCCATCTTAAAGAAACAGAAATCTTTTATCCACACTAGGACAAGGTTATCAAGCTGAAATTCTAAATGCCAGAGTCTCCTTTTAGAAAAATGGATAATAGCTGTTAACATACCGCGCTGTGTGGTAAAGTGGAGGACTGCTCGTGGTCCTTTCAGCTGAGTTTGTCCCCAGTATGAAACAGCCTGGACTTCCACACTGTAGTTTCTGTTAGACCGCATGCTGTCCAGCTCCACCTGACTCTGCACACACACACACACACACACACACAGATGACCAGATACGTAAATACACAGAGGAAAGCTGAAACAAGCAGATGTGTATGTTCGCCCTCAAAATTATTGTTCTCATCAATATTTGTTTGCCTCTTTGCATTTTTATTTCTCTTGTGGCCATGTGCCCTCGTTCTTTGTCACATCTCAGAGGTTGAACATGCTGCCGTGTGTCAACAGCTGCATCAAGAAGAATTATCATGACATTTACCCAAATGAAATTACTGACAAATTAGATTTTTCAACATTTTGGTAAAATTGTTTAATGTTAGTTACAGTCAAGGAGAACAATAAGATTGTGAGTTATTGTTGCTCTGTTACTATTTGTGTTTAAATGATGGTGTAACTGCTCTGTTGGCCCAGGCCCACTTATTCTTTACGTCTTAAACATACAAATTTTAAGACAAATGACAAAACCTTTCTATTATTTTCTCTAACTAACACAGACCTATGACAAACCTATTACTGCTTATCTTATTTGCTGAAAATTCTTGACAAAAAGCAGCCTTCTCTAATCTTATAGGACCTTTATTACTTCACATTTGGGATTTTTACAGTTGTTTTTAACATATCTCAACAAAGATTCTCATGTATAGTGACACAACTTTGGGATTACACTTGTTAATTTTTTAAAAAAAAGTTTCATTGCTTTAAGGTGGAATGACACCAAAAGCACTACGCTGCAGTGCAGTGCTATGTTGCACAATATCCATCACATCCTGAGCGCTCTTTTTGGCTGGGGGCTACACACCCACTGCCCAAAGGTTGATGCCCAGAAACATCCCGAACACAGCAAAATAATAAATACAGGCAGAGGGCAGAGTCTCTGCAGATACAGACACCCTCACACACTTCTAGTGGCTGATCAGTGATGATTGAGAGGAATTACTTTTGTATGAGTCTACACATTGTTTTTCTGCCTTTAAGGAGCCCTTCCAGACATGTATTAAGACATATAAAAAATACTCTGCTTGGAATAATAATGTGTGTCTGACATAGTTTTTCCACAAAAAATTATAATTACCACATTAAAATCCTCAAAATACTACTCCTTCTCCCTCATTAAAAATTCATAATCTATGAATATGCAAATGTATTTCATTTCAGAAGTTTTCCTGCTGGACACAAAATGTCTCCTACTTCACTGTAAAGTCCATTCTCAGTGTATATCCTTACGGTTTCCACATCACACTTGTGTAAATTGAATATTTGAACGAGGATTGGCTCCAAACTAGTTGTAATGACACAAATCTTGCTCATAGACCCACATCTAAAAATCTGATTTTGAATGATCACAGAGAAACTTTCCACTTTCAGCAGATGAATGTGAAAACAAACTCTGCACTGCAAACATTCAACTGTAGGAACAAGAAGTAAAAACATGTTTTTCAGTGGAGGGTGACTTTAAATATCACATTTGTATTTCCTTCGCTTTGAGTGGACTATGTTCTTCATGGTTTCTTCAGCCTCTATTTCAACCTCAGTAGCTGAAAACTTCACATCTTGTTTTGCACTCAGTTGCTTTTCAAACATGAAAAGCTTAGGCTCTTAAACAGCCCAGCTTCAGGTCTTAATAGCAGCAGTGAATTCAAATATATAAGTTCAACTGCAGCCATACCATTAACATCATCTGAAAATTAAAAGATACAACAATGCAAGGTTTTGCAGCCCTGACAGTATTTGCGGCAGCCTTATTAAATCTGAGCCCGGGTGTTTGATTCGGTCCATTATTTGAAGCACCAGTGTGTAAGATTTAGGGGGATGTATTGGCAGAAATATTGTCAGAAAAGGAATATAATTTTCATAAGTATGTTTAAATTAGCGTATAATCACCTGAAAATAAGAATCATTGTGTTTTCATTACCTTAGAATGAGCCCTTTATATCTACATAAAGCGGGTCCCCTTCCATGAAGTCCGCCATGTTGCACCGCCATGTTTCTACAGTAGCCCAGAATAGACAAATCAAACACTGGCTCTAGAGAGGACCTTTAGCGTTTCTCGTGAGTTTCACAGCCACCATAGTTTCTCTTACACGCTTGGAAGGGGAGGGTGAGGGGAGGGGTATTTATTTGGTTGCAATCTGCAACCTCACCACTAGATGCCACTAAATCCTAAACACTGGTCCTTTAATTCATTTGCTTGGTCAGACATCTGAAGGATTCACTTGTTACAGAATATAATTTAAGCAAGTCATGTGTAGCCCAGTCTGTATCTGCCACATTCATACTGTTAGAAGATGTAAGCTAACAGGACTGTAGTATCTGTCAGTCCTCACCTCTCTGACTGTCTTCTTCCTCTTGGTCAGGGATGAAGCAGAGGGCTGTCCGACTGCGGTCCAGCTCCAGCTGACCTTGTAGTGGTGGACGGGAACATCCAGGTCGGCAAGGATGCTCCACTGGAGCTGGGCTGACACCGCCCTGCCAGGGCCGAAGGTCATGTTGGTCACTCTCAGCTCATTGGGAGCGGGGGGACTAGAGGGGTCTGAGGGTGGAGGGATGTTGTAAATATTCACCATGTGGAGTAACAAAGCACTGAGACAATGTAATATTACAAACTGATGCTGCATTCAAGTCATGTTGGAAAACTTGCAAGAAACCACCATTTTAATGAAAAAATAGTCCAGGCAATAATAAAGTTATATCTACCATCTTCCCTATATGACAGTTATTCCATTAAACCCTGTGAGTCTAGACACACACTTTTTCTTTCTTTGCTCAATTGATGAAGTTTCCTAAAACTGGGTTTTACAAATAAATACAGCTCCTTGCTTTTCTGAGATTAAATAAAAAATCCCTTCAAGGTAGAAATTTTGCATAATTGTCTGCAAATGAATGCAGTCACTCATGCATACAGCAACACACAGTGTGACACTTGACTGAACATCTTTTGCTCTGAGCTCTCTGTTGATCCACTTGTATGTGTGGATGCTTGTATACTGTATTTCATTCAGCCTCTAGCCTGTGATTGGTTGTCCAGTTCATGTTTCAATCACCATCAAGCTACATTTTTTTATTTTTTATTGTGTTCATTTGTTTAAGTGTTTGATGATTCTACACAGTGATGAAGAGAACTCAGTGCACTGCAAATACATTAAATACAAGCAAATTAAGAAACACATATGACCGCACATGTGGCATAAAGAAAGTGAAAATACAGAAAACACATACAAATACAGTATAGAAACACTGTAGGATTGCATGACTGTAATATTGGAGGTATGTGCTGTACACCTAGCGTCAGCCTTTTGATTACTAGTGTTTTCTGCATTTGATCAAATATGATAAATATGCATTTCTGTATGCAGCATACAGAAATGTTTGTAAATGTATGTAAATCTTCATTTGCCTGTTTTGTCTGTTGCATTTGTGTTGGCCCCTCTGAGCCACTGTAACTTTGGCATCTTGTTAAATTTCAACTAATTTCTAGTTTCTAAACTTCCATGCTGCAGCGCCGGGAGTGATTTTTTTTTTTTTTAAATCTGTCAAAATAAGAGGGGGAAATTAGAATTTCACACTTTCTGTCAGTACAGAATATGTTGATTAACCTGACCCCAGAGAACTAGAATTAAGGATCATTTAAATGCTGTTTCAATTGGTCGGTGGGCCCAGGACCATCGATTATGCTGACATTTTCATTTAAAAAATTTGACGAAAGCTTTCTTTTCTTGTTGAGTAGTAAAAGCACCTTATTCATACTGTGGATGTTTTAAACACTCAGGGTAGAAAACAATGGCAATACATCCACCATGACTGTAACACATAAGACCTAAGACAAACCTATTACTGAATCAGTTATCACATTTTCCTAAAGGATCTTTACCACTATACATTTTGGATTTTTAAGGGTTTATGTTCCTCATTATTGTAGTAACAAAAGACCAGGCGTCTGACCTCTGCTGGAGTGGATGTGTCGGCTGGGTGTGGTGAAACCTCTGGTCCCATGGGTGTTGACAGCTGCCACTCTGAACTGGTACCAGCGGCCTGGTCGGACGTCAGACAGTCTGGCTCCCTGCTCCGTGGTCTATCGTCAATCATGTGGAGTGTTGGATTAAAAAAAAACAGGGAGGAAGACACAACATGACCTGTCTGATTTCTGAAAACTATGTTGATGTGTGAGAAGAATGTGTGACCACAGTAACTTTTACAGGCTACTTTTCTAAAGATCTTTGTCCAAACTGAAATGCCTGACTGGTTGGCAAGAACAAAACTTTGTTTTCATTCAGCCGTATTTGAGATTTAATCGTTGTTTCTTACATATTTCTCTGTTTCTGTTATCAGACAACTGAACAAGTTTAAAAAAGTGTTTGATCACGTCTCATAAATACTGTCTGTTAACCAGGTGAACAGTAATTCCTGTGCTGCTGCACTGAAACATGACAGTAATAAAATCACTATTTTATGGTACTGTGTAATCACCTATTTGGATTTGAACCAATAGAAAGTTGTCTTCCTAACGTTACTGCCACAAAAGCCCCCATCCAGGCTTATGTCACTGTTTTTGAAAAAGCTAACTTTTGGGGCATGAATTGTCAGTTCAGTGTGGACAGGCAGCCAAAACTATATAAAACATCAGCTTCAGACATGGGACATTTAAGAATAATGGGTTGAACTTGCATTTGGCAGCAGTGTCAGTCATATATCTTCATCATACTGAGATATTTAATAGAAGAAAGACATTGTTAATGTTAATTTGAACACTAAATCCCTCAGTTTACCTGAAAAAATAACCAAAGTTAATGATTCATACACTCACCAAGCACTTTATTAAGAACACATGTACAGTCTGATGTGACCCAATACAAAAGCTCTGCCATAAATTCTACTTTTACAGAGTTTATGCATTTTCAGTTTTTGTTGACATTGTCAGAAAGGTGATAATTATATTTTATGTCTATTACTGAGGTCGTAGTGGGTGGTGGTGGTGGTGGTGGTGTACTGGAGTGCATTATATTGAAAAGTGTACCTAATATGTTGTCCACTCCATTGACATACATGAGTTGAGCAACTTTTCAATGTCAGCAAAAACAGAAAATGTATAAGCTTCGTAAAAGCATTTTAAAGTCCTTGCTGTGTGTAGTCACATTGGACAACAATGTGATTAGTAACATCTGCTTTCCTACTATGACAAGTTGAAATGTCTGCTGCCAAAAATGCCTATTATCAATCAAAATGTTCATTTTAAGCACTTGTTTTATAAACTCCATGATATTAAATCTTCTAATAGCAAGCTGTCGACTGTTTTTAAGTCTTTTAAACTATACATTCTCATATATTCAGGAACTGTTTTAGTGCTAAAAATCTCACAGACCAAAGACCTATAGTAATAAATCTGGACTGACACGGTCATTACTTTTAGTTTGGTTAGAATTAGAGACTATAAGTTAAGTTAGTAACAACAGCACACTGAGAATTGTTTCATAAATACATCCCCAGATCTTTTCATACTTTTCCTGACAAAACAACATACACCCATTTTGCCCACAGCAGTAATATTCAGTGCATTAAACTAACCTGTGCAGCCACCTGCCAGGAGGTGGCGGTGTCCTCGCTGGGCTGGATGCCAAAGTTCCACCTCCTCTGCAGGATGTAGACCACAGGCTCGGCTGAGATGTTGAAGCGGGAGGACCAGCGCACCTCCAGCTGACCAGAGGAGAGTTCTTCAAAGCCTAACTCCTTCCTTGGCTTCAGAGGAGCACCTGGGAGAGAAACATTATCCTGTAATATATATATGTGTGTGTATATGTGTCCACCAGCTGCAGCAGCCAATAAAAGTGCAATTAAAACTGAGCTGAAAGGATGATTTGTGAGCCTTTATACATTTTTTAATCTGTATATACTATAAATAGAACTCTTGTGATTAGAATCATAGTGTTTTCTCTTACCCCCTAGCTACCATTATACTATAATTCTCAACACATATTGAGGACAGCCAGCACTTGGTCAGCTCAGGCAGTGTCCCCTCAGGCTGCCAGGATTTACAGCTTTACTCAGTGACACGGTGTGAAAGGCAAAATGAGTTTTCCCATATCATTCCTCTCTCATCGTGTGTGTAACCACCAGTGAGGCCTGAACCTGCTGCTGCAGGTTTACGGGATGTGTTTTTCCTCAGCCCTACTTTGATCCCTCCTCTGACAATGGAGGCCTAAGTAGGGCAAACTCCACCTCACTCAGACTCACAGCAGCACAGCCACACTGTTAGCAAGAGATGTTCTACCTGGAATTACTTCATTTATCTAAGGTACGGCGCAGGGGAGGCTGGGATGACATGTTTTTTTTAGGTTGACAGGAAGTTTATGACAGTTTAAAGTCATGTCACAGCATATAATACTTAATAATGACGATGATGATTTTAATAACACAGCACATTTATATTAATATATATACTTCAGAGTTTATAAAGACATTGCGGGGGGAATATTTAATTTACATAATAATAATAACAATAATAATAATACATTTGTAGCACATTCAGTTCATTGCATAGTTCATCAGTCTAAAGATTCTTTTACTTATATATATGATCATTATTATTTTTCAGTGTTCATAACACAAGGTCTCAATGTACAAACTGCATGTAAAGTAATAACAGTTGCAGTTTAGACGTGCAGATGTGCGCTATCTTCGGGCGAAGAGAGTAATAGGTGTTGAAAGTGTAATAACTGCACCATCTCTATGCAGTGAGTGTTACTGCTGCAGTTATATAACAGTTGTTGCCTGGAGGCGGCACAAGTGCTAAAACTGCTGCAGCTCTTGCTGTTTTTGCCTGTAAGTGACACTGATATGTCTTCATCTGCAGATCTAAAATGCTGCCACAGGTGGTGCATGTGTAGCAACCGGCTCCTCCAGCGGACATTCTGCAAACTAGTAAAATGAGTTTTTAAATGATATAGCTGGCAATTATCTCTATTTTTCATGATATATTTTTCTCATGTGCAGAGCCAAACCAACAGTGAACTGATCTACTAACAAGTATTGTGTGTATCCAAAGTGTGACTCATGAATGATTTTTTAATAGTTTTTGGACAAGAACAGAGGTCTACAGCACAGAGGAATACAATTATATATTTTGTTCAAATGTCTAAAATTAACCTGAGAAGGACCTCGTATGATCATGTGAAGTATGACTCTTGTCTGCCAAGAACAAAGACAGAAGTGGTTCTGGCACCACTAAATCACAGAGGACGTAGGGATGGATGGTTGGCTCGACAGAGTGTGGCACTTTAACGGATGAGACTGTTGTTTGCATCCTGTTTCCTACCAAAAGACAACATTTGTTTTTAAATCCTGATTTAAAGCTGGAATGTGGGACTTTTGTCTCCCCCTTGTCACCCCTTTCAGTGACAGTAATTACAGAAACACTGTTGATGTGCTCACGTCATAGGCTCCACCATAACCTACTCTGTTGCTACTGTTGCAGCTGTAAAATGGTTGACAAATTGTTTTGAGCATCACACAACCCCCACAAAATGAGCATTTGGAAAGTCTAGAAGAGACAAAATTATTTTATCCCCCTTCAAGTTAGCAGAGAGCTAAATGGAAGTTAGCCGGCTCGGCTAGCAGAAGTCTCTAGTGCATATGCTCTGTCCATAGAGTATGCACAGTAACATTCATCCAGCCAGTGCAGGAATGTCAAACCCAACACCAGATTTAAAACTCTGAGTACTGTGAAATACAGAGAGATTTATCTGGAGGTGATAGGCTTAATCAGTATTGTGTGAACTCCTTTGGCAATTTATTTGTAAAAGTTCTGCATTGCAGGTTTAACCACAGAGGTTTGACTTCCTTTAGGTTTACCAACTTGGTAACAATCTATGTGACACCATTATTTCTCTATGGCAAGGCTCATTTTATGTGCTGTTGTTAACAGTGAACAAAGTCCTCTTTTAGTGATAGAGACTTAAACAAAAATTGAGGAAACAATGCAATTGTGCTTCTTTTATATGTGCAAAGCAGAAAACACACCATTTTGCAGCATTGCTGGAAATGTTATTTTCATAATCATTATCACACCTGAGCTACAGCGCTGCAGCCAGAGAACTCACAGATCAAGTCACATTACTCCTGATAGAATAAAATAACTAGAATAGAATTTTAAATGAGCTCTTTCCCAGTTATGGAAGTACTCAGATCCTTTACCTCAGTAAAAGCACCAATACAGCCAAGTAAAAATACTTCATTACAAGTAAAACTTACCTACTTAAATAAAAGTACATAAGTATTATGAGCTTGATGTAGTTAAAGTATTGCAGTAAAAGTACATAAGTATTATGAGCTTGATGTAGTTAAAGTATTGCAGTAAAAGTAATGGTTTGGTCCCTCTGACTGATATATTATTATATATGACATCATTAGATTATTAATAGTGAAGCATCAGTGTTAGAGCAGCATGTTACTGTTGTAGCTGCTGGAGGTGGAGCTAGTTTACACTACTTTATATACAGTTAGCTAGTTTAGTCCAGTGGTTCCCAACCTAGGGGTCGGGCCCCTCCAAAGGGTCACCAGATAAATCTGAGGGGTGGTGAGATGATTAATGGGAGAGGAAAGAAGAAAAAACAAAGTTCTGATACACAAATCTGTTTTCAGTTTTTGGACTTTTTCTCTAATCTTTGATTTTTGCTGAAATATTGAATGATGTGAATATTTATTCAAATGAAAGCATGTGAGAAGTTTAGAGAGAAAAATCACTATTTGGTGGAGCTGTTAACAACTCATAGACATGTGAAATGTGACCCCGACTACACACTGCTTTTTGTAAGACGTCAAAAGACAAAAAGGTTGGAAACCACTGGTTTCATCTTTAACAATGTGTTGTATTTTAAAAGCTTGTTATATTATCAACTGTGTCAAATCTCCATCTGAAAAATAACTTAAGTTGTCCATTAAATGCAGTGGAGTAGAAAGTACAATATTTCCCTCTGAAATGTAGTGGAGTGGAAGTGTAAAGTAGCATCACATGGAAATACTCAAAATTATACTTAAGTACAGTACTTGAGTAAACGTACTTAGTTATTTTCCACCACTGTTCTCTCCTGACTGGGTAACATGCTGGATAAATATGTTTCTGTTAGGCTTCTTCTTCATAGCTCTATTTACCCTTGTAGAGGTCTTTAGGAGACTGGCAGGTGTGGCCGCAGCCGTTGGAGCAGCATTTCTTCTGAGCGGAGCATTCTCGGTCATGATCACAGCTCTCCACGCAGGCGGCTGCAAAGCCGCTGGCTCTCTCTGGAGGTGGACAGCTGCCCTGCTTCACCGCCAACACTGACTGAAGGAACTCACAGCTGGTCACACACTCCCAGTGCTTCTTGGGAAACACCCGCTGGATAGGTCAGGGGGAGACTGGTTAGCGTGACTGACAGAGTAACCCTTGAAAATAAACAGTGGCTCAAGGACCTTTCATTGTTTCTAATGTTAATATTGACTGTCATGGGTTCCAAGATTACGTATTCATTTATTTTAATGGGAAGGGCTCTACAAAAGGCTCTGATCACATATGCAATGTGACTGTGTGTCGCAGTGTACCTCACACAGCTCTCTGCAATTACTTTTCCTCTTCATCACCCAGGAATCTTTGCAGGGCTCCAGGCACTGTGGAAGTAAAAGAAACAAGTGTGAGATTTTGAGGTGCATATCACTGTGCATTGATTAGGAGTAAAAAGGTTTCATTTAGTAAGTGTTGGATAATCTTATCCAGTGAAACAGCTCCATTTCATGCTAATATGATTATTCAGACTGTGAGGTTTATCATTAAAGCTTGAAGCACTGACCAAAAACATTGCCAGTAAATATTATCCAATTAGTCAGTTTGTTTCCGCCAAAATACATTTTCAAAGCAAATTAGGTATTTTGAAGATAAGGTTGGATGAAGTAATTAAACATCTGACATTTAGGGAAAATTTGCCATTTTTGATCTATTATTTGATCAAAAAGTGATGAGACAAAGGCAAAGTATCCAGAGTCCATAAGAGAGTGTAAATGTAGATACATGTAAGCACATGCTTTATTTTCCTCACAGTTGTACTACCATTAGAGTGAATATGACATGAACTGCTCCATTTACATTGCAGCGGAGATATAAAATAAGAGGAAAGCTAATGAATGTTGTCCTGCGTTCTCAGGCTGCTTCTGGAGCATGTCACTAATTAACTGCATCGCCCTCTATACCATAAAGCAGAATCCTGCACCAGTAAGCAGAGGGGGCCCAGGGGAGTGAGGGTACACTGATTGTAATTTCATGCCGTAGTGAGAAAACAGTGGGGAAGAGAGCGATATACAGCAACATCACAAGGACAAGAAAAGTTGTCTGAAAGTTAGAGAAGCACTATGAGCTGTTTGCTGAGATCTACAGAGAATATGACATATTCATGGTCTCATAGAGCTCGGCAACTGTTGTCATGATATCTTCTTGGGGGATGAATCAGTTTCTCAGCAGGAGTCAGTTATGGTCACTGCTAATGTACCCTCAGAGTGTGCATACCGTGGTAAACTTATTTCCTTTAATGCATTGCAGCTAGGGCCTCTCACAAGATCTATTAATCTCTGATTTAACTACAGATTGCTGAGTGCATCTGTGATAAAAAAATATTCTGAACACAAGATTCGCTTACTGAGCTTTTCCCTAAGCTGACTGCCTTCCTCAGCAATCATTTTCACAAATATCAATGTGGAGAAAAGTTTCTTTTGACAGGGTACTCTGAACCTATGAATCCAGAATCACTTTCTCTTTACATCTTTCATAATAAAATGTTGTAGCTGCTTTTCTACAAATGTTTTTTTTAGCGGCTTTTCATGTTAAGGACATTTCAGGGGTGAAGACTCCCTGTGCAGTCATGTCCAAAGCTGCTCTAATTAGGTCTCAGTGCAGTGTCTGATTTGTGAAACACTCGTGACCTCACATCACAACAAAGACAACTACAACAAAGTCGATGTTTGACTGGAAGAAATTGAGATAGAACACACAGCCAAACAATACGCTTTGAAGATTTTTTGGATTTTGGCCCCCACATTGAAAGCACATTTGAGGGGGATCTTTTAAGAGCCAGTATGAAGAAGAGGAATGATTACAGCCAATAAAACCTCTTTCACTGTTCATACGGACACCTGACTGCTGTTTTAAGACAAACTGTGAACCTTTAAGTCCCAGCAGTGGAAAAGGAATTTTAGAGCCATTTAGGACAGGATGTTACTCATGTCGAGATTAATATGCTTTAATTTTTGAGACTTTAAAGGATACAGAGTAAAAATAACTTGTTTTGTCCAGAGCTAAGGGAGTGTCTGCTTTATAAAAGATCTGGCAAGGACGGTGATTTCTCATCTTCCCTGGGCATGTTGTCTCCTAGTGAATGAGGTGAACAGGCTTATTTTTAACAGCTGTTAAAGATTTTGAAGGGATGTGTGTGTGTATGTTGTGTGTGAGGGGGTCGTAATAGTTGTAGGAAACTATGAATAAATCGGTGGGGAAAGAGGCCCACCTTTAAATACAGCTGATGTTGCTCAGTTTACACACAAACTGCGGGAGATCTAACTGAGTTTGCCTCAGGCTGTTCATTTCTGCAACCCTGCAAGTATAAAAGTTCTGCTCCATATTCCTCAAGTACCCCTCATTCGCCCAACCACAACCCTGACATGTGCACATTCAACTCAGTCTAACATTACAATATTCATATGGTGAATCCCACATTTATGTTAAATAGCCATAAAAATATATGACACGGCTCCATTAACTCTGTAAGCCTGCACCATTACTCAACAGCCATGACACAATAAAAATTATTGTTTATAGAACGCTATATTTTCTTTAACCGCACACTGATATTATCTTTTAATTACTCTAATCTGACACTGATATGATGGATACAACCCAAAGCAAATTTCCCAAAGCATAACTAGTGTGTTTTTTTTTTCTTCTGACCCTCCTGACAGCTGTTGTTTTGAATTCATTTCACGACAGCATGAAAAGACTTTGAACTTGTATGACTTACGTCATAATGTGTGTCACTCAACAGCAATAATGAAAGTTGACCTGACAACAATAAAAGCAGATGTGTTCACTGTGAGTCTGAAAGTTATATTGAAAATAAAGAAAATGGAAACCAATGGGGGGGATGAGGCTTCATCAGTCTGAGTTAGTCATATCAAGTGGATATCTGACACACTTACAGTCTTTTTAGCATTAAATTCCCTCTTTGTGTTTCCTCAGACAGTGTTTCCCTGTTGAGCTGTGGTGGAAGTATAGTAACAAAAAGACTGAAAGATATCTACTTGATTTGATCTTGATCTACTTGAAGCTTCATATTAGCTTCAAATAAACTTTTAAATACATCTTTGTACAGAAGGAGGACTGTGGATTTTGTCCCCCATCACTTACATTGTAAGGTCATTATGAAGGGATCTTCTAATGGTCAGTATGAACAGGAGGAATGATTACAGCAAGAAAAACATGTTTCAATATTAATTTGGGCTCCTGATTCCTTTAAGCAAAACTTCTGCTAAACAACTGTCACTGTAGCCAAAATGTATAATTATAGGATCATGGTAGAAGTCAAACCATAATGTAGCTCAAGAAAAGAAGAGTTACCCAGCCAGTGACTTGACAAAGTAATGTCACTTACATGACAATCTCTATCTAAACTTCGCTAAGATTAGCCACCATAAGCTACTGGTACTGAGTTTATTGAATTGAGCGAGTTATTGCTTATGTATTCAGCTTGTTTGCAAGAGTGAGAAAATGTTACTATTATTATTATTACTTTCAAAAGCCTTCCTTGAACTTGAATTTACTGTGATGACACATTTTGATGAAATGGTGCGTGGTTATGTTCTGCTATTATCCTCATCCTGTGATGTTAGCAGATCTTTTTCTATGTCGCCTGAGAACCAGTAATGTGCACCACTACGGGGTGTGAGTGAAGAGGGGAGAGAAAAAGTGGTCTACACTGTACACGTGGCGTACAGCTCTCTCTTCCTCTGCGATGAAGACTCCTCCAAGCATGTCTGATAGCCCTGTGCCAGCCCTGCCATCTCCCATCTCTCCTCCTCGGTCTCCACGGGAAGACTCGTCCGCTAATCTAGACTGACGTTCCCACTCTCGTGCCATTCCCATTGTACCTCAGTGTCAGTTAGTTTTCCGCCCCATTTCAAGCTTAAACCAAGCATTCCAACCCACTATACCGCAAATAAAGCTGACTGGGGGGAACTTTGTGATGCGGTTGAGAGAGATTTGAGAAAGCACCTAAGTCCCTACTGGTAGTGAAGACAACAGAGATATTTTTGTCTCTACTGCAGAATTCAGCACCAAATTGGAATTAGTTTGGGATTCAATCCGTTCTTCTGGGTCAGAGAACTTGACTTGTGTTTATTTGACTGTGTGTGTGTGTGTGTGTGTGTGTGTGTGTTTTGGCGGGGAGTGGTGCGCTCCTCCATGACCAACCAGAGATAATGGGGCGAACAACTTCTCTGCTGACCGTGCAAAATGCTGTTCTTTTGGTGCTCCACGCTGTTTGATTCGCTGCCCAGACGAACCCCTCAGAGGGGAAATAGGCCCTGTGTTTGTCTCTGGCTTCCTGTTTCAACAACTTGCATTGTCTTTGAAAGTGTTCCAGACCTTTAAACATCCACAGACAAGACCTCAGCCTTTTCCGAGGAACAGACTGCAAGCAAATTATTTCACAAGTACTTTTATACATTTGAAAATGTGAGTTTTGAGGCGAGGACGACTGAAAGAAAAGGATGTCTGGCTCTCAGTCAAACATCACAACAAGGCTGTAGGGAATATTAAAGTCCACTAATGACTGCCAAGCGCTACTGAAAGAAGGTTGTTACACCATGCTCAATGCCAATTGTCTAGGTTGTGAGCTAAGACACCAGTGTCAGTGCATGATGTCCCTCCATTGCTCCAATGCTACAGTAGTGCAATCTTAAGCTCTTTTAAAAGGCTGAATTGAACTGGACTGTGTGGGAGTGTGTTGCTAATCAACTCTGGCACTTGCAAATGGCTGTCTGCCTGGAGGAGATAGTGACAGAAGGATTAACAAGCACTCATTACCACCGGGGCCCGTGAGGACGACAGGGGGCCAAATGATCACGAGCCAAAGTGATGGGCTGTCTCACAGCAACAAGCTTCAACAAGCTTCTCATCAGGCCTCTCTGAGCTGAAGAGCTGGACGGGGATGTATCGATACAGGGATTGATACAGTAGCAGCCTAAAATAAGACATCAGGAATATTTCCAAAACTAAACCCTGATTTTAACAACGAAGTAACCCAAATTAAAACTTTGAGTTTTGCGTCCTTTTTACCACCTGGAAGATGTTTCACCTGGTTTTATCTCTACAGAAGTCTTATCTCTTGTCTGAATCTGATTTATTACCTAATCTGATTGCAAAATAAATAAATACATGCTGCAATTTTTTCTTTCACAAGGTCCAAGTTCCAGTGTGAACTGCAAATCAGTCTTACCCATGTGACACTTATCATGCTATTTATAATATTTTCTTGTGTTTGAGCATTGACTACATGATTGAACATGCCAACCTACTTATTAGTCTGGAATTATGGTACTAAAAAGGTACACATGCAGAGAAAGGTGTTGTGGGTAAGCGTAGGCTCACAGAGGACAAGTTGTCACCATCATTTTTAATCAGTGCCTTTGTCTAGTATTCACACCTTTTGTGCCCATGTCACAGATAAACTGTGCTTCACAAAGCCACCATGCTGTCCTGATGAATATGTGAGTTTTAGGTCAATTAAATCAAGGGCTTTTGAATGTATTCAGTTTTTGTTACCTTAGGGACAACTTCATGACTTTCCAACTCACATGGAGCAGATTATTATGCAAATGTAGAATATGTACAGCATTTATGTTTGCATCTAAGCTTTGACCTCTTCACTCCCCACAAGGAAACACAAACACTGAGCTTTGCATAGCAGGTGAGTGGGGAGTGATGATACTAACTTTTCCCCTAGGAGAGGGTAGACTCAGAGCCGGTGGATGCCGGGGTGGAGGCGGGGCTTTTGAAACGCTGTGTGTCAGAGCATTTTGTTGACACTGATATAAGTGCTTGCTCAAGGGGGAATTGTTGGGTCTCTGTAAATTAAAGAGTACGGTCTAGACCTGCTCTATGTGAAAAGTGCCCTGAGGTGACTTTTGTTGTGATTTGGGGCTATATAAGTAAAACTGAATTGAATTGAATTGAAATATAATAATGTATATAATGTTTGATCTTATGTAAAATTAAGTGCTTCTGCTTCTGTATTTAACCAAAAAACATGTGCACTTAACAGTTTTTTTGCATCTTACCACTGGGGGGAGCAAAACTTAGAAATGATCAAATCCTATAGCTGGTCTTCACATGCAGATATTTGTTATTGACCGTATGTGTTTCAACAACAAGGAAGTGCTCTCATTCATTAAGTCATTCTCACTTTTAACTTCCTGTCTATACCTGAAGTGGGGATGTATGATGTGTACACTGACATCTGCTGCTTGTGAATATCTTGCGCCTACATTTTAGCAAATATCTGAATAGTTTTATTAGAATTGACAGAGCTGAAGGAACAAGTGAGACTTTCTTCTACGGCAAACATCCAGCGCTACTTACACAGTAGCACAAATTAGATCATTTCTTCCACACAGCACCAGCTGCTCATGTTACTGTTAATCATGTGACTTGTCAGAATGTGTTTGTGTTTTATTATGTGTCAATAAAATATTATATCTGAACAGAAGTTGTCTGAGTATGGCTGTTCAAAACGTGCTTATACAATATTTCTTCATCCTAAACACAGGGTCACAAAGTGGAGACTCATTAGGTTAGATACACTATTACATACATCCCAGGTTCCCATGACATATGCTTATTATTGTGTAACAAGCACATGATGCCAAATTATATTATCCATAAAATATGTTACATGAAATGTATTACATGGGTGAAAAGATGTGTTTTAATTATGTTGATAAATCAGATTCCAGACCAACAAAGTCAAAACCATCTGGTTTAGTGATCATTTATGAAGAATGTGACTTTAATAACCTGTATGATCGTACAGATAAGTTCACATAAACATCAGTGCTTTTGAATATCTTCACCATAGAAACAACGACACCAACACAAAGTAAGCTAGTTGAGCTTTTTAATCAGATATCTGTGGATGCTGTGGTTTCAGGTCACATGACCTCCTCAAATATGTGAACATATGTAATATAGCAGTAGCAAAGACAAATTAAAGGGGATATATCATGCCTTTCCAAACCAGAAATGATCAGCTATAATGTCATCTAATGAACCCAAAACACAAAACAATGTGTCTGAACAAAGCCAACCACAGCCCTGACATAGCTGAGCTGCAGCTTCCGTAAATGAAAAGTGGCCTTTGATCAAGATGCTGCAGACAAGATGAAAAAGCTGCAAGTTCCGTGGCAATACTTCAGAGAGCACCTGTCATCACAGAGCAACTCTGACAGTTTTTACCGCGTCTACATTTAAAGCTCTGCTGCTGTACGTTGATGAAAACTTAAGTGCACAGAGGATGAGGCTGCTCTGGAGTAAATTGTTCTCGGTGATGAATCCTTTAGAGGAAAGCATCGATTTCTCATCACGCTGTAAGAGCCTCTCATTTCATAATTAACCACCATTAAACACAAGTGTCATTTGAAGGGCTCTCTAAACTAAAAGTCACTAAAGGGTAACACTGCTCTATACACACAAAATGAGTGGAGATAAAAATCAAAATGTCATTCTGAGCATGCTGGACTACTTCTCACATTGGTGTTTTCATTTCAGAAAGTTAGCAGTGGAATCAGAGATAAGGGCCCAGTGATAAGGCTAGGAGGAAACTGGCTCTTTTCATGTTATTAGTGGACAGGCTTCTTAAAGTCTACCTGTACACAAGAGTAGGGGTAACCTTAGGCACAATATAAGAATTTTTTCAAACAAATTATAGTCATTATTTAGTGAGCTGAACTCAGCAGTATGGTAGTAATAGTTCCTGGTTTGGGATTACAGATATACTAGTATGTCTCATAGTTTTTGGCATATTATATTGTTGTAAAGCACGACAATGAAAGAAGAAATCATCCATAACTGACAGTTAGATTGCCAGGCTAATGCAATGCATTGGTTACACTCTGTCTCTTGTGCATTGTGTATCTATTTGGAACAAATGATGGATGTAGATATTACGACAGTCAGAGAGAGAAAGAAAGACATTCATTTATAAATTGTATTTGAAAACTACTAATTATAACAAAATACTTTGCCAAACCCATCAGGTATGTGTCAAGTAGCAGAACACAATGCCAAGTGGAAAGAGTGAAAGAGAGAGTGTAGACAATATTTGCATTGGCCTAGCGAACTGACTGTCAGTGATTGATGAAATAAAGCAAACATATAGCTTCAGGGTGGGTTTAGAGTAAAGTTGGGCGGCACCAGTTCAGCTACTTTAGGTCTTAAAGACGCAGGCACAGGCCGGATTTGGGTCTCAACTTTAGGCCCTTGCAGAACTCAGATCTACACAAATAATGTTGCCAGATAGGATGGACAAAAAGTCGCTCAATCAAAGCCAAGAATCCACCAAATTGTTGATTTTAGATAATGTTACATTCAAGGATAAGGCTGGCAATTTTCTATATTTTTCTTATTGTCAACAAATCTCATGTGCAGAGCCAAACCAAGAATGAACTCATCCTACTAACAAGTATTGTGTGTGTATCCAAAACCTTATATATGTTATTCCTCTGTGCCATAGAGCTCTGTTGTCCAGAAACTATTAAAAACACATCAGTGAGCCGCATCGCTACACTGGGTGACATGTTCCTCTCATATAGTTTGTTAAAGGGGACCTATTATGCTCATTTCCAGCTCTATATTTTCATTTTTGGCCTCCACTACAGTAGCTTTGCATGATTTACCGTTCAAAAAACTCCATATTTATCTTATACTGGCCCTTTTATTGTGAAGAATTTACAGGAAATGAGACGTGTGCCTTCTAAATTAGCAGAGTTTCTTTAGTGGCACTTGAAACCTGACAACACAATAACATATGGAGAGTTTGTTGAGCACATCAGTAAGAAATAAGAACAGTACAAGCAGAAACAGCCACAGTGATGATGATGTTTGACGAAGAGCTGCAGACAACCAGCACACCTCCAACTTATTTTACTTTGCCCTGCTGTGTTATAGAGTCATGGTTGATGTAACTACCCCCAAAACAATGGAAAAAAGCCATAACGTTAGCGGAGCGGAGCAGTGAACTGGCACGCTGTGTGTGGAGCAGATGACCATATAAAGAAATCCATCACAAGCTGACGTCGGCTCGAGCTGAAAGTAGAAAAAAACATTGGAAACCGAGCGTTCAGAGCAGTCTGAAGCCTGCTTTTAACTTTAACACATCTTTACCTCATTATTTGACACTTGAGCCATGTTTAATATGAATGTAAGCACAATAGGTCACCTTTAAAGTCTGTACAAGGGATGCACTATCATCAAAATTATAAAATGCTTGCCTTTATCTTTGTCTTCATTATCTGCTGCATAATTGCATATGTATATATGCATGCTTGCTAGTGTGAGAAGCTTTTTAAATTTCAAATATCAGTGTGCATTGAGTTAATTGGTGGCTGTTATTTAGTCCATTGAAGCAAGTTTCTGCAGTGATTGCTCCTTCATCTGCCTCAGTGCATGGGTTATATAATAAATATATGCACAAAAAACAACATACAGACAGGAGCTGCACTAAATGAAAAAAAAAAACACTTTCATGAAGGGAAACAGATTAGGTAAATCCAGGTAAAAGCCTTGATTTCATATGAAGTTTTATTACATCTGTACTGTAGATGGTAGAATATCAGAAGACACTTCAGAGAAGAATTCAGGCTGCAGCACCATATCATAAAGATATTACTATTATTCTATATATTCACTGTGCGGAATACACAGATCAACAGAACATTACTGTACTGATAAAACACCACACACTATAGGATGAAGCAGCTCTCGTGAACTAATTCATACCGACATGAAAACATTTCCTCCCTGTGATCATTCATTAAACGGCCTGGATATCTCACTTTAGAAGCTCTTAATAATGCAGCTGGGGAGACGTCTAATGCGCTAACATGTCATCACAATTACCCATCACTAGGATCGCATGGTAACCAAAGTGAGAGGCTGCTAAGGCGTGTTAATATCTCTATTGCTCAACACGAAGACGATATTCCTAGTGGGGGGTCTTAAATATCTAAACACACCGAGGCTAAGTAGTCGCACACTAAAACTAAAATTAAAAATCACATGAGCATAATATCATGAAAGTTACCAGGCGGAGTTTTATGATATGAATAACATATCATGGAGGGAGCTTTCCAAGTGTGTATTCCATCCATTACTGTCTGCCTCTTTCATGAGCATTGATATATTATTGGGAAACTGCTGTGATGTATAGGATGTCAGAGAATAAAGCGCAAGTTTGATGATGAATGGTGCAGCTCAGAAATGGGTAATAACCACTACAGTACACCAGCATCCATCAATACATACAGGCTTACACATGCACACACATACAGTGCACATACTGGTTTGCATGTGGGATGATTTATTGCAGCAGAAGGCACAAACAACATATAAAGATGCTCATGTGCCTGCGAACATATCAAGCAGCTGGGCGCACACACACACACACACACACACACACACACACACTGTTCACACACTTGGAGGTAGAGTGATTTATTATACCAGCAGTCCCATATGACTTCCTATCTTTAGACAGATCAGCTAAATGGATGCTTTAATGCAGATCATTACATGATATCAACATAAAAACTGTGCTGCAGGCATGTGAATGTGTATATAAAGTGCAGTGTTGAGTATGTCAGTGGTTTCCTAATTGGGTGCTGCAGCAAAGAAGGACGAAAGGTGAAGCAAGATTTCTTTGTATTTTTACTGTACATTTTTAATAGAAACAAAATTTAAAAATCATGCGCAATTAAATTTACGATTTTTTTTTCAAAACAATAAAAATGGAAGAAATATGCCATAAAAATAAAAGTCACCATATTAAAAACTCTGTTAAATATGCAATTATGTTGCAGCCAAGACTGATGATGACAGCAAATGGCTGCTAGTTGTCATGGTAACACTAAATTCTTTCTGGCTCTTGAGTTTTCCTGGTTCATAGTGATGCCACAACCCTATCAAGGAAAGTTAGCAAGTTAAAAAAAAAAATGGAATGTCTGTGATGGGACACAAATTTCATGCTCCACTGCTTATCCACCCACCACCCGCATCCTAACTTTCTCCCCACCTCTCTACTACACACTACCTCCTGCACCAGCACTAAATGCTGACAGTGGATGGAAATCGTGAGCTGCAGAATAGACTTTTTTCCACAGCACACATTTGGACTTGTTATAGCAGGAAAAGCACAGGTGGAACTGATAACATTAACAATGGCTCAGGTTCATTCAAGTGTTCAAGGAAGCCATAATGAAATTAATGAGATTATGAGATTCAGACATCATTACTGATATTAATTGCACCTGTGCTTTTCCTACTTTGACACGTCAAAATGTCTGCTGTGAAAAAGGACTATCATCCAATATGAACAGAATCACCGGGCTAGGTGCCAAGTAAGATCAAGAGAGAGATATCATGAGATAAAACAGCTCCCTTAGGAGCAAGGATATATCTTGAGAACAGTAGTTACATTGTACAGTATCATAGTGGTCAGTTGTCAGTCACTAACTGTGTTTTCATCAGCATATTTTATTAGCATTTTGAAGTATCGCATTAGAAAAGGTTGATGAAAAAATAAAACCTTAATTTTGCAAGTTTTTGCACTCACTTGAGGTGGTTGTTGCTCTTTTTTAAAGAGAGTTATGCACCAAATGGGAGGTGGAAACACTTTTGCAAATAAGTTCTCACATAGCAAATATTTTACTCATAACTGATCAGCTGTTTCCGTTGTTTTCCTCTCCGGATAGCATGAAATATGGCCAATACTAGCTGATATGAAAGAACAATTACCACTTGCCCAATTGAAACAAATTCCTGAAGACCTTTCCATTTTTCTCTCATAGATGGCAAAGGCGACTGGTTTTGTTTCCAGTTCACAACCTCTACTTCTTCTACTGTGTTTATTACAGCAATGCATAACGTAGCCAAATCCTGACAAAACTACGCTTTGTGTAGCCTAGTTTATTTGCTGTATATTAACCCAAACTATGATCTTTCTCTAACCCTAACTGAGTGTTTTTTGTGCCTAAACCAAACCAGACCTTAACCACAGCATTGTCACATCATAAAACATTATTTTTAACAGTGATGTATTAAGGTTTTGGAAAGCACAGACAAATGATGTTGTCCTGCCAGTTACTGCTGATAGGTGCACCAGAACAGAAAACACTTCATTCTGGAGTGCATAGACCATCGATTTATTTTGTCATTTAATTTGGAGGACTTAGTGCAGTCATTATATCGTCAGCAGGTAGTGAAATTTAACCACTCTTGGTAGCGAGACCTGAACGAAGTCGTGGATGTCGTAACAATAGTAAACCACTAGAAATAATCATTACCGTTAGCTAGCAAAGTACTTCAAGTGACTAAGAAAGGTTAGTAAAAGAAATATCTGTGTTTATCCTTAGAAACCTCAAATGTAAACTAACTTGAGCAGAATGAAAGAAAAATAACCATTTAGCTTCATAACTTTTATTTGTTGTTTAGTTTAAGGCGAGCCAATGTAATTTTTGCTGAACAGCGGCCTCTGTGGCCAGTAGTTACAATTACAGGATAATGTTAAACGTTAAAA
The DNA here is from genome assembly GCF_910596095.1 of Thunnus maccoyii. Classification (NCBI taxonomy): domain Eukaryota; kingdom Metazoa; phylum Chordata; class Actinopteri; order Scombriformes; family Scombridae; genus Thunnus; species Thunnus maccoyii. The sequence continues at coordinate 19,289,697 of NC_056556.1, forward strand.
CATAGTCACTCAGTAATAGTTACATAGCAATATCCATTTAACATTTGCATACATTACCTACCATAAGATGCTGGTCATACTTAGACTATAGCAGCAAAAACCCTGGTGAATTGAACTAAGCAAGTTGTTTATTTCTTATAAATTCAACTTTTCAATTGAGGAATGGCTCCTACTCACCCACACAGGCGGTTTCACTTATTCTGGCTGATTACACCTCTGCTCAGGTTGAAACTGGGTGGAGCTATGCTGGTAATTACATGATGTCACCATTGTCACATGTACTAACAAGAATGTTAAAGGTGTAATTTGTTTCACCTGAACAGTTGTATCAAATCTAACAGGACAATAAAGGAGATGTCAGTCTGTACAAACCCACAGAGTCCTGAGATCAGCCAAAATGATTCAAATCATCTGTGTGGGTGTGCAGGGCCTTAAAGTTAAATATTTATTTGAAAATCTGCACCACAACAGTCTTTGAACTGTTGGATTTCATATCATTTAATACATTATTTCATATCTGTCATATATTTTGCATAAATCACTATTGTCTGTTTTGTTCATTCGCTAAATTCTTATAAGTGTCGATGGTGTCATTTTTTTTATGTAAAAGGTGCACATGTAAGTGTATGTATGTATGTGTATGTGTGTGTATGGGGAGTTGCCATGTTTTGGGAACCACTGGTGTATGTGTTACATACCTTTGCGCACTGTTTATGATTATGACACCAGCCCAAGGATCCATTATTCTGAAGAGGAGAATAAAAAAGAGGGAGACAAAGAGAGAAGCACAAATGAATAAGCTGATCTAATTGAATTAAGTGCAGAGGAATACATTTTAATGCCCTAATTATAGGTTACAGTGCTGCCACAGCTCAGAGGCAGGCAACATAATTACAGTTTGTCAAGAGAGCATAACAGAGCTTCAGAGTTCACACTTTGCGCAGCGCAACTGTTATTTTTCAGTATAAAGACAAATGACTGTTTTTCTTCTCCGGTTTGTGGGACTTCACGTCCTTCATGGCTCCCCACTGTGAGCCTCAGGCCACATGCTGAAAAATAATGAGTGCAGATCCAGGATCACTAGTCAAGTCACATGAGATGGTAATACAGTAGATTTATTTTTCCAGTGTGACTTCAGAGGCAAACTGGTGTCTGATCAGTATTCCTCTTATAGCTTAGATTTGTTAAAGGTGCCACACTCCACAATGGATTCTTCCTAGTGTATTCAGTTCATGGATTTATACTGAACAAAATAAATCCATAAATTATATTATGTATTTCAAACACCGCCATACATCTCCTCTATCCACTTTAAATAACTCAATATATGCACAAGTTTTAATGTGGGGCAGGATTTTCTTTTTTCACCCACATTCCTCTGTTTGCCCAAGTTAAAGGATCAGGCTGGCTTCATTCTATATTCTTCTTTTCTGTCTCTCAATATTTTCTGACTCCTCTACACTGTCTGTGGCATACAGCCTCAAGTCTGTTTGTTCCTACTGAAGATATAAATCTTTAAAAAACGCTCACAAATATAAAGTTTCATAAAGTCTCAGTGATTTCCTACAGCAGCTGGTCACTGTAGTTTTTAACAAACATTACTCAACCAGGAGGAAATATTGTATTCGTTGAGGACTATTTTCAGTGGCGGATTAATCTACATTTGATGCTCTAGTGAGTATTTGTGGCAGCAGGACGGTGTGTGTGGGATTGAAAAATAAACTACAGTGTGTGTGTGTTCATGGTTATGAAGGAGCATGTCACCTAGTGCAACAGTGTGACTCACTGACATGTTTTTAATTGTTTTTGGACAACAATGGAGCTCAACGACACGGAGGAATAAGCCTAAACTGCAAAACCCCAAATTACATTTAGTGAGTTTTTTTTAACAGTTTTTTCTTTCCACAATATCTGAACATAGAAAGGTAGAAAGGCAGGTCTGTGCCTCCTTCACCAAAGTCGGGTTGCACTACACACCCATCCACCATTGTGCTACAGATGAATCCAATATGAATGTGATTCCTATCATACTGGGCTGAATAAACTACATATGTATATCAATTAATTGTTGGTTTTGGCCTAAATTGGAATTGTCAACTATTAGAAAAATATATGATATCCTCAGCCTTATCCTCCAAGTAAAAATAGATGAGTTTATATAGTCCTTAAACAGAGGGTCATTACACCAATTAAAGGTGCAATGAATTAATGTTTTAAAGTTTGTTAATTTTACGCAATATTGAATATAGGACATAATGTCTTCCTCCATTATGTGGTGTTAATTATCAATATGTGCTATCAATGATATGATGTAAATTATCAAATTATCATCATATCATTCTGTTTGTGTGCATTGCATGTCAGTCTTCAAAGTGTGTTGAATTACATTTGCATTTAAAAACCAATGAAAACCTTGGACAGACCATAATAATAACATTAATTATCAAGGTTGAATGAGTTGTGGGATTGCACACAGTTGTGAGTGTTGCTGTTATATGTGGCCTTTCAAACACTGACATTTGTTCTATCGATAAATAAATAGAGCGTGATTGATGGCAAGCTGAGTGAAACTGTCTCCTCTGGGGATGAGGATTAGTGAAGTGAAGGTTGTGCTTCTTCTTTTTAAACTTCCTCAAGACTAACTGAGCTCCACTTCAGCGGATCATTACACTTTGCTTCAGTGGAGCTGCTCAGACAATGTAGTGGTTGAACAAGCAGCAGCTCCCAGCAGGAATAATAACATGTAGGGACGGTCCGATTGACTCATCGCCATGGGCCAATATAAATGACTTGATTGGAGGTTGTAAATATCACCAAACATATCAAATGAACCTAAGTAAGGATGAGGTAAACAAGTAAATATCACACACAGTCACTGCCCAATCCATCATGGCAAACCCCCTCCACCCCCCCACACACACACAAATGCCTTAGGCAAGGCTGTATTACCAGCAAGGCCTTCAATTCTCCCACTGCACTGTGCACCAATTAGTTTGTGGTAATGATTCATTCATGTTTGTTAATGGTTTGCGTGGAACAGTAATACACTGAAACTCAGTATAACATAGGAGAGGAAATGAGTCAAACATTTTGTATTAATACCTTATTAGTAGTAGTATATTTCACGTAAATCCATGTATTTTGAAGCAAAACACACAAACACACCATAAACCAGGAGCAGGTAGTTTTCCAGCTGAATTATTTGATACTTAAACCCAACAGAGTGAAGCACAGTACATTTCTGTCCCAGGACTCTTTTTTGTTCCTGTCTCGTCCCACAGACTGCAGATGGTGCTGCTGACTAGGGTGGAGCCATGGGGACTTATAGTTATAACAATGGCAGTTAACTGATAGGCAGTGTGGCACCAACAGTCAGGTGCCACACTGCCTTTCTTTTTAGTGCCAAAGTCCCTCTTTTTGTCACTATACTTCCACCACAGATCAACAAGGAAACACTGTCCGAGGAAACACAAAGAGGGAATTTGATGCTAAAAATGTGGCAGATATCCACTTGATATGACTGACTCAGACTGCTGAAGCTTCAGATCAACTTTTAAATGCATCTTTGCACAGAAGGACGACTACGGATTTTGTCCCTTATCACTTACATTGTAAGTACTTTATGAAGGGATCCTCTAATAGTCAGTATGAACAAGTGTTCATTTGGGCACCTGACTATTTTTTAAGACAGATTCAAAGACAAGTATTCTAAAAAATAAGGTTAACTTACTATTTTTTTCTGAGCTTTCAACCATATCCCACAAGCTTCTTAAGCAAAGAGAAACTTGCTCAGGTGTCATCATTTGACTTATATACAGAAGTTGAGTCATGTGGTAACAGCTGGTTCTTTATGATGTTCTTACGCCTTGACCACCACGCAACCAAACTCATGTACTTCAGTCATATTATGATGTCCAAGTAAGTTCCATGCTCTAATATAGTCAAAAGCTCCAGGAAAAGCTAATAAATGAACCTTGAGTTTGGAATATTTTATCAAAAGTATTATTATTAATGTAGCAATTGTTGATTTTTTGTAATATACTGTTGTAAGGTCAGATGGATTGGTGGTGTCTGTGTCAGCCTCAAGTTTGTCACCTGAAGTTTTACCAGGTGCATGAAGGAAAATTTTAAAATATCCGTTTCATCAACTGATATCTGTATTAAGTTGCTTTGTGATAATTCAGAGAAGCTGCAGGTGAAGGAGATCTGACCGACAGCTGCTGCCTACAACAGAATTATATTGTTATTAATGTGGTTTCTGCATATAACTGAATATTGCAAGTCTGCTATGTTGTTATGAGTAACGTTTGAATAGAATGAGTCTCATATCAGTCAATCCAATTCACTGATATAATTCATATTATTGATTAATCTGACAATTATTTGGCATCTTCAGAAGATATTCAGTTTACTCATTTAATCATATATAAAAAAAAGCTTCAAATCATCACGTGAGAAGGTGCAATCTGCAAATGTTTGACATTTTTCCATAACAAAGGCAAAGACTAAAATGATTATTCGTTTATCAAAATAGTTGCCTACTCATTTTCTGTCAATCGACTAATCAGTGCAGCTCTACCTTAAAGACATTAAATACAGCAAACTCTTAAAATAAATTTTAAACAAGCAACAAACACTTTATTAAAAAAACTTGCTCATATAATTTCTGATTTCTGTTTTTTGGGAGTTTTTTACCTTTATCTATTCAGCAAAGTTCCACTGAAAGACAGTCTCGCTTTTGCAGGAAAGCCCTGACCACCAATTTGGAGTTTCTTGACATAATTCAAACACGACTCTGACACAATAAATATCTAAAGTCCTTGTCATATTCATGGGGCCCTGGCCAGCTCTGGGCCCCCAGAACCCAGCTCCCCTCCAGTGGGGCCTCTGTCTATACAATTACTGATCTGCACTGAAATAGTCCCAGTTTTTTTTCTAAAGGGACTAAAGCAATAAAATATAGCAGTAACAGAAGCATATTGTTCCTGTGGACAGATGATCTATGACAGGAGAGAGAGGGGGGAGGACTGACCGGACATCTACTCTGACCCTGTCCCATCATTCATGATCTCAGTCCTGCCCTGTTCCTCTACCCCACCCCAAGTGGTCAATGTGAGCAGCCGATGATTTGACATCAGTGCTGCACAAAACTATCACTGACTCACATCTGCTGAATGATGTGCACTGTTAACCCAAGAATGATGCATCAACTGGTGTATGTCTGAGGTGTAGTTTTGAGGATTTGGAGCTAAGATACTTTCAAAAGATCAACTTCTACGTCTATGTCTACTTCTTGGTTTAGTGGTGATAAAACCAAGCAATTGCAATGCAAAAGAATACCAAAGCAGCACCGCAGAGGCATTCACGATTTACTCTGATTTCTCATTTGTGATTTCTTATTTTTTGTGGACTGGAACATCATTCTGTGCAGTTATCATTGCTCTAAGTGGGTCGACATCATTCTGGAGCCTGCAGCAGACTTGCTGCATTAACTCTGTGTGTGTGTGTGTGTGTGCGTGTGTGTGTGTGTGTGTGTGTGTGTGTGTGTGTGTGTGCACATGTCTGTGTGTGGGGGGAGATACTTACTGACAGAGGATAGATCTATTTGAATAATATAATCAGGATAACAAGCCTTATGGTCTGGCTCCTGTCACTCAGTACAGACTCAAACAGAAGTCTCCCACAGACTTTTAGTAAGGTAGTAAGAGTTATCTACTCTATATGAAGTATGTGTGTGTCTTATATTATCGATGAACTATATTATCGATGAGTTAGTCAGTGAGTGACACTGGGCAGATTTGAATAAAAATGGAATGTAATGTTTAAAAAATAGATGAATTATCATCATGTGTGGAGCTGTAGCATCCCATCTGTTTTAAGATACATAAAAATACTCTGTTTTTAATAATTTTTACAAAAAACGTCAAATTCTCAATGACATCTGCTCTTTTAGCCTCAATGAAAAATCCAGAATCTATAAGTCTGCAAATATTTCAAAAGTTGAACTGCTGGACATAAGATGTCTCCTACTTTCCTGAAAAGCTTATTCTCAGTGATTGTGCAGTACATCAACTTCAGTTCTACTCAGTTCATTTTAATGACCACATAGCTATGAACAGTTTTTTTTTTATCAGTGCAGTCGCATGGTTCCATCATCAGTGCATGCACACAGTTCAAACACTGATCACAAATACACACAGCAGAACAGTTCCTCTGTGCAATTAACTCAGGTGCAAAATACGACTGAGGTGATGAAGAGTTCACACACCTGAAATTTGCAGAAGTTTTGTGACGTGACCATCATGTTTGCTTCTATTGTTATGCATATTGCTTTCTAACTACACATTATAGTTGCCTGATAATGCAGTGAATTATGTATTTTACACAACATGCAAACATGCTGTTCATTGTGATACTTTTCAAAAGTTTATTTTCATACTTTTCATTAAAGAGTTGGCTATACACAAACTGCAATGAGTTCAATAAATAAACACTGTTAAGGATTTATCAGCACTGATATATGTATGATATTGGTCTAAATAAACTTTGTAAATTGTAGTCAGGCACTTATAATATGGCCTAAAATAAACTTATTAATTTGGTCCTTCAATGTGCGCCACCAGTAGGCTATATCACATTAGAGGAAATTTTGATGAAAGCTCTGATTATGTGATTTTTATGGCTTTGAGATAAGTTCAAAGTAGCCTGCACATATGTAATGTAAAACACTAAATCATTATGACTGACCAACTTGATCGCTGAGTTACTTTATGAACTGTGCTTTACCTGCAGTGATGTGGAGAGCGCAGCTACGCTGTGCAGACTGAGGCACCGAGACGCGCACCTCGCCCTGGAAACACTCTCCGACCAGGACTCATCATCATCACTATCATCGCGCTGCTTCCTGGCGTAAACACCGGAGCTTAAGAGGAAAATAATCCACAGAGACAAGCTCTTCATAACACCGCTGCTTGTGGTCAGCATCTTCCGCCCTTTCTGTCCAGGAGTGGGGCTGTGGAACAAGGGCATGCAGTGGGGAGTAATCTGATGGAAGTCCAGCTGAGTCTACAATTATATAGCCAAGGGAGGAGCTATAAGATCTAGGCGTACACAGTTTAAATCAGGATGCTGAGAGGCTTCAGCTTTAATCCCAGTTGGCGGAGCTGTCAGTTCACTTCAACCACAGACTGTGTCAGAGCACCTGATGCCATTTACTGCCAAAACTTCCCCATGTATTGTGCAGAAAAGTCAGGAAGAGAGTCAAACATATGACTTTCTGGGGATAAAGGTGTGTTAAAGCTGTTTTTTCTATTTCCTTTTTTAAATTAGACTATATCTGTTATTCTTTTCTATTTCTTCTATGTTATTCTCATTTTTTATTTCATTTGTTGTATCATGGATGAGTAAATCAAATGTGTGTTACACCACCAAAGACATGACATACTTAATTACATGACTGGCCTTATTCCTTGATGTTATTTGTCCCTAATAGCTCATTTATGAACCAAACATTTCAAGATTTGTTCTGTTTCTTCTGTCCTCTTTTCTGTGACTGCACATTGAAGAATCAGAATCTAGCCAGTATGTCTATGCATACAAGGAATTTGACTCGTTTTGACGGGTTATAGTGGCTCCCGACGGACTTGCACACAGTTCCAGCCAAAACAAGAACAAAGCTGAACAAAGACAAGCAAATATGAACATATAACAAGAAAATAGATACTTTTTGCATAATGACATCAAACATCGCAGGGATGATGAACATAATCATTATCTTTTCATACCGTATGAGACATTCTGTATTAAGCACAGAGAGCTAGCATGCACAATACCAGGACACTGAAACTGAAGCAGATAAATGAACTTCAGTCACATGATAACGTTTAGTTGTATATTGGGGGACTTGACAAACAGACGGAGAGCACAGATAAGTCATTTTCAGTCTGTCCCTCTCATAGATGGAACCGTTAAATTCATTATGAGATATTCAGAGACAGAGTTCCATCCGGAGTCACCACAGTCCTGTAAAGTGCAGCAGGTGAACATGTAGCGTAACTGTTCACTTCACAGTTTATGGGACTGTTGTGACTCATCGTAGCTAATGTAGCAGCTACCATCTATGTTACTTTTCGACTAAAATTTTTGTTTCTGACACAGAAACAAGAATTGTTATCTGTTTTGGATACAAGCAGAGATCCTAATATGTTGAATGGTTTGTGGTGAGTGTGACTCTGGCTAGATGCTCTAACAGTTCAGCCACATAAGAGACCAGTAGGAAGCTTCTGGTGCTCCCTGTTGTTTTATCAGTATGTTGTATGTTCTGCTCTTAAGTGGAGATGGGATTCTCATCATCAACATACCTGTTGACCTGAAACTATCCTCCACTTCACTCACAAGATGTTCTCCTTTGTGCAGGAGCGTCCTCACCACCACTAAAGACCATTCTTAACCCAAGACAGGACTTCCAATACCCCCCTCATATACCATCACCTGTTATTACATGACACTAGAGCTGCAATGATTAGTCGATTCATTGATTAGTTGCCAACTATTCAATTAATCATTATTTTGATTATTGATTAATTGTTTTGAAGTAATTTTTTAAGAAAAAAAAAGTTCTGATTCAAGCTTCTTAAGTGTGAAAATTTCTGGTTTCTTTAGTCCTCTATGACAGTAAACTGAATATCCTTTGGTCGTGGACAAAACAAGACATTTGAGGATGTCAAACACTGATCAACATGTTTCACCATTTTCTGACATTTTATGGACCAAACAACTAATCAATTAATTGAGAAAAAATAGTCAACAGATCAATCAATAATGAAAATAATGGTTAGTTACTGCTCTACATGACACACATAATATTTAATTGCTCTAAAATGGATATGACCATAGGTTTTTGTTGTGTAATGTAATGTGTAAATATCATGAGCTTTTCCAACACCTAGTAGAAAAAAAATAAATTGTGAGCATCATATAAATGTGTCATAATCATCGCTGCCACAAAATTAGCAACACTTACTGTATGTTGCAATAGTTTAATGGCATCTTGCTAGTGGTTATACTGTATTTTGCAGTAAGGCTAGATGTTGTAGAACCATGGAAACCTTCTCACACCTCTCTCTGTTCTGTTAATGCAGAGGAAACATTTACGTTGGTCAATCTGTTATTTTAAACACACAGGTGGAACTTTTTCCAGAAGAGTGTTTTCTCCTCAGCGCAGCCAATTTCGGGGGGGGGGATGCAGGCGATGTATTTTGCAGGGAATCCCAGCTGTAATGTTCACTGGTAGCTTCTAAAAAACAACAGTTTTATGGACTCCTCTATTAAAGTAACCGCAAACATATCTCTCATAAGCAGGCAGGGCACCACTGGTTTCCTTGCCCAGGGAAAGGAGAAAACATGACGTGTCGGAAACTCTGAAGAAATCCTCCTCAGGTTGTCGGTTCTCTCATGCCTGGCAAAAGGGGCCCCGCTTGCGCTGCTGGAGTATCCTGCGGTGTTAATGAGATGCCTATTTTTCCCAGCCAAACTGCATTTACAAACACACACTCATACTGTGGTGCTCTCTCTTGGGTTTTATAGTACTATGTCTTTAGCCCAATGAGCCTTTACAGCTAAGAGTTTTTACCTCTCTGATTCAGAGACAGTGTCAGGTTCATTACACCTCTACTCTGACAATCTCACTCTCACATATAGTGAGCAGACTCTCATGTGTTTGACCAAAATGATTGAATCCCTCCCAGTATACCCACTGGAGAAATTTACATGGGGCGTGTTTATGTTTCGTTTTGCATCTGCATGGGGTGCTCCTAAAATAGCGTGTTAATGAAGTGAGTTTCCCCCAGATCTGTGTGCAGCTGATGCTCTGGTGGTCCATACACACACCAGGAAGGAGAAAATCCCTGTGAGCTCCCCGCTGAGTGCCCGACTTACTGTTTCACAAATAAAAACAACACACTATGACGGTGTAATTGACTCATTGTGTGTGCAGTCGTGTTTGCCAGTTTGCTGAGGCTAATATTGGCTGTTTTTTCAAAATGTCAAATACAGTATCAATGAAGCTACTTCCTCTCCACAGTTACTAAATATACAGACAGGTGACTAATTAAGGGAGCAACCTGAATAAATGAGTGTAGAAACATAATAAATGTATGAATGTATGAAAATGATATCATACAGCCTTCACAGTTACCAGATCTCAAAGCAATTGAACAGCTATGGGAGCAACTTGTCAGACAACACTCTCCACCACCATCTAAAACACACACATCTAACAAACCTCCTGCTCACCATCACTGCTTTTTATTACAGTGAATGAAAGAACGTAAACACAGCTAATTTGGGAAATATAATTAAAGCACAATACATACACTGTCTAGTGTTGTGCTGGACTGATCCACCACTGAAATGCCAGGACTTTGTGTCAAGTGCCAATTTTATGTTGGTTTTTCTTTTCATTTATCAAGAAATGGTATATTATGCACAGTATATATATAGCCTGGAAAAAGCCACCCGTGGGTGCCAAAATTAAGTGAATACCACCAAGGTGATGATTGGCACAAAATCACTTATATTGCGCTTACTTTAGTAATTACCATGATGCAGACTGCTGTTGTCTGTCAGACGTAGACACAACCCACAACAAAATGTGACATTGCTCTGCTACAAATTATAACAGGCCAGCACACAGTCTCGAGGGGGCACTACGTCGCTCATATGTAAATAATACAACCAATAGCAATACCTAAGTAAAAAATACACAAATGAATACCATAACTTGGTATTCATCATGCAGTATTTACATACACATTGGCCACATTCACAACATAACACTAAGCTGTGTGTGTAACCTTTCAGTACAACCAAGAGCAATAGCTACACAAGCAATTTAACTACCAATACATTACTTACTCACATCCATTCACAAAACATTGCCTTGCCTACACAGTAGCGTACTGCAAAAGAAAGAAAGAAAAAGAATTGGCTCAGAGCCACTCACTATTGGCTACAGGCTGTTTCCAAAGAAGGAACGTGTTTCTTCTCACAGCAGTGTACCTGATGAACTCATCAGCTATGGCATCCAGGCTTCTGCTCCTTGCAATGTTTTTGTGACAGAACAATACCACAAGGTGGTTAAGTCTTCCTCCTTGAGTCATCGTGGAGCCCATATATATATATATATATATATATATACATATACATATATATATTTGTGTGTGTGTGTGTGAGTGTGTGTGTGTGTATGCATATGTATACATATATACGCATATAGTCCACAGCATAATTCACAAAGCACTTTGTTTCTTGCTGTATCATCAGCAATCCACAGGCCTGGTAGGTTCTTCCCTGACCTACGCTGTCCATGTCGTGGTGCCACTGCTGGTGCTGCTGCTTGAGGGATCATTTTTACTGTCTTTACACTCGGCATCTCTTGGTTTTTTTTATTACAAATTTGTCCATTTCCACCCGATCATCCCCTGTTTTTCACATTTGCTGTGTAGGTAGCTACAAGATGGAACGTTGGTTTAGCCGACTCTAACGTTGCATTGGCAGCTGGCTACGTGACTACGCCCCTTAATGTACACACACACACACAGCTGTAACAATTTAAATTGGATAATGTGATTCGTAGTTAAAACACTCACCAATAGTAATAATAGAATAAATAGAAGCAGTTTTTTTTAAAGATGCAGTTTTTGATTTATTTATTCATTTATCTTTTGATTAGCCTTCCCCGTGGGTGCTCAACCCTTTTGATGGGTGCTTGATCACCGAAGCACCCATGTGATCTGCGTGTATGATATCATCTGATGCATACAAGGATGAAACAAATAAGCGCATATTATAAAATAAAAACTAATGTCATGTTAAAAGATGGACCAAGTACAACACAACAGAAAATTCAGAGGTCACTATGTTACTAAAACAACTAGGCTTATACAAATCATCCGAAGTAGAATTTGAAAATACCGTATTGGTCCAAATGTAAGACTTTTGTTAATGAAAAATTACTTTTGAAAAAGGGGGGGGGACTAGACCAGATGTTCTATTTGAATGGAGAGTGCTGGTGTATTATCAACTCCTACAGAGAGCGTTGCATTGCGAGTTGTTTGTAACCTTAAAAAGGACGTATTGTGTTTTTTGTGGTATTGTTTTATTCATATCCTGTCATGATGTCGGATGTTAAATATAGTCAAAGTTCCAAAACTTGAGTTGAACATATGTAGAAATTCTGCCTGCAAGTCAAAAGCCAGGCCTTCAACATCCCCTGAACACTTTGTTTGCAAGGTTTTTTTCTTCCTTGCTGCGAGCTGATGTCATGCTCATTAACAGCCATCTGTTCTGAGGCCTTTGTTTCTAAGGTTGTTGCTAAGGTTCTTCCATGTGTTGTTTGCGCTGTCCACTTTCATATCTCGGATCGGATTCCATCTTGAACATGTATGGATGTTTTTGAGAAGTTGACACTTTGAGTAAAGAGTGAGAGGAGTAGTGAAATCCTTCTACTAATTTGTTTCATGGTTTGTTGACCTACAGCCAGCAGAAGTCGGCCGACACGCTACTTCCAGAAGCTAACCATTCAGAACAAAGTGGCTCCACAAGAGGGTGGCCTTAAAGAGAACAGAAACTAAAAAGGGTTTTTTTTTAACTGTTAATCATGCAAAGATATTCCAGTAGAGCCCCAGATTAAAAATGTAGACCCAGAAATGTGCAGAATATGTCCCCTTTGATATTGCAAGTGTCTAGCAGCTAGTGGCCTATGGCTAGCGAGTGTCTCAACGTCTGTTTATAGTGAGTCTGTTGTCAGTCAGCACTAGAAGTGTTTGGTTAGCTCAGTTTGAACTGCAGGATTTTCTGAATGTTTGTGTAAAGTTTTCATAGAGAAAATCAGTTCATCACAAGTGAAACGAGTTTCAAGTGTGTCCCAGCGTCTTTAATGCAGCAATGGACCACAGATGATAAGGAACAGAGAGAGACAGTCTGAAAAATGCTGGAGAAAATAATTTTGACACTTTCAAGAGCCTGACTGGAGAGTGTCTGTGATTGATGAGCTACATAAATGTGAGATTTACATTCTACTTCAATAGAAGTATTTCACTTTTACGAGAGAAAACAAGACTCTCTTCTCCTTGGATTAATACTGTCTCAGAGAAATTTACAGGAAAAGTATGAAAGTGTGTTGTATCTTCAAAAAGTCTTTCCACAGCATGTGTTGGAAAATGGGGATAATTATGAAGACAGTTACTTGTTAGTACAGGTTAAAAACAGTGAAAACTGGCCAATATTGCCTAAAGATCTTATTGTCGTAAAAGACTAATCAAAGCTCATGATAATCACAGTAGTCAAAGAGCACCAATCACAAAAATCTAAAAAGATTTCTAAAAAATACACAAAGTATATTTGTGTACTACAAAGGCTTTCAGAGGCCAAAACCAATAAGATAATGATGAAAAGAAGATCATCTTATCTGTGACATTATAAGGAAAACAATTATTTATCTGGCCTGACACACAGTCTCAGAGAGAAGTCTTCATTGACACCTTTTGGCTGAAGTGTTTGTAGTTTACAGATCCACTGCTGGACTGCTTCCACTAGATCAGCCCCCAAGGTGGAATGAAGACCTTTTTAATTCCAAGAGCCCAAATGTCATGTCTGCCATTGTTAGAGTGCACAGCAACAGGATAACCATGGTCATTTTGGAGGAAAGCCCTTCTTTATCAGCTGTCTGATTATCAGCTTTTATTGTGGTGCGAGAGGATTTTACTCAATAGTCTGTAAAAGCTGCAGTTCAGCCTTTAGGAACTCTTACTGATAGATTGTTCTCACTGATGGTCTAAGTACTGTTTTTGCAGTGGTGGAAGAAGTACTCAGATCAAGTAAAAGTAGTACATTCTACTTAAGTAAAAGTACATAAGTATTATTATGAGCTATATGACATCATTAGATTATTAATAGTGAAGCATCAGTGTTAGAGCAGCATGTTACTGTTGTAGCTGCTGGAGGTGGAGCTAGTTTACACTACTTTATATACAGTTAGCTAGTTTAGTCCAGTGGTTCCCAACCTAGGGGTCAGGCCCCTCCAAAGGGTCAGCAGATAAACCTGAGGGGTCATGAGATGATTAATGGGAGATGAAAGAAGAAACGAGACTAGATCAAAACCCAATTTTCTGTAGTTGTCCCAGTAATAGTTGCTGTTAAAGTGTACTGAAGTATCATACCACATGACATGGTTAAGCTTACCTTTGAGTCAAACAAAAAAAGGTTATAAATGCAGTTGCAAGGATTAAACTTTCCACTCATATCTTAAGATGTTTGATTTGAAAGAGAACATATTTTAATTGTAATTATAAGTATTAAAATGACCTAGCTGTTAACTCTCCCTGCTGTTTCATCTGTCTCACTCTGCCGATGTCTTTTGTTTTTCACTCTCTATTGTTTTGTCACTCTGAGAGTTTTGTCAGAGTGATGGTTATTTGGGGTGCTTTAACTGTGCGCTCTCCTTCATGCCTCTATGCACCTTTTTTCTGCCTCTTTCCCAGTCGATGATCATGAAGGCTGTGGTGGAAATTGTAAATGAAAGTTCTGACAGCTGCAGTTACAGTCAAATCAAGCGCACATGCAGAGCACACTAAACTGACATAACAGCTCAGTCACATGTTTTACCTACAAGACTCGTGTTTTAATGCTGTTGTTTATCGTTTGTGATATGAAAACGTCAGAGAAATAAAAAGTTTGTGTCCTGGTATTAGTTCAGTTATAAAATTCAAACGCACCGTGGAGCATCTCTCCTGCCGGCTGCTGACAGCGTTGTCAACCGGAGAATCAATCACACTGGATGATAGAGGAGGAGACGCAGAGATGCTGGTATACGTCTGTTTAAACAGGAGTTCAGCTGATTTAACTGCATTTAACACAAGAGCTGAGAGCATCAGAGCTCAGAGCAGAAAACACAGTCGTTCTGTGTCATACTGCTGTCCTCCACTTCCATCATCTCACGCCGATTCATTTTGAAAGACCAACAGCCAATGGGAGAACTCTAACATTTGGCCAACCAACCAATGGTGTAACTTCATCACTCACTCACTCACTCATGGACAATCACAGTTATAGGGCTGTTCCATGGCCACTCCAGCCAAAAACTTCTGTTCTGATACACAAATCTGTTTTCAGTTTTTGTTTTCTTTTTCTCTAATTTTTGATTTTTCATGAAATATTGGATCATTTGAACATTTATTGAGATGAAACCATGTCAGACGTTTAGAGAGGAAATGTCTCTTTGGTGGACACAGACACTCATAGACATCTGAACAATGACAAGGAGCCACAACTACACACTGATTTTATACAAGACACAACAACTACACACTATTTTTTGTAAGGGGTCACAAGACAAAAAGGTTGGGAGCTACTGGATTCATCTTTAATAATGCAGTGTAATTTACAAGCTTATCATATATTATTTCAAGTAACTAAAGCTGTTAAATAAATATAGTGGAGAAGAATGTGCAATATTTCCCTCTGAAATGTAGTGAAGTGGAAGTATAAAGTAGCATACAAATAGCTCTTACAAATAGTCTTGGCAATGGTTCCTGTCACTAACATTAACATTGTACTCATCAAGTGAATGACTGGAAACTGGGAATATGGTGACATATTTAAAGCAGAAGAAAATGATAAATGATAAATAGATTATCTGGAACATTTCAGGTGTGCTCACATTCGGTTTTACCTCTAAATAAAGTGGTTTATAATCTGGATACACTTGGCTTGTTTCCAACTTGTCTGAACATCAGACTTCATTGTAGCGATGTCACTGTCTCCCAATCTCAGCAATTAACTTGAGTGACTGAGTACAGTGTTATCCTAACTGACAGAAATGATGGACACAGCTATTAAAATAAGATCCAGGTTGTTATACATTTTCTTTCAATGACACATATCAGGCAGGAGTTGTTTCAATCCAAAGAAATATCTGTATTGGTATCAGCCAGCCCACATGAATCACTGTTTAGTGTGGATTTCCCATCATCTGTTTTCCATTGCATCTGTTTGCGCTTGTGTGTGTGCATGTCTTCCTCTCTGCATGTGTGCTGGTGGAATCCCAGTTACTGGTGTGGGGTCCTTCAGGCTCCACATGGACAGCTGAATGGTATTTCCACACTGCTCCCAGGCACTTGTTACTGAAGGGAAGCCCCAGTTAACGGGGTACACCTCATAAAAGAAGGAGGTTGGTCATCTCCCTGTGGTTTCCATTACAACAACTGTAATGGAAGTTTGTATACTGTCCAATCACAGGATTACCTGTTAAGCTGCTTCCACATGAAGACATGGCTTAAGGTTATTATTTAACACGGTATTACAGATAAATTGTCCAAGGTTCTATCCTTAAATTAAGTTGTTTTGCTCAAACAGCTGTTAATGTCCCCCTTAAATTTCAGTTGTTGTGGAAATAGTTGTATTCACTGTAAAAATACTCCATTACATGTAAAAGTCCTCAGTGCCCCAGTACGTATTCTATGATTACATTTAATTATGTGTATTGATAAGCATTTTACTGCTGCAGTTTAGCTTGAGTTGTCAGTGGAGCAAATTGTGAGTATTTATATACTGTTGAGCTAATCATGAACTGATCATACAGTAGCTTTTATACATAAAAATTTAATTTCTTAAGTAGCTATAGCTGACAAATAAATGTAGTGGAGTAAAAAGTGCTTTATTTTCCTCTGAATTGTGGTGGAGTAGAAGTATAAAATAGCATGAATCATAGAAATGAAAAAGCCTATAAAATAGTACCTCAAATTTAAATACTTGAGTAAACATACTTACATTACAATACTATTAAATTGAATACAATGTGTTTCATCCTTCCATCCCTTTTTTGTATCTTTCCTTTATAAGATAGTTTACAGTGCACTGACAGGAACATTGTTGGGCAAGAGACAGTACAACAGTGTGTATAGTACTGTGGTCTTTGTTGTGTTTCCTAAGATTCTCTATAGTTTCTATAAATGGCTTTTTATGACACTTCAACTATGGTGACTATAACGTTTTATGCTACTGACTACCTTCTTCTTCTTCTGTTGATTCCAAACACACTGTGTTACACATTGAACATAAAACACATCATTGTACAGCAGGGATGCAAAAGGGGATGCAAGCACTATTTGAACATCTTCTGCAGGAGATCCAAAAGAAAATGTCCCACTATAAAAACCTATAGTGCACAATACTTTTGCTTCCAATATGGCATACTTGAAAAGAGCTTATAAATTATTGTTTACCTTAGTATGGTTAATTTATCATCTATTAAAATTAAAAAATATATATTGATGTTATCAATCACATATTAATGGCCTGTAATAATATGAAAGAAAATAACCTTATAATTGATAATTTTTAGGAAATTTGGTATGCTATGTTGTCCATCCATACCTCCAGCTTTTTGGCTCTGGTCACAGTGGCAGCCAACCAAGCAGCATAGCCCAGATGTGCATCCCCCTCAGTCACATCCTCCAGCTACTCATGGTGAATCCTGAGGCACTCCCAGGCCAGATGCGATTTGTACTCCCTCCAGCTCTGCCCTGAGGTCTTCTCCCCATTAAACATGCCCTGAATAGCTGCAAAAAGAGTTGTCCAGTGGCCGGTTTCACAAAGATATTTTAGTGGTCTGTAGTGTTAAGCCAGTCTTAATCTTAGGTTAGTTTAATGCAAGTTAGACAGTTTCACAAAAAAGTGACTTATTTTAAGCCTAAAAAGTTAGCCATCCTTCCCCAATACTAACTCAGAACTAAGACCCATGTTTCCATGGTGACAATCAGTGACACCTGTTGACCAGTGGCACAGACGGAAAAGAGAAAAACATGGCTCATAATTTGTGGTTTTCTAACATGTCTGATGCAAGTATCACAGTGTTTATAGTGGATGCTAATTTGCAACATCCGTCTCTAGAAGGGATTTTGTGAAAATAAGAGATTAAAAAAGATACAATGAAATACACATTTAGTAGTAACATATCTGCAGAAAGCTAGACATGAGTACAGGTTTGTTGCTGAATTAACCAGGATTTGGTAGCTCTCTTAAAAGTGATGTAGTAAGCAGAAAATTTCTAGTGATCAAGTAGCGAGTTCCAGGACTCACTACTTGAAAAAAGATGTTTTGCAGAATGAAACTTTACAGTTGCCACTTGAAGCTGCTCTGGTGGATCTGCTGCAGCTCTGTTGTCTCTTAAGGAGCAAGTCCATTTAAACATTTAAACACAAGCGTTACAATATGAAAATCAATAAAGTTTGCAAAACTTAAAAATCTTGTATTTACTTAAAATGTGGCAATGATGGTACCTTATTTTCGAGATTTTCAAGGCCCGATTGTAAAGACACTATGGATTTAACTACTGACTAGTTGGCCTGAGACCAGGTAGTTAAACCATGGGATAGATGTAAGAATATCATTGAATATATAATGAAATGTCAAGCAATTTCTTATCATCTTGAAACAGCTAAGGTTAGCCTAAATAGTTTTACAAATCTTTTTAGCATGACTTTTAAAATTTAACTGAGAATCTAAATTTATCCTTAAATGTTTCACCTCTCTTCAACGAGCTCACCTTTAATTCTAATATTCAAGGATTCTGTTGCAGGATTTTTTTAATGGAAAAACAGATGGACAAATAGGGGTTAAGTTTTATGTTAGCTTATCTGCAACAGCATCACAGGTTTTGCCAGACACATGGATGACTGTATCATCAGGGTACATCTGAACACACATACCAAGGAATATTTTTGGCAAGTTGTTGATATATAAACTGAAACGGAAGGGATCCAAAACAGTTCCTTGGGGGATTCCTGTTTCTGTTTTGCAAAAAACTGACTTGATTTTATTAATAACAACACACTGTTCATGAACCTTTATATATGAGTCAAACCTTGACAGTGACCATTTTGACAAATTGAACATTGAGAGTTTGAAATTAATATGTTGTGATTTACAGTATAAAATGTCTTTTTTTTAAATCCAGGAACACTCCGCCTACTACTTTGCCTTTATCAAGTGACCGTTTCATGTTTTCAAATAGTGAACCAGCAGCTGACTCTGTGGAATAGTGATATCTGAACCCGAACTGTAGAGGGTGCAAATGTTGTGGAATGAGACATGGGAGAGGAGAGAGTTTTTAGAAAGCACAACAACCTGTTGGAAATATACAGCAGTGAGGAGACAGTCAGTCATTTTTGTTTGCTGAAGGAAACTATTTTGAGTCTGGCTGATGAGCTAACAGAAGTTCTGAGCCCTGCTACATTAAGAAGGCACAGCAGCTCAGCTCTGAGTTGACTGCTCTGGGTTGAGATTTTATGCTAATGGAAATTTTTTGTTTTGTTACACTGATGAATTTTCGCAGTCCTTGCAACTGTTAAATTCATTCAAAGGGCAAACATTTTTTGCTGGAGTGAAGGGAGCTGTTGTTCGGTCAGCCATGTGTTTTAGTTTGAAAAAGAATTTACAGCAAATAAGACACTCAAGAAATACACAACTATGTGCAAGACGTCTATCTGAAGTCTGACTATTAGATCTGAGCCATAGTCAAAGTACCTTTGTGAAAACAGCCGCAGAGAAGGAGTCTTCATTTTGAGCCATTTGTACTTGCAGTTTTATTGTGACTACTCAAAGCTCATAACCTTGAGCTCATAACCATAACTATCAACCCTGAGAGAACCACTCTCAGCTCCCTCATCACCACAACCGAGCCTGTCTTTTAAACATGATATTTCTAAACTTGTACTTGTAACAGGATAAACATATTGAGAGAAACATAATGCTGCACAGATTGCATTTATCACTGACAACATATTTCATTTGTTTTCCCACAATATTTACTTTTGACAAATAAAGCATTATTTAACATTTTCATGTTTATACTTCTGCAAATAAAAGCACACAGAGGAATAAGAAAAGTTCTCATTCTGTGCCTTTGAGTTGACTGTTCAGTTATCTATCTATCTATCTATCTATCTATCTATCTATCTATCTATCTATCTATGTACATATACATATATATGAAGCTAACATGAAGCTTCAGCTGTCACTCACATTGAAAGCACATTTGTAGGGGATGTTTTTTTAGCCAGTATGAACAGGAGGAATGATTACAGTGAGGAAAACCTCTTTCACTGTTCATATGGACACCTGACTGTTGTTTGAAGACAGACTTGAAAAATTGTGAACCTGTCCTTTAAGAGGAAGAAGACTGCAATTTCACTGGGAATTTCAGGTCAGTGAAAGATGGTCTTAGTCTCGATGGTGGTGGTGCAGTCCTGTAATTTGCCCCAACATCCTTCCTGAGACAGAATGTAGTTCTTTGTGGACGATAACAACATTGCCAGTGAACATATTCTGAGCAGCACTCATGTTTCCTCCAAAACATATTTGGAAAAACCATTTATAAACATAATTTTTAGAGGACAGGGTTGCCACCACAATCTGGTACAACACCTGCATGAGTGCTGACACCGCACCAATCGGTCTTTCAATCTCTTCCTCCAGCTACGCTTACTTGGGAGCAAGATTCATTGCTTGTAGACTTGGAGATTGCAAGGTTTTTGAGGTCAAAGAAAGGTGAGGATCTATTTGGTATATAGCGGTGTATTCTCCAGATGGGTGTCTCCCATGGACTTTGACCCCCTAGAAGATAGTCTTTATTGTCTCAGGAGGGAGATTTGTTCAATATAAGTGCTATCAGCATTTTCACTTGGAGTGTTTGGTTTATTACCATCCTATATAATTATCCTGTAGTCTAAGAACTATATCCAATATATCCAATTCAACATTTTTGTTTCCATTTATTTTCATGTGTTGATCAAACATAACACTACCTAAATACATAATATGACTTTATTTGTTTGCTTGCAGTAGAAAGTTATTCACACATTAACTGAGGCCGGCACCATATCTGCTGATTAATGTACTATAGCCTTTGGATCCTTAATTACTCCTACAAGTGACAAGCCGAGCCATCAGCTCATAGGACATGCAAGCAGAGAGCCGCAGCCCACACAAAGGAGAACATATCTATCTCTATTCCCGCTGATCTTTGCTTGAATAAAAAATGTATTGCATTTGCATATGTTCAGCTCAGTAGATGATCTATTATTAAACCCCAGGTGAAATGATAAGCTTTGCCACTTGTCGTTCAAATTCATCATATGAAGACAGACATCAGAAAACAGATATCAAAATGTCACATAAGTTCATTATTTTTCTTTAATAGTGCTTTTAACATACAGATGCAGCAGTGGCCATACTAGATGCTCCTTGTTTTTCACAGTGCTCTACTGCCATCCTGTGTCAGTAAGTAGTAATGATTTTCACTAATTTAAAATTGACCTGACACAAAAAGATTATAGCTGTGTACAAAATTATTTCTCTGCATGGTATTAAGTATATGAATTATGTTTATATACGAATCAACAATCTTAAAGTTGTGTGGCAGCAATGTAATAACAGTATACAGTATGAAATCAGAGATTATACTGTCTCAGTTGCAGAGGTCAGTGCTGCAGCATGAGGCGAACACACCAGGTGTTGTGATGTAACCCCGACACGCCGCCATGTTCATGCACTGACGGAATGAGCGGCCTGGAATAAAAAAAACAAAAGGGATCAAATTAAATTCTGTATATGGTCAGATTTTTGCAGCTGGTTGACAGTGTCACCAATACATACGCATAGGTATATTCAAGTACACAATGGTTCGATGGTAATTTAATGTTTTGTTATTTTCACACTTCTAATCACATATTATCAGGGCTGGATTAACCTGTATGTGGGCCCAGGAGCAGAAATGAGCTGTAGACCCTTATTGAGATGCCTAAAACAGCCCCACATGGTTTGCACCATTTGAGCTTTAGTGGTGCATAACCAAACAAATTAGCAGTTATTCAAATTGCAACAAAGTAATTGGCACATAGCTAATCCTGAGTGTTTGGGGCCCCCTAGGGTCTGGGGCCCTGGGAGAGTTGCCTGCTTAGCCCAGTTGGTAATCCAGCCCAGCATATTACAGATACAGTATGTCCTCATCCTTCATCATCACTTTGACAGCTGCAAAGTGTCTGCAGGGATGAAGAAGCTAACTTACATATATTCACATATATCCAGTGGTGAAAAGTAACTAAGTACATTTACTCAAGTACTGTACATAAGTACAAGTGATTTTTCCCTCTAAACTTCCCACATGCTTTCATTTCAATAAATGTTCAAATGATCCAATATTTCAGCAAAAATCAAAGATTAGAGAAAAAGTCCAAAAACTGAAAACAGATTTGTGTATCAGAACTTTGTTTTTTCTTCTTTCCTCTCCCATTAATCATCTCATGACCCCTCAGATTTATCTGCTGACCCTTTGGAGGGGCCCCGACCCCTAGGTTGGGAACCACTGGACTAAATTAGCTAACTGTATATAAAGTAGTGTAAACTAGCTCCACCTCCAGCAGCTACAACAGTAACATGCTGCTCTAACACTGATGCTTCACTATTAATAATCTAATGATGTCATATATAATAATATATCAGTCAGAGGGACCAAACCACTACTTTTACTGCAATACTTTAACTACATCAAGCTCATAATACTTATGTACTTTTACTTAAGTAGGATTTTTCAATCAGGACTTGTACTCGTAATGAGTATTTTTATATTGCTGTATTGGTACTTTTATTTAAGTAAAGGATCTGAATACTTTGCATTTTGAAATAAGACCAGATTTAAAGTGTAACTAAGAGGAGACAAATGAATACAGAATATATTGTAAAACCATTTAACATTCCATCCATTCATGTATTCATCATTTAAAGATAGAATTAACTTTAACCATACTGTAGTTGTCATGCACAGATGTGGTAGAAAGAAATAGTTTTTTAAATGTTGGAATAGAACCAGGGTTGAGGAAAAATTTGGATTCACATCAGAATCATAATTCTTTTCCTCTATGACTCTAAATCATTTCATAGATTCCTTAACAATGATGTTTATATTTATCTTTAATATAGGATTAGGGCACATTTCAGATTTAATAACTTAATAATTAGCTTTGCAAGATGAAGGTAAAGTATTTTGTGATACTTTGTTTTACACAAAAAGTTGGCCAACCTACACACACTACGGCTCTCAAAACTTCCAGCCAACTCTGATCAAGAGAAAATAACCCGATCCACAGTTCACATTTCAAGAGACAGTAGGCTATTGAGGATAAGGATTGTTCTTCCTGGTATTTGCATTGCAATGAAATTGTCTTCTAAACATGCTGTATCAATTAGAAAATTTAATATAATTAACTGAAAAAGGAGATTTTTTTTTTTTTGGTGGCACATTTCAGTCCTCACAGCTGCACTTACTCAGAGGTGCTTGGAATACGACGGCAGCACAGGCGTTAGCAAACCCTGAACAGGTCTGAGTGCTGGTAGGGGTGCAGAGTTCACTGCCCCCTGAGAAACAGAAGTTACACTTCAGTGCCTCACCTGGGAACAACAAACACACACACACACACACAAATCACATCTTCATGAGCATTTGCAAAAGAAAAAAACATGAATAGAACATGTTGAGGCAAAGACAAAGATGTATGAAAATAAATACAATTGCATCCTCATTTTCCTCAATCTCTATAACAGAGGTGAAGAGTGCAAAGACCCATAGAGCCACAATGGCCACCTTTATGGGAAACACACAAGGTTGAAATAAATCATTTTTATTCTTTAAGCAATCTATTAGCTAGTAAAGACATTAGTAATATGTAAATCTGTTGCTACACACTAAAAAGTACTGAGATAAAATTTTACCCAGCTTGATACAATACTGCATGGATGTGCTACTGTTTTATTTTTACCCACAAAGCCACTCAATGGAGAGTTTGTCAAAGTCTCTATAGTGTTCCAGAGGAAAACAATGAATAGTTGTCATATATTTGGTATTTTGTAGACATGAAAACAGTCAAATTAACAACACTGTAAATTATTGAATCTTAACTACCATAAATTTATATATCCATAAAACTCAAATAAAAGTCAGCATTCAAATAATGGCCCTGTCTCAAATAAAAGTAGGGAGTGTGGCTAGCATGAACAAAAAAAGACCAGCTGACTAGCTTAGTACAACAGCTCACATGATAAATGCATTATAATGTCCACTCAGTACAACAGAGTCATGTTGTATTCACCACTCCACTTCTCCCACTTTCTCTGTTTTAACAGAAATCATGTTTTCATACTTCAGTCACTTCAGTAATTTCTTCTTTGCCATACTCCTGATCTATGTTGAACTACCATCAACACAACAACAAACAAATAGAAACCTGTCACAAATAAAGACCTGGTTCTCTCTGCCACAGAGGTAAATAAAGACCCCGGCCACTATTTGAGAATTTATTTGAAAAGCATAAAAACACACATACCTTGACACAGAGTCAGCAAGAGCAGAATGGCACACACTGCAGCTTTCATTATTTCGTCTAGAAAATCAAAGAATACGTTTAAAGCCATTTTAGGAAAACAGTTTTTGGTTGTGACATTTGTGATCTTATCAATACAGTGATAGAAACACAGACACCCAACTCATCCTTGTGTGTCTATTAGATCATCACTTTTCCAAGCTAACACAGCTCCTGCAAGTCTGAAGGATAAATTCAACAATTGTGTAGTAATCATATTTAAAGTCTTTTTAGCATCAAGTTCCCTCTTTGTGTTTCCTCGGACAGAATTTCTCTGTTGAGCTGCGGTGGAAGTATGATAACAAACTTTGGCACTAAAAAGACTAATGTGGAAAGATATCTACTTGATTTGATTCATTTGGACGGCTGAAACTTCATGTTAGCTTCAAGTCAGTCAAGTCAATTTTATTCATATAGAGCAAAATGATAATATAAGTTATCTCAGGGCACTTTTCATATAGAGCGGGTCTGGACCATACTCCTGTAGACCCAACATTCCCCCATGAGCAAGCACTTGGCAACAAGGGAAAACTCCCCTTTAACGGGAAGAAACCTCAAGCAGAACATTTTCTGATCTGCCACTTCTATGATTGAGGTTTGGTTAGGTTCAGGAAACTAAAACTTCTCAGTTAATCTGAAGGCATTCAACTTTTTTTTCTCAGTTAAGAAACCCCATGTGTTGACCCAAACCAAGTATGATTTTTTCTACTAATAACTGGTTGAATAAACAAGTTGTATGAACTGTGTGTGCGTTTGTGTGCGCGTGTGTGTGTGTGTGTGTGTGTGTGTGTGTGTGTGTGTGTGTGTGTGTGTGTGTGTGTGTGTGTATGCTTATTCAGCTGCATTACTGGTTCATACTAGACATGAGTGAACCTAACAAAGTGATTCAGGAAATTAGCCATGTTAGAACATTTAAAATTTGTCTGGCTAACTATTATGCCTGGTTTAATTTGTTCATAAAACTGCACATTCAGGGCTTTTTGACAGACTTTATCTGAGCCGAGAGTCTAAGAATAGAGAGCATAGATCAAAAAGCATAGATCAAAAATTTGCCCTTTGAGGCAAATATATGATTTTGCTAAATATTTGACTTGACCTGCAATACCTGGTCTATGGAGCAGTAGAGACAGGGTTAATCAGCCACTTTTTTATCAGTGTGGTCATCATTCAACAAAGAAATTGTTTTTCCACAAAAACATCATATGTCACACATGTCAAAAGCTTAAATACTATAGCTGTACAAACTATTAAAACAGCATTTAAATAGAAAAAACTTCATTAAAGGTACAAAGTATGCTGCTGAAGCACCAAGCTACATACAAAGTACAAGGGTGGGGTTACCTTGTTCAGATGCTCAGTTGGAAATGTTTGGCTTTACACTCTGCTCCTTCTTTTAATACAGTTGTACAAGCAACCACAAGAACCCTTTGGTTGCCCCATTGACAGGCTGTGATTGGTCAGGACTGACTGCTGTAACTCACTCTCCAGCAGTGTTGCAAAAGTGGAATCTACAGGGAAATGACCTACTTCATGACTAACTGACAGACTGATCATCTGACAGAGCCTTTTTCTGCACATATACATTGTTGATGTTAGTTGGTTTATTGCAGCTTTGAACTGCATTTATGTTCTAACAAAAAGCTTTCATACACTTTGTCGCTGTGTGTTAATACAAACAGACGGACTACAAAGCTGCCAGGGATGGCAGCTGCAAATTAGCTTTAGCTAGATGCCATGTATACTTCACTTCTGTCGCATTGCTTCCCCCGTGTAACAGTGTTAATATGTATGTCCCTGTTAAATAAACTAACAAATATCTGTCTGATTCAATAACATCAGATGGTGTAATGGAATGGTCCAAATCTTCAGCAAATCACAATGAGCATTTCTACAGCAGCTTTTTTTAGATTAAATCATTGGGGTTACCACTATGGCCAGAAAATGCTCCTCCTCAAAGTTCTGTAATCCCCTAACCCATTAAACCAAATGTCATGAAATCAATACATATGAGGGATTATCTTTATTGATCAAACTGTGGTCAAACCTACTTGTAGTGATATTAGTATATAACCCAGCATGTGTTTAATCCAGCCAGGCTATAAAATAAGGTTATGTGGAATGTACAGAGCCAGGTAAAAAAACATGTCTGTCTTTCTATCCCTCCCAACAGCCACAGACTTCTCTCCTTTACCAGAGGCCCTTTATTAATGAAACTCTCCAATCATTGCTTTTATTCACCCATCCACTAGATGCCCTCAGACTTTCCTGCCTTTCCCAGTACCTGGTCTCCTCATTCCTCATTCCCACATCAAGCTACATCTGTCCCTCATCAACCTGACCCCTGCCAAATTTAACCTAAACTAAGGAAATGAGGCTGAATGGCAATAACAACAAAATTGATTAGACTTCCATTTACAACCAAAGTACTGGAAAAAGTGGAAAGGTCTATAAACTATGAGACACAGGTCTACTGCTTCATATTATCTGTGTTTGTCAGCTGAAGTGTCTTTAGTGCCTAAACCACAAAATCACATCTATTCATGTTCCTGTTTTATTGCTTCCTCTTTTTCCATGGACACATGTAGCTGTGGTTCCTTTTGATGGTTCCTTCCTGGTGGATGTCGATACACTGATTGCAGAATCTTGAGATAACAGTAAGAAACTCTGCAGTGAGAGACAGTCTAGATGAGTCATGTGGTTGCCAAACTGCAGGAACCCCTTACCCCTTGTATTAAAACAAAACTATGTAATTTTTAAATGTACAAAAAGTCAATTCTTTCTCATAAAAAACAAGTCAGATTTCTAAGCAATAAAAATAATTCACCAAACCCACCCTTACTTTTGTTTTGGCTGCTAAATCATTACTTTTTAAGCAAAGTAGGCATTTCTGGCGTAACTTCACCTACTTCTAAGGTGCACGGAGAAAGGAAAAAAGTATAAAGAGGTAAAAACTCCAGCAACGCTTGTAGTATATACAGCAACTTTATTGTTAGACCAACACGTTTCAGCTTGTGGCATTCATCAGGGTCATTATGAAACACATTACAATTATAAACAACATTATAATAGGGTAGGTATGAAGCAGAAAAAAATGTAAAAAGGTAAAAAAAATATATATAAAAGACAACCAATCATATATAGCCACACATATCAGCAAATGGGGCACCTATAAGGCCAAGCGTACCAGACTGGCAGAAAGGTAAGAGGAGTGTCCAATAAGGGACATGGCTGACATGGGTGGACCAAATATGGTGTGCGGAATTGAGGCTGCTCCACCAAGGAAATCTACCGACTGAAGACAGCACAACAGAGCTTAAGTCCAGGTCAAGGTACTGGATAGCCAGTCGTGGACGAACCTAGTGTGACACAGAGGTAGATAGACTTGGTTCAACGCCTGCTATAAGCTGAGTAAAGGGAAGCAACTAAGCAGGCCAACCTTGTGTGTGTATGTGAACCTCCGTTTAGTGTGTACCCACAGCTGAGGGTGCCATTGTCTCCCCCACAGCGGCAGCAGCAGTCCGTGTGAGGAGTAGCGGCGGGATCGCGTGGTGAGGACATGACGCCAAAAAATCAAAACCAGAAAAGCCAAGGGCAACAGCCACACGGAACCCCCCTATGTGTCCTGTAGAACTTAAGTAGAACACCTCGCTTCCTTAGAGGTACTGGACTGTGGTATCGCCATTTTAAAAGACAGTCATTAATTGTGTTTTTACTCTTAGACTCTGAATATTATCTTGTTAAATGGGTATATTTTAGTTATTTTAACCTCTGTCGCATTTAATTATTTTTAATTGGCTATCTTTTATTTCTTTTAGCTTACAAGCACTTTTTACTCTCATGTGATATTTTACGGACCTGAATAAATTATTTTAAGTTTTCTCATAGTGGTTCATTTCTTAAACAGAGGAAAAATCTTTTTGTTGGTATATTAAAAAGAACCTTGAACATTGTGCGGTCAGTCTCACTGGTCATGTCCACTTCGTTACCTTCTCAGTGGACATGATGGAATCATACCAATGTCCCCAACATCCTCGACAGGCTCATGGATGTCAGGCACTGTGCGGCACATGTTGTTCAGCACCGCACAGGTGGTGATGACTGAAGGAACAAAGGTGTGTTTGACCTCCAGAGCCCTGAAGAACAGTGAACTCCAATATGTCTTCAACAAGCCAAAGGCCAGCTCTATAATGGAACGGGCCTCAGCATGATAGTGGTTGAAGCGGCACTTCACCCTCCCTTGCAGTGGTTCTCTATGTGGGGTGATGATGGCCACAGGTATTTCAGTGAAGGGGTAGCCACCATCACCCATGATAAAGTACCCTGCAGAAAGTGGGAAACCAAGAATTAATATATTTAGAGTTATACCTGGATACTAATGTATTAGGAAACCAGTAATCAATATATGTTCCTCATGTGACCAGTCTTGTATGTACTTTGATGGCAGAATCCTCATTAAGGTCTCCATGGACTGTGGCCCCAGCCTGTAGTCAGCTATGATGTCCCTCTGCCCATCAAAGTACACAGCAAGGACTGGTATGTGGAGACTGAGATGTGCATATATTGGTGCACTATCAATCTACAAAATAAAGAAAACTGTGTTACTTCCCACATTTCTTCATGGAATCACATTTGTCTGAACTAGCTGGACCATAAAATGTGTTTGACACAGATAATATATTCTGAGGCTATGATGTATGCTTTCTTTTGTCTAACTTGTTGAGATATATTCCACCTTTTGTGTCTAAGCTTGTGCATGCACTGTAGTTTTGTATGTTTGGCAAAATGCCATGATTTCTGATTAAACAACCAACAGCTATCAAATGCTATTAAATAAAATGCAATGCAAATATAATGCAAAAAATATTAAAGTATTAGGTTTGTGTGATGATTACCAATAGTAAACACAGGATTGCATGCCGCAGTTGTGTTCTTCTGCGTAGGGAACGTTCCTGTTCTTGCTCTTGGAGCATGTGTCATGCAGCAAGCACACAAGTTATAGTGCTACTGGACATTCCTCAATCGTTCTGATCCTTGTAGAGAGTATAAATTTGGTCAAGCATTATCTGACACTTATGCACTGATCTGCACTGGGTTGCACCAGCTATGTATAGGCTGGCATGAGCCATTTCGCATGATGGCACATTGTGGTAGGCTAGATCAATATTGAAGTATCATATCAATAAATTAGGTCTCTACTGCATTACTGTGTTGCAAAATGGCGTGCAGTTAATGAAAAAAATATTCTGTGTGGCAGAAAAACTGCTGAGTTCCATGACATTTTATGGTTTATACTTACCATACGGGCAAGTGTAACTATTTAGTTGTTACTCAGAGTCATGTTGTAACTTATCTCCATGGTGCAACTGCTTTCTGATCTGTGCAGGCTCTTTTGTAATTTACCACTGGCTCTAATGACATTTTGATATCTTGACAACGCCATAGCACAGATTCACCGTAAACAGTAAGCTTTACGCCATATTAAGTGAGTGATAATGGTGGTGGTGGTGATGCTTTTGGGGGGAAGGGGTGGGTTAGGGGGCTGATATACTGCCCCCCTCAGGTGGCCAAGTCTTACACATTGCACCTTTAATGAGTTGACAAGATTCAGCTGGCATTACAGCTGGCAGGTTGTGAGCACACCTAATTGGATTCAGCAGCTGAACTGCTGAATCACAGGGAATGAACTGAATGAATTTGCTCATCTCAGTGACAGAGTAAATGGCATAACAAGGCTAAAGACCTTTTTTCATTGCCATCAAGGAGCAGGTATCAGTGTGGCAAAATATGATCAGTGACTCGATAAAAATATAAACACAAGTAATTGTGTCTAAATAGACTCGTGAAGGGGGTGCGGGTGGAGGTATGTTGGCTACTGTTTGTGTCAGTGTGAAGATGAATGTAATGAAATACGCTGGCCGCTTTATGCAGCAGATCCAGCTGGGCCCCAGTCATCAGAAATGGATGTTGCTTCACATGACACAGGAAAGGACCTCATTTCTCTAAAAACTTCTATTTCCAAATTTCCTCTAGCCTCAGATCTTTTCCTTGTGTCTGTCCTTGCACTTCTAGCGGGAGGGACTAAGACAAAAGGAAAAGACTAAGACACAAGGAATGAACAGGGCAAAACAATATCTGTTGGGCCCCTAGAGCAAGCGCACAAGCAACTGCCAATGGCCAAGCCAGCTACTTCCGGTTAAGACTTGCGACTAACTTGAATGGGGATAAAACCAGTCAATCGTGTGGCTCTTCTAGACTTTCAAAATGTGCTCAGACCAAATGGATCAAATTCTGATGGTGAGACAAGTAATTTCGTCGGGGTTGTGACACTCAAAAAAATGTGTCTGTTGATTTATAGACTCTTCTACTCTTTCGCAATGAAAGTCTATGGTAAAAAGTCTTTTTGGGCCAGTATGCATCATGTGACGTAATTACACGGTTTGGCCGCTATGTTACATTGGTTTCACAGCCCAGCACTTTTCCTGACTCCATCTGCTTTAGTCCACCGGTACACAACTTGGTTACTATGTTGAAGTGGCAGCTTCATGTGGAGATTAGCTACAGTACATCTTTCTGTTAGCACTAACTGTTGCTGTGATTCAATATCCTAACGTTAGCAGGGTGACTGCTACAAAGCAAATTAAATGTTACAGTTAGTGCTACTATGCCTCTGTTAAATAAAACAAAGTTACACAAACTATCTCTCATAAACAGATTTTTGTCACAGCAACCACAGATAGTGTTTGCATTTATTGCCAGATGTATTTTAAATGTTTTCATTTATTTATCAGCCCCTCTGTGATTTACAATTTTTCGTTAGCTCGTTGGCTCGCCAATATGTAACTTACATCATTATCAACAGAGCTAAGATACATATTAGCAGCATCAGACTGTATTTTCAGCGGTGTGTGAGGATGATGTGGATTGAAATGTTAGTGGGACGCATTACATGTGCAGGTGAGACTCTTACCTGCTGTTAATCAGTCTGTGTAATCCTAGCTGTTAGCAGCTAACGCTAACGCACATTAATTGTTAATGAGATCAGCCATAACCACGGCGAGGGTCCTACTGTGTCACAACAGTAGAACCAAAAGTAAAGTCACTTCACATGACACATTCTGATGACATGTTTCCTTTCCTCTCTGTTAAGGTCTCGTGTCAAAGTCTGTTCCCCTTCAAATAACACTTCCTCCCTCTAGAATAATGCAGTATCCTCAATGCTCAGATATCAACAGAATTAAATGCACCAGCCATTTAATTTAGAATTTCAGTTTATATTGTGTTTATATGCTGCATATTCATACATTTACTTTTAGTCAACTTAATCAAACTCAGTTGGGAAATCCAGAGTGAGGTGGGGTGAATGAAGGGCTTTATCTGCCGTTGTTTCAACTGACAAGCAGTTATTGGTCAGGACTGGTTGCAACATAACAGACTTTCCAGCAGTGATGGAAAACAGGAACCTACATATTCACTGCATGACCTTCCTGTTCAATTCACTTTCCATTGATGTATCCATAATTTCACAGTTGAATTACATTTTTAATGACCAAACAAAAGCAGTGTTGGAATATCACTAAATACATTTACTTCAATGCTTCAATGCTTCAATACTAAAGTATGATTTTTCTTTTCTTAAAGATCACATATACAGTACACACATATTAAGACATATAATATAATGCATGTCTGATACAGTTTTTCCACAAAAAAGTATAATTACCACATTAAAATCCTTAAAATGGTGTCTACTCCTTCTCCCTCATAAAAAAAATTCCAGAATCTATGAATATGCAAATATTGTTTGTTTTAAAACTTTAACTGCTGGACACAAGATGTCTCCTACTTCATTGTAAAGTCCATTCTCAGTGTACACTATGTGCACTGGAGGCTTCAAGTTTCTACATTACATTTGTGTAAGTTGAATATTGGACCACGACTGGCTCCAAACTAGTTATGATGTCACAAATCCTGCTCATAGGGCCCACCTCTCAAAATCAGACTTTCATTGAGCACAGAGAAACTTTCCACTGTCAGAAGATGAATGTGAAAACTGTCTTCTAGTGTCAAACACTGCATGTACATTTAATTTACATACAATTAACTTCAATAAATGCTCAAACAGAGTTTATGGAATTATTTCTATGGACATTAGGAAGCTTCAGATCTTCATCTCAGTCTCAATTGCACCGGTCAGTGGCACATGTGAAGACATGACAGTTGGGGACGGACTTCAAAATAAAGGCGTCCGATTGCTTCATGCACCTCTTGAAATATGAGTACCCTGCAGTGGAGGGAAGAACAATATGAAATTGCTGTGTAATACTTTTCACATGATAAATATTCCACTTTTAAACATTACTGCAAACAATACTAACAGGTCACAAAGACATTAAACTAGTAGTTGGTTTCATTTTTATGGCAGATTTTTTAATAGAATGCACAACTGTATTTAATGTGAAAACCTCATAACTCCCATTATGGGATTTTTCATGTTTTCACATCATTTTAAAGTTCAACACTTTATTTGTTGTGTTTCACCTATCAACACATTTAAAGCTCATTATTTAACAGATAGTGTTTCACTTGTCATTCCATACACAAACAGAAATGTAAAAATTGCATTTTGTGGGAGTTTAGTGCTGCTTTCCCCCTGTTTCCAGTCTTTATGCTAAGCTAGGCTAAACCTAACCTGACTCTAGCTCTGCACTTAAAGGTTAAATATGTAAGAACTGGCCACCAGGTCCAAACAAATAAGGGGCAGGATACCTGACAGTGTCGGTGCAACTTTCCAAATAGGCGTTATTTGGATAAACTGACCACATATTGGGAATCTACATGATTACTAACTTAATAAAGTGACATTTTGACAGTCCTACAGCAACAAGTACAGCAGCTGTCAGCCTGGCTCCCCTCCGCCATTGTTACTCAGGGCAGCGCTACTCCTTCTTCTTCCTCTCATGTTGGACTGAAGGCAGACTGGACGCTACAGTGACTCACTATTGCCCCTGACTCAGACTGGCAATACATATAAGTCTTTGATATAAGGTCAAAACTGTTATTTCTTCATATTCTATTGATAATTTTAGTTAATTTGGAAATGTTTTAAACTAAAATGCTGGCCAATTTTTACACATTATACCTTTAATATACATGAGATTGACATCTATCTTCTAATCCCCCTCTCAGAAAGAAACGAAAAAGAATATTTCCCATGTTGAAATATTCCTTTAATAATTACACACTTCTCCATAGATGACAAAATGTTTTGTCAATCAAATAAAAGGTAATTTGTCTAAGTTCCTGAAAAGTCAACATTTTGATATTTTGATTTACAAGGTTTTCCCCTGACCGCAGTGATTTTCAGGTTGGAACCCTCCATTGGCTTGAACAGTCTGTACTTACTGGGGAATGTAAAGATAACAGAAGCGCAGACTTCATCACTTCTCTGGCAGGTTTCTACTTTGTTAGTGCACGTACCACCAGGTGAATATGGAACACAGCGGTTGCACTTCAGAGCCTCTGCTGGAAAAGAAATACCACTGTTCAGTTGCTAAGCATTTAGATGACCATGCCACACTAAGAGCCTGATTTATGAAGCTTTTGGTAATCAAATTACACTGAAGGCCAAAACATTTTGTGTTCCTGATCGGTATCAGACTTTTACCTGAAAGATGTCAGCATTGACTTTTCAACATCCTAACACTTAAATCCCCTATGTCTATGTTTCTATGTTTGTAACCTTAACCAAATGAAATCTTTAAGGACAGGTTCACAATTTTTCAAGTCTATCTTAAAACAGTCACGAGCCCAACACTGAAACATGTTTTTCTTGCTGTAATTATTCCTCCTGTTCATACTGACCATTAGAGGATCCCTTCAAAATGCACTTACAGTGTAAGTGATGGGGGACAAAATCCACAGTCCTCCTTCTGTGCAAAAATGTATTTAAAAGTTTATCTGAAGCTAATATGAAGCTTCAGTGTCCAAATGAGTCAAATCAAGTAGATATTTTTCAACGTTACAGTCTTTTTAGTGCCAAAGTCCCTCTTTTTGTTACTATCCTTCCACCACAACTCAACAGGGAAACACTGTCCGAGGAAACACAAAGAGGAAATTTAATGCTAGAAAGATTGTAAATGTGGCAGCTGACTGCTAAAGCCTCATATAAGCTTCACATCAACTTTTAAATGTATGCATTAATGCTCAAAATGACTGTGTGGATACACTGTGGATTTTGGTCCCCATCACTTACATTGAAAGCACATTTGAAGGGGATCTTTAAATAGCCACAGGAGGAATGATTACAGTGAGGAAAACCTCCTTCACTGTTCATATGGACACCTGACTGTTGTTTTAGGACACTTGAAAAATTGTGAACATATCCTTTAACCACAGCAATGGCAAATCAGAAAACACATGAATCATCTTTGTGACATGCAAAGTAATTTGTAAAACACTGATGTGTTACTGCTGATTGGTTGTTTTGGTAGCTCAGAATTTTGTACAACCCTATATGTACATTCATTAGAATGATAGGGGAAAAGAATCCAAAAGAAGTCCCAACAGAAGACTTACCACTGCTGATGCAGATGACCAGGATCAGGATAGCAACAGCAAACTGCATGGATTTCATTTTGTCTCTTGTTAGACAATTATTCACTATTTAAGACACTGTGGAGATGAAGAACATGCTGTTTATAGAATGTCAAGGAGCATATATTATGAATCCAAACTGTTAAACTGATAACTGATTTAACTGGTGATGATTTGACACAAGTCTGGATTTTTCACTTCTTCAAAACCAGCCTAGAGTTTATTAGCCTAGCGTTATTCATAGCTAGTTTCATCATTACTAAGACTTTTCAAGATGAACAAACACAAACTCATTTTAGCTACAGATGACATCTTTCACTTTAGACCCAAATAATGAATAAATATGGTCAATCAATCTTTTGTGAGTTTTACTGTGAGCAATAACAGCTTGAACTGGAACCATCTGCACCAGGAAAAACTATTTAACCATAACAAGTTATGAAAGATTTGTCTTGTCGTACATTGCACTTGGGTTGTAACAGTTAATTAACAATCAAATCGATTCATTTGTAGTCCATTTCATAAGATTTTTCTCTTTTAGAGTCTTTAATCTACTTTAAAAGCTGTTTAGGCAGGTTTCAATACATATATTAGAATAGCATTCAGTCAGTCATACAGTAGGAGCACTGGCCATGATTTCATCTCTCTATTTGTGTTGCCTTCATTTCAGAAGACATTAACAAATCAATCCTGTTTAAGAACCAAGTTAAATGGATGAGAATTAACAAGATCATTGTAGCAGCCAGGATAAGTTAAGCCACATCATCATGGCTGTGTCACTTATGTTCGCTGTAGTCACACTTTGCTAGTGTGATCCTCTTACACAACAATATTATCTTCCTACTTAGCAAAGCCAGTCTTACCCTCCCCTACATAAAAAAGCAACCCACAATCTTCCACTCACAGTCCACTTTCTGTCCTCGCTTCTTTCATTTTCTCTGTTTCTTCTTAAAATATCTCTACTATCTCCTACTCTTGTTTACAGTTCATACTCCCCTGCTACTCCTACTTTAACAGCTTTGCAAGCAGTAACAGTTCCACAGAAAATACACTTTTCTGAAGGAACAAATAATAACAAATGAAGTACTATTAAATACTCAACCTGCTTGTTTCCTTTGGGATCCGCCAAGCTCTACTGGCAGAAAGTGTTCTGGCAGATTCATTTATAGCCTGGTTACTTTGACTGCATCTCAGTCTTATTGTTGAGTAGTAAATATTGGAAATCCCATTTTTACCACACCCAGCTAGGTTTCCACATCCTTGTTTGTGCTACCACTGGTTGCGCAAGAGTCTGCACAAAGGCAAACAGTACAATGACTGTGAAACTTAAACACAGAATTTCATCCAAACAAACTTTCCCAGTTCCTGTCAACGCCCTGAGGGATCCTGGATCAAGTGTACTGTAATGCCCATCACTCATGTACCTGTAATATAATAAATAGTGCATTTAGAAGCCCTGTACACCCACACAGGTGTTTTCAATTTATCTGGCTGTTTAGCTTACACTCTGCTCTCTGAAATAAAATATAAACCAGGGAAAAACAGGCCCCCAGGTTGCCACACAAATCACACTATACTCTCCTTACTAAATAATACCTAGTAACTATAATACACTCCACTTTGTGTAATTACTCTCACTGCCAGAAGGGGGAGACAAAAGTCCTGCACTCCAGCTTTAAAACACTTACCTAGTGCTCCAAACTGTGGGACTTTTCAGTTAAATATTATTGCAGAACTAACAACTTAAATACTTGATTATTTTAAGTCAATTCAATTTTATTTGTATAGCCAAATATCACAAATCACAAATTAGCCTTAAGGGGCTTTACAGTCTGTACAGCAATACAACATCCCCCCCCCCCCCCCCCCCCCCCCCCCCCCCCCCAAAAAAAAAAAAAACTTTAATGAATAAAAAATGGAAGTTCTGAAGATGCTAAAAAGGTGGCTATACTGGAAAAAAGGGCTTCCAATCTTGACACACACCTCCTGAAATATGTGTAAGCTGCAGAAAAGAACAAAAAGAGAATACTGTGAAACACTCAATACATACACAATCTCACAGTCTGTTAAATGACACAGTAGATATGATACAGGCTGCTTATTGCACTTATTAAATTATGTAACACATGTAATTATATAATGGTATATATTAAAACTGTAGTTCTAAAATTACTTACATAAAAAATGAATAGCAAATTTAATTCTTCATGTGAAAACCTCATATCTCTTACTTTGAATTTTTTTCATCTCAACTTATAAGGCCTTTTTCAAAGCCCTTTGCCGTGCAACTTAAACAGTTGAACAGTAACAGGAGTTCATCTGCAAAACAGCATCCAAAAGAAAACACAGCAGTATGTAAATTCTGCAATGCAATGCTTATGCTACTGAGATGGCTGGGACCATGTCAAACTTAAAAAGGTAAAGAAAAGTAAGCTAAGTGTAAGAGATGCTAGCAAAGCTAGCAAGCTAACGTTAGCAATCTGCCTCTGTGACAAAACCTTTCAGAAATCTCTTAGGTGGATGGTAAAACAGAGAATAAAGATGATTAAATTGATTTCAGCTCTATATTGTTTATATTTATTTACTCACAAAAAACAAAGGAAAATTCCCACACATAAAACTCACCTTTGCAATGCCTTTTGTTTATTTTATCAAGATATTTCTCAGGGTATACTTATACATACACACATAGATATGACAGTAAAAGGGGTTAATAACAGGAATCTTCATTGGTTTTTTGTGGGTGTTTCATGGGAATGTAGATCTTTCAGATCAATTTGAGGAGTGCCTATAGTTTGCATGTTCCACATTGCTGGCTGTACATTTTTATTCTTAACAACCTATGATTACATTTACCTGACAAACCCTTGTGGTCATGTGAAGAATGAATTTCCTCTCTAAGAGGAAAAGGAGCAAGTTGCATGATGCCTGTACAGACTGCCTGATTTTGGCATAAACACAGTTGTACTGAATTTACAGGAAGTATTAAGGAACACCAAGCCACAGAGATCAGTGCTTCTCTGACAGGTTTCTGTTGTTGTGCTGCAGCCATCAAGACCAGACGGAGGAACACAGTATTTACAAGTCAGAGCCTCCACTGGAAAACAAACATACTGTTCAGTAGACACATGTTCAGACTATATATTCTCTATGTTAGCTACACTACTAATAACTGTATAAACTAAAATTGTTTACACATAAATGGGAGAGATCAGTCACAATGGAACTAAATCATATCTACCACATGGAAAAAGGAAACTGGCTGATTGTCCATACTGTTTAAGTTGCAACAAACTAAGTTCAGGAAGGCATTTTTAGATTTCAGCTATGGAGAATTTTAGAGCAAAATTACTCCTGCTGATGCAGATAATCAGGAGGAGGACAGCAAACTGTGAGATATTCATGTTTTGTTTCTTTTTGGAGAACTGATTGCTGTTTTAAACACTGTGAAGATGAAAACAAATGTCATTTGCTCAACAAGTCCCTTTAACCTAAACAACAAAATAGCTTGTCTATCTACGGCCTTATTAAACAACCCACATTACCATTACAAAAATGACTGATAGTAGTGTTTTCTGACCTGCCACCTCTGATTGTTTGGTGAAGTTTAGGCAACAGAACCTACTTGGTTAAGGTTAGAGAAAGATGGCAATCATGTTAAAAG
The DNA here is from genome assembly GCF_910596095.1 of Thunnus maccoyii. Taxonomy (NCBI): domain Eukaryota; kingdom Metazoa; phylum Chordata; class Actinopteri; order Scombriformes; family Scombridae; genus Thunnus; species Thunnus maccoyii. The sequence continues at coordinate 19,328,427 of NC_056556.1, forward strand.
AAACCGATGCTGACTGATGGTAGGAGATGGTAGGAGATGGAAAATAAACAGTGGAGTCCCATGCTTTGCTGACTCAAGTATCAATCCAAACGTTCAAAGAGGTTTTGTGGCACTGTTACAACATCATGCAACTTGCTCCTTTTCCTCTTAGAGAGAAAATTCATTCTTCACATGACCACAAGGGGTCGCTTGTCAGGTAAATGTAATCATAGGTTGTTTTGAGCATCTGAATAAATGACTTATGCTATAATTTTTCTCGTGAGGACAGGTTTCTTCCTACACTTTACACTCCTCCTACTGCTCCTTCTTTTACAACTTGGCAGGCTGTAACTTTCTGTTCTCAGCAAACACATGAATTTTCTCCAGAAAGAGAATTTATTTAAGAATATATATTGCCATAACTGCTGATCCTCCTTTTCCCCTTCTTCCTCTAGCTCCAGCAGTTAATATCCTTTCCATGCATTCTATCTATTCTATCCTCTCACCAGCAGCCCTCACCAGACAGTTTTATGGCCTCAGCGATCAACCATTTTCCCATTAGTCTCCCATATTTCCCTCAGCCAGTACTCTTGCTTTGCCAGTTCATTTTTGTAACATTCCAACTGCTTGACTTCCTGCCTCTTTACACTCCTGTCTTCCTGAGCCCTTTTGGTACTGTGCCTTTCAGCTGATTTCCTGTTACCTGCAATTTGACAATGTTTTTACTGATCTACCTTTGCCCTCATGTCTGCAGTTGGGTTCAAATTCTGAGCTCATAAAGTCATAAAGTATATGATAGCAGTAATACTTACCTGCTTGTGTTTCCTTTAGGCTAAATAAAGCTCCACTGGCAGAAAGTGTTCTTGCAGAACATAGCCTTGTAACTGTAACTGTATCTCAATCTGATTGCTGAGTAGCAAACAACTGAAATCCAATGTTAACAGAGCCAATTAGGTTGCAACTTCCATGTGTAAGTGCTACCATGAATTTGAAACTGAGATTTGCATTCAAACATTCTATCCTGGTGCAGGCCTAGACAATCAGGCAGAATATGTCATAGCCTGGTTACCATAACTGTATGTTTGATTGTTGAGTACTAAACAATAGAAATTTACAGCCAGCAAGGTTCTATCATCTTTGTTTATCTGCTAGTAATGGCTGCCCAGGAGACTGTACAAAGGCAAACAATGTCTTTGAAACTGAAGCATTGAATTGTATCAAAACCAACTGATGCATGTCTAGATAATCATGTATCTTTCCTCCTTAATTTACAGCACAGGAAGGTTCAGCTCTTCCTGCATTATGTTGATAACGTGATTCTTGTTGAGTTTCCACTGTTCTTGTTGCTGTACAAAGCGTTCTGTAAAAGTGTGCTTGCTTTAATAGAAACATAATGTGATAGACTAGTTTATTATGCTTGGAAAAAATACAGCTGAACAAAGATCCATGCTTCAAGTTTTTATTGTGCCTGTAACATGCAGCATCTTTAGTCCAGGTGGACTCTTATTTGTTGCAGCTGTCCCAGGTGCAGCAGTTGACCTGCAGACCCTGAGTGATTCCCAGCTTCAGGCACTCAATCATCTTGAAGCAGGACTTGTGGAAGGTGTTCACTGCGGAGAGAGATTAGGACAATTGATGATTTTTTTGTATGTATATGCTTGTTAGGTTGTTTCTTTGGCCCAAAAGGTAGAATGCACAAAACATCTCCTAGAGGAGGTCACAGCATACTGAGTTTTCTTCAATGATCCTTATGAAAAACTGAAACATGAGCTTTAATTGGGATTTTCTGTTCATTAGTTTGAGATGGAGACACAAGGGGGCTTTTTGTTATTTTCTGTTATTTATATCCTGTTATGATGTTGGATATCTATGTTAAACATGGTCAAAGTTCCAAAACCTTAGGTTAATCTATGTAGAAATGCCCATTGCAAGTCAAAAGCCAGGGCTTCAACCTGCTCTGAATGCTTTGTTCATTTTTTCTACCTTGTTGACAAGCTGACGTCGGCTCGTCCATTGCGTAGCCTCAGTTACTAAGGTTGTTGCCAAGGTTTTTCCATGTGTTGTTTGTGTTGTCCACTCTCATATTTTGGGTCAGATTCTAGCTCGAACATGTACGGATGAATTTGAGGAGTTGACATTTTGAGTAAAGAACAAGAAAAAGTAGTGAAATCTCACATAGTTTGTTTCATGGTTTGTTGATGTAGCTTCCCAAGCCGCCAAAAGCTGGCCAATCAGAACAGAGTGGGCTCATATGAAGGAGGGTGTGAAAGAGACATGAGCTAAAACTGCCTGTTTCAGTTAGAGGCTGAACTGAGAGGCTCATATCATGTATCAGCTTTTAAGGAGGACAAACCCACAAGTGATATGTGAAAATCACATGCTAGTTGCTTTGCCTTTTGACTTGACTGGTTATGATTGACAAGGGGCTGGTCCTAACCTAGGTGAGGATGATAGTAGGACCACAGTACTCACCAGCAGGGGCTGGGTAGGTGATTTTGGCACAGGCGTTCATCTCCGGAGGACAGGTCACGGTTGTCTCCACACAGGTTGTACTGTCAGGAGTCTCATGGACACAGTTCTGACACAGCAGGGCCTCACCTAGCATACATGGAGACAAACAGGACTTGGATCATATTGCTTTCATAAAATCCAATGATGTGGAATCAATTCAAATTTGAATATTCAAGTTCAAATACATTTAGATTAAAATCAGATGCTCGAGCGCACACTTGATTTGTAAGGACAGTATTTACCGTAGGTGACGGCCACCAGGAGCAGGAGAGCAAAAGCAAAGACCTTCATTTTCTCTTTTTCCTCTTCAGTCTGCAGGAGAAATAAATAGAATGAATGAATGAAGTCACATCTTGAGACTAACCATCCAAAGTCCATCAGTAGTATTTTATTTATTTTATGTATATATTCATAGTCAACAGTGTGAAAGCCACTTACCAACTGAACCTGAGCAGGTTGCTGTGTACCTCTCCCCTGCTCCTCACTGCTTTTATACCATTTGATCTGCCTGGCACATCACTGATAAAGGTAACAGCTGTGGGAAAGGACCCATATTGCAGAACTTTCTGTACCCAGTACCGATATGTCGAACATGGGAAATGGAAAATGTTCAAGTACAATTTACGTCTTTCCCAATGAAATTCATCTGTGAAAAAAAGTTTTTAATAAGTGTCATTTTTAATAAATGTCTAAACTAAAAACTTCTCCGTAGTATTATAGTGCTTAATGTTACTGTATAATATAAGTTGCCAGTTAATCAGGTTTATTATTTTTACTACCTACATTTGAACATAAAATGTTGCTCCTCCCAAAACAAAAGCCAAAAATAAAGACATATTCTGATACAGTTATAACATACAGTACCAGTCAAAAGTGTTTAGATACACCTTCCCATCGCCTATGAGACATTTTCATCCATAAGAACTGTTCTCTACAAAAAAAACTGTCCTCTAGTAAAGAAAGTAGTAAAACAGAAATTTGCTGAGAAGCTGTGGCTAACTATGGGAATACAAAATACATGCAAGACTTTTTAAAGAAAAGAAGCAAACAAAAGAAAAAAAAAAAACTGAACACACATACAAAACAAAACAAACAAAGGATTATTATAGTAAATTATTGGAGGACAACAGAAATAATATTAAAAATACTTAGAAGGTATATTGAATGACATTATTAAAAGTTGAACTGGAAAAACAGGATACCCAACCTATTTCCTGACAAAGAATAAGACAAGTATTAATGATATGGAATTACTTGCAGATGAATTTAATGATTAATGATTATTTTGTCAGTGTTGGTCCTGCTTTGGCTAAGGAAATTGTAAAGACTAGTAGTAGAGATGAAACGTAAAATTATTAATGTAAATAAATCCATGTTTAGAAAGGAAACAGATGAAAAACAAATTATTGACATTGTTAAAACACTTAAGAATAAGAAATCTACAGACTGGAATGGAATTGATATGTCCATTGTTAAAAATATTATTGAGTGTGTGGTGTGTTTCCAAGCAAAATGAATACAGCTGCAGTCATAACTATATATAAGGCTGGCTATAAGGCTCTCTAAAATACTGGAAATATTCTATAAAAGATTAGAAGACTTTAGCATAAAACATAATCTACTGTGTGAACAGCAATATGAGTTTAGATCTAATAGGACAACTTTGTTTGCACTCATGGAATTTGTGGAGGAAATATCAACTGCAATAGAAAATAAGGATCTGGATCTCAAAAAAACATTTGATACAGTTGACCATGACTTATTATTGAAGAAATTACAAAGACATGGAATTAAAGGGGTAGTACTCTCTTGGTTAAGCAGTTACCTTGAGAACAGGTACCGACAAACCTACTCTTTATTAAATGAAAGGCTCTAAAATCTGAGGATTTGTTTGACTTTAAAACGGTTCAAATCATGTACAAAGTCAAAATTTGTATGTTTAAAAAACAGTTAGTGAGGACTAATGTCTCAGCCTACAGCTGTTTTCCAGACTGCAGAAAAAAAACTTAAAGTTGGGTTACTGTGCTGTTTTGACCTGCTATATTTAAGCATCTGTCTCTTTTTTGTGTGTGTGTTTATGTATATATTTAAAAAGGGAAAAAAAGAAGAAGAATTTGTATATGCAGACCGGTAAATATTCTAATTCTCTAAAAACAAGTGATAGATAAACTTCAAAATGCTCACCGATAGCTGGCACTGCTAGTGTGTTGTGTTGGCATTTAGATTAGAACAGTGTCAGCAGTGTTTGTTCCCATGAATCAACCTACGGGAAAATGAGAGTGGCTGAGCTGAGTCAATAAATGAGTGAAGAAAAACAAGAAGTGTAATATTCCATTCTTTTTATTTTCAGCATATTCTGGCCTTATTGTAGCTACACAGATCAGCCTGGAACACAGATCTCTGCTTACAGTATGTATGTGCTTGTTTCTGTATTGAACTGTTATAGTGACTGCTCTGTCTATAGACTTTTTCCAGAAAATTAAAAAGCCAAATGTGATATCACTATTTCTAATACTGCTTACTAGTACTGCCATTACAAACTAACTCATCTCTAGTTAGTTAACTCCCTCCCCCCCTCAAAAAATCAATAATAATAATACAGCTTATATAATAAGTCACTGTTATAATATTGATTAATATTGATTTCCTTACTGAAAACCATGTGACATTATAGGTCATGTCCTCTGTATTCTGTCTGTAAATTTCACATTCTACAATTCAAGTGTGACACATGGTGGGTATTTTATAAGCTGATCTGCATACATACATACATACACACACACACACACACACACACACACACACACACACACATATATATATATATATATATATATATATATATATATATTTAATGGACTACTTTAGGAAGAAATTAAGGATTCAGCACCCAGAATCTTTAATTCAGCAGTTAGACCTTCATGTTGGGACATAAAGGTATTAACAGAACAAAGAAATGTTCTGTTGAGGGTGAGTTAGGAGGGTTTAGCTTATGACCTCAGTATTTTTTGAAATCCTGGCTAAGGCCCTGCATCACGTTAAAAAAATGATTTCACATGAACTTTGTTTTATCAGGAACTTAATTTCACATGCAATAATATATGAGAAAAAAACAAGTGATAAACTTATAGGAACATGTTCTTCAGACATTTCACATATGTAAACATGAATTTCACATAAGGATTTTTATTTATCTAGGTATGTATTTGTTGTTATTATGTGTTATTTACATGAGCATTTACATAAATGAGAAGTAAACAGATATGATAAAATTCTGCCCTGTTCAGCTGAAAGAATCCAATTCAATTCCCAAGTATTACCCAAATTCAAGAATGTACATTTCCTGACTTTTCCTGTATTTAACACGTGTTAAAATGCAATTATTGCAGAATTTCAATTACTGTGTTTATTATACTTGTGGTAAGAAGTGGGGAATGTTACATGCTGCTATATGGCTTATTCATTAATTCCTCTAGTCAAAGCTAATAAGACTGAGGTTGTCATCACATCACAAAACAAACATATCGTCAGGGACACAGTGCAGCAGTCTACTGAGTCATCAGCACCCATCAAGGCTGTGAATGCAGCAGGTGCACGTCAGGTCAGCAGGTACGTGGATTACACATTAATACTTAGCTAAGAGTCCAGATGATTCACAGTTAGGGTTAGGGTACTAACAGGCGCGAGGAAGGATGCATGTACCAGTCATGTAGCTTTGGAGTTCCAGTTAAAAAGATAAGAAGCAGATTGTTAGTGAATCAGACATGTATGTAGGCTGCACATAGCAAGTCTGAGAGAAGTTAAAGGAAGTTTCCTGAGTCAGTGAGACCAGCTGAGTTAATAAGGATCCAATCAACTCACTGTTAAATTGAAACAATCCAGTAACAGTAGCAGCCAGCTTTGAATTAGAAGTTTCTACCTGGCTTCACAGAAGGGGATGGTTTCATTGAACACAGACTCAATGTATGAACTACTGAGGGGAGATATGATTTCAGATATTTGGGCTAAGGCAATAATTTAGCTGCATGTTTTCAATTAAGACATAACTACATTTGGTTCTCACAGACAGATTTGAACTGATGATACAGTTCATAGTTCATAGTTCAAGTTTTACCAACAACTAAATTCCAGACAGTTGGAAAGAACATTCAAATTTTTTCTCCATTCATTTGCTGATATTTTCTCTCCTTGCTCTGGGCTACTTAGTTTTGTTTTTGTCTATTGTTCATTTCAGAGCCATTCTCATCTTCTTCTGCTGCCACATTTACTTTTTTTGATTTTTTTTTACTTCTTTTTGACAAGCTAGGGTCTGTGTCACCATCATCACTGTGACTGCTGCAGGACTCTTATAACATTACACAGACACACGCCCAGTTAGCATCAGCAGCACTGATTGGTGCTTTGTACTAGTACCATGCTAGAGATTGATTTTTCTCAAATTAATATAAATAGGACAGAAAACAAAAAATAAACCCACACAAAATGTTAATAACTTCTCAAAATAATGACAGATTGAACATTATCATTTTAAAACTGTGTCCCTTTTATTTGTTTAGTCGTCATTTTATTTTTTATATCTGTATTGCCTCCAGATTTGTATGCATTTTCACATTTTTATTCATTCATTTTAAAGTTTGTTTCCAATCACTTTCAGTTTAAATGTCTGTAGAGCACTATATAACTGCCTCTTGTATGAATTGTGCTGTAGAAATACATGTGTGTATACTGTGTGTGTGGCCCAGAGGCGGTGATGCTTCTCTCTGTGCATGCTTGAATGTCATGAAAGTAAATAAACATGGAGAAACATTTCGCAGTCATCTGACGTCTTTCAGGAACAGAAAAACCTGAGCTTTTGTTCACCATTTGTTTATTGTTTGCACACATTGATATTACAGTTTATTACCATTATATCATACAGTACATATATAAGAGTAAGATCCACAACATATCAAAAGTAAAGGATGAAAAAGAGTTAAGAAAATAAGATCACTAAGTATCAATAAATCAGCCTTGAAACCAAATAATTTCTCCCAGAGAGAAATATTGTTCACTGTCACTATGACAACAGTTACAGTACAAAGATCCATAGATTATACAGAGCTGTAATCGATCAGCAGAGTTGAAGAGAAACAGTTTTATAGAAATTATATGAACAGGAATGATACTTGGTTGATTTTACTGTAAAACGTGAAGATGAAAAAACTATAGTCGGATTCTGAAGTGTTTGAAGAGCACAAAGTTACATGTTTATATGTCTGTGACAACAGCTGATACTGACTATATGCTGATGATAAAAAATGAAATGTGAAGTATAAATCATTATCAGGTTAACTGGATATTAAAGAAGCATGTGTAACCTTAAAATGAAAATAAAGTGTAATGAGAACTCATATTTTTTTTATCTATCTTTAATCCTCTTCAGTATTATGGATTCCATATTTATGAGGTTAAATTTCTCAAGCCTGCTATCATCCATTACAGCTGAGCTGTGTTCAACCAGCTGAGGAGTTTGACAGGGAGCTCCACTGTCCCCTTTGTGTTTTCTCTGTCTGTTAACATGCAGCTTTGAACCCTGTCGAACATACAAACACCGCAGCTTTGTTGAACGCACCTCGGGTTGTTTTAATTTATGGCAGAACGGGCACACTGGCACTTTGATGGCTAATCACATGATCACTTGGGGGGGAAACAAGGCACGAGCATGCACACTCACTCACACACACACACACACACACACACACACACACACACACACACACACACACACACACACACAAGCATACTGCTGTTGTCAAATGAAAAACATGTATCTCCAAGACGTCAGTTTTTCATGAGCTGAGAAAAACTGTTTCATCTTATTTTTGCTGTTATTTCAATGAGGTTTTGAGAACAGTGTTGTGCAACTTTCTCAACCAAAGAGATCATTTCTGGATAATTTCTAAAACTGGAGTTAACATGTTTCCACCTTACAACAACAATACACACACACACACACACAAACACCTCAACTGACAGGAGCCCTAGTTTTTCATTTTTTAACTATATATTTAGACCCCAACAATTAGACCTATTTTGTCTATTTGAATGTGCTGGGGCCAGCTGAGACAGCATTTACACACACACCCAAATATACACTGATACCATGTCAATTACTGAGGCATTGACATGACTGGGAGTTACAACAGGTAAACATTTGAGATTTTTTTTTTTTGCTTTCAGTTTCAGTCAAACTAAATCTCTGATCTTTTGGTGCGTTTCAGTCACATCATATTCATAATTATAGCAACATTACAACACTAATATTTACCTACTGCTAACATTTTGGCCATCGATAGAATAAATGACAACTGATTCAATAGCAGAGTTTGGCCAGGAGTCATTAGCAGAGACTGTATGACCACAAGAAGGGGACACAACTGATCAGGGTCACACAGGACAAACAGCTAACTCTGTTTTGTTCATGTGACAATCCAGCCAAAGTCTATGTAATATATAACAACTATGACTTTAATTTAACACAAAGCTTTGGATGAGTGGAATTTGGAGATGGGTTGGCAGAAAAATGAGAAAAACATCTTTAAATTAAGGCTTTGGAAACTGAATGATGACCAGAAATAAAGCTTGAAGATGCACCACAAAGTATAGAAATGGTATTTGGCCGCCTGGGAATTACAGCTTTAACTATGACTGAGACATGCTGGGAGATGTAGAGGAAACCGCTAGCCTATTTACACACAGCTCTTCTCTTGAAGCCAAATTTGAACTTGAGTTGAAGCTGCTGTTAGTGTGGACGGATGATGCAGCTACAGTGGATCTACATGGAGCTTTCAAACAGTGACTCAAACCTGTCCTGTGTATCACTGCTGTACCTTAAAGCACTGGTTTCCAACATTTTTGGCTTGTGACCCTCATCACAGGCTGTCTGAGGAGTTTAAGAGTGATATTTCATCTCAGATTTCTTCATTTGAACAGTTTTGAGAGTCCTGGAGAGATAAAAAAGTCTACAGCTCCTCCTGTATGTTGGAGTAGTAAATTAGTAGCTATTTCAAGGTTGACAAAGTTTATATCTAAAGAGTGTTTTGTACTAAAAAAAAAGTGAATGAACAATACTTAAATGATTGCAGGCGAGTGGACATGGTACTGTATAAGCAGAATAACTCACACCAAACTGCATGAAAAAAATGAAAGCACTCGAGAGGTTCAGCAATCAGCCTCTGTGCTGAGTGTTATTTTCAATAATCACACAGCTCGGTGTAGACAGACCAGAGGACCCTGCAGACACCCAGAAACCATCATACAACTTGGACAAGCTCCATTAGTGGCACAGCATCAAGCAAAATATAAGGCAACTTAAGATATAAATAAAGCTTACATCACAACAGTTTCATTCATTATTTAAAGGAATATTCCGAGTTCTATGTAGAAGGAATTAAAATAAATAAAAAGGATTTCTCTTGCATCATGTTGCCGTGGAAACTCAATGATCCTGAACGCACACAGTGGTGATGACACGTGGCTAAATCATTATTGTTTGCAGAAAAAAACAAAGAATAATGATTTAGAACTACCCGACACAAAGATTATAACTTGTATCACCACTGTCATGTGATCAGGCTCACAAGACTCCTCACACAACAACCACAACACACAGGAGTCTTACAGCTGCACTGGGCACATCCTTTCAAATGCTTTAAACTTCAACTCCTGCATCCAACGTTCCCTGAACAGAGCTTGGTTCCATTTTTGTGATTTATGCTACTAAGATGGGTACACTTTTTCAAAGAAGTCTTCTGCTAAATACAGTGCAAGTGCATTCAATTAATGCGGCCCTGGCTATAAGCAGTGAGAAGTGAAAGCATGTTATGGCAGAAATAATCTATTATAAACTGAGTGGTTATTGTTTGGATAAGACAGACAGGGTAGGGGAATCAGAAAGTAAACTGAGAGACAGACTAACAGGTTAGTTTTGGTCTTCACAATGGAATTTGCTGACAATAAGGAAAAAAAGGAATCATGCCAGAGTTATTCGTTAAAGACTAAATGCCTAACTGGAAGTCATTTCCTGCTTATTCCAGCCAGCAGAACACATCTCTGGTTTTTATGTATTTGTACTATTGAATATTCCACTACACTGTATGGAGCTACTGTATGTCTGCCATCTATCCCGTACCTTTAAAAAAAAAAAAAAACTGCTACTTTGAGAATGAAACATGCTAAAATCATAATGACAATGAGAGTTTGGAGGATTCTAATGGGATGAAAGTTATGCTGATCAAATCTAGAAATCCAGATATAACATTAACACAATATTGAAGTCAAATGTAGGAGAAAGCCATAAAGAATCATACATAAACTATCATGATATGGTACAGTATATTACAGAGCTGCTGCTGCTACCTAAACCAGCTCCAGCACTTACTTCATCCACAGCTGCACAGCTGTGTTTGGATTCTAACACTTTCTGAGCTGCTGGTAGAATCACACAGCTCTTATTCTACTGGTTGTTTGAATTACAGCATTTCATAGATTGTCCACAATGTTTGGTACCAAGTTCATCTTTAAATTTAACCTGAGACTTTCATGGAGACGCGGCTCCATTCTCTTTATCTTTCCTCTTTTTTTTTTGGAGCATAATCCTAGAGGGGACATTTGGTAACTGCACTGCTTTATCTCTGTATTTATCTAGAATTATTATTCTCTCTGAGTCTTTCTGAGAACACTGGGGGCCTTTTTTTTTGTTTTGGCACTACACAGAAAACAGCAGAGAGACAGACTGACAACAGCACAGCACAGATATACAGAGAAAGACCGGGGATGTCTAGACTCTAATTCCAACTGCTACGAGATGACAGTCAGGCTGTGTTCAGATAGACACAGTTAAATACAACTATAAACACATGCAATTAGGGCTGGAATTTCTTCAGGTAGACTGCAAAGATCTAATTCTAGGTAGAAGGGTTGGTTGGGTGCAGTAGGGTGGTGGAGGAGTCAGGAAGGTTGCCTGTATTGAAGCCAGGCAGTGACTGATTGTGAGACTAGTCCTGAACTCACAGTCCATCTATGTCCTAAAAGATCCCTGATCATGTAACAGCACTTTATAGTGTGCTAGCCTGGTATTTTGTGTTACTTCATCATCTGTCAGCATATTTACGGCCATTTTTTGACCACATTTTTTTGGCTCTGGGATACAAAGATGATGTCCCCGTTTTTCATCCCACCTACAGAGCTCTGATTGGTTCAGATCACTGTTGTGGTTTTGAAACTTGACATTTTTTGCAACATATTGAGTGAGCTGGGAGGAAATGGTAGAAATTGGAGACATAATAAAATGCTGTAACAAAATCAGGGAGCCTTTTAACATCTAGTTTTTTTTTGTTTTTTTATGATTACTGCTATATTATTAGCACTTGTTAGGTAGCCCTCTCAAAATGACAGCAGGCAACACCAAAGTAGCAAAAAACATTACCTGCCTGGTCAAAACTTTGCCACCAACGACAGATGTTAAATATGTCAGACCAGAGAGACTCTGTGAATGGATGTGAATTCAACTTATGAGCTTGAATAAGTTGAATTTTATGCTCTAAGTCGTTTTTAGAGAGAGGATTACTGTACCATTTCCATCTACATCCATTCATGCCTGGAGTCACTGCATTGATCTGGACTGAAAATGACCACTTCAAAACAAAACACATTCTGCTAATGGTCCAATCAGAATGTAGACCGGTGGGAGACAAAAATTAAATGCTATTGGTCCATGGGATGTTTTTAAGTGGTAGATGTTTAAATGGAAAAGCAGAGGGAGTTGGTTTAGTCTAAGTGCTACTGGTTGAGAAGTACCCTGGTGAGGACTAAATGCTGTGGGGAAGCAGGGTCTCAGCGGAGGTTCTAACTGGAAGAGAATGCAGGATGAAGGGGCCGGGTTTAGGTAAAGACCAGATGCTGCTGGTCCAGCAGGGTTCTGGTGAAGTTGTTGATTGGTCCGATGGCGCTGAGTGACATGGCATTGTCCCGCCCCCAGAGCAGGTTGGGACCAAACACCACAGCCAGGTTACTGTTAGTCATCTTATTCACTTCACTGTTGGCTGATACCTGCAAACACACACACACACACACACACAGCACACTGTAGGTAACAGACAAACTCAGTTACAGGTGAGGTGATGGATGAGTGTGGTGTGTCAGCTGTACCTGTGCCAGGAATGTGATGAGGTATCTCAGTGACATGTAGTTCTCCTCTGGCAGTGACTCTACCAACGTCTTCATAACTGTCACCTGGCTTTCGCTGGACACAGCTGGAACACACAAAACACCAGAGTGAATTAGAACTCATGTAGATGGAGCAGTCAATCAGTACATTTACATGTGCCAAAGAAACCCAAGTCACTGGGAGAAATCAGGTTACACAGGAATTCAGACGTGTTTAGATGCACTGTAGAAACATGGTTACTTTAAATCTGTGTATACATGCAGCAGCTCAGTAATCAGATTAATTTACAACACCTGAGTGTTGTACCTGAGTAAAGTCCAAATTAAATCACATTTAGTCATTTTTTTCTGTCAAAAATAATGTCAATATCATTTTTACATCCTCATTAATAGTTTTTTATTATTATATAGGAAGAAAAGAAGAAGAAAAAGGTCTTTGGGGAAATATCAGATATGATCCTTTTCATCTCAGCCAGCTGGAGGGGCGTGTCGGTGTCTGTGTTTGATTGACAGCTGGCAGGCTGCTAGAGTGCTGATGTTACAGCGCAGGGATTAAGAGACAAGTGAACAAACTGCTGCAGCTACAAGTCATGTGCAGACAGTCTGTTGTTAGCAGTGGTATTGAAGAGTGAGGACCACACCAGCATCTAACCGGACTGAAGTGACATTTGCAGTTACGTTTACATGCTGTTTAATGTGCTGCAGCTGAGCAGCTAGTTAGCTATCTAACCTGCTAACTGACTTTCAACATGCTAAGGTGCAGGACAAGTCGTGTGGTCATGTTTCTAAGTTAGATAAGGAGACTTTCGCAGGAAAGCTAATGGGGGATGTTGTTTAGAGTCTGTGGCTCTTGTGTTGTGTAGCAGGATGCAATCAGGCTCAGTGTGACTGTCTGCACTGCCTATGATAGAACACCACATTACTGCTTTATGTTAGACTTCATTGGGAGCAAATTTTCCATCTACACAGAGGAATAACTAAAGGTATTCTGTCAAATTCATGCAAAACTAGGGAGAGCCATCATGAACAGAAGTGATTTACAGAGTGGATGTGTATGATGTAGCAGACAAAGTGTATTTACTGTAAGTGGTACACAATGAGACTCTCTGATATGTTTTCCCATCTGTGTGTGTCGGATGTTTGATGGTGCAGTAGTATTAAGACAAGTATGTGGTGAGACAGACCTCACACTTTTTCCTTATGTCAACTGTTCAGCTGTGGAAACTGATGTAATCAGACTTTCACCCCTTCCAAACAGCAGACTCATAATACTGTTAATAAGCTGTGACCCTGCTTGTCTCTGTTAGAGACTCCATTCTGCAGTGTGGTTCATACATTTCACTCATAAATTACAGAATAACACTGAATGAATAACACTATAATTATTATGACTATCAAATACTTACAAAGTAAAAAAGTTTGTTTCACCTCTCCATCTGTCCATGAGCATGTTCTTACTCATTCGCCCACATGTGCATGCTTTTTATTTCTCTGTCTCATTCTTTCTTTCTTTGTTGTTTTTCTCTCTCTCTCTGTTTTCATGGTTTCAATTAGATGAGGTTTAAACATCAGCAGTGTTTCTCTATATTCTTTCAACATATAGCAGCACTGCTAAATGATGATTTTCTGGGTTGAGGCATTTCATTCTTTGACATTTATTACAACTACAGCTATCTGGGCCTCCTGAGCCCCTCTGGTGCTGTGGGCTCTGCACACGCACCAACAGCACCACTGCTGAAAGAATCCCAGAGGAAACACTGATCTGTATCATGAATTAACCTTTATTTTTGACAAAAAGCCATTTCACCAAAGCTGGGAAGCATCTGACTTGCATCCAACCCAGGACCAGAGGAGTGGCCTGAGGGTGAGACCAACACAGTGACGTGGGTCTGAATGAGGTCCTAGACAGGCTACTTAGTGCCAGTTTCAGTCAGACTTTAAATTATGGCAATGTATAACTATTGCTTTTTTTTATCCAGCTGCTAAATTCAAATGGCATATAAGACATGTGGCAGAACTGAAAACCAAAGTGCAATGGTTTCCACTAAAAGTAAGAAACCTGGGAGGAATTAAACCCATCCATGACCTGCTCGCACAGGAATTCATTTTCAATTTATTACATTGGCACCATCTGGCCAAACGCTAGATAATTCTAACAATATTTATGATGATTAAGGTTTTAAGAACATACAGGTGAAGTTGACGATGTCGTTGTAGAGCTGGTAGGTCAGCAGAGGCTCGGGTAGTTCCCTCAGGAACGTCTTCAGAATCACAGCAGCCAAGTGAACGTCTTCCATCTCGCTGAAATTCACTGCCTCACCTACAAAAAGCACACACATATACACACACACACACACACACACACACACACACACACACACACACACACACAATTAGAAAAGAAACTCTATCCAAACTAGAAATACTGCCTTGTGGTTGTATGCCTCCGTCAAGTTGTAGTTTACATCCATGTCTGTCCAGACTCATATTACATTTGTAGTGATGACTTTGAAGGAATCTAATAAAAAGGTATCCGTGTATTTTCCTTGTATGTGTTCACATATTTGGCCAATGAAGCTGATTCTGATAGAACTCAAAGATGTAGCCATGACAGTAGACAATGCTTCAGATATGGATGTTGCTGCAAGAAAGCTACAATTTCTAAAACGTAGATGCTTCACACACATCTTCAACCGGCAGCACAGAGGATCTAAATAATCACCACAGTTTCAAGGTGGCACTAAGATTAGTGTCACCAATTCAGTGTCTAACCAAATGTGAAATATGGTCACAGTCTCCCCTCCTGTTCCTGAGTTATGGTGTTGAATTATGGCCAGAGAGTGTTTTTGCAGAACATTATGATGTCACAGTGAAGCTGACCTTTGACCTATTGGATATAAAATGTCATAACTTCATCATTTGAACACACCCATAAGACATTCAAAGTGCTGGTGAAAAAAGTAAGTGTCAATGATTCAACGATTCTTGATCATAAGTCTTCTGAGATCAGCATGGTTCACATCAGCAGGTGCTTCTTGTGAACTTATATGATCTGACAATATTTTATTTCAAATTTATACATAAATGCACGTAATCCCAAAGGGTTCACTTTCTTCAACTTTGCAGACTTTCAGTAAGGCTTGCCGCTTACCACTAAGTCTTTTAGTTTGGTAGTTAATGAAGAGGGTCAGCACTGATGTCACACAGGGAGGAAAGATCTGACTCATTATAAGCCGCTAATGTAAAGCATCACCTGGGAGACTGAATTTCGCAGTTCACCTTTCACCCATCGAATGAAGCTGAACTGCCAACACTCACCAGGGACAAAGAGGAACATCAGGCTGTGGGAATGTTAGGTAGGCCATGTTGTCAGATTTCCTGCAGTAGCAGTTCAACATTTCTGCTGTGTAACAACCTCAACATGCCCAGCTTTATAGACCGCTTTAACAGGCCAATGGAACCCACCTGAGTTGTATTTGAGCTGGACCTCCTTCACCAGAGTCACATTGGCAGACCGTCTGAAGATCCCCTCAATCTCCAAACCTGACACACACATACACACACACACACACACGGTAAGGAACAACCAGGAAGTTCTTACTGTGTGAATAAGTTATTGAGCTGCTTTGGAGCATGTGTGTTTGTGTTTCTACTACCACAAGATAAGAGTCACCTTGCTCTGAGAGGAAGCTAATGGTGTCTCTCATCACCACAGGAACTGCTTCACCATCTGGACTCCTCTCTCTGAGCCTGACACATACATACACACACACACACACACACACAGGAGGTAGGACGACAAGCTTGAATTAAAGGTCATTATGAGTTGATTGGGGTTTTAATACACATCTAACAGAACTTTAGTTTGTGTACTAATGCCTTTAACATTTCGAGGAAATATTTCTAGATGTGCTTTCTACATATTCTGCCAAAGCTGAATATAACAGACAGATTAGCAGAGATGTAGTGACTTACGTTGTGAGTGGAACCCCAAAGATCTGGTTGGGGAGGGGAGGGCTGCGAGGAGGAGACATGGGAGGCTGGGCAGTCGGTTTCAAAGCTGCTCTCAACTTGTTGTCATACCTGGACACATAGACAATGTTAGATTATCACCAGCAAAGGTTAACCAAGCTGTACTCTAATTGCCCCTTAATGAGAGGGAATAATAGGTGGAGTATTAGATGTTTTCTAGGTGGAAATGACAACAGTGAATGTAAAACAATCTGCTATTTCACCACCAAAACATATTCAAATGCATGCAGAGTGTGTAAAATGACAACAGTGGAATGCAGTAGGAAATCAAATGCAAATATCCGTTGTGTATCCTTTCAAAGTGGATTTTTAGAACAAAATCTGGACATGAGTTCTTACTCTTTGACACGTGCAGGGATAATCAGCTGCTCACACTTCACCACGTCCTCCAGCTCACTCAGATAGCTCACATAGTTGATCTTCCTGCCAAATTTAAAACTACACAGAGAAAGACACAAAATCAGCTCAGGAGTTTGTTTCCCAAAAGCCTGAGTAGAAATGAGTCTGAAATCTGAAAGATGAAAAAGTTCTGAAATACTACATTAATGATATAGAAGTGGCATTATAGTTATATAGCCTCGCATTTTGCAAACATATCTGTACTATGAAAGTTTGAATGTGAAGCACTCAGTTACTTTCCAGTATCAAATGTAATGTTGTTGGGTAAATACTGTTACATGCAGATATGCATCCTGAATCAGTCATTAACCTGGAAATTGTAAAACAGACAAATTTGCCAGTGTTGTAGTTTTCCACAGCTGCCACTAGATGTCACTAGAGCCATGTTTTAGTGATTTAATCTTTTCATGAAGTTGCTACAAAGCCGTATCAGATAATGTTGTCAGTATTGCCATTCCTAATTCCTCATTTAAAGCACTGGTTGGGCTTGAAGCTTCCTCAGATAGATGATATCATAAGAAATGATTCATTGAATCCAAAGGAACTTGGAGGTCTTTGCTCTACCTTTGACACACTGACTAAGTGAACTGAGTACTAGCACACAATTTTTATTTTTTGTTGGCTTGGTGTTCTCATCAGTGTAAAGCTTATACCTCACTGTTGCTTTCTAGAGAAGTGCTCACAGTCCAAACATGTCAGTGATTGTTCAACAGATAGTGGAAGCATGTTAAGAACTCATCTGAGTAACACTTTACTGTTTGTCAGTGACTCACAGATGACGATCTTGCAAGAAGGTAGACGTTTTTACATGTCAGCTAGCATCCAAAGTATCCAGAATAACATCATTTATGCCAACCTTACTTTATATATTTAGAAAACTGAGTTTGTTTGAAGTGGGTGGCTAACAAATAAAAGTGGAATTTCTGTGGAGATGTGTTTAATATCAACACAATTTGAGCAGACACTGAGCGTTATGTACAACAGCTTATGTGTTGTAATGGTCTAAATTTCATCCCCAGCGAGATTCATAACCGATTCATAATTGAGGCTACACCCAACGATTCTGTCCAACATTGTTGCAAGTTTGCTCCTCGTTTATCAATTGGACAAGATCTATTAAGAATGTTGCTAAGATTGATGAAACCTTTAATTAATCCTAGCAAGTTCCATGGCAGTAGTCCAATCACAAACAAATGCATAAGCAGAAACATCTGCGTAGGCCACTTTCATCTGAAGTCATTTTGACCAAAGTTGGACTCATTGCATTTTGTGGAAGAAGGAAAAAAAGTGAATTTAGGTAAAATGGCAAACTGAAACAGTAACATTTTATCCTGCAATATTGTCCTATATACTGTCAGACTAGTCATAGTGTTTGGAGAACCTGCAAAATATAAAACAATACTGTGTCACTCTCGAAAAGTGTCAGAAAAACAAAAAAAAGGAAGTATTTTTTGTAACTAAATGAATTGTAGCTAAATGAGGTGTAACATGATCCTGAAAATGATGTTTAGCAATATTACAGAAAAAAAAAGAACCTGATGATGGGTTTGAAGAGGATCAGCAGAGTCTTGATGAACATGGTGGGATGGACGATGTACAGAGCCTTGATATTCTTCTTATACCTGAAAACACACAGACACACATCTGCAGTAAACATCTGAAAACATAACAGTGTGAACATTTTTATACGTGTAATGCTATTTTATTAACACAACAAGACATACAGCAGATATTCTGACATTAAAAAAGTGTATTCTACATATGATAAGGAGAAGACTGTGTGTGCTCGTGTGGTTTTGTCTACATTTTTGTCCCTCATGAACAGGCATGCAGTGTTCTTCACTTTTAATTTAGGGATAAATCTACAGTACATCACATTTTAAAACAACCACTGACAATGTGCTTTCACATTCTAGGTCTAATGTTGATGCTTTTTTCTTCAATTTCCATAAATAGAAGAATGGTAAAAGTACTTAAGTGGCCAAAAGTACAAACACCACTCATTCAATAAAAATGCAGAATGACAGCAGATATTTCAGATATCTAGTGCATGACTATGTGCAATGACTAGTGATCTTAGATTGTAGTGTCAGTAACTCAAAATCAAAAGGCAATGTATGTTCTATTGATGCTAAACAATGCCATTGTGAGAAATGTATCAGAGATGAGGTGGAGATATTAATCTCTCCACTGAGTGGCTTCAACAGGCAAGAGAGTAATGCAGCCACAAAGTATGCTGTGGTTTGCGTAACACTTCCCACTTATGTTTCTCTATTGGTAAATGTGGTTTAGGTAATGGACAAGGTAGTCAAGCCAGGAAGCAATCTTTGATATATTGAACATTCTTCCATTATACAGAGCATATGACAGAGCATATTCTGTTAAAAGTCCTACTGTGTATGTTAAGTGAGCTGGTAGTGTTTTTCCTGCACACTAGGGATGTGCAGAGATCCCAGTATTTGTATTTGTATCTGTATTTGTTGAGGCAGCGAAATTATTTGTATTTGAATAAAAGTGGAAAGAGGCTTAAAAGTCCTGTTTTTGTTTTTATTACACTTTTAATTTTAGAAAATTAAAGTGTTACAATAAGTGTTCAAGAATAAACTACCTTACAAAGGAGGTCCCCACATCGGGACTTGAACTGGAGTCTCCCAGATCATAGACAACTGCGCTAACTACAGCTAAAACACTCATCGCCTCATTGCAGACAGACCTCTACCTATTTATACACCCATAACACAGAGACAGCACACTGTGTAACGTGTAGGGAGGAACTTCAAAGGTAATTATTGCTTTGCACTTTTCATTTATTGCCTATTTTTTACAACCTAACTTTGTGGAAAGGAGAAGGGGAACAACAGGTTATGGAGAGTCCGTTGGAAACACTTTGCTTGTGTCAGTAGCTCAGCTTTATCTCTGGGGACATTAGCTCTAGTGACAAATAATTTTTTAAATATTTGTATGAAACAAATATTCATATAAAACCCACTATTTGTGCTTTGCCGAATAATGTATTTGTATTTGGGCACACCCCTACTGCACACAGACAGAAGTTAGTTCTGTCCTCTCCCATAGATGCTCAGTATTAATATTACTCAGTATTAGTCTTTATTTTAAACAGATCTGAATGATGAATTCAGGCCAGACTAAGGCTTCAACCTAGGGATGTCCCATCCAGAGAGTTTTTCTGGCCCTAGTCTGAACTTTTAATACTGGGTATCTGCTGCTGCCGATTCTGATCTGATACTTATATTTACATGCAGCAGATATGCAACGTTTAATATGCATCTGTCATGTTGAGATAACAGCTGTAGCCTTCTGACTTTTCACACATTTTTCATGAGCTACTTAATCCAAATTCTGAAGGTCCCTCAAAATATGAAGTAGATCAGATTAAATTATTGATCCGATATGAATGAAAGTTTAACTGGAGAAAGTAACTCCTTAAATTGACGTTATGTGATCCTCTGAAGAGAAGATGTCTCTGTTGGAGTTGTTAGAAGTACAGAAACACTCAGTCTACTTGTAACTGTACAGTGGTGTAACAGAGTGGAGCTTCCTCCCTCACAAATGACCTTTGGCTGAGTACAGACGCACAAACCGCCAAAAGGCGAGTTTCATTTTGTGACTGCTGCAGCCATCATCGTCTGTCACTTAGACTGGTGAGAGTTACAGTCAGTGCCGGCTAATGATGAGAAGCTGCTAGCTGAATGTTTTGTACACTCCAGTAAAAACACAGTAGAGTAATGAAAGGATCTGCTTTATTTGAGCTGATACTGATCATTTAAAATATGCCTGGATCAACCTTGATAATCAGTTCTGATATGATAGTAAGTAACGTCTGTGCATGCTGTGTTTGTGAACTTACTTTCTGTCAAACTCCCTGTATGCGTCTCGTAACCAGCTGAGAGACGGTTTGTTTTCACTGGTCAGCCCATGATGGAAATAGATCAGAGTGTAGTCACTTTCAACATACTGATCCAGTGTTCCTTTAAGATACCTGCAAAAAATACAACATATTCATTGTCATTTCAATATACGTGTGTGTGTATATGGGGGGGCGTGTACTTTTCATGCCTAGGTCAGGCAAAATGTGACCCTGACACGGTGGAGCGGTGGGTTATTACACGCTTTGGCTTGATACCAGGTTAGCATGTTACAGAAGCTGTTAGGCGATGTTGGTGAAAAACATTGTGGCGAGAAAAGAAAACTGAAGCAGCATTTGCTTTCTTTTGAAGGAAGTTATTGTGACACAGT
The DNA here is from genome assembly GCF_910596095.1 of Thunnus maccoyii. Taxonomy (NCBI): domain Eukaryota; kingdom Metazoa; phylum Chordata; class Actinopteri; order Scombriformes; family Scombridae; genus Thunnus; species Thunnus maccoyii. The sequence continues at coordinate 19,349,811 of NC_056556.1, forward strand.
TCCCTTTGTAGACTTCTGTCAAACATCTTCTGTTGCTTCATACTAGGTCATATGGATATGTGGAACTTACAGTAAATATGTAGCTGGGATTTCCTGATAAGTCAGCAGTCAAACACACATGCTGAGTAGCCATGACGTCTCTAATTCAGTTCCAAGCAGGGATCTTTATTGCATGCCGGTCCCCACCCTCTTCATGTTTCCTGTCACTGTTAGCTTTGCAGAAATTCAGAAAAGAAACTGCAGCAACTATCTGAATTTTACTTGAAGTTTAGACAAGGTTTTCCAGAGTATCCTTTCCTTACTGCTCCTGTAATGATTCATGGCTGCTAAATCCCAAAACATTTCCATCTCTTTCACTGGTTCTAAACTACACCCTGAGTTCTGTGTTGAAACTGTTGAAAAAAATATGAATAAAAGTATCATTGGTGCATATAGAGGTGTATTAAAACACATCTGTGTGGGGGTAAACACAGCAGTATGATGTATTCTAAAAACACTGTATGAACTGTAACACTGACTCTGACCAGTTAACAGATTGATGAATTATACAGTAAATTGCTTTGGTAATTGTAATCTATTGGTTAAAGTAATACTACACTGACATATAGGAACTCTTTTATCCACTCAAATGTACAATTTTTCATAAATGAAAAATACAATTTCAGAATGTTCAATTAGAAAACAAGTTGGATGGGTGCAGGACAATAACAACAAGATGTTTAAAGCCCTACCATAATGAATATTCTGCTGTTCTTACAGTTCTGTGTACAAACAGAAAAACAGAGCTTCTGGTGGCACTGATGGGATGGTCTGACGGTCAATAATTCATGGAATTATAGCCATTCCCAAGAGTGATCAGGGAAAATTTCTGCCTGATAGTGTTGCAAGAGGACAGGTCTAAAATAAATAGAGAACCATAAATACACACAAAATTGCGATCTGGTCATCAGCCATTGTAATGATTGACCAACCAAATGACATCGCCATCCTTTGCTCCCACCACTTGACAAATCATTGTGTAAACTACAGTGGCTATACAACCAAAGTGAACACCTCTATAGCAGTTTGTTCTGCTTGGTAAATGATGGACTGAGTCAAACAACTAAATGACATTTATTCTACTCAAATCCTGGATATTTCACTTTGGTGGCCACCAATCATTACTCTATATGGGAAATAATCTGCTCAACTTGAGGCCAAATAATTCCACTTTCCTGGAACCTCGTAATAAATAGAAACTAAATGTACAACTATAAATACACCAACTAAATTACAAGGAACTGCTTTGGGGTGAGTCAGTCTGTTCTACAAAAGAAAAAAAAACAACTTTTATCTCCAAGGAAATGTCACTGGAGACAAAAAAGTTGCAGTTTCAATAAATCCTACTTCTCCATAAATCAAATCATCACATGTATAGAAACTTGAAGGAGAAGCTGAAGTACTTACATCAGCAGCTTGTGATGGTCTAGCTGGTGTTGAGGAGGCATCCTGCAGGCATTAAACACAATCACCTTTCTGCCAAAGTTATCATCGCCTGCACAAACAAAGAGACACACCAGGATTCAACATCAGCTATATTAAAATAGATTACTCACTGAATAAAAGAGCTCTTGCCAAGCAGTCCAAATTGTACATATAAGTGTTCCAAAGTGATTAAAACGTGTATTCAAAGAATTAATGAGCAATAAAAAATAAATGTGAGACCCGCCTGTCTAACTGAGGTCACGTTAGGGGTTAACAATGAAGAATTATTGATAATACAAGATTAAAAACTATTAAATGTCACAGTCCAGATGGGTGGGAGGACAGAGGCTTGTGATTGGAGGACCAACCTGCCACTTCAATGATCTGATGCCTGGCGATGTCATAGAAGGGGTGGTCCCAGGGCAGGTGAGGAGAGCCAGCATCCAAGCGCTGGGAGATGTCTGTCTCTGCAACACACACAAACACCACTACATGAATACATTTCCACTGAAATAACACTAAATCAAAGCAACTGAATTAGGCAGATACCTACTGATAATTAACATTCAAAAGAGAGCAATCCATTTTTTTAATCACCTTAAATTGTATTTTGATGCTTTGGCAACATTGTTCCTGAAACTTTCACACCAATAAAGCTAATTGAAATTGAATTAAATTGAATTAATAATTAACAAGACAACAGGAACAGCACCCTGCATGGCAGCTCTGCCGACATCAGTGTGTGTGTGTGTGTGTGTGTGTGTGTGTGTTAGGAGTCCCTCTCACCTGACTTGCTGAGAGTGGATTCATCAGCGGGCCACTGCTGGTCCTCTATTGTAGCCAGCTTCAGCTGTCCCAACTGTGCAGTTGCAGGGTCTTCACCCAAATCTACCAGCAGCTCTGACGACATCACACACACTGCAGAACGGCGCTACACGCACCCACACACACGCTGCGCAGTGATGTCTCAGATACACACACACAAAGCTGTGACCTCCACAGAACAGTAGCCTGGAAGAGACAGAGACACTTCAGGTCAGCTGCTTTGAAAACATTTTCAACTATTCCATCATGTTCACCGAGGAAATAATAACTTAATAACTAGTAAATAATAGTGAGTAATTAACTAATTATCAAAATAGTTGGCAATTAATTTTCTCTGACTTGGTCAGACAGTCATTCATCATGAGGAGCAAGTATCAAACCCCATGTATTAAAACATACTGCTGCATTTCAATATGACAGTTCATCACGACATGTGAGGTCATACTGTCCAGCCAACATGCTTTCACTTCCTCTGCTGCTTCACTAGTAAGCTTCTTTCTATCCAGTCAGAATACTGAGTATTGCTCATTAATCACTATTGTACTATTTATAGACCTTTGGGTCCTCCTGGTAAACAACAAGGTATCAGACCAGTTCTACAGCAGCACAGCTGAGTAGAAAGGAATGTGAGAGAACTGCATACACCCTGTCTGTCTCCAGGTGAACACTTCCCACAGCCAAATACAAGCTGCTGAATGCTACATAAACACCAACCTTGTTCAAATTTAAACAGACAGTGATAAACAGGCGGGGAGAGAGAGAGAGAGAGAGAGAGGGAGGGAGCAGGAGAGGATGACATATTAGAAAAACCAGGAAAAAACCTGAAGGTCAGTGCATATTTATGAGCCTAATTAGCTTAATAGTTAACAGCAAAGACAAAAAGTGCTACTAACAACACACTGTATATTTGCACTGACATTCCTAAAATCTGCTACCACTGCTGCTGAGTCCCTGCTGATCGTATTCAAGCTGCAGCTGTAAAACTTCCACCTGTGCAGCCTCAAAAGGCCAAAATGTCCCACAGTGACTCCCAATCATTAATCGCTTGTAAACCTTTGAAGACACAATAAAATGCACTTTGTGTTGAAACAGGAAGTTCAGCATTCTAATCTGCAGTTTATGACAGAAATGATGATGAGATGGGCAGAGGAGCAGGATTACCTACTTAAAGGGGCCATATTGTGCTTTTTGTGGTTTTCTGTTATTTATATCCTGTTATGATGTCAGATTTTAAACATGGTCAAAGTTTCAAAATTTGAGGTGAACGTATGTAAAAATGCTGCCTGCAAGTCAAAAGCCAGGGCTTCAACTTGCTCTGAACGTTTTGTTTGCGACAGCTTTTTCTACCTCGCTGACAAGCTGACGTCAGCTCGTCCATAAACAGCCGTCCACTCTGTAGCCTTGGTTGCTATGGTTGTTGCTAAGGTTTTTCCGTGTGTTGTCCACTCTCATATTTCAGATCAGATTCCGGCTTGAACAAGTACAGATGTATTTTAGAAGCTGACATTTGGAGTGAAGAACAAGAAAAAATAGTTTGTTTCATGGTTTAATGTGCAGCTTCTGAAAGCTGGCCAATCAGAACAGAGTGGGCTCATCAGGAGGCGGGCCTTAAAGAGACAGGAGCTAATCAGAACTAAGGGGCAGCATAAAGGGCCACTATAAGATAAATAAGGAGTTTTTGACTGCAGATCATGTAAAGATGTTAAGTAGAACCCCAATTTAAAAAACGTAGACCAGGAAATGTGCAGAATATGTTGCTTATGAAAATTTGTGACAGTTTCATTGGTCAGATTTTTTGTTCAGACTATGTTTACAAGATGGATAATGTGAAGGATAGAGAACTATATTTGAAACTTTCCTGTGTCATATGCAATGACAGAACCACAGAGCAGCTGCTTGTAATGAACAAGAGGCATTTCAGCCGTATGTGTCACCCACATCTGGTGGACAGACACTAGTGGTGCAAACGGATCATAGTTGATCCATGATCCGTACGGATCGCTCCCCACGGTTTGGCACGCATGTGAACCACGGATTAATTGCAAAATTTAATATCTCATTTAAAATAAAGTAAACAAACTGCTGTAAGTACAAGTCATAGACAGACAGCGTGTCGCTGACTGGGATTTTTAAGAGCAACGACCAAACCAGCATCTAACAGGTCCGTAGTGACATCTGCAGGTATGTTTACCTGCTGTTTAATGAGCTGCAGCTGAGCAGCTAATTAGCTACGTAGCTGCTAACTGACGTTAGCGGTGGATGTTTGTTTGGTGGCTCATTCAGCAAGCTGCAGGACAAGACTTGTGTTCATGTTTGTAAGTTATGAAGTTTAGATGATGTGGACACAGTCTGTTGTTTCATTCACTACCATGTTTAAAGGAAGATCATGCTTCATATTGCATTTTAACAACTGACCTTTGAATATTTTATATATTTGAAGATTTTATTTAAACATTGGACATCTTGAATGTTGTTTTCATTTAAGTCCATGGGCAAAGGTTCCATGCTGTAAGTGTTTTACAGAATATATGGAATACAAAGTTTTGTCTCCCCCTTTTTTTTTTTGGCTGATCTGAAAAAATGATCCAATCCGTGACTCAAATCCGTGACACGATCCGAACCGTGAGATTTGTGATCCGTTGCAACCCTAACAGATACGCTTCACTTTTAATTACAGTCTACAGCTGTGACTCGACAGTGTGATTGAGACACAAAAAGTCTTTTAGGCTTCTTCTAACTACTAGAGCTGAAACAATTAGCCTAGTCGATGAATCAGTTAATTCATCCAGACTAACTATTTTGATAATCTATTAATGATTTCAGTCATTTTTCAAGCAAAAATGCCAAACATTTGCTGGTTCCATCTTCTAAAACAAGAGGATCTTCTCCTTTTCTTTGTCTTATATGATAGTATGCTAAATATATTTGGTACTGGGACCAATATGTGAAATTGGAACAAGTGACTTGGTGCACTGGTAAACTGTTGTGGCACTGTTCACTGGCATTTCATAGAGGAAAAACAAAGAATCAATGAATGGCAAAAAAAAAGTAAGCAGATTGATCAATAATGTTATAATAATTGCGTATGCTGCTGTGAATGCTGGCTTCTGAATGTAGCAGAACAAATCCAGGGTGACAGTGACAGAGGTCGTGCTGCTTTCACTGCACGGCTGCTGTAAGCTCGTCCAACCATCTCATCTTGAAGAGTGCATATTAGACACACATTCACTGCATATGTCCCGACATACTCGGATTTACTCCAAAAAATGTTCCACTGACTTCCTGCGATACCATTGTGGACCACTGGGGGGTTAAGATACACAAGAGATACAACTATCCAGTATATATCTTATTTATCATTTTGTGTGTTTTTCCTGTATACAAACACAACGTCTTCACATACAGAGTGTCTGTGTTTCTTTACATGTCTGGCTTTCACTAAACAGCAGAATGCTTCCTCCTCTGCAGTATATAGGCTGCAAACAGACTGTAGTTTACATGAGCACACTGCCTCCAGCACTTCCAACAACAAACTCTAGAAGTCAGTGAGCCGGTAGCGTAATGTAATTGCTTCACATTAATTCTGCGTCTCTCTTCCTCCTCTCGCTTATTAACTTTCTACCCCATATTCTACACTCACACTTCCTCTTTTATATCTCAACCCCCACTTATTCACTCTGCTTTTATTTTCTCTCTCACACACACACACACACATGGGCTGTTCCCTCCCTACTATGTGATGTTATGCTGGCTGACAGCATGTTGCTTTAAATAAATATTGCCACTAACCAACAGACACAGTCAGCGTGCTGCCGCTGCTGCTGCTGCTGCTGCTGAGCAAAGAAACACACAGATAGTGAAAAACAACAGTCAGTCTCAGAGACGCTGTCAGGGAGGACGTTCGTTAAGATGATGTGGACAGTAACAGGTTCCTCTTTCTTTGCTTTGTGTGTTTGTGAATATAAACCCCGTCGTGCTCACGCAGCAGGTTCGCCAGTTAAAGGTCAAAACAGGAAAGCCAGGCTTGAGGACAGCGCTGGCCTGTGAGGAATCATCCCCATAGCTACCAACACACTGCAATTCATGGTCTTCATCTGCAAAAGGAGCTGGCTCAAGTGTCGTCACATGACCTAATTATGAAACACTGGTCAAGTCATTAAAATTCGCTGAATATGGGGGAGGGAGGGGGGGGAGGGTGTCTCACAGCATCCGCTGAGAAGACGTCAAAGGTCAGAGAAGTCCAGAGACAGAGGTTATCATCTCCCTCCATACAATCATCATCACAATCATCATCACAATCAGACTGTTCCCTCTGGGTTGGGAGTGAGTTGCTGCCTCAAATGAAGGAGTTCAAGTATTTTGGGGTCTTATTCATGAGTGAGGGTAAGATGGAGTGTGATGTTGACAGGTGGATCGGTGCAGCATCAGCAGTAATGCAGGTGTTGTACCAGACCGCCAGAAGGCAAAGCTCTCAGTTTTCCAGTCCTCACCCATGGTCAGAAGCTTTGGCTAGTGTCTGGGCTCAGTCTTAGAGTCAGGGTGAGGAGTTCACACATCCGGGGAGGAGGCCGGAGTAGAGCTGCTGCTCCTTTGCATCTAAAGGAGCCAGGTTTGGGTTACACCTGGTCAGGATGCCTCCTGAACGCCTTCCTCTGGAGGTCTTCCAAAATTAATCTGCAACTATTTTGATCATCGAATATTCGTTTTAGTCATTTTGTTAAGCAAAAATGACAAATATTTGCTGGTTGCAGCTTCTCAAATGTGATTTCATTTCATCGATAATGAAAATAACTGTTAGTTGCAGCCCTAAAAGAGAAGATTACTGATGTTAGCCAGTCAGCACACTGTTGCTGAAGAAAATAATAGGACTGTACTCAGACTAACTCTGATATGACTATTAGGCATAATCTGCCCATACTCACATCTCTAATCTAACAGTCACATATCTGGAGATACTGAGGAAGTTTGTTTCTTCCAGGATTTACACCAGCGATGCAGAGCAGCATCCGGTGCACTGGCCAGCCCCGCCCAGCCACAACACCTGTCTGCAGGTGTCAAGTCTTTGAGGATCATGTTGCAATTCGACCCTGCACACACAGCCACTGTGTCTACATACTGTATAAGCAGAGAACAGTTTACAGAGGGATCCTGCACTAGCAGCACCCTGCCCCCTTCATTCCTCCTCACTATCACAGCACTGCAGCAGAGGAAAGCAGCTTAGTCAAAGATTGCTCCAGGGGGTTGGAAATTGGTTCTTTGGAAAAAAAAAGGCAGGAAAACTATACTGCAGAGTAAAAAAAATCATTCTCTTCCTGTTAGCACAGAGATAAAAACGAGCAGTGATCATTTTTACATGTGAAACACTGCTGTGTACGCCCTCCTAACCGCAGACAGCTTTATAGCATTATTGTGTTAACAGGCACGATGCCATTGGGTGCTCATGGTTTCAGACTGAACGCTACAGTCAGCTAAAAGGACACACCAGATATACATCATATACATGTGCCTCTTTCTCTACAACAAGACATTGGAGGATGACATCTTGGGCTTTAGGACATTCTGATCAACCCTTTCACCATTTTCTGTCATTTTATGGACCAAACAGCTAATTGATTAATTAAGAAAACAATCAACAGATTAATCAATAATGAAAATAATTGGTAGTTGTAACTCCGTATGCAGCAGCCTTTCCAAAAAATGACCTATCATTGATGATGACATGGTGTCCAACTGCAAACAAAGAAGCAAAAATCCCACCGTGATTCACTCATGTGCAGACACACTGGGCCAGCTGCTGCTGGGATCTGAGATGTTTTATGTGGTATCTCAGTATCTGAGATGTTTTATGTGGTATCTCAGTATCTGAGATGTTTTATGTGGTATCTCAGTATCTGAGATGTTTTATGTGGTATCTCAGTATCTGAGATGTTTTATATGGTATCTCAGTATCTGAGATGTTTTATATGGTATCTCAGTATCTGAGATGTTTTATATGGTATCTCAGTATCTGAGATGTTTTATATGGTATCTCAGTATCTGAGATGTTTTATGTGGTATCTCAGTATCTGAGATGTTTTATGTGGTATCTCAGTATCTGAGATGTTTTATGTGGTATCTCAGTATCTGAGATGTTTTATGTGGTATCTCAGTATCTGAGATGTTTTATATGGTATCTCAGTATCTGAGATGTTTTATGTGGTATCTCAGTATCTGAGATGTTTTATGTGGTATCTCAGTATCTGAGATGTTTTAGGTGGTATCTCAGTATCTGAGATGTTTTATATGGTATCTCAGTATCTGAGATGTTTTATATGGTATCTCAGTATCTGAGATATTTTATGTGGTATCTCAGTATCTGAGATGTTTTATGTGGTATCTCAGTATTTGAGATGCTTTATGTGGTATCTCAGTATCTGAGATGTTTTATATGGTATCTCAGTATCTGAGATGTTTTATGTGGTATCTCAGTATCTGAGATGCTTTATGTGGTATCTCAGTATCTGAGATGTTTTATGTAGTATCTCAGTATTTGAGATGCTTTATGTGGTATCTCAGTATCTGAGATGTTTTAGGTGGTATCTCAGTATCTGAGGGCATTTTCACACCTATGGTTTGTTTACTTTGGTCTGAATCAGTGGATGAGTTGCTACTTTATTTCATTTTCCCTTTGCTTCTGTTTCCCATTAATGTATTAAACTATGGCGGGCTGGCGCAGTTTAATTTGCCTCACTACAGTTTCACATCGGCATCTCCCCACATATAATCGAAACTTTTTCTGGGTCTTGGATTAATGACCTCAGTATTTCAAAAAGTTTTTTCTACAACCCTTAGAGCGACCCGGGCTCTACAAAATAACCAGGCTGGCACCACCAAATGATCATTTCTAAGTCATCAGGAAAAACACAGGGATGGTTTAATATGGGAGGAGAGGGGATTTATATTTTAATCCTTTATTTAACCATAGTAGTTTCACTAAAAACCCATGTTCTCTTTTTCAGGAACGCCTTCCTGATACTCACACAGCTACACACCTTCTGGAAGCTGCCCAGTACAACCACAGTCTGATCTGTTAACCAGTGAGCAGAGGTTGGGGGCAAAGGCATTGATGGTAAAAACTTATGGATAAACCCTCCGTGACGTCACCCATAGGTTTCCTGTAGAGCAGTTCTGAAGCTCAGTGTGGTGGCTCCAGCCATCACTATCTTGGCAGTTCCCAACTCCCATCTAATCCAAAAATGGGCACTCAAAGCAACCACTCCATTAATTATGCATAACTTTAAGCCCTAATTAAATTTAAACAGGTACAAATTAGCTATAGAGACCAAAACCGTTTTTTGTACCAGGCTGTAAACCTATTAATTTCTGCTGTAAACGTGGGCATATTAATGTGGGAGTCTACAGGGATTGACTTGCTTTTGGAGCCAGCCTCAAGTATTCATTCAAGGAACTGTAGTTTTTGGCTTCATTTTTCAGCTCCTGAGGTTGCTACTTGGGCCAAGGGCCTTGCTCAAGGGCCCCATCCAGTAACAAGCCTGCTCCTCTAACCTTTAGGTCACCACTGCTCCCCTGTTATGAAATGCTCCTGGATACAAGTTTTAAGTATACACACTGATACATTCTGGAATACCCAATAAAAATAAGCTTTTCCTCATACATATAAAATATGGATGTATTTTTTATTTCATTATGACTTTAATGGCACCTGCTGAACATATGGTTTCAAGCCCACACAGAATACTGACAGACAGCCACTATGTTACACTGAGCTACTGTGTTTCATATTCTCTACGAAGTATTATCTGGTAAACATTGTGGTACAGTTCTCTCAGAGTCAAATGTAAGCGAGCACATAGATACCAAGTGATAAACGGCACATAATTGAAGAGTATATCAGTCACATTTTGGAAATTATACGGTAAAATCTTACTAATACATGGTTTAAATGCATGCAGCGTAACCAAACATAACCTTGTGATTAGGAAAATGTGATGAAATATGCTTGACAAATCACGCAAGGACACATTAAACGGACTAGTTTTTACATGGAGTTTGGCGGATCGCCCTCCATGTACAGGAGCTAACAACCTCATGCAGCTATTGATATCTCCGCTGATAAAAGCAACAAGTGAGCAGCACTGTAAGTGACTCCGTTTACTTTTAACTTACCAACAAAATAATCTAAAGAAAAACATTTTAAGCTATCTTAGCTGCATATTTAGACAAGCTAAACGGGCTAACTTAGCTAACGTTACCTTAGCTGACAAGTGTTGCAAAGCTAAGACACATTAGCAAGCTGCTTTGCTTCATTTAGCGGCATATCTGCATACACAGACATTTTACACGGGCGGCTCCTTTTCCGTGTGGACATTCATTCGTAATGAGAATGACTGAAGTTAACTAAACCATATCACCCAAGCATAACAAATCAATGTTACCACAACAAATGATCCCCAATGACACTGTACAATAAAGTGCACACGACCACGTGACGCGATTGTTCAGTTTCATAGTAAAACACTTCAGTTAAAGAACAGACATGTTTATTTACCGTGCTTGCTTTGAAATCAGCCGATGAGCTTCGTGATGTCTGAATTCGCCGCAGACTTGATCAGATCAGAGCTGTTGACAGCAACAATCCGCGTCAACACCTCTTCCGGCTCCCAGGTTTTCAAAATAAACGCATGTATTTCTGGTTATGTACCGTACCTGTCAAAATAAAAGCCTCCTGTGGCCTGGTAGGTGTCAGATTTGAGTTGTTTCATCGTGTATTTTTCCTATTCTGTAGATAATTAGTCAAATACACAATGTAACATTATCTCAAGGTTTCCAGAACAGCTAAAACTAAGTTTGATAGCACAAAAATCTGATATCTTACACATGTTATAGTGCCCCGTGATTAAGGTTTTAACACCAAAGAAATAGCATAAATATTGGAGAGGCAGAGAAAACAATTTCACCATCAGCATCTTTAACCATTCTTAATACCATGCACAGTACCAGTCAAAGGTTTGAACACACCTAATCATTCAAGGGCTTTCTACACTGTAGAACAACACTGAAGACATCAAAACTATGAAATAACATTTACGGAATTATATAGTAAACAGGATAAGCTGGTTGAGAGAATGCAGACTGTGCAAAGCTTTCATCAAGGCAAACAGTGGTTACGCTGAGGAATCTAAAATATGAAACATATGTTGGTTTGTTTAACACTTTTTTGTTTACTATGTAATTCCATATGTTATTTCGTGGCTTTGATGTCTGTATTGATCTACAATGTAGAAGAGAGTAAAAATGTAGAAAATCCCTTGAATGAGTAGCTTTTTCCAAACTTTTGACTGTTACTGTCACTTTAACATAAGTATGTTGCATGTTGAAAATTGGTGTGAATCACTCTTTTTTTCACTGAAAAAACCCTCACTCATGTTTTCCAATAAAACTGCTGATAATAAGGATGCTGGAAAATTAAAACTCTTTAGGAAAGCTGTTTTGAAGAGTAAAAAAAAATGGGCCACTCTCTACTTAGAATCAATTAATCAAACCTGTGGGGAATAAATCATAAATTATGCCAAGGTAATGTTCAGAGACAGAATGGAATTTGATAAAACACGTCATGCAAAAATGCAGCTCATAGCACTTTTCACAAAAAAACAGGAAGCAAATATCTGTCCGACAAGTCTTCATCTGAAATATTCCTGACCTTTGACAGTTTTTTGACCTTTGACAGTTTTCTTTGTTTTGCTGATATGTGTCTGATGTATAAATTAATTCATTATCTTGCAACACCACCACTTAAACAATGTGTCATTCTGCAGGAACAATGCTAGGGAGACCAGGGCATCAGGTGACTGATCAGAGGTGACTACTCAGCTAAATTTCGGAGAACTGCTTTTGGACAATCAGCATTTTCAGTCAGAGCAGCAGATAAGTGGAACTCAATTTCCTCCCATATCAGAGAATGCACAAGCTTCCATATTTTTAAAACAACACTTAAAAATTGGCTCAAGACGAACCAATCATGTGATCACTGATAAAAACCCTTGTATGGAACCAACTGTTTTCCAACATGGTGTGTATGTAAGGTATATTTTGTATGATGTTGTTTTATGTGTGATGTACTATTTGTGCATTTTGCTAATTGTATTGTTTTTAATTGTTGGTATAATTCTTTATATCTTTATATCAATATTTGTCCAGGGAGCACAGATGTAAATTAGCTATATAGCTAACTCTGGCCCAACAGTTGTGTTGTACATGGCCCCTGTTAAATAAACTAATAAACTAAACTAAACACAGATCAAGTTTTTTATAGCTAATCATTCATCCAGAAAAAAATCACCAGAAATTAAGGACATTTTACTAAATAGTGTAGCCCTTAAATCATCATATAATGAACTTTGTCTTCAGTCTCTCCAAAATCACACAGCAAACAGTCTTTTCTCCTCTGGGAAACATTAAAATTGCCTGTTTCTATAGCCAATGATAATATACCTTAACGTAACTGAGCACATAGAGATCTTTGACTTTTAGATAAGTTCTGCTTCACATAAGGCACAACACTGAAATTCACTGACCACCATATCATACCACTTTTGTTCCAAACCTACAGTCTTACATCAAGGACACTGCCCAAGTCTTAAACAGAAATAATGAAATAAAAAACATCAGGGATGCATACATGATTGCAATGGATGTGATCATGAATAAGGTTTACTACAACTGAGAGATGAGCCAGTTCCCCCAAGAGGTTTGATTGTTGAATTCACAGGATGGACATTTTTATTTATCTTATAGAAACAGCTGTACAGATAGTCATGGGGCACAGCAATGGGCATGAACTATCCACCCTCCTATGCCAACCTGTTTCTAGGAGCGCAGGAGTAGAAATTCATTTGAAGTTCATTCAACCCCTACTTGGACAAAATAAAATGGTTTGGACGCTACATGGACTATCTAATATTCTTTATGCAATGTGAATGACATGTAGTACTTGAATTTAATAAATATTGGAACAACACCAGTGAGAGCCTGAAACTATCTTTGGAATACAGCAAAAAGGAAATCAATTTCCCAGATGTGAAAATCACAAAAGCAGATGATGGAGATTTACATACTACTATCCATCAAAAAGCCACTGATCAAAATGCAATCTAAGGGCCGATAGTTTCCATCCAAAGACTATTACAGACAGCATTCCATTTGGCCAGTTCCAACGACGAAGACGAGTATGTGACACAGAAGAGGAGTTTGATGACAAGGTGGTGAACTGCTTCACTGAACAAGGATACAAAAGAAATACAGTGGATAAAATACTTTAAAGAGCCATGTCCTTGAATAGAAAACAGTTACTCCAAGCCAAAAAGAAACCACACCAGTTTCCAACAACATATTTTGTGACGCAATACAACAAACAAGCATCTCAAATCAGAAACATCATTAAATATAATTGGAGAATTCTTCAGAGCAACGTATCTCTCCAACCACTGTTCACAGAACCAGTGTTCCCATTCAGACGTGCACCGACCCTGAGAGGCAAGGTGGTACAGAGTCATCTTCCCCCTCCCACACCAAAAACCTTAGTTTAAAAAACCTAGTCATTTTCAAGATCAAATTAGACACTTTGCCAATTGCAAAAACACACATTGTTGATAGACTGGAGTGCCCCTGTGGTTGTTTCTGCGTAGGATAATCAAAAAGAAGACTAAAAGATCCAGTTATAGAACAAAAAAATGCCATCCACACAAACAATGTTGATTATGGTATGGCATCACATGTGTGAACAGAACATGGCAACCATAATACACTGAAAGTTATTTAGTGCACTGCCTGTTGGCATCTGCATCCTATCGGACTCTATCTTAAGCTTTATGGCACATACTGGTGTTGTTGTCTCCTGACTAGATCCCTGCTTGTGTTGTATCAGTTTCAGATGTACGTCGCTTTGGATAAAAGCGTCTGCTAAATGCAAAATATAAATGTCTTTTTTTTTTTTAATTGGTGATACAGTTAACGAGACATAGTGGAAAGAGAGAAAAAAACAACAAATAAATAAAAAACCAATCAAGCAAATAAACAAACAAACACAAATAATCACAAACAACAACAATGACAACATCATATTACAATGAAAAAGACAATAAACGTAAAGAGCAACTAAGCAATATGGATTGATTATGGGTGATAGGGAGAAGGGAAGGGGGGGAGTGAATGAAAGTGAGAAAGGGAGAGAGAGATAGAGAGAGAGGGGGAGAGAGGGTGAAAGGGAGGGGGGGTGAGAAAGAACAGCAACCCCCCAGCAACACAGCCACAGCCCAGGAACCAGACCAGCTGAGACCAGCTAAGGGGTATTCCTCCTATATTGTTTGTTGGTGGTTTGTTTTCCTTCTTTCCCCCTTCTCTGTCTTTTTTTCTTCTTCTTCTTTTGTTTGTTTGTTTTAGACATTGTCCAAATTAGGTCTACTCCGTAGTTGGACCTCTCTCAGACCATTTTGTAGAAAGTCTGTCCCGTGGGAAGTGACTATTTTTGTTGCCCAAATTTAGTCTACTTCCATAGTTGGACCACTCTCAGACCATTGTGGAGAGAGTCTGTCCAGTGGGAAGTGACCAAATTATTATTATTATTATTTTTTTCTATAAGAGAGGTAGGGGTGGAGGTATTTGCCCTCACCAGAGACCGCGGCCACACCACAAAATGTAAATGTCTGCTAAATGAAATGAAAAATGAAAAGGACATTAGAGGAGGTGACCGTCTAAAAAGACTACTCCAATACCCCAGTCTCAATGACGAAATAGAATGTTCTCCTTTTCTGTGAAATATGACTTCAGATATAACGAAAAGATTGTATTGATCATGTGTACATATGGAAAGGATCAGGTCCACCTTGACTTGGTAGCCACATTATCTATCTTTTTAACATTTAAGTTCACCCCTTCCCTCCCCTTTCTCTTCCCTCCCCCCTCCCTCTCCCTTCTATTGATGATGCATCACTTCCTTGTTTTGGACCAACAGGCTTGCTCATTGGAGGAGAATCATCCTCTCCCTCAACTCATTAGTGTGAAATATCGGTGTTTAAGCTACTGCTGAGCTCCTGTGTTTGACATTTTAAATACATATTTCAATGTAAAATAAAGGCATTTTAATTATGTACAAACCTTTGGATCGTTTTTTAAGGAGACTTGTATTTTACATTTTTTGACTGAAACCATATTCCATCTATGCAATGAGCCCTTCACAAGATGGCGTAAAATATTGTTTCGTAACATGGATGTGTTTTAAGAGCTCTTGAAATATATCCATGTTTCGTAATCATTAAAATATGTGGCACGGGCGTAACTACAGAAAATAAAAGATAAAACTACGCTGCCGGAAAGGCCTGAGGGACAATCGTGTGTGCGGAAGTGCGACTGGAAAAAGGCGAAAGGAGAAATAGGCGATAAACATTTCCTGACACAACTGTAAAGTGGCCAGTTGGGAGTAAACAGAGTTTAACAGGGTTTAACAGAGACAGTGTAACTACGATACAGGCAGTAAATACACACGTTGTACTTTAGGGTGTAAACTTTGCTGTCAATACTTCAGAATGCCGAGTGCGACGGATGGGGTCGTTGTAAGTGAAAGTTTGTCAGAAGACATGGTTCATGCAGAACCTCCGTCTGTGAGATTTGGAGAGAGGCTCATGTCAGCAGAGAGACCCGGTGGGAATGGAAGGCGGCCGTTAACCCACCGGAACGGCCCCAGACCCTGGCCCGCGGTCGCGCTGTCAATCCTGATGTCCTCCGCTGCTGTGGCCGCGGTCGGTAGTTTCTCTGCCCTCCTCTACCCGATCCTCACAGGTACCTCCATACACATCCATGACAGCGAGAGCGGGGTCAGGGGTGTGTCATGCATGCAGTGCTGTTGACAATGACATGGAACTATTTTCTAAACACATATCTGGTTTCAAGTTTTTTTTCAATTTGGTTCACTACATTTCAGAGGGAAATACTGTACTTTCTACTCCACTACATTTATTTGACAGCTTTAGTTACTTTTCAGATGAAGATTTGACACAATGGATAATATAACAAGCTTTTAAAATACAACACATTGTTAAAGATGAAACCAGTGGTTTCCAACCTTTTTGGCTTTTGACGTCTTACAAAAAACAGTGTGTAGTCGGGGTCACATTTCACATGTCTATGAGTTGTTAACAGCTCCACCAAATAGTGATTTTTCCCTCTAAACTTCTCACATGCTTTCATTTCAATAAATGTTCAAATGATCCAATATTTCACCAAAAATCAAAGATTAGAGAAAAAGTCCAAAAACTGAAAACAGATTTGTGTATCAGAACTTTGTTTTTTCTTCTTTCCTCTCCCATTAATCATCTCACCACCCCTCAGATTTATCTGCTGACCCTTTGGAGGGGCCCGACCCCTAGGTTGGGAACCACTGGATTAAACTAGCTAACTGTATATAAAGTAGTGTAAACTAGCTCCACCTCCAGCAGCTACAACAGTAACATGCTGCTCTAACACTGATGCTTCACTATTAATAATCTAATGATGTCATATATAATAATATATCAGTCAGAGGGACCAAACCACTACTTTTACTGCAATACTTTAACTACATCAAGCTCATAATACTTATGTACTTTTACTGCAATACTTTAACTACATCAAGCTCATAATACCTATGTACTTACGGAGTATTTTTTATAGTACTTATTTTTATTTTGCCTCATTAAGTAAAAGGATGTGAATACTTGTTCCACCACTGGCTGCTACACACTGTACTGGAACCAAATTCCACCAGTTTAGCTGTGTGGTCATTAAAGTGAATTGAACTGAATGGAACACTGATATTCATTGATAGTGATTGTTTCAGAGCTGCGGGCAGAGAGAGTGAGGGGAGAGGATGGGACTGAAGAGAGGATGTTGGGTGAGTATCATTATGCGTGTAAAACATGTAATTGTTCATCATCTTCATGTAAAGTGTTGACTTAACATTAACAATTGTAGAGGTACCGTATTAAATATTACCTCCCATAGCCCTGCTCTACTTTAAGGCTGGCTTGTGTGTCACTACACTTGACTTTGCGCCATAATTTGATTCAGTGACACAAATATTGAGTTTAGCAGTGCTAATGGCAGCTTTAGTTATTGAAAACTTACAAAAGAAATAATGTGTGTGTGTATGTGTTTGTGTGCAGGTTTCTGGAGTATCCTGGTGCTGTCAGTATTAGTAGGATGTATCTGCTGTATCGTCTCATGGACTCTGACCTACCTGGACTCCTACCAACCTGGCATGATGTTCCCAACACCGCTGACACTGTCATACTTAAGGTAACACACCGCCTTTACTACTTTCCTGCATCTATGAGACATCAACAAGTCAATGTGGTCAACCACACGAACCCTTAACATGACTAACATGCAGCAGCTGTGTGTTGACATTAGCATGATAACAGAAATCAAAACCTCTGTCTGTCTGTGTGTTTTCTCTAGAGATTCATCGGCCCATGGTTACCACATGGGTTATGGTATTGCTGTCCTGAATGGCATCATGGCCATGCTCACTGTCATCTGGAGCCTCACCTGACCCTCCACACACACACACATATATATATATAAACATGTACACACTCCCAGCAGAAATGCTCAGGTAAACTGGTGTCTGATACTGATTTCTTCAATATTAAAATACAAGTTTGAAAGGAAAGTTTAATTATTATGTGTATATAAGACCAGCTGGCAGAGCATAAATATAAAATTTCTCCAAAACATTTGTTCAGTACTCAAAAGGACAGAATTAGCAGCATCAAGCTACCTCACAAACATGTTTGATACACAGTATTTACATGCTTTGTTAATGTGATGATGGACTGGCCATAAATCAGTGGTGTCAATTTTTATGTTCAAGTACTGATCTAAGAAGACAGAAATAAAACATGCAATGTCAGGATCAGGTGAATCTTTTTTTTTTCCAGAAACTTTGAGTCATTGAACACTGACTACACTGTTGTGTATTCCAGACTGTATGTGATGTCAAAAGGAAATGTTTGATAAACTGTTATGTATTGGAAAAGTCTTTAATACTCTTCAGTTATGTTTAAATGATCATTAATTAACATCCTGCTAGTTGTTGGGAGATATCTGTCATTAAAAGGGAACATTTGTAATTGTTAAAGGTACTTTTTTTTTGTGGATCTAAAGTCATATTACTATATGTCTATATTGATTATGTGCTCTGTCTCTTGATGTCAAGTGTCATTTAAGTCCTCTTCCACTCAAATATATGTTTTTCTTCTTGTTTCTTCTTCTTCTTCTTTCTTCTTGTTCCTACAGTTGGATGTTTGAGCTTCACTGTGCAGAATGATGTATGTGCAGAGTTTGTTTTCACATTCATCTGCTGAAAGTGGAAAGTTTCTCTTTGCTCATTGAAAATCTGTTTTTTTTAAGGGGCAGGGCTTATGATGCATGATCTGTGACATCACAACTAGTTTGGAGCCTATTCTGGTCCAATATTCAACAAGTGTGATGTGGAAACTTGAAGCCTCCAGTGCACAAACACTGAGAATGGACTTTACAGTGAAGTAGGAGACATCTTGTGTGCATATCAGACACACATTATTGTTCCAAGTAGAGTATTTATATATAGCTTAATACATGTCTGGGGGGGTCTTTAACTGTAACAATTCAGCAAAATGGTGCTCAGTACTGCAGTGATAACAGCTTTTATTCAGCTGTACTGTCTGCATCTGTATATGTGCCATAGAACAACAAGAATTAAATATAGCAAATCCTATACTTACTTTACACATTTAAATGGCACTACCTAAGAACCTACAAAATGCTAAAACATGAAGTTGTGTTCAATGGGGAAATAAGTTTTAAAGTTTTAGCATTTGTTGACAATTCATCTCATCTCTCATCTGCTACAGTTCATTATACAGTAAGGTATTTCTCTTAAATTGAAGCTTTAAAATTCAGTTGGTTGCTATAGGACCACCATCAGGAAATGCTTTTCCACAATTTAGTTTGCATAATTTTTTATTGAAGACTGCATTCACACATGGAAAGGCCTTTCCCCCCCCAAAAAAAACATAAGTGGAAGGAAAAAAAAGCCAGGTGGTCATATCAGTAAATATTGAATCTGTGAAATGAAATTATTGCAAAATTCTAAATATCATGATAAATGGATAGATGTGTTCACAAGTCATGTCCTCTGAAATCAATTTCAAATAGAGACCTTTTACAGACTCAACATGTCACTAGTCTTCAAACCACATAGCAGGATTTTGTGTTCAGGTCTAAAAATGAAAATATGTGTATGATGGTCTTTCCACCAGGCTGCCTGAATGAACGATCAACTCAGCTGGCTGACTTTCAAGCTGCAGCTACAGTATGTGTAGTTGGTGTATTTGATGATACTGCACATTGTTGGATGAAGTTGTAACAACTCATAGACATGTGAAATGTGACCCCGACTACACACTGCTTTTTGTAAGACGTTGGAAACCACTGGTTGCATCTTTAACAATGTGTTGTATTTTAAAAGCTTGTTATATTATCCATTGTGTCAAATCTTCATCTAAAAAGTAACTAAAGCTGTCAAATAAATGTAGCGGAGTAGAAAGTACAATATTTCCCTCTGAAATGTAGTGGATTGGAAGTATAACGTAGCATCAAATGGAGCAGAATGGAGTACCTCTAAACTGCATAAGTAAAGTACTTGAGTAAATGTACTTAGTTACTTTCCACCACTGTTTTTTTCAAAAAACTAAATAAATAAATGACTTGTATACATCAGTATGCAGCTGTTATTCTCCTGTGATGGCAGGAAAAAGCATGACAAGACATTTTACCCTTATCTTTACCTTCAGAGAGCATGACTCAGAATGAGGAACATGATCAGAATCTCTGAATGCTGGAATGCACTTTCAGAACAACAGTAGCAGCATAGACGATATTGAGTAGCCTAAGATTTGTAAGATTAATATCAGGTGTTTCTGAACTCAAAAAACAATCCATATAGTTAGCATACATGAGATATTAATAAAAAAAACAAACAAACCTGGAAATCGAGAAGTTGCACCTGCATCAAGGTATGGTGGATTCATGATGGGTAACTCAAACCTGGACCAGATTAACACAGAGACTGTAAAATTATTTAGAACCAAGATGCAGACAGATACTGTAGTTCACTGACCTGAGAAAAACAGCTTTTTGTGTTTTTTGTTTTCCAAGTGTAAGCATCAAATTATATTTAACTATTAAGTATATGATTGAATAGATAAGAGTGCAGTGAATTTCAAGCATATTGTAGTTTGACCTTCAGACTGACCTTGGCAGTTTTACAGCTAATACTGTACTTTGCCCTTGTTTTACTGCAGTATAATTATATGGCCAAACAGTGATAAGCTGCTGTAAGTAAGAATTGTCTTTTAATGTCTTTTAATGTTATGAACAAACTCTTACAGTTACAGGCCTGTATGTTTGGGTATGTGAACAACAATTACTATGAACTGAACAATTAACTGATATCAATTCATCAATTAATTATACTGAATGCTTTGACGGGAGATAGGCCTACACATGTAATTCTGTAACAGTTTCATCGGCCAGGGAATCCTCAACAGCCGTCTCAGAGACTTTCAATTCCTGCCAGAAGCGTCTGCTGGTCTCTGGCATAAGAGGGATGAGCTTGTTGATGATGTCTGTCTTCTTGCTGAGAGGTACTCCTCTGTTCTCCTCACAGAGGTGACGTGGTGGCCCTGACTGCTTCCTCTACAAATTCTTCTTCATGAAGTCGAGCTCCCAGTGTTCTTCCTGGTTATGAGCGGTCTTGTAGAAGAGATTCTTGGAGCTTTTCCTTGCCCGAATCTCTATCATGCTAGCCAGCTTCACCCCAGTCTTCTTGAGCTTTGCCAGACTTCCAAGCCAGGACATCCTTGTTGTTGAGTTGGATGACTTCAATGTTGGGACTGGAACTGCTGACGACGTCGACAAAGTCATCAAAGTCGTACAGTTTTCCACCAGGGTGCTTCTTCATTGCCAGCTCCACACCATGGTGGATAGAATCTGCACTCATGAAACTGTGCCCAGGTTCGAAAAATTTGAGTGTAATGTCCTCCACTGCTGTCTGGTCAATACACGGGAAAGTGCCATCTTTAAGAATTTCTTCCTTCTGTCAAAGATTTCACATTTCACTTTGTTCAGGATGTCACCTATAAAGAAGCAGTAACTATCAGCCTCATTTTCAAAGTTGGTCCTAAAACAAAGATAAACTGCAGTATGTGACATTCTTCATGGTGAAATCAAGTTAAACTGCAGTAAGTACAGTTACTGCACTCTGTCTTGGCTTCACAGTACATTTTTGCAGATACTGCAAAACTAATAAAAAAAACAATATCTCTGGGAAATGAAACAGTAGAACAATGGAACTCTAACAGATTGAAGAACAGATACTGCACTTAAGATTGGTGCAAAAAAATGAATTACACAAAAAGTGCAGATACTGCACTTTGCCTTTGTAGGGCAGTTTAGATAGAGATCTGATACCTTACCAAAGGACACTGAGAGAAAGTTGCCTCTTCTGGCCAGAAGATGGCAGCATTCTCTCATGTTCAGCCTGCAGAGTCCTCAGCCTGCTAACACTGCAGCAGACTGAACAAGGAGTGTGTAAAAAGGATCCCACTTTCTTCACAACTGTTATTGATACATTTTTAGTGACTTCATTTATTACATATTTCTTTCTCAGTTACCCTAATGGGTCAGTGTGATCTTCATGGTTTATGATCACATACAGAAGCGCAATTGCATTCAAAAAAGAAAAAACTAATGGATAGCCTACCTTATCTCATTATTATCACTTCAGTGTCATAATTATGTCTTACTATCTTATAATTACGAGACAAAATCGCATAATTATGAAAAAATGTATTCTGTGACTTATCCATTTTGTTACCTCAATGTTTTTTTATTATACTTTATTGCATACTTTATTATGATAGCTGTTACCACACTGTACCATAGTATTTAGGTAGGGTCACAAATTTTGATGGCTTGGATGCATTTCAGTTTCATGACTTTGTATTCATTTTGCATCTTGTACGCTCTGCTCCTGAACAAACTGACCTCCAGTCATGGATAAGAACTTTTCATTCAGCAGATGGAATATTATTTCATCCAGGTTAGAAGCGTCTTTGGGGATTCAGAACAACTTAAGTGTTTTTAAACGACCCTCTGAGTTTTCAATCATCGCCAGTTAATAATCTTTTAGATAAAACTTTGAGTTACTTAATGTAGTCCTCGGTTCTTTGATAACAGAATGAGGTGTTTCACAATGGGAATCACCTTGGCATGATCAACGACAGAAGCTCCAATGACACCACGTCTGTCAGTAACAGAGAATGGTTGAACCATGCTCAGGGCCCCGCTGACCTACCACATTATTCTAGACCAGTTTCTTTCCGTGTCTATGCAAGGTGAAACACCTCACTCTGTTATTAAAGAACCGGGGATAATATTAAGTAACCCAAAGTTCTAAACTCAGATAAAACTGAAGTTATTGTGCTTGGCCCTAAACACCTTAGAAACACATTATCTGATGATATAGCTACTCTGGATGGCATTACCCTGGCCTCCAGCACCACCGTAAGGAATCTGGGAGTTATCTTTGATCAGGATATGTCCTTTAACTGACTGCCTTTTTTCACTTAAGTAATATCGCAAAAATCAGGCACATCCTGTCCCAAAAAGATGCAGAAAAACTAGTCCACGCATTTGTTACTTCTAGGTTTGATTAATGCAATTCCTTTTTATCAGGCTGCCCTAACAAGTCTCTAAAGACTCTCCAGCTGGTCCAGAATGCAGACACCCTCTCTATGTTTAAGAGTAGACTTAAAACTTTCCTTTTTGATAAAGCTTATAGTTAGGGCCGACCAGGCTCTCCGTCTGTATGCATTCATGTAACATCAATGCATGTCAATAACTTTGCTTCTTCTCAAGAGTTTTTTGTGCTTTCTCATCTCGCAGGAAACCCTGAGTTGCAGGCCGAGCCTTCACGGTCCCTCGCAGTCCTGTTGGCATCCTTCCCTGGCTATTGCTGCTTATTCAATCAATCAATCAATCAATCAATCAATTTTTATTTATATAGCGCCAAATCACAACAAGTCATCTCAGGGCACTTTTCACATAGAGCAGGTCAAGACCGTACTCTTTGATTTACAGAGACCCAACAATTCCCCCATGAGCAGGCACTTGGTGACAGCGGTAAGGAAAAACTCCCCTTTATTGTTATTGTTATGATTGTCGTTATTCTGCCCCCCCCCCCCCCCCCCCCCCCCCCCTTTCCCTCTTTCTTTCTCTTTCTCAACCCAACCGGTCAAAGCAGATGGCCGCCCACTAAGACCTTGGTTCTGCTTGAGGTTTCTACCCGTTAAAGGGGAGTTTTTCCTTACCGCTGTCGCTCATGGGGGAATTGTTGGGTCTCTGTAAATCAAAGAGTACGGTCTTGACCTGCTCTATGTGAAAAGTGCCCTGAGATGACTTTTGTTGTGATTTGGCGCTATATAAATAAAAATTGATTGATTGATTAATTGATTGAGCTCTTTTTCTAACTTTGTTTGGTGTTTCACTATGGGAGATATAGACCACTCCTGGATTGCATAAATTCTCCCAAAACCTTAAACCACACTGAGTAGAGTAAGGATTGTCACACAGACCCTGGCATGTCTGCCTCTAGTACTGCTTGTGCCAAGGATGGCCCTGAGACATCCAGCCTGTAAAACGGCAGTAAATTCTTTAAGTCATTTGGGTTGAGAGAGAAGGGGGCAGTTTTTTCCCAGAAAGAACTCCAGGGAATATGAGGGAGGCTGGGTGGACGTGGTGTTTTGGAGCTTCCATAGTCATTAGTCATGCCAAGATGATTCCCATAGTGAAACACAGAATGAAGTTAGAAAAAGAACCGATTGTTACCTTTGTGACCCAAGTGTATGCTAATACATGAGGAGGCATAAGCTGGTGCTATGTTGAGCCTAACCCTCCATGTGTTGGTGTCGAGGAGAGTCTTCAGATGATCAGCAGGCTGATGGGCAGCAGGACTGATCAAAAGCAGCAGCTTACAAAGAAGCTGTTTGATGGAGGGTAGGTGGACTTGTGAGAGTTTAGTGCTGGTGCAGGTGGGGCCGGTTGCACAAAACACTTTAAGATTTTCCTTTAAGTCTAAGTTAAGCTTTCCTTAAAATAAAATTGGTTGTACACAACACCCTTAAGTATTCTTAAGGTTTTCTCCTTATCTTGGTCTTATACTTAAGGAATCCCTTAGAGTTCGTTAAACCGTTAGTGTTCAAAATCAACACACATAACAGAATCAGAAATGAAAAGTCCAGCTGTCAATCCATGGAACAAATGTAAACAAAAGGGCTTATTTTCTGATAAAAGAAAAAAAAACACTGGATAGTAAATGTTTCTTTAAGAAAAAGTTTATTTAAAGAAATATAGTATGGTTATAAAATAACAATTAACAATTAAGTAACAATTCACAACACAAAAAAACATGATTATCAGGCAGAAATATTTATTTTTTTTGATAGTCATTGCATAGACGGCAGCTTTTTCATTTCAAGTGCTAAACAAGTTTGTGGGGGGAACACTTACATGATTATTTATTTAAACCATGTGATTAAAGTATCAGCACAACACACCTTCAGTATTAGCAAGTAACAAACTGCACACACAGGCTTTCATGTATGACCAAGTCTTAGAAGAGTGCAAATAATTCAACTGAAATCCACAGAATAAACACATTCACATACATCCTGCAAAGCAAAAGCCTAGTTCTCATACAACACACTATATGAATTAAGTGTCAGGTGGTTTCCTGAGGTAGCCCATCTCTGCTAAATAGATGACAACTTTCATAAATGTCACATGAAATGAATACACTTTGTTGTAATACAACCATAGAAACCCTCTGGGAGAGGAGGAGAGGCACCGTTTCACACAGTGAAGGACAAATGTAAAAAAAAAAAAAAAAAGTCTTAATAGCAGTGCAAATGCATGTTTCATGATCCACAAAACATGATTTAAAGATATGCGACAATCCATCCAACTTGAATAACTGTAAAATTATTTTACAAATAACTGCAACCCATCTGCAAAATGCTTTTGTGGGCTGAAGGAGACACACATACACACACACACACACACACACACACACACACACACACACACACACACACACACACACACACACACACACACACACACACACACACACACACACCAGGTGATCCATGCACACAGATTCAACAATCTATTCATGAACTTTATGTTGGAATTCTCTATGTAGAATACTGACCTTTATTCAAGTTAGTTTGTAAGATTGTTTTACATGTATTCAGGCTGGGTGGTAAAAATGGAAAATGCTTACTTTATTCACCTTCTGTAAACTTCCATCAAACTTTTTTTTTTTAAATAAAAAGGCTGAGATTGTATGTATTTCATCTCATGTTTGCACAGCAGAACAAATACAGTCTTATTTATATAAGAACTACATTTACAACACTTGATAATCCAACACTGTCATCAGTGGTTTGAGACATACACTTATGTTTATGACACTAATAAAAAAGAGAGGGCTGGCACAGTGCCTAACTGCCTACACAAACTATATCTATTGATCGGAATGGTCTAGGTAGTTTTCAAATTAAAATATACTGTAACATATCAGTCTATTTGGCCAGTGGAAAAAAAAACAGGCATTATTTGAAGTCTTCCATACTTTTCCACACACACCATTATACTCAACAAAAACAAAAGTTACAATTACATAACATATCTTGTATGAAAAGTTTTCCATTGCATGGTATTTTATATTTCAGCCGTATTTTTGCACTTCATTCAAAATGAATTTGGTTGATTTAAGTCAATAATTTGGTTATCTCTTTCACACTTAAAGGATAAGTCTGGACATATTCTATATTTGTCAACAAACTCCATGAGATCCTTCCAACAAGTACTGTCTGTGTGTCCACAGCCTGATATATCTTATTCCTCTGTGCTGTAGAGCTCCATGTTCAAGTACTCACTACAGCACCAAATGTGTATTAATCCACCACTTCAAAAAGTCAAATACACAATATTTCCTCCTATTTGACAAAAAGTACAGTGACCAGCTGTTTTGGGAGTTAATTGAGCTTTTTAAAAATGAATTTATGAAGATGAACATCTTCAGTGGGAACCAATGTGTCTGGAGCTGAGAGCTACGGACAGAGTTGAGAAGTCAGAAAGCATTAAGACAGACTTGCACATTGTTAGTTTTGGTCTTTTCATTAGATTTGTTGACAAGAAAAAAAATATGTAACATTCAGCAGTAATGAACATGAGAGTATATGATTATCAATATTAAAATGAATGCAGGTCAACAATGTAACAGCTTTAACGGCACTGTGTTCATTAAGAATAGATACTGATAATGATACTCACCCATGTTATTAAGGTTTTTGATGGTACAATACACAATCTATGCAGTTACAGGAAGAAATAATACATAGAAAAATATAAACATATCTTTTTGGCTGGTGGCATATGTAACACAAAAGGTACTTATGCTAATAATGCACCCATCCCTAGTGTTTTACACATCAAGTCTAAGGCATCAACTCCAATAAGCTAGGAAACGTACACAAATTGTTGTGCATCGAGAAAAAGTTGTGCGACGTACATGTTAGATGAAGCCATCTATCTGTGATCAGTAGTGTGGTCTTTTAATGCTGCATTTATCAAATCATTTTTATTTACACTGAAACACTTATTTATGTGAAAGGGGTCGCACATACCTGCGAGGAATTGTGAGCCAACTCTGCAGCTCTGTGGAGCTTTTTCGGCCTTGTTCACATTATTGTTTGGGATTTACTGTGCGTTTAAAAAAGTTTCAGCAGCAGGCAGCTGATAAGTGCTGATAAACCCACTGTACACTACCTGAGCAGCAACAGTAATTACATGCCAGTGCACATTACTAGCATTTAGTCTTTGCTACACCTCTGCATTGTCATGTTGGCCATAACAATGATATAACGATATGTGTACATGGCTGTGTGTTTGTTGGCTTGCTCTGGAGTTCTTTTGCCACCCACTGGGGAAAATTGATTAATGCAGCTTGGAGTGCTTTACTAAGCAAAAGGCAAAGACACAGTGACCTACAGTCATTATATAGATAGTAGTTTTTGCCTCTACCTTCTACTTTGACACAATGAAGAAACTCCATGGCTTAACGGACTACAGAAGCTCACCTTGTGGAGTCACTGTGCTCAATGAGCTTTAGTGTGTGAGATGCTAACAGCTGTCATGACGTGCTATCTGCAAGAGCTTGTGTCACTAATCGGAGGAGAGTCTGACTCTGTCTCTGCTGGGCTGTTGGCCTTCTGCTCAGAACGCCTCCTGGAGACCACTTTGCAAAGCCCAGCGATGAGGAAGACCACAGAGATGACAGCGAAGTAGCCGCCATAGATGAGGAACTGAGAGAGGAAAGAAGACAAGACGACATATTTTCAGATCTACGCTGCAGGAGGAGGTGCCACCACGGATGCTGTGTATGTATAATACATTGACAGGATTGGACATTTTCTCACCTGAGTGAAAACATCGAGGCCGAGGCCGGCCGAGTCCACCACCACCACAGTGAGCAGAGTCTGCAGCAGCAGAGCCATGAAGGTGTTCACTCCAAACACCAAGGCATAGCGCTGCATGTTGAGACTGGCTGCGATCTGATATCTGACGGTCAAAGGGCAGAAATCATGATCAACATGAGGAAAGTTCACATCAGAAGCACACCATCTCTCTTTCATTTATTCAGCTGCTTGGTGACAGACAGTGATAAAGTATAGTGAATAATATAGTACATTTAAAGGTAAACTTGTGGTATGTTGGTTAAGCAATCTGACAAACAAATCCACCCTCCCTCTCTCCTGCTGAGGAGAATAAACACAGGATTGAGAGGAAAGAATCACAGAGGGAGGAATGAATAATCCGTCTTGCTGCACCAACCCTGGTATTTGTCTGAGCTCATGTTTGCTTTTAGTTGAAGCGGTGAACCAGAGTTCTCAAACTTCTCAAACGATCAGTTTCCAGGACATATTCACATGAATGTGCTTCTTTCTGTGTTCCTCTCATTTATAACAGTTAGTTCAGTCTACATAGTGACAGACCAGCCCCTCGGTGTTTAGACATGACAGTTACAAATACTTGTTGCAATCTGGACTATAGTTACACAAGTTTTCCCTTTCTATCTTCCCTTTACTCTTTGAAGCGCTACAGCAACATTTAAACTAATGTTTCAAATACAAATATTGATGAACAAAAACCAGAAAAAAAACAGACAATTGTGGCAGTTTCCCAACATCTTCTCTGATCCATATTCTTCATATATGTTTGTAATTATATAATATCGTAGTAATTCCACTAGTACAATTACAGTATCTCTGTACTGCTACTTGTGTCTACTCATTATATAACACTGTTTCAAAGCTGCCAGCAAAACAGTCAACTACTCATTTAAGTCCAGCTGACTACTTTATTATATTCATTTATAGTTTTGATTGACAAGTTGCAATTTGAATGCCTGTACATTTAACACATTCAACCTCTAGCCTCCACTTCAAACAATACAAGCATGATGATGGAGAGATGGGCTACTTCGGAAAACACCGGTGGCGGCAACTTGACGACTGCACAGTAAGTATTAAAAAGTCCAATGAAAACGCTGCTTTTGCCATTTATGCAACACACATTAATGGGTTTAATGAATAAACCAATCAATTATTTTTATTTACATTGTGCTTTTTACAGCAGAGCCATCTCTAAGACGCAGTGCAAACACGTGTAAAACAGACGTTGTCGTCAAAGTAACAGGCCGAAAATGTAGGCTGTGACTCAGCCTCACACTCAGGATGATAGTGAAGATGACTACAAGTTGAGTTGATTCAGTAGATTGACATGATTTGAGTCAAGTGATTCACATGTTTTGTTATTTTAAAGTTATGTTTGGCATAGGTTTATTTTATAAATAATTTAATTTATAGCCAATACATATAGGCCAGATAAGACATTAAAAATTAAAAACATGTTCCCCTTTAAAATAACCTTATTTATTTTTGTTGAATAAGAAGATTTAGATTCAGAATCATCATTTCTTACCGATGAGGACTAGAAAAAAAGCACAGACATGGAAAGCTCCAATTCATCATGCTGTCTAAGGAGCAGTATACAGCCAACACACAGTCACAAAAGAACACAACTATTCTATACGTAGGTGAATCACAAAGCTGGCACGTAAATCTTAACCATGTCACCTCGCAGTCTGACCTGGCTAATCTAATTCTACATGCAAAGCAGCAAGCACTCCAGTATTTTTAAGTTACTTCTATAGTAAATTTTATTTTTAAACAGTAACCATGTAACCATTTTTCCCAAAATATGAACCATGTGACAGTTTCACATGGGGATTGCATTTTTCTGTTATCACTGTTTGTGGCCACTAACGTTACAAAGTGACTGCTACAACTGATTTTACCTTTGAGTTTGTTTTATTTAGCGGAAACATAGCTAACACTAACTTAGATAAAACCAGGTTTATTTCTTTTATGTTACTAATAGTAACTGCATTTCCATATGCATCCTAATTGTTTTCATTTATTTATCAGCCCTCTGCTGAATTACAGTTGCTCGTCAATATGTAACTTAGCTTGTTATCAACAGAGATAAGTTACATGCTAGCACCCATCAGACTTTATTTTCTGCAATGTGTGAAGATGATGTGGATCATAACATCAGTGGGACATATTACATGCTGGGTAACTTACTAACTGCCTGTTGCCACAGATACAGTTGTCACCCCTGTTGAGGCAAGACCCTTACATATTGCTAGTCAGTCAGTCAGTCTAATGCTAACTGTTAGCAACTACATTTTAGCACACAATTGCTGCTCAGCAACAGTTACATAGTCTTTCTTTAATCTTCAAACAGTCTCAGGGGAGATTCATCATCTCTCACCATTCTGGAGCCACTCGTTGGATTTCTCTTAAGTTCTTTACCTCTGATGTGACATTTTCAGGACAACTTTGCTCCAAAGGACATGTTGAGCAACCTTCTAAGTTTCCAGATTCAGTCTCCCAGTTCAAATTCAGATTCACTCCCACAGAAGTGTTTCAGATTATCGAGATGATTGTTTCTCTCTTCATGTGAGGGTCGACATGATGAAAATAAGAAACAAGCGGTAAAAAAAACATCTTACTCAATACTATCAATACAGTACATCTATTTTTCTAGCCATCCTACTGGGCCAACACTGCCAAAAGAAACACTGTTTTTGGACTGTAAGACTGCACTTTCAAATTCCCATCTGACATGATTCTTAATAAATTTGCAGTGGCTGACTGATAAGCGAGAGAACCAAAACTTAACAGCTCCTCTTTGTACTTACGTGGCGACAGTGATGAGCAGCATGTATATGGCTCTGAAGAGGATATATGAGCTGTAACACAGCCAGATGTTCCTCAGTGTGTCCATGACAAATACACACACAGCCATCAGCAGGGAGAGGAGAAACAGAACCAGTTCCCCCCAAAGAGACCAGCTGACTGGCAGGTAGCCCACCAGCAGAGCTGTCACAGCCCCTGTAACACCAACCAACACACAGCAGCAATGTTAGCTCACACGGTATATATATATATCTGCACATATAGAGCGCTGCAGGCTCGTCTCAACTGGGCAAACTCCATCCATTAACGAAGACTGAGATGTGGTTTAAAGCTCTGGAGAAAACTAGTGAGTGGAACTTGAGTTTAGATTGTTTTGTCAAACTACCACATCTAAGATTAAGGATTAAGCTTCACGAAAACTATGTACTTTATAAAATCATTTTGAATTCTGACATCGTGGCAGTCTGAGGAACAGAACTCTCACCTAACAGAGTAGACAGTGTCTCCACATAGCCGTTGTAGATTTCATATTCCTGGGAAGGACGAATGTTCTCCCAGAGTACTTGAGCATAGTTGAGGACCTGGAAGTATCCACAGGTGGCCAGCGCCCACCACAGTGACCAAGCCAGCAGGGGGCGACATCTGTAGCAATGCAGGAAGTCTGTAAACAACATTAGCAGCACCTCCAAAAGACCACCGTTACCACTCCCTGCCTCAGAGGACCTGGACACCTACATGAAAAGAAACATGGCCAATGAATGAATTATACACATTTTAATTGATGACTATCTACAATTACCCACATTTCACCTGAACACAGCAGCATGTGACTCACCGTTGAGATGTCCTGTTTTTTTAGAGGCTCTTTGCTCTCCAAGTCCTCCGCCTTCTCCATCAGGGATTTGCTTTTCCTCTGCAGCCTTTCTTCCGCCACTCCCGTACTCTTGTGGAAAAACAAGCTCCTCTTGGGCATGGGTAGAAACCAGGGGGCAACGAAGGCCACAGCAGCTGATGCTAGAGTGATGATGACCAGGTGGAGCAGCTGGACTTTGGCCACAGAGAGGAGGAGCTGACCAATCAGAGAGCCAGCGGCTGATCCAAACAGAGTGATACTGCGGCAGTAGCTTGTCACTCTTTGGTAGTGTGTGGGCTCCACCACACTGTAGATGTAGGAGTAGTAGGCCACCTCTGAGGCTGTAGCCAGCCCAAAGAAGAACTCCAGGAGCTGCATGGCCAGCATGCCCTGGGTCTTCAGGAGCATCACATAGGTAACTACTAAGCTAGTCGCCTGCAAGACCAAGACAGGCTTATAACAGAGGTAGTCCGTGGCCAGGAAGATGGGGAACAGCAACACTAGGTAGGAGTATGTCCATACTGGGTAGATTTCATTGACAACCTGCAGATAACAGATGAAGAATATTTACAGTAATAAGCTTGCTTTATTACACTGGTATAATCCAGTCAGTAGGAAGTTAATACTGGCAGGCAGAGTCCTGGGTACATATATTAAACAATAAAACATTAAGCCAATGAAAAAGAGCTGAGATTTTAGTTTCCATCTGAAAGCCTGCAGACCAGTTTGTTCCTGAGCAGAACTGATTCCAGATAGTAGCACCGCAGCTCTCGATCCCACCTCCCCAAAGCCTCTGCTGCTGAACTTGTGCGGTCATCAGGGGCCGGTGGGGAAGCCCACCTGAACAGTTCTGTCAGGGATGGAGCGGGCAATGTGACACACGGGTTTAAAGACCACTATCAGTACAGTTACTTCAATTCTGTCGTCTATGCTGTCGATACTAGCCATCTGAAGAAGTCTGACAATCATTATATGATCCTTCAGAGTCAGCTCTGTTGATTATTTGCTGAATCTGGTCTAAGCCGTTTTCAGACCTGCTCTTTGTAGTCCGGTTAAATCAGACTCTAGTTTGTTTCCCCTTGGTCTGATTCATTTGAACACAGCAATCAACCAAAATCCAACCTCAATCCGACCTGCCTTACTAACTAACTATTCTTCAAGTTTGAGTTAACCAGCTGCCGTAGCCAGGCAGGGCAAGTTTTAGCCTACTATACTAGAGTGGGCTGGTAGAAATAATAGGTGGGCAACTTGGGCATTGCAGTAGGTAACCCAGAGGTTAAAGAAGCGGAGTAGTAGTCTGAAGGTTTCTGGTTCGAATCCCTGGCCAGATAGCACAAAAATCTGGAAAAATGACAGCTAGCAACCGTATGTATTACATATATATATATACACACATTACGGCAGGACCCAAGGAAGTGCAGTGTTGAGTGTGACGTTATTTGGACACGTGATACGTTTAATAAACTTTGAATAAACACACTAACAGCGAGCTGCTCAGGTCTGTGTCTGAGTGCAGCGGGGGGTTATAGAAACACCTTCACATCATAGCAGGGTGGGGCTTCTGGGCTGTGACCTGCTGAGCGGGACAAAGGCACGCATCCTGCTCAGTTAAACTGTCCAAGAGGGAAGAACGAGCGCACATAGGAGAAAAAAAAAACAGAGGCAGAGGCAGCAAAACAAGCCAATAGGAGCACAGACACATTTAACTGGCAGCAGGATCAACCAATGGACGGCCATAAACCGCTTCTACGGTTAAACCTCAGTTTAGTCTCACTGGTGAAGTTTCTGTCTGGATTAAAACTATTTCATTTATTAAATCCTTATCATTTTAATTGATATGATTGTCAGTTGATACATATATATGTGGTTCTCAAGAAATAATAAGGAACTGGCCCGTTTCAAACAGGCACGTTTTGAACGGGCACTGCAGTAGTATCAAGAATTAAAGGACTTATATCTCAGCAGGAACTCAAAATTCAACTCAACTTCAATTATACAGCTTAAGTTGATTCAGAGCACGAGTCCTCACTAAGAACAAGAAAGTGCATCATATCACTCCAGTTCTCAGATCTTTACTGGCTTCCTGTCTGTCAAAGACAATTGAATACAAAATACAAAATACATTTCAGATCTGCTGCCAAGTTACGAACCAAACAGACCTCTCAGGTCTGCCCTCTGTCCCCAGAGTCAAAACTAAAGATGGAGAAGCAGCGTTCAGTTTTGAATGCACCACATATCTGGAACAAACTCTCAGTTCTCTTAAATCAAGGCTGAAGACTTTTCTGTTTGCAGCTGCCTTTAATTCAATCAAATAACTATTCATTTCTCACACTGAACTGTAACTTTTATTCTTGTATTTTTACTGTTTGACTGTTTTCAAATTGTATTTAAATGTCCTTTTTATTGCCTTTCATGCCAATAAAGCCTATTGACTTGAATAGAGGGAGATAAATAGATAGATAGATAGATAGAGAGAGAGATAGAGCAGCAGTGGGCTAGAGAGTGAATAAAGGTGAATCAGAGAAATGAATGTTATATTCGGATTGTTTCACAGCGGTTATGTTGTAAGGCAAAAATAAACACGCCCACACCCCCACACACCTTCACACAACCCTGCAGGAAGTGCTGCAATGCCTGATTTGGTGTGAACACAACCACAGAGAACAGGCCTGCTTCAGAGCTCTGTGTGTGTTTGTGCGTGAACACGATGAGAAAAGGGGTGAACAGTGGGCAACTTTGGAGGCAGGCTGTAGGCTGCACACGCAATCGAAAGTTAGAAGCAGTACTGGTATTTTCTATGCTATTTTTTTCTCTGTGTGATAAGAAACCAAACCAAGAGGAAAAAGCAACACGCTTACTCACTCATCCATTGAGTTGGACCCTTTAAAGTGAACTGTAGTGCAGTTTGTTTGTTGTGATTTTAGCATGAATTCAAAAGCTAAACGACTATGAGATCCATCTTCTGGCTGTAAACTGTGAAAGGAGTGATTTTATAAGCCACATATATATTTTATTATATATACACATACATATTTGGCATTTGGTAACCATGGTAACATGTATGCCCTTTTTAGCAGGGTATTTTAGCAGTTTCCTAATCAAAAGTGAAGTGAGTGAAATGTAACAATATCATCATACAAAATGTCTTTTTTGTCTGTTCGTCACCTTTTATGATATGAGGTCCAGCTGCAATATCAACTAATAATGCTCATAATTATTTATTTCTTGGTGAGCTCTTTGTTAAACAGAAACACATCAGTCCAATAAAGCAAAGCACGATCTGCTGTCAGTGTCCAGGATTTAGTTTTGTGGGTCTATGTAGCTCTGTCTGTCAGTCCACATTACTTTGTGTTTACTCCTCTACTCTAGGTTCATTTGTAAACAGCAAATGTGAACACAAACCAGAGTAGAACTAAAAGGCAACAACTTATCTTTTGTCCCTTGGTCTGGACCAAATGAAGTGACCTATAGGCTTGAATCACCCTGGAGAAGGGCATTGTACATAGTAATGAGGAAGCTCCTGTTTTGAGATACTCTTTTTACCTCAACCTTATGCAGTTTAACAGTAGGCAAGGATCTTGTGTCACACCTACGTCCCCAAACGAGAAGACCTGCTCCTACATATTAACCCCATCACTAATTATCAAGGAGTTTCTGGTGTATCTGAGTTATTGAGAAAGCCCAAAGAGCATAGGACAGAGTTAAACTCTAAACCACAAACCAGCTAATTTCCACATCTGTTAGAGCCCGTTGATATTCTTCTGTCATTTTCACTGAATAGTAAAGAACTGTATCATCTGCATACATATGAATTATACACATAGTCAGCTCAGCTGTGTTAGAAGTCCATTCATATATATGCAGAACAATGGCCCTCCATAAAGTGAAACTAACATACTGACTTTTTCTTTGTAGAGAGATTCAAACCAAGCTTTTGTAGTGTCCCAAGCTAAAGCATCAGAGGTTTCATGGAATAACACAGCATTGACTTTCTGTCTATTTGAGGCTTATTTCATAACTCCAACCACCTTACGCACTGCAGGAACTGGACTATGCATTTCCTGAAACAGCTTTGACTGACAGTGAGGATAAAACCTGCTTGTGAACCAGTTTCCCAAGACAATAGATGTCATGTTAGCATGGTCCAACTGTTGCAATGTGTGCTTTATCACTGCTTCTCTTTCTGAAAGAGCTCATAACTTGATAGAGGTAATTATTTTAGGATTAACCAGAAATTCCAAAAGAATCTGACCATTTTCCGAGAAGGATTATTCTGTCCAAAGCCGCTGTTGAGGCTAGGGTGACAAAGCAGAAAAAACAAATGGACTAGGGTATTAGAACATATCCAGACCCGTTATTATACAGCGATCCTCAACACATGAACAGTGTTTCCTATGAGAGTGGCAGGTATAATGGTATAAACAGTACATCTAAAAATATGGAGCCTAATATGGATTTGAGTATGTAATTTGTTCAAGTGTAAAATGGGTTTTAACTGTCACATCACAACAAGCACATCTGTGAGCCTCTGCACTGTATGTTAGCCAGTGACCATAGGCTTCCCTTTAATGTTAAAGCAAACACACACACCTGCATGCTAAGAAATGAGAGAGCAGTGCAGAGGCAGAACCACATGATGAGGAAACATGTATAGTATGAGGAATATGTGTGAATGTGCTCCAGCTCTGACACATGCAGCTCTAGCGGAACAAACACAATGCAAACATTACTGCTTTAGTCTGTGTCCCAAAGATACGAAAAGCCTGTGATGGAGTGGACTGGAAGAACAACACACATATAATACTTGTGCATGTGTGAAAAGATATGATGTTGCCCATCCACAGTGATGAGAGTCCAAATTACAAAACCTGTAGTTTCTTAATTACAGCGCCTATGTGTCAATGCAGATAGCAGTGGTGGAAAGTAACTAAGTACATTTACTCAAGTACAGACCTTAAGTACAGTTTTGAGGTACTTGTACTTTGCTTGAGTATTTCCATTTGATGATACTTTATACTTCCAATCCACTACATTTCAGAGGGAAATATTGTACTTTCTACTCCACTACATTTATTTGACAGTTTTGTTACTTTTCAGATGAAGATTTGACACAATGGATAATATAACAAGCTTTTAAAATACAACACATTGTTAAAGATGAAACCAGTGGTTTCCAACCTTTTTGGCTTTTGACGTCTTACAAAAAGCAGTGTGTAGTCGGGGTCACATTTCACATGTCTATGAGTTGTTAACAGCTCCACCAAATAGTGATTTTTCCCTCTAAACTTCTCACATGCTTTCATTTCAATAAATGTTCAAATGATCCAATATTTCAGCAAAAATCAAAGATTAGAGAAAAAGTCCAGAAACTGAAAACAGATTTGTGTATCAGAACTTTGTTTTTTCTTCTTTCCTCTCCCATTAATCATCTCACCACCCCTCAGATTTATCTGGTGACCCTTTGGAGGGGCCCGACCCCTAGGTTGGGAACCACTGGACTAAACTAGCTAACTGTATATAAAGTAGTTGAAACTAGCTCCACCTCCAGCAGCTACAACAGTAACATGCTGCTTACATACTGCAATACTTTAACTACATCATGCTGATGATACTTATGTACTTTTACTGTCGTAGGATTTTTCATGCAGGACTTTTATTTGTAATGGAGTATTCATACATTGCTGTATTGACACTTTTACTTAATTAAAGGGTCTGAATACTTCTTCCACCACTGCCAGATAGTTTGGTTTTATTTTCCCAGGTTTTGAGATATCGGTCTACAACCGATACAATGAAGGTGAATGGAAATTAGTTAGTGGTGCTCACATCATTGAAAACGCATTTAAAACATTCAGCAGCAACATCCTTTCCAGAAATAGAGTCCCTGTACAGAACACACTGTCAACACTTTTCATGGGGACTATTTTTTTGGTAGTCTGTGAGGGAAAGGACACACATGAGATACATCAGTGGACTCTACAGAGTTTAATGGATTAAGTCCCGTTTTTATGACTTCACTAGAACAGGACATAAATATGAACTCTCCTGGACTGTTGTTGAGAAGTTAACCTCTCCGGTGAGTTCATCGTGTAAGCTTTTGTACCATATGGAACTTAATGAGCATTACATTCATGAAACAGGTGCTGCTCTCTGACAGCCACTCACAACCGTGAAACCTAACTAGTTAGTGTGACAGCTCCTACATCACAGCTTAGCAACAATGTTACATTTTTCTTAATATTTGACTATTTAGGACATGTCGTATTTTTAAAAGCCAGACGAATACTAATTTATTTTGAGACATAACTCTGTGACCTCAATATGTGCGTCAGTGAAAGCGTAGCTAATATTAAATAGTGATGTAAACTAGAAGCACAAACTGAGGATAATTCTGCTGCTGGGGAAATTGGTACAGGAGAAATAAAAATACAAATTTAATTTAAATATTTAACTAGAACATCAAAAGTTCAAATGTGACGCAAGATTTTGTAACCAACGTAGTGCTAACAGCTCAGTAGCGTTTAGCCTGGAAAGCTAACTCACCTGAGTCTCTGTCAGGTTCTTGTCTGGTCCCAGCAGGTAGGCGGTGAGAAAAGGCTCTGACGGTCGCAGACTGGAAAAGAAGCCGTACACACAGAGCAGCAGAGTCGGGTAGAACACAGACATGTTGGACTCTCAGCGTGCCCTCTACACCACACAGCACTCACCGCTACTGACCGCTTCCTTCTCTGGTGCTGGTTGTGACTGATGGCACATGGCCAGTACCGCCCCCTGCTGGTCTGAGTGTGGACCTGCAGTATTGGCAGAGGGGAAGAAACGACTAAACCAGGGGTCAGAAATTGTTTTAGCATTTGTCATTGGGGAAGAATGAAATTGATTTATACCATTGTTTAGGATTCTATCTGAAGGTAGATTTTTAAATTTTATTTTATGATTTATTTTATGATATTTTAATTTTAAGTGAGGGCTAACAGCTTATTTTAATATTCATTTGGCTAAAAAGTTACTCATACATGAATATATGTTCTGTGTTGCACTTGGAGACTGAAGACACACTTTATTGGCTATCCACACAACAAACAGCGGCCTGCTTCATTTATAGTTGATTAAATGTACTTATGTTGCCTTAGAAAAAAATGACATAAATACACCATAAAAAACATTTGAATAACACACCATTTCTGTTAGACTACCTTAACACTAACCCTAAAAGCATCGAACATCAGCATCTTTCGCTGTTCAAAAAGAACAGCAATTGTGATAAAATGTTGTGTCAACTGTGAAAATCAAAACTTATGCTCTCAACAGGGCCACATTTTTTATCTGGAGGGCCAGATTTGGCCCACAGGCCACTAGTTTTCAAACTGTTGAACTAAACAATTATAACTAATAATACTAATAATCTAACTATTAGAGCAAGAGGGTTTTTTTCAGAAAGTAAAATATATTTCTTTTGCTTGATAATATTGTTTGGTTTCCCATAATGACATGACTTTTACAGCTTATACATTCTCAACTTGTGTTGACATTGTCAGAAAGGTGATGATTCTACTTTATGTTTATTATTGAGGTCGTAGTGGGTGGTGGTGGTGCACTGGAGTACATTATATTATAGACAATAATAGACAAAAGTAGAAAACTGTTTTCAATATTTGGGAAACTCTTTATTGATAAATGTACATCACTTTAAAATGTTCAAGTGTTACCACTGAGCAAGTTACATCAGGTGACTGGACCAACAGGCAGCACAGAGAATATTTTATCCAACCAACAGACAACACGGAAAGAAGAGTGAAGATTACTGAAGCAGTCACTATATTTAGTTGTGCAAGTACTGTCAGAAACATGTTACTACGATGAGCCGAATATAGTTTATAATCCACAATCATATGAACAAAAGAGCCCATAAATTCATCCAAGGATTTATTGAAGTACATCGAGAGGCTTGTGACAAAAGATTTTGTTCTGAAAACGCAGAGTCCTTACACACCGTAAGTAGTGATACATCACATTGAAAGAAGCCAGACTGACTGAGAAGAAAAGAAAGATCTTGTCTGTTAGCAAGGTGAAATGTAGTTCCAGTCCGAAACTGAAGCAAAACACAAAAAAGTAATGACCCAACCACAGACTGAATGGACCTGACCATCAACACATTCAGAGAATGAAGTATTAAGACAAACTGGTATAAAGAGCTGATTTAGAATAATGAGGCTCAGCCATGACTGCCGCAAATTGCATTCGCATGGAAACAGTAAATATCACTGAGTGAAGCATGGGGAGGATACTGTTAATATTTACGAATTAATACAAGAAGTTTATATCAATGCTGCTATCAGGTACGGATGCCCAAATCTACAGAGCTAAAGTATTTTCCTCTGAATGTTATTTGTAATTGTACAAGAAACTGATATGCATGAATAGCTGACACTGGGCAGATTCTGCAGTAACTGTACAGACCATTTTACATACAGTACAAGAGGCTTAAGTTTTTATTTACACCTACTTGTGCAGCATGAGGTGAGGTTAAATGGTTATATGCAATGTGAATCACTTGTTCCAATTCCATAGTTCCTTTTCAACTTTTTAGCTTCTTTTAGCCTGTTGTTGTGGTTTTACAGCCCACAGTGTATATTTTGGTTCAGCCTCAGTGCTTTCATCAACTGTGTTTTCAGTGAAAAATCTCACTGTACAACCCATCAGAAAGACAAAGTTAGCATGAACATAGTGGAGCATTTATCAGCTAAAGAGCCATGAGTTGGTGGAGAGGAGA
Source organism: Thunnus maccoyii (assembly GCF_910596095.1). Lineage (NCBI taxonomy): Eukaryota > Metazoa > Chordata > Actinopteri > Scombriformes > Scombridae > Thunnus > Thunnus maccoyii. The sequence continues at coordinate 19,390,189 of NC_056556.1, forward strand.
GGGAATATGGACTTACATTCATCAGGTTGAAAAAACTTAAAATGAACAATAATGTTGCTCTGTGCCTGCTTGGTGTGAAAAAGCAACTGTTTTCTCACATGTTAGCCATGAAAAGTTTTGCAGTGTCATAATATATCAATGTTGTATGTACAGCTTGTTCCATTGACCCCCAGTGGGCAGAAAAAAAATCTGTGTTCTGTTCTTTAAGTTCTGTGTCACTGATACTGAAGGCATGAGCTAAAGATGACTTTTGGTGTTTTCAGTCTGTGGATTTGGAACAGTCTAGAACAGGTCTCTTTTAAAAACCTAGAAAAATCTAGTTCTTATAAAGTCAAGGGGCTAAAACTTTGCACGACCAGTTTTAATTTATTTTCTTACATTTGAAGCAGGGAAGCAGTGTGGAATGGGGTGAGTTTTAATAACAGCAGCAACAGTTCTTAACAAGAACTTTGTGACTGTGACACCATGTTTAACCTGTAGAGAAACTGTAGAGGTACAGTCCAACATTTGGAATGTAGGTCTTGTTTGCAGTGTTACTTAGAGTCAGATGAGAAGATGGGTACCCAATTCATTACTGTGTCTAGTATAGAGATATTTCCAGGATGTGGTTAGCCTAGCTTAGCATCAAACTGTTGTTGCTGTTATCTAGCTAACTAGTTAAAAATGTGTTGTTCTTACTTTTCTATTTTCCACAGGTTGAATAATTTTTTTTTAGATCCCAGCAGTTAGTTAAACACATCCATCTCTGTACTGGACGCACACAAAGTAAGATCTCTGAACTCTGAGTTCATGAAAAACAAACCTTTTTCCAATAAGTCAGACTGTTCCTTTAACAGACTGTTTTGTCACATACCTCAAACATTCTCAATGTCCTGCATCCATGCAAAAAGTCTCAGAGTAACACAAACATTCCACAAACCAGTTGTAATCAGATCAGGGCAGAGGCAGAACTGATCTTGCCCATGTACAGATGTTGTATTAGTAGAGGCAGATTTACGCTGATGAAGCTACATAGTGAAGTGTCTTGTGTAGTCGTATTCTATTGTGGGAATGACAGCCTGGACAAACTTGAGGAAAATCAGAAGATACCTGAATGCTTCAATTAAGGAAAACACTCAATCTTGGCAGGCAATTACAAATCTGAAGCTGGAAATGTAAATACAATAACACAGCAGACATGAATACATAAAAGCAGATATAATGATGACCTGGCTCACTTATACTCAAAACAATGACTTAAATACAAGTATGAGAAATGTTGTGAGCCTACTAGTACTAAGTGTGAGAAAAAAGGGAGACACCATACCCCAATTATAGTAACCAGGTTTCTTGTTAACATGACAGAGGATAAGGCTGGTGATTTGAAGTATTGTGTGTGTATCAAAAGCCTGATATATCTTATTACTCTGTACTGTAGACCTTAAAAACGATTAAAAACACATCAATGAGCCACCCTGCTGTATTGGGTAACATGTTCCTTGGTCCAGAAGAGTTTGGGCATGTTAGTTTGTTTTTGACTGACAACTACATTGTACATTGTGAATAAATAGTACAAAGTCAAAATGTTGTGATATGTACTAGAACAAGCTAGTAAGGCTCTGTAAACAGAACCGTGTTCTCATGCTGCCATAACATGGCTGTATACTCCTTCAGACATGCTCGTCAGATGGTCTGTAACAGGCTGTTTTAGCTCCTGTCTCTTTATGGCCCCCCTCCCAATGAGCCCACTCTGTTTTGATTGGCCAACTCCAGGAAGCTTCCTCCCAGCAGACTGCTCTAGAGGCTATGTCAACAGACGGTAGTAGTGGGATTTACTTTACTCGAAATGGAAACTTCTCAAATACATCCGTACATGTTCAAGCCCGACTCCAACCCAAAATATGAGTGGACAACGCAATCTGATGTCATTACAAGGGGGACTGACTTGACTTTGACCATGTTTAACATCTGACATCATAACAGTATAGAATTATCAGAAAAATCATAAAAAGCATTATATGTCTCCTTTAAAGAATCAGACATGTAACAGATTATTAATATGAAAGGATACATATGCACTCCAAGCTCTCCTCCTCCTTCTGCCACTGTCTCGATGATCTTTTTCATCACTTCAGCATGTCTGAAAAAGAAAGGTTAAACCAGCTGGAAGTTCATATCAAAGTGTCATTCATTCATATATTTCTGGATGTAAACCATTAAATGTAGGGTCACGAGACTAAAGATAAAGCAGTAAAGACAGGGATACAGGTAAGTAGGGATCGGCGATGGAAAGGTTTGGAAAATGTCATTAATATTATCATATTGATTTCAATACTCATTTTGCATGTTTGTGTATTCTTCTCTTTATGGCTTTTCTCACCTGCAGGGGTGGACAGAGCACATGGCAGGTGGAGGAAGGTGCGGGTGGTTCTCAATGGTGACCGTCTTCTTCACGTGGTCCTGGCTGATGTCCTCATACATCTGTTCTACAGTCAACGGTTGTCTGTCCTGGGAGACACCATAACAACCTGATAAGCTGATGTAAAATAGAGCTGCAAGTCTATGAGTTTGGGTTGGAGTCTCAAGTAATAATAAGTTGTCTTGCACCCAGGTACGTACCTCATCATATCCAAACAGCCAGAGTCGAGGGGTCTGGTAGTATTTATCATATGTAATGTACAGGTCATATGTTCTAGTCTGAAGGATGGCATCTTCACTCCCAGGCTCTGCTTTGGCTTTAGTTTCTACCATTTTACTGGTGTCCAGGGTTGCCTAGAGACAGGACAAAAATACCATGTGTAAGACGGTGGTTCCAGTAGCATCAGATCACACAATAAGTGATATGTTGTAGCGCTCTGAGCGGTTTACCTCATCTGTTTCCAACAGGCCACTTTCTTCGTATTCTGAAAGGACAACATGAGTTCAACTACAGTACAGGTAGGTTTCTGACTAACAAGGCACATAATGACTGTTGTCACTGCTAGTAAAGGTGTAAGAAGAAGCTCTTGTCAGGATATGAGTACCTTCCATATCTGCTGCTTCTCCATCTTCATCGTCATCGTCATCATCATCATCGCAACATGCTGCTGATGTAGCATTCATATTCTTGTCCTAGAGGAATCAGATGACCATTTCTGAAACATGGTGGTCACATGACAACTTCTTATAAAGTTTTACAAAGCACCTTATATGTCCATTTTATGAACCTGAGGCCTGAAATGAAAACCATTTAAACAACAAACATGTTCAGTTAATGTAGGATGTAGACCTGCATCCAACCAGGCGGAGGAGTTTCATATTCTGAGATGTGACTCAAACCTGAAATTATCTGCATGGTTAGATATTAGGGATGAGAGGGAAAATATGTTTCTAGTAATTTGGATGAACTGACCCTTTAGCAACAACAGTAAGTTTGTTGGATGATGAATACAGGATATCCACAAATAAACTGACCTATATTATCTACCATTTACATTTGGAAGTTTTGGATTTCATATTCTATTTAATGAATATAAAATACAAATGTAGCAAGATTACCTTATTGTTGTCCAGTGAAATTTCTCGTACAGCGTCTGTGACTCCTAACACAGCTGCTGAAAAACATCAGTCCAAATCAGTCAGTTTAGCTTTACAGACTCAATATATTACACCTTGACTGACACATATTTAGGCTTATTACAACTATCATTTTCCTTTCATATTTTACATCAAATTACTATATAGAAGTGATTTCCTTTTAAAGCAATACATGTTCTACATCAATATTTTATAGGGTTGCTTTGAATTGTACTAAATTCATTGTATAGGTGTAATATCTCCTTATCTTCCTATCCTTTAAAGTGGAAAACTAGATGCAGCCGTGCTCAAAATGTATGTTGTGTACTGTATGTTAAGAAATATTGTACAACCTGAGTTATGGTAAGTGTCCACCCAGCCCCCATCTCCATCATCCTCCTCTATGATGGCTTCCAGCTCATCTGAATACTCCATCTGTTTACAGCGCTTGTAACAGGGAACTGCAAGACCACAAACACAGAGTCAACACACACACAGAAGAGGAAAAAGAAAAATGGTAATTTATGTTCTCACTTAATCAATCTATCGCAGTGGATTTTTATCACCAGGTCTGCATCTCAGCCAGCAGATTTTGCTGCATTCAATAGCAGCACTTTATAAAGCTGTTAGGTGTTGAGGGAATTTCACTAGGGCTGAGAGCACACACAGGAAACTGAATACAAAGGAGGCCGGGGCCAATATTTATCAAGCTTCAGAATCAGTGGGAGGAATCGCATTGAAGTTAATTTAGGACTAAAAATTCTCCAACCTCAGAGTAGGACTTAAGGCCCATGTAGGTAGTCTAATTTGACTCTGCTGTGTGAAATCAGCCCCATTCAACCACATTTTTTTACAACTCCCATAATATTGCCATCTTACATATATTGCACAGGTACATGATACAAACTGTGCACTGTGGCATCTTCTCTTCCACTGTCTGTTCCCATTTAACCTAACCTCCTGTTAACTTATGTTTATATCTGTAATGTCACACATTGTTGGGAAATGCACCATGTGAACATAGTCTATCTAGTCTAGCCTAAAGAAGTCCTAAAAGTAGGACCAAAAATGCATCAGAGAGTTTTTAGCCAGTTACAGTGATTTCCTCCCCTGAGAAGCTTGATAAACACGGCCCCAGAGCAGGAAGAGGTTGCGTCTTACTTCCTAAATATTGTTTAGCCCTCCATTGCCAATAGGAATAAAAGATAGGTGACAAACTGAGAGATGTGATATCAAAATTCAATAAAAAGAGGAATAAAATGAGTTCTTACCATTGCGTGTCAGGAGAAACTGTTTATCTGGGGGCAAATATGGCTTCACCTTAACTTCTTCCCCAGAGGCCCTAAGGGAAGATGGAATCACAAATATAAGTCATACATTATTCTCATATCTGGTCATGTTTGGTGCTCATTACATTGTTATTAAGAAAAAAAATGACTTTAAACTTAAATCAATTAGTTTTGCCAAAAAAAAAATAAAAAAAATCAACATTTGGTTTTATAAACCATTGTTTTAGGTTTGCTTGAATTTTTCTTTTCAAAAATGTAGTGTACTTTATCCTGCTTAGGTGCCAGAGGAGCAAATGTTTAGCATTAACAGACAGTTAACAGACAAAAATCTGAGTGGCAGAAGGTTGAAACAATCACACACAAACAGGGCTGTGTATCATCAAAATGTTCCAATTACAAAGCCAAAACAACACCTGAGTTTGGTACAAAAAGCAAAATGATCTTTTCCAAATATTTGTTATGTGCCAAAAGGTGACATGGACACTAAATGGTGTGATGTGTGTGATGCTTCCTGTTAGGCAAGTTGGGTTTCTTCAAGTGGAATATTGCGCTATTCTGTGAAATTCAACAGTAACTACAGAGAGTGAGACTTGTAAAGGGCCATCATAACCCACACATGGCTACGTAATACTGTACAGCCTTTTCATCATTTTACACTAAGTCATTATTAATGGCATGAGGAATGTTATAGTACAGGTTGACATTATTACAACAGTAACCACACCACTAACATGACAACCAACAGTAACCACACCACTAACACGAATACCAACAGTAACCACACCACTAACACGACTACCAACAGTAACTACACCACTAACACAACTACCAACAGTAACCACACCACTAACACGACAACCTACAGTAACCACACCACTAACATAACTACCAACAGTAACCACACCACTAACATGACAACCAACAGTAACCACACCACTAACATGACAACCTACAGTAACCACACCACTAACATGACAACCAACAGTAACCACACCACTAACATGACAACCAACAGTAACCACACCACTAACATGACTACCAACAGTAACCACACCACTAACACGACTACCAACAGTAACCACACCACTAACATGACAACCAACAATAACCACACCACTAACATGACAACCAACAGTAACCACACCACTAACATGACAACCAACAGTAACCACAACAATTACATTACTACCAGCAGTAACCACACCACTAACATGACAACCAACAGTAACCACACCACTAACATGACAACCAACAGTAACCACACCACTAACATGACAACCAACAGTAACCACAACAATTACATTACTACCAGCAGTAACCACACCACTAACATGACTACCAACAGTAACCACACCACTAACATGACAACCAACAGTAACCACAGCAATTACATTACTACCAGCAGTAACCATGCTGACATACTTTGACATTAAATCCAAAATCAACAATTTAATTGTAATTGAATTTATTTCCATATTACAAAGCCTCCAGTAAAAAAAAGTAGACCTCACGTCTGTGGTGCTAAATATATTTAGTAAAGACAAACACTACAAGATGTACTTCTGACAGTGGTCAGTTTGAAAGTTGATCTGATCCCTCTTCATGTGACCACTCTTTCAAACATGAAACAAGCTTCAAAGAGATAATAATCATATTACACACATGCAAGGGGTATTTCACATGAATATATATATTTGTGATTCAGCTCAGATTAGACATTTACCATTTCCATGTGGGGCAGTGGTGAACTAAGTGATCTCCAGCTGCTACAAACTAAAATGCAAACAGAGAGGAAGATGGGTTATATGATTCAGAGTATTTACACAAGGAAAGATCATAAAAACACACCGTCCAACGTTTATAAATGGATCTTTAACACCTTATGTTCTCACCTCCTCTGGTGTGATGACTCCAGTCTCTTTGAATTTCGATTCCTGTGGTTAACAGAAACGAAATTGAATCTTAGGACACATATCTGGATTTTATAGCCTAGTATTAACCTCCAGTTGTGTAGGGAAGTGGTACTGCGCATTTCCCAGAAATGTACAAATGCATTCATGAATGGTCTCTTCAGTATTATCTTCTATGTCACTTAAACTTTAGATAACTCTTACTGTGACGCATATTCTCATACTCTGTTGGATAGCATTGATCATCTGCTCATGTGTTTCTGGCTTCTCATACTAGCCACCTCTCATCAACAAGCTAGCTCATATGAAGCAAGTTTACCTTCAGCACTGGGGTAAGAAACTCAGCCACTCCGAGAGCCGTGCCTTTCACTGTGTTTATGACGTTCTGCATCTTGTAGAGTTCCTGCCGAGTGAAACGCTCCTTCCAACAACCGTCCTGTCAAAATTATTATTATTTTGACACAGCAGCTCAAGCAAGCAGGGTGCCAGCAAGAGCAGATCACATGATACGTCTGAGCACTTCCCGGTTTCAGGCTCTCACGAGAAGTGCGGGAGGTTTGTTGCACGACGCTGAAGTTAGCTTCCAATTCGATGTTAAGGAGAAAGTTAATGGGAAAATAAATAACGTTAATGCTATTTATGTTTCAATTTAAAGTGTGATTAAACAGTGTTAAGGCTTTTTCTACGATGTCTAACATTTTTCCATAAGTGTAAATAGTGAAAAAACGCAGAGTCGGTTGTTAAATATCTTAGTTTCCCTTAACGTTCCCCTTATCTTCCAATCGGAAGCTAACTTCAGCGTCACATAGCGGACTGTTTGCAGTGGAGTAGCTAGGTCCAGCTAGCGCTGTGTGGAGTCACTATGTGGAGAAACATGGGGAGGTCGCTGTTATGGAAAGCCAAGGTCTTCAACGCTGTCATATTCAGGTCAAATGGATCCTGCTGCGGTGTTTCTGCGAAGAAATGGACGCGACCCAGCGGGTTTGACACTGGTTTAAAGACTTTTAACAGCCTGACCAAACAGAAAGAGCCCCTCATTCTGGCAAGAGAGGGAGTAGCTACCTGGTAAGGAATAACGTTAGTTAAATGGTTAATAACGTTACACAGTCTTCATAATTGCATAATAACCTTACACAGGTGTCCTGTACGTGTCTCAGGTACAGCTGTGGACCCACCGTGTACGACCATGCCCACCTGGGTCATGCATGGTAATGATATCAACACTGTTCCATGTTCAAGCCGAAGTCTGTTCAATGAGTCTCAGCTGATTGATCTGCTCTCTGTCACAGTTCATACGTCAGGTTTGATATCCTGCAGAGGATTTTGTCCAGACTGTTTGGAATCACCGTCATCCATGCTATGGTCATAACTGACATCGATGACAAAATTATCAAAAGAGGTTGGGAGGTAAGATGAATTGTTGTGATTGTTGTATTTATTGGCTTCATTAACAGTATGTTCATTCAGAAAATGTCTCTCTCTTGTTTTATAGGAAAATGTCTCTCCCACCATCATTGCTAGACTGTATGAAGATGAATTCAAGAAGGATATGCTGTCATTAAAGGTGTGTGATGACGTCATGTATTAGTTCATCAAAGTGTTGATTTACCGTAAGCTCATACTGACTCTTTACAGAGCCCATCAGTTCAGCCTCTGTCTGAAACTAATACGAGGCACAAACTGACTGATGCTACAGTGAAGTGTGTGTATCTATAAACATGTCTTCTTATTTGTCATTGTTTTTGAGGTGATTCCTCCTGCAGTGTATTTAAGAGTCACTGAGAATGTGCATCAAATTGTCACATTTATCGAGCAGATCATCAAAAATGGACACGCGTATGCCACACCGGAAGGTGAATATGTTGGAATTACTGATTATTGTATATCTGATCAAATATCAGCTATAACCCAACAACACTTTGTCCCCTGTCATCATTTCTGTGCTGCTTTGGTTGCAGGTGATGTGTATTTTGACATTCAGTCCATCGGTGATCGTTATGGCAAGTTTGTGGGATCTGTGGATTCTCAGGGAGAAGCTGGTAAGTGTTTGTGTCACTGCAGAGTGCAGTTATCTTCTCCAGACTTCTACAGAGCCCCTAAAGTCCCTAAAGGTGCTATTTTTTTATCTTGTGCGCACAAGTTTTTATCTTGTTATAAAATTTATAGCATTTATAGCTTTTGATAGCTTGTTGATTTCTCAAGTATGTTAGAAACATGGCAGCGTTCATTGCTTTATTTGAATAGTCCGTTTCCTATCTTATTTATGGAGCCCCTTAAGTCTCAAAAGGTGGTCTTTTTTATCTTGTGTGCACAAGTTCATTATCTTGTATGCACAAGATAAAAAAAAAAAACACCTTTTGGGACTTAAGGGGCTCTGTAGACTTCAGAGACCTTGCTGACAATAATCTCCTCATCAGTGTAAGCCCATGCCTGTATCTGTCAATATTAACACTATTTCTCCTTAAGGAAACTTCAGATTTGTGGAACCTGATTGGTTCAGTGTTGGTAGCAAATGGTGACAGAGAGAGGACAGCCTGTTTAGTTCCTCTCTTAATGGGGAAAGTCTTGTCTTTACTCCCTAAGTGTGTTTTCATACTTTAATTACAAATAAATAAATTAAATTTTCTTTAATATCAATCAAAATGCTGTCTAATTTTCACCACACAGTGCTGTTATAAGGTTTGACTTTATGAGACCCATGCACACTGTGATTTCTGGCATCACTTGCTCTGTGTTAAACCATATTTGAGCTTTACTACAGGATAACAAACATGGTTTGTATGCATGGTTTTCCAGGCAGCTCAAATAAAAAAGACTTAAGGGATTTTGCCTTGTGGAAGCCATCTAAACCTCAGGAACCATACTGGGAATCCCCCTGGGGCAGAGGAAGACCTGGCTGGCATATTGAATGCTCTACCATGGCAAGGTTTGGATTTACAACAACCTGTCTGCTTCCTTTAGTGTTCTACTGTGTTTCAGTCTATCCTTGGGCCTTTCTAAGAAAAAAAGAACGTTATTACAAACTTCCTTTTTTTAAATGAGAAGGCTGAGAAAATGTGGCCCTGAACAAACAGGAAACATATGAAATTCATTTGACTGATATTACTAAAATAAGCTACCTGCTACTTATTCAAAGCCCAGTTGTTGCACTGCAAACTTACACAGCTTCCAGTTTATCAGGCCCAGCCAACTAAAACTATTGCAGTCTAATCCAGCAGCTCTGCAGTAAATCCTACCTTCATGAAGGTTTTGTTGAAACTATGTAATCATTTGATTGAGGAGAAATTAATAACAGTTTTAATAAATTATAATTATACAAACTGAGATCTTTAGAGTCTCCTGGTACTTGTGACTGGTAGTTTACAGACATTGTTACTCTGTATAGTGTTGTTGACTGTGTGGTGTTTTCAGCTCTGTGTTTGGGAGTCAGCTGGATATCCACTCTGGAGGCATTGATCTGGCCTTTCCTCACCATGAGAATGAGGTCGCTCAGAGTGAAGCCTATCACCAGTGTGGACAGTGGGCAAATTACTTCTTGCACTCAGGTAAATCCACGACCCCAGCCTGCCGGATGACTAGTACATAGTGTAACTATGAAGAAGTTCTGTGTTGCGTTTGCAGGCAAATGTACCATTGTCCCTTCAACCAACCTCCCTGAACACTGAACACTGTTGCTTATTGTTACTGTTTTTGAATATGTTCACATAATAGATTGTTATGTTTTTAGGGCATTTACATCTCAAAGGCAGTGCGGAGAAAATGTCCAAATCTCTAAAGAACTTTATCACCATCAAGGTAAAGTAGTCATGGATTGTAAGAGCTGTTAGATTCAGTACCTGTACCTGTGTACCTTCTGTGTTCATCATTCTCCTCTTTTTCTTCCTCACATCAGGATTTTCTGCAGTCGTACTCTGCCAATGAATTCCGGATGTTTTGTCTTTTGACAAAATACAGATCAGGTATGAAAATTAATGAAGAGTATTTTTTTTATGAATGTCTTACTGCCACTTAATTCATAATTTAAAGAATACATACATACATATATATATAGTAGAGAAAGTGACTCTCTGGTGTGTCCACAGCTATAGACTACAGTGACAGCAGCATGTTGGAGGCTCAGACCTCTCTGGGAACTATTTCTACCTTCTTCCATGATGCTCAGGCCTACATGAAGGGCCAGCTGCAGTGTTCACCTGTACAGGAAGCTGTTCTCTGGGAGAGGTAGCTCATCTGATTATCTCATCTCATTTCTTTTCTTCATCATATTTGTTTGTTTCTTTTACACTTTTTGTTTTATACTGGTTATCTTTCTTATTTCATGCTCAGCAACCATTGCTGTTGTAATGCATTTAAAAGGTCAGAATTTGTTATTTTCCCCTTTCACCATAGAACAGTGAAGTGTATAGTTTTGACACAGTTGACAGTATATGGATTACAGTCAGTGGCAGAAAAACAACTGATTCTATAGTAGGATGAGTCTGTTATCAGACGATTTCAAACAGCCCCTGCAGCATCATTTTGAGAACCAGGTTTTGTTTTTGTTTGCTTGAATTTTACATTATATTTTAACAATTGTCTCTTTATGGAAGATCCCATTGTTTCAGGTGTCTTTGATATGGAGAACATGTGTTGTGATGTGTTGCATCCTCAGGTTGGCTGAGACTAAAGCCAGTGTAGTCACAGCTCTGGCAGATGACTTTGACACTCCGAGAGCCATCAATGCTGTAATGAATCTGGTTTATCATGGAAACTGCCAGCTACAGCCTGTTTCAAAGGTCAGTATCTGTGTCTGACTGCAACTCTGACTCTCCTGGGAGAACATAAACCAGACTAACAGCTAAAATGATTCCCAACCAGGGGTCCATTTACTCTCACTAAATATATACACTGTGTATATACAACTAAAACTAATTGTGGTTGAAATAGATGGCTAAATGAACAGAGATGCAGTTGAAATAGTGAGCTACAAGTGAATGATAAATAGTTGAAATAGCTAAATGTATGGGGTGTATGGTTTGCTATTGCTAGTAAGTATTAAACTGTTAAAGTAGTTAGCAGGATAAATGGTTGAAATGTGCAGCTTCTGTAGTAGTACAGTAGTAGAACAAATGCAGACTTGACCAAACCAAACTAAACTTTAGTTGCTTTACTCATAAAGTCAATTCAAATGAACACATTTGGAACATGATGGGTGGTGTTGATGAAGGGGAACCACCGTCCTAGAGGCTGCAGTTTTCATTAATAAGAACAGAACAAACAACATTCTGATGATTCTACTATTTGAATCATTAAATGAAAGAGGTTCTTCCCTTTCATGGAACTGTAGTCTGCTCATTAGATGATGAGATATGGTTTGTGTAGCTGACATTACAGTTCATCTTCTGCACCTCCACAACAAACCTGACAGAATTCTGAGCAGGTTTGAGATATTGTTGCTGGGGAACAAACTGTTGGATGATAAGACAATGTGATTATCATAACCATTACCATTGTTGGTGTTGTGTTTCTGTTCAGTCTGACGGAGGGGCTCGAAGTCCAGCAGTGTTTGGAGCGATGACCGGTTACATCAGAGACGTCCTGGACATGTTTGGGATGGATGTGCTGCACACTAAGGTCAGGACTCATGTGTAACATGTACAGATGACTGGATGTGTAGAATTCAGTTAGATTCTCTGACTAGAGTTCAGTATGATGCATGCTTTATTTATAACTCCACATTTTTTCTGCTATACCTGAGACTTTCTTGGAAGAGATCTTGATCTCAGTAATAATTCCTGATAAAATAAATGTTCAAATAATAGGGGTTTTTTGTTTTGTTGGTCATCGTAGTTTTTAGTGAATATTACTCATGACAGAGGAAACTGCATTTGTTGGGGACTATTTTTAGTGGTGGATTAATCCACATTTGGTGTTCTAGTGATCATTTCTGGCACGGTGTGTGTGGGACTGAGTCACAATAAACTACAATGTGTGTGAAAAATATAGAATATCAGCAGACCTGTACTTTAAAGAAAAACATTTGAAACTTCTTGGAAATTTCTGTGGTCAGGTGCAGGAGGCTGATGTGATGAGTAGTTCTGGAAGTCTGGAAGCTGTTGTCGAGCAGCTGACTAATTTCAGAAGTGAAGTTCGAGCATTTGCGCTCGACCGTTCCAAGACGTCTGGACTCTACCCAGAGAGAATCCCACTCCTCAAAGCCTGTGACAACCTGAGAAATGACCTGGCACCACTGGGTGTGCTGATAAAGGTACGCTGGGTTGACTCACATCCACATTCAAACTGGGTATTTTTACATTTTGAATACATACAACATGCGACATGTACTGTCATTAACAGTAAGAATTTGCAGGGGGTTTGAACTGACATGTTTTTCTTGTGGTTTCAGGATAGAGGAGCCACATCAACGTGGGAGATAACTCAGGGTCAGAGAGGACAGAAAGTCCAGGACCAAGGCCAAGACCCTGAGACATCCAGCTGAAATCCACTTCTGAGACTGATTCTTTGTTTAGTCTTAATGGACTCAATTAAACATCATCATGAAAGACTTTGATAAATAATAGACCAAACTATGCTGATTTCATAACAGGAGAAAAGCCTGATGTGCCTGTCATCAGTGTATGAACTCTCATATTCCTTGTCTAATAAGTTAGAAGGGAGACTGTAAGTTATTTTTCTATTTAAAAAAAAAAGCAGAGTTAAACTGTCCTCTCTGGTTCAGTCTGTTTGACCTCTGAGCACAACCAGCAGACACCAAACAGTGATGTCACGGCGTCCTGGAGTACACCTGTACATCACTGCAGCCAGATGAGAAGTGAAACCACTGGAAGTCAGCAAAAACGAGATTTTCAATATGTTAAGTTGCTTTTTAAGCAGTGAAATCATTTTTATGTTGTTATGTTAATTAGTTGTGTTGGATGGTTTGATGCAGATTTTGGTATGTATGATGAAAACTGATTTGAACATAGAAGTGTTTCTATACCTCGTCTCTGTCTTTTATAGCTGTCAGAAGGAGACCCACTGCTATCATACCACACCACAGTGATATTAATAAGAGACCCAGAATCACTGTGCTGGTCCTGTAGTAAACCTGTTGGAGGGGCTATAATGCTACCAGAGCTTGAATAATATCTAATCAGATGAATATTAAAGGACCACTCTGACATGTTGGAAAATACAGCACCAGTCAAAAGCTCTCATTCACTGGTTTTTCTTTATTTGTATTATTTTCTACATTGTAGAACAATACTGAAGACATCATACTTTGAAATAACATGTATGGAATCATGTAGTAAGCAAAAAAAAAAGTGTAAACAATGCAAAATATCTTTCATATTTTAGATTCCTCAAAGTAGCCACTGTTTGCCTTGATTACATCTTTGCACACCATTGGCAGTATCTCATCCAGCTTCATGAGGTCATCACCTGGAAGTCTTTTCCAACAGTCTTGATGGAGTTCCAACATATGCTGAGTACTTGCTGGCTGCTTTTCCTTCACTCTGTGGTCCAGCTCATCCCAAACCATCTCAGCTGGGTTTAGGTTGAAAGGGTGGAATTTTCCAGATTGACTGAACTTCATGTCTCAAAGTAATTATGGTCTATCATTTCTCTTTACTTAGTTGAGTGGTTCTTATCATAATATGGATCACTACAGTGGTGCAATAGAACAATACTTCAACACAACTGATGGTCTCAAATGCATTAAGAAGGCAAGAAATTCCACCAATGAATGTTGGAACACCTGTTAACTGAAAACCATTCCAAGTGATGACCTCATGAAGCTGGTTAAGACATTGCCAACAGTGTGCAAAGCTGTCAAAGCAAACAGTGACTACTTTGAGGAATCTAAAATATGAAAGATATTTTGGGTTGCTTAACACTATATTGTTTACTACGTAGTTCCATGTGTTATTTTATAGTTTTGATGACTTCAGTATTGTTCTACAATGTACAAAATAGTAAAAATAAAGAAAAAACCTTGAATGAGTATCCGTGTCTGGAGTCAGTTTGGTCCATCTTCACAAGAGAGTTTGCTTCCATTAAAAGTGAAACAATGTGGCTCAATGCAGTTCTCACACATGGTATTATGCTTGCTGGCAAGCAATACATCAACCTATCCAGAAATCACTTGGATTTTATCCAGAATTAGGACAGAACACTGTTGGTGGTCAAGGGGTTGACCCACACTCACCTGCCTTTCTGCAAAGACCAGCAATTAAAACTGGCCTTTGGAAAGAAGCAAATCTTCAGTTGTGTCACAGAAATATTTGCATTTTAAAGGGGCGTATCAAGTTTCCATTTATGGGTATTGATTAAAAATTCAAATTCAAAGTTCAATAAGTGTACAGACAGTTGGATGGTAATCAGGCATTTAAGGGTTGTTGTTTTTTTTAAAGGGTTCTTTACAGATGAGTAGACTGATATTAATGTGTTACTACTAACAGATGAGATTCCTGACAGGATGCTCAGTGGTAGTAATGTTGAATTGTATGATTTGTTTGCTGCTTAAAACTGAATCTGGATCTGAGATGCATTTGAAGGCGGTCTCAGTTGGTGTAAATATGCCATCACTCTAACATAACTACAGCAGTAACCAAAGGTCTTCCAGTGTAAGCAATATATTACCTTCACTAATCCACAGACAGGCGCTTTTATTAACAGTGTTTAATCTCGGCTACTCAAAGTGATGTAAATAATAATGTTGCACTGCAAGGTTGTTGTGGTCAGATGCTGAGATTTATCTGGAGCAACTCTGCACAAATATTGTACATCTTGTATTAACTACCAACATGGATTCTTCTTCAGAAAAAAAAAAAAATACTTATAAGGGTAAAGACTGGCATTGGTTATCTCCATGGCAACAGGGGAAGTTTGACATCCTTGTGCATTTTAACTTCTCTCAGCTGCTGTCCTTTCAGATATGACACAATGACCAAGTTATCTTCAGTCATGTAACAATTAACAAGAACAAACTAAAAAAAAAAAAAAAAAAAAAAAAAAAACACCAGACAAAAAAAATGATCTCAAACTGTATTTTTTGAAATTTTTTACATTTTTTCTTCAAAACGCTGAGTCACAGTCTTTTGTGCTGACAGGTTTGTTAATTTAATGTCGGTAACCAAACCTAACCCCAAATATGGATGAAGCCTGACACCTGCAGGGGAATGAAGAGTACTGAGACATGACGTCACTATAAAGCACAGAATGATGATGACATCACCTGGCACCACAGACCAGCCAATAGCAGTTTGTACATTTCACCAACAGGCTTCTTCACCCACATTAGCGTAAATGGTTTGAGTTACTTCAGCAGTGTCCATGCAGACCGTGGTCCAGCTGTCCATCAGGCGGTGCTGCGGCTGTCAGGCGTCAGGTTGATCAGAGAGCTGCTGGCCTGGGCCAGCTCTGTGATGGAGATTCTTCCTCTCTGTCTGATGAACTGAGCCACAGAGTTCAGTTCTTCTGGAGTGATGGAGATAAACTTGCCTCTGTCATCAATCACTCCTGCAGGAACAACGGGCAAAATACAGCATATTCATAAATTCATACTCTTCAGAAATCTACAGTAGATTACAATGCAAACAGAAGGCTCATGTAAATCCCAATAAACATGACCTCTTAACACTTTATAAACATACAAGATGCACAACACAGATACATAACATAATTAGTTCTCTCTGAGCAGAACAGATTTGTGGATAAGATATCAATGACATTTACAGTCTTGACCCTATCTGTATGATAGATATTAAATATGGATTATATTGGACGACATATAGAGAGTGTGGAAATAAATAAACCATACAAATATTTGGCTACTTTTTTCAATGATCAGTTTAAATTTGATGTGAAAACAGAAGCTAATGTGAAGTGGGAGCAGAGGAGAATTCACCTCCACAAACTCAATTCTTTTTGTCAGTTCTGTCATCCTCTGTTGTTTTTATTACTCTTTTATGATCTGCTGCTTTCACAGCCTGACAGTAAAAGACAGACACAGCCTTATTAAAATCTGTTCAAAGATCACTGGAGAGAAACAAAGAGATTTGAATTCTTTTTGCAACCGACAAATCCTCCAGGAAGCAGCAAGTATTTTTTGGCTTCTTCTGGGTATGTTCTATAAATATCTATGTTCATTCTCTGCCTCTGTACATGTACACAGCCCTCTGTTTGCCCTTCCCGTTGTAGGTTTCACTCTCCATTTCTCAAATTATTAATTATTAAGAGCTGAGATCAAGTTTAAACACTTAAAAACTCTCTTGCATGCCGTTCATTGTTCATTCTTAAGCGCACTGACCTGTGAGGGAGCCCTCCGCTAAGAGATCCTGCAGTCTGGCGATCGCATCCTGCGTCCTCATTCCAAAATGAGAAGCCAAGTCCTCCAGTAGAACCACTTTAGAGCTCTGCAGGACAGAGGAGACGGTGTTTAATACACTGTGTTCAGATGCTTCAGTAAAAGCTGGAGTGTGTGTAGAGTGTGTTAGTCTCACCTCGATGTACTGGATGAATTCTTGCAGAAGGTTGCGGGACTGGAAGTAAACAATACAAACATTTATAATATTTAAAAGACAGAGAAGGGGACTTCAAAAAGATTAGTTTAAGTTGAAAAATGTGCTGATGATCTGACCTGGTCTTCAGTGAGCTGCTCTTCCTCTCCCTGGTCTTCTATGGTGAAGGACGCTTTGAGCCTCAAGTACTCCTCCTCCTCTCGTCTCTCCTGCTCTTCTTTAGCCCGCCTCTCATCCTCCTCCTGAACAAACACCAGCACACAGTCATGTCATGTCCTCATGTGAACAGACAGGGGAGGAAGAAGCCGGTCAGAGGATAGAGTGTGTGTGACCTGTTTCTGTTCCAGCAGTCGTTCTCTCTCGTCCTCCTGCCGTCTCTCCTGCTCTCTGAGCTCCTGCATCCTCTTCCTCTCCTCTCTCTCCTCCATCTCTGCCTGGAAATACAAAAACCACTCAATACAGGACCAGACAGCACACAGTCTCAACTATTTAATTCAGCACGGCTCACAGAAGAGTTTCAAACCCTCAACAGCAAGCTAGAAGGAAAGTTTAGGACTGAGCATCTTGAAGCCATTTTGATATTTGAAACCAAACACACATCACTCAGTGTTTTGACGTTGTCGTATTAAGCACATATTTACTGTGTTCATCAATCATTTAACAGCCTAAGTTGAACATGAACACTCTTGCTTGTGCTTTTATTACCCTCTGTGGTAACACTTTATTGTATCCCCTCAATTAGACATTTATAAGCAGTGTACTTGAAGAGGTTCATCTTAAGGAGGCTTCAGCGTTTATGTTGCAGACTAGTTTTTTAGTGGAAGCAATAAATCATCATTTTTAAATCAATAACATTTTTGAATCAATATTTTGTGCCAAATTATTGATTTCTTTATTAAATAGCCGTGTAATAATTGGGATAATATCACCCTGAAAGCACGATTAGGGCTGCAACTAACGATTATTTTCATTATCAATTTATCTGTCGATTATTTTCTCGATTAATTGATTAGTCGTCCATAAAATGTCACAAAATGATAAAACGTTTTCATAACCATTTCCCAAAGCCCGAGAAGACGTCCATCAAACCAAAGATATTCAAAGAAATCAGAAAGTATTCACACTTGAGAAGCTGGAATCAGAGAATTTTAGCATTTTTTTTTTTTACAATTATCAAATTAGCTGGAGATTAATTGAACAGTTGGCAACTAATCAGTTAGTCAACACATTGTTGCAGCACTTGGCGAGATCTGCAGTTATGAGGAGTGTCTTGTTTTCAATTGATTTCAAGTTAACATCAGAGATATTTATAGCCCCAAAAAGTGGAAGTCACTCTGAATGTAACAAGATACGTATCTGTACTCTGAGGAGAATGTCTTTATATCTGCTTATGAGTACATGACTGGAGGTTATAAACTAAATGTTTATATACTGCGTACATATGCTTAGTTGGGGTTTAAGTAAAGTGTTACTGGGTTTTTGTTTCCTGGATTGCGGCTGGCAGAGGCTCAGCTTGTGTTTCCCACCTCTCTCTGAGCTTTCTTGGCCTGTTTCTCCTCCAGCTTCTTCTGCTTCTTGGCTCCAACTTTTGCTGTTGGCTGGAAGTTCTGCTGCTGCTCCACATCCTCCTCCTCCTCCTCCCCCCCCTCTACACGCTCCTCTTCTGAGATCAAAAACACGCTTGTTAACATTTTATATCACAAAACTGCATTCAATTTTTTGTTATTTGTCCCACTTGTAAAGATCAATGTGATGATGTGCAGTATCTCAGTGCTTAGCGTTGACAGCTACACACCACACAGTAATAACTGACCATATTCCACAGGCTCTCTCTGTGGTCGTCTGTTAGCCACCACCGTGGCGAGGTTCCTCCTCCTGCGAGGCATGCCGGCCCCTCGCTCCTCTGCTGCCCGCTGAGGGGGACCCGCTGCCCGGACAACATCCCGCTGCTGCTCTGCATCAGCTGAGACCAGAGAGGGCACACAACATGTCACACCACTGTCTATGCAGCACATACTTCATTTGTAAAGACTAAATTAGTTGATTAATTGATCGACAGAAAATTAATCTGCAACCATTTTGATTATCAAAGGTTTGGAGTAATTTTTTAAAAGAAAAAAATGCCCAAATTCTCTGATTTCAGCTTCCTAAATGTGAATATGTTCTTATTTGTTTAGTCCTCTGAACTGAATATCTCTGGGTTGTGGACAAGACAAGACATTCATGGACGTCATCTTGGTATTTGGGAAACAGTGATCTACATTTTTCACCATTTTCTGACATTTTATGGACCAAAGAACTAATTGATTAATTGATGAAATAAACAACAGATTAATTGATACTGAAAATGACGTTAGTTGCAGCCCTAATCAGTTTGGCACATCCAAACAAGTGTATAAGAAAAAGTGAGAATGGTGTGTACATATTATTAGCACAATTCCATTATATCCATTCATGTTGTCAGGAGTCAGGAAAAAAAGCTTTAGACACAAAAACACAAAATGTGAAAACATGGGCCTAGTTCTAATTAATCAAATACAGATTAGCTGTTAGTATTTTAATACTGAGCATCTACCTATTCTCTATCAAATATGCACATATTCCTAACAATCTCTGCTTCCAGCTTGTCAAACGTGAGGATTTGATGCTTCTACTTGCCACAAATGATAGTAAATTGAATGTCTTCAGGTTGTAGGTTGTTGGTCAGACAAAACAAGCTTAACACCTACAACTTCCCGTGGGAAAACTCCATAAAATGTACATTTGTTAACTCTTAGCTGTCTAAATGAAGGAATCGCCTTTAATCAACAGGTGAAGAAAGAATACAGTAGTTCAGATAGCACACTACGGCCTCCGTAGTTTGTGACAGATGTTGGCAGCTGTGAGCTGACGTAGCCTTTACAGTAGAAAGGTTTAACATCTTTAATCACCATTGTCTCCTTCCATAACAAAATATTACTATTATGTATAAATGACGACACGTCGCTGAGTCTTTATATGAAAGCAGCTTGACTGACTCAATACTAACAGTTAGCTTACAGCTAATATCTGACGCTAGCTTCGCTCTGAAGGCTGCTTACCTTCCTGTGTTCGCCCCCGTAACTTCAACGCAAACAATATCAGAACAATGAGGATAGCAGCAGCTATCAGATACAGTGCGACATCCATAACTGCTCTGAAAATACACTTTGTCTACGTAGAAATTCGCGTCTGGTTCTGTCGCCTGCTCATTTCCACGGTGAAGCCCAGCACTCTTCTTCTGGGGATTTATTGGCGGTTGGATGCAGTTCTGGGCGCATTAGCTCCCCCTGCTGGACTGTACTGTGGACGGGTAGACTGTCGGGAAAAAACAGGAAAAAAAACTCTCTCCTGCCAGCATCCTAAAGTCCTGAAAGGTGATACTTTTTATCTTGTGGGAGCAAGTATATTTTGTGCACAAGATCATTTACTACAAATTCATATTTGTCTCTAAAAATACAGCCCGCCAGCTTCAGATACAAACAGCCACCATATGATGCAGAGAACTCAGTTAATCAAGTTTGATTTTCACCTCAGAATGTCATACAAGGAAATTCTTGCTGCTTTTGCACGTAGAAGAAGAAAGAAAGAGCTGCAGGGCATCCATTTATTAACAATTATAACTGCAGATTTAATTGTTTTCATTAATGACTTATTAAATATAACTGCAGACCTGATGACTTAGAACATGTGAAACACTAACCCTTTATTAATGACTTATAATCAAGTGCAGACCTGGTGACTTACCAGAAAGTGTGAAACATTTAACTTTTTATTATGATTCATAATCATCAAAGTTTTGGAATGGTCAGCCTGGATGAGCTGTACATATCCTGATGGTCTACTTATTGTTTGTTCAGGGACATACACAAATGCAGTGTGAATGCAGACTCAGCATGTTGTTGTGGTAATACTAGACCGGTACTATTACAGATGATTTACTTTATTCTACTGAAACATTCAATGTGCTATTTTGCCTTTTTGTCTTCTAGCTTCACCCAAAAGAAGATTGAGTAATAAGTTCTCAGGTGTTGTAAATAGTAAATAACTGCTTAATATTCACGGTCACTGTGTCTAAGTCATCAGTCCTGCAGTTATAAATTATTACGAATCATTAATAAAGGGTTAAATATTTCACACATATAGTAAATCATCTTGTGCGCACAATATAATAACTTGTTCACACAAGATTAAAAAGTATCACCTTTCAGGACTTTAGGGGCTCTGTACTCTCCTGATCTAAATTGTTATATTTTCTATGATGGCTTTACGAGGAGACTTTATGACTACTCTGAGGAAATGTTATGTTCTCTCAAAAATCATTATACTGTCAGAGCACTCTGACAGAATGTTTTCAAATGCATCCACTGGATGCAAAATGTATGCAAAATATACAGTAGCACATTTTGGTCCTTTACAAAAAATGTTCAAAAGACCAAAATAGTGCCATCTTTGCAGATGTAATGAGTTCATGCTGACTTGGCAGTCAGCAAGTAAAGCATTGTGTCCTGCTTCCAGGTTACATGCAGTGCAGTTTGACACTCACTAGGGGGCAGACACATTACCTCTGCAGGCATCGCTTCAACTGCTGACACACTGAAAAACATCCTCTTGCTCACACACACACACACACAAACTTACTGAACCTCATCCATCAAGTCAGAATGGAGGTCACATTCACAGAGAGTGAATCAGACCTGAAAGCCTCATCCAATATTCTATGGTGATAATACTAAAACTGTAGCCATGAAAACCAAAAGCCATCTTTCTCTGGTCAAACCCAGAATCTTAGAGATTTGGTGGCATTGGGCAGATCAAGCATGGAGCCCTATAAATCTGACCCCTGAGCTGTTTCAATCTGACCATTCTCTACATAATGAAGAGAAGGGCTGTCTGAAAAACATTAACCTTAAAACCTTTCAAGTGAGCAGACTGCACTAGAAGCCAAGTGAGGACACATTCAGATTAACCTGCTAGTTCTTTGGGGCAAAGATGAGCTGCTGGGCCTGTATTCCTCCTGTTCTCTGTACAGTGTACACAGGGTTACTGTGCTAGAATAGGCTACTTCCTCGCTCCAGGTTTGCCGTGTGGTAACACACATGTAAGCACAAAACTGAAACAGACCCACCTTAATGGCCTCGTATCAGTGGACATGGTGCGTTTGTGCTGTAGTTTCCTACACAACATTTTCAGTTAGGTTACACTAATGCAAACCAGTTGACCTGGACCAACTGGTTTGGAAGCTTCAATCCCTGGAGTTTTGGGCCCTGGGGGCCCTGGGGATCTTGTGGATCTTAAAGTCAGACATGTCTGGTTAAGTTCTTACAGGACACCCTGCCTCAGGCCATGTCCTAGTTAATCAGTTTTAAGTAGTTTTACACCACACACTCAATATCTACAATACAATACACACTAATATTTACTCCAAAATCCAGCATACAGATATTTCTCTAATTTACACAGTTCATATATGAGTGCAGGCGGTGAAGATGTGCCGCTGAGGTGACTGGAGAAGGCAGAGTGTGTGTGTGTGCAGCCACTGCAGAGTCTCCAGTGACAGTCATGTGTTCACTGCAGCGATTTTACACACAAAAACTATATAAAAACTATTAAAATCATACTTGGTGATATATGCACAGTATTAGAAGGTATTAAAGGTATGAAGGTATTTAAAATCTATCAACACACTGTCCTGCAATTCTTT
The DNA here is from genome assembly GCF_910596095.1 of Thunnus maccoyii. Taxonomy (NCBI): domain Eukaryota; kingdom Metazoa; phylum Chordata; class Actinopteri; order Scombriformes; family Scombridae; genus Thunnus; species Thunnus maccoyii. The sequence goes on from NC_056556.1 coordinate 19,413,146, forward strand.
AATGTTATTTGATGTCATCTTGGATTTCTACAGCTGATGATGATTAGTTAACGTGGCTGAGGTGAAAAGGAATCAGTACATTCACGCTTAATATCGGGAAATGGCAAGCCAGACTTTCCTGAATCCTGTCACATCCTGACATCATCCTGACATCATCCTGACATCATTCTTTTCACATCCCAACAACTGACCCTCCCCTCTGCGCTCTGGGTGAGACAGCGCTGATGAAATTTTGAGCAGACTTTGATCTGAGATCTAAGTTGGATTATATTTTTTGAAATTGAAAGGTGCTTATGGAATAGTTATGACTCACTAGCACAAGTACAGATAACACTGCTGGCTTGAATGTTTATGATAAAGTGGATCTATAATTAACATGTGATATGAAGTGAAATGAAATGTGTGAGAGGAAATCTGGCTTCAATTCACCACCTCACCACCTACGTCTCCAGTTTCCCGTCTCCAGAATGTTCGTACATGGGTCAGAGTTTATGTACAGGTGCGCACTTCTCCCATCAAGTTTGTTATTGTGGATTACAACTCTTCAAGCCCCGTTTTGTGCGTACACAACGGTTATAAATGAGACCCTAGAGGTCTCTTCCAGGTGGGAAATATGCTGTCAAGTTGCATTGTGGGAAATGTAGGATTCAATATTTTGAAGCTTGACCAGGATATCTCAACCTCTGCTGCTTCAGTCTTCACTGTTCTTATTTATATCTGTATTGTGACCCCCAGCTTTACATAACAATACAAAAGTATTGCTGAAGAAGTCCTTTAATGACAGCTTTCTGTACAAAACCATGGAGTCACCTATGTTTTGTAAAACACATCGAACACATCAGGCTCTAAGTAAATGGTGCAATGAGTTCATTATGACACATGTCTGAATGTGGGATACAGTGCCGTGAACTCATTCTCTGCTCATGCAGCAGGAGCTGAAAGAATGTCCCAATCAGCATTTTTCACAGTCAGAGAACAGCAGCAGAACATAAGAACAGGAGAGAAGAGAGCAAATGAAAGTGAGGATGGGCTAATCGTTTAATCCCCTCTCCCACAGAAGGATGTGAGGCTCCGCTGGGTGTGACGGTACTTTTCCGTCACTGGTGACATCTGGAGGACATAGCCTCCTTCTGGAGCACCCACTGCAATCTGATACCCTCTCTTTTTTTCTGTGTGTGTGCCCACATTCTGTCTTGTACATGGAAATGTTTTGTTGCTGCTAATAACATTTTTCATGCTGGTAAAAAAAGCAGTGTTTGTGTGTGTGTGTGTGTGTGTGTGTGTGTGTGTGTGTGTGAGCCTGCAGGATCTTTATTCCAGTGACTATAATTACAGTGCGGCGTGTCCTCAGTTACTGTCTGAGAAGCCGAAGAGAGATGTGAAAAAGATGAATTTCCTTTGTCTATTTCTGTCTTTTCAAACCATCTGTCCAAACAAGACAACACACCTCTGCTGTGTCTAATAAACGCTGTAATGTCTCCCTATTTACAGATAAGGCTCTTTGTATCTAACAATGAAGAGATTCTCATTAAAGTCTACCTGTCAGGTGCTATCTTATGGTATGCAAAGAATGTATGCACGGCTGAGACAGTCCTAAGTTGAAGGTGAGCACTTGAAGGACACTACACTTGCCGCAGTCCTTATTTCCTGGTTCAGCGCTCAGGTGATCTATGGGGGGCGGGGATTACTGCAGCTCCTCTCATGGGACGGCCTTGCAGAGGAAAACTGCAATATACTGTAGAGAAGTTGTGGGAACATGACTGATGTCCCCTGCTTCTATGTCAAACCTCCAGAGGTCAGTGTGGCCTGTCAGCCTCCGTCTCACGTAAATGGGGCAGAGCCAGGATCAGTTGAACCAGTCAGCAGGCAGTGCAGGTGTAGTAGTGAGGATGTAGTCATGCAGATATATAGAGGAAGTAGTAGTGAGGAGGGGGCTGGACACAGAGACAGGAAGAGGAAGACAGGAAGAGCTGCAAAGCTCTCCAGGGACAAGGTGATTCATCTGCAGGACAGGTCTGTTAATGAGTGAAACCTAAAGTGTTCACCACTGAACAAAGTCCACACTCAGCTGCAGTGTCAGGGGGAATATTTGTATCATACATGCATACACACTACTATGCACCAATATGAAAACGTTTATAAGTAGAAGAGGGAGCCATTTCTTATCAATACAAAAGTGGTCAGATGAACCACTGAATAAGTAGATTATCTGTAATTTGTTACATATTTTACCACTGGAATTTCATACTTCAAGACGTGATTGGCTGGTAGGCATTCTAATGAGTGGCAGAAACTCAATACCTTTATATGTATCACTCTGCTTGATTTATTGTACATGACATTAAGTGTCAACAATGTCAACACTAAGGTATTAAATGTGATAATTAAACATGTAATTCCAAAACCATGAGCAAAACTGGAAAATATGAAGAAAAGCGTTTTTTGTCTGACCAATGATTTTGACCAAGAATTATCTAGAAAATGGCAATATTACCACTATGGAGGGAGAAAGGTTCTTTTCTTGCAGACCTGCCAACCCTCCAGTTTTTCCTGGGTTTCTCTAGGCTATATTTCACGGCCATCTCCCAGCACTGGTTTTGTTGTTTCTCCCTGGAAACTCCTGTAATTTGCATGGCCCTCAAACTTTGAATAATTGTCATACACGGATCCCTAAGTTTTATATGTTTGTCTGATGTTACCCAAGTTGCCAGATATGAAACACAATCTACACACACAATCCATACAATACATAAAATTTCAACCCATCTGTCAACCTGGCAACCCACAACCCAGTTCAAGGGGTGTGTGCGCAGCTGCCCGTTGCGCATGCTGGTGGGCCAGCTAACTTAGCTGTTGTCAAAATGTCAGGGCAGGACGGAGTTCCACCTAAAAGATCCAAATATACCACTGACAACAACAACACACATAAACTCAGAAGCAAATGCATACATAGACACACTTATCAATTTTATGTTCATGGAGTGATAAAAGTTCATATAAATTGATAAAGTGATAAATTGAGGTTGATGTTTTGTCATAACATAAATAGAACCCAGAACCCAGTCTCTACAGTACAAACATTTACATCTGGACAAATATGAAGAAAACACATTTTTGTTGGACAATTTTAAAATACTAATAATAATACTAATACTAATCATTCAAAAATTGCTGCTTTTGTAGATTTTGAGCTGGATTTGATGAGAAAACACTATTCTCACCACTATTGAAGTTCAAAAGGTCATTTCAAATTTGGAATGATCTGCCACTGAAAATAGTCCCCAACAAATGCACTATTTCCTCCTGTTTGAGTAACGTTTGTTGAAAACTACAGAGATCAGCTTTTTTAGCAAATTACTGATTCTTTACACAAAAAAAAGAAAAAGTTTTTTGGTGAACTGCTTTTAAAGATTTATGTCTCCAGTAAGAACCAATGGGCTTGGAGCTGGTAGCTACAGACAGGGTAGGAGAAATCAGAAAGTATTGCGAGACGGACTAACATGTTGTTGTTTTTGATCTTTTCATGGTATTTATATAATATTGAACAAAAAACTAAGTAGTCGGGTGCACATCCACAAGATCTCAGTGGGGTAGATACTGAATACAAAAAACAATTCAACTAGATACAAGAAGTACCCGTACACTCAGTCTCTTCCTCAGGAAGTGGTATTTGCTTGAGAAAGACCTGTGTGACAAAACTTCTAAGAAAGACCTGTGGTTGGCCTGTAGCATCTCGAAATATCGCTGACAAATAAAGAAAAGGGAGCTCTGATTCAGTGTGCAAGTACTTCTTGTATCTAGTTTTATTTATGTAATATTGCATGGCTAGGTCGTGGTTAGCCTAGCTTAGCATAAAGACAGGAAGCGCGGGGGGAGGGAGGGGGGGGGGGGGGTGTATCTGGTTTGTTTAGTCCACACACAAACAGAAATTTAAAAATGACAGTTTGTGGTCGTCCTGTACGTGTTAGCATGTGTGCAGTGGCGTTGTTCACATGATACTTATGTGTACCTTTTTATATCTGTAACCTAGCAACCTAGCAATGACAGACAGATAGGTTATTGGTTTTTCTAGTGTGAAATTAACAATAATTCAGATCTATTGACTTTTTCAGTCTGCTGTTGGCTCTGTCAGGCAGCATATTCCACCCAAGAAATAATAACATTAATAACCAATGGAATTTAACATAAGCAACAAACTCTGAGTAAACAAACCAAAAAATACCACATGAAAAGGAACAGGAAGTTAACACTTATAAGTTCCTGCTCAATTCATACAACCTACATCTTCTCATGAATGCAAATAATCTTGCTTTTAGTTTGACAAGTTTACATTATCAATTTCTAGTTGACATTGTGGGTGTATGTGATGTGCTGTTGTGTGCAGCTTTGTATTTTGTATTATGTGTCCTGTGTGTTTTTTGCTTTGTCCTGTTTGTTATTGTTCTGCTATGTTTTAATTGTGACCTGATGAAGGGACTGCAGATGAAAATTAGCTATAAGCTAACTCTGGTGCAGTACATTTATGTTTAACACTGTACATGGTCCCAATAAATACATAAGACTCTTTAATATACTCAGTGTTTATCACACATCCGAATACATTTATCTGATGATCAAAAACAACAAAAATAACAATAACAGCATCGACCACAAGTGTCACAGTCATGAGAGAAGCAATGCCCCCTCCTCATTCCTGTACTTCTCCAAAACAATTTTTTGTACCTCTTTCTGAATTGATTCATCCTTCTGCTTTTGTTTATCCTCTATCCCATTCCACATATTCACCCCACAAAATCGAGCAATAATAAACAACAACCCAACAACAATAGTTTTGTATTGCTTGCATTTATAATCTCTTTTTTTCAATTTTTATTTCAAACATGTTAAAAGAAAAAAAAGAATATATATATATAAGTAACAAAACAAGACAAACAAACAAAATTGTCTGATATTGCTGATATTGAGCTGAAATAACATTGTAAAATTCTTGTAAAAACTCCACCTCTGCTGCTTTGAGGTGTCTTGGCCGAATCATTTAGTGTCACACAGGAAATCAGCACCACTATGACGCCATGTTTTCAGAAGATTACATTATGAGATTAATATAAACACTTGGGAAACAAGCCCATTGTCTGCCCCTGTGTGGTCTGGTTCGATGACATGTAAGGACCACATGACCTCCTTGAAGATAAAAGCTGAAGGTTTACTGTAATATGACGAAGAAATATTGTGGTTTGAAACCCTCACCACAAACATTCAGGCAGCAGATTAATCATAGCATTGTGGGAACATTTCTCTTCCCTCTCTGCATATTTAAAACTTGAATACACATACTGTACATGTATGTCAGATACCAGATAGTGTATTAAATAGCTTGTTTTTAATCAAAATACTACCAAAATGCCACCAGGAGTTTATCAGGATTCTTTGGCACTCATTTCATGTAATGAAATGTAAAAATAATAAACAGTATGAAATAGTTTTTCATATGCCTTACTTTTATCAATCTGTAGTTTTTGTCCATAAAGCACATTAACAAATACTAGTGCAGTGCCTGCTCAATATGTGCCTGTTCAGAACGGGCCGATTGCTTGGCTTCAGGTATTGCTGCTTCAACACATAGAAAAATGAATACTGTTGCTGTGAGGTGTGAATGAGTGCCAACATCAAAGAAACTAACATTCTATTATACACACATCTTTTGTACTGTAATAGTGAAGCTCTTCTCATTTCAAGCAAAATGAGAGCTGCATTTAAAAGTAAAATACATAGAGAGTTTTTGAAAAAATGTGCATCCTAAAATAAAGTGGATCGATCATATTAGGCTCTTAGATTTATTTTCTGTGGCTTCAGTTTGGATTATTTGAAGATTTGTGTTTATATGAGACATACTAGTTTTAAATTGCCTGTTGGAAGTAACCTAAAAGTCTGTCCATTCTTGCAGACTGTACAGCTCTGATTGCCAGCTGTGCTCATGCTTATGGTTTTATTATCATGGAGTACAAAAAATCAGAAACAAATGTTTTTTGGTGAAAACAACTCATGTAGGGACTTGAGGGTTTAATGAACACTCACACTCAACATTTTCAGTAATTTTTTCGTTATCTGACTATTACACATGTCATTTAGCCATATCCAGTTAGGCCCTATGCAATTTCCAAATCATCAAATTTTATCCTGAGTAAGAATATCCACTCACACTCCCGTTTCAGAGAAATGCTTCTCTCCAGAAATGGATGACGGTCACCACTTCAACACCCTGTTCATGGACGGCATATTCCACACTCAGACACAGAGCTGAGCGGCTTGCTGTTCACTTGTTTATTCAAAGTTTATCAATATTAAACTTGTTGCGTGTCCAAGCACGCCATGTGGAAATACTTTTCTCTGATTCACTGTACAGCTCTGAGCTTCAACTTTGCTCATGACATGCAGTCACAGAGCCCTGAAGCCCTGCCTTGCTGCTGCAGAGCAGAGCAGCTCGCTGATCACTTGTTTATTCAAAGTTTATTAATATTAAATATGTCAAGTGTCCAAATTACACCAAATTACACACTGCACTTCCTTGGGTCCCCAGCCATACAGCCACCAAGTGTGAAGTAGACTGGATGAACGGTTGTTGAGATATGCGAAGGACACACATACAAATAGACAGAGATTCCTTCCGTTATAGTTAGATTTCAGCCATTGTTCAGTCAGTCAAAAGAGCCATATGAGGGACACAGTGGTGACAATTTAAGGCAATTCAAATACCTCAACTCCATACCGATTTCATACCGGTGTTCTTTTTTCCTAAATTTTATCTGTGTACCTCACTGTGTGAAACGTCACTGGGATCAGATTTATGTGAGGTAAAAAAAAAAAAAAACTTAAGCTGGTGGCCTGCTGTGACTGAATGGTGAAAACACAGAATAATGACATTGACAAAGAAATTGTATTCAATGTTGATTGGTCAGATCTGACATCTGATCTCCTTAAAGGGAACATATCATGTTTTTTGCAGTTTTCTGTTAGTTATATACTGTTCTGATAACAGATGTTAAACTTATGCTGTTGTCGGCTCGTTGTACATGCCCATAAATGGCCTTCCGTAGCCTTGTTTGCTAAGGTTGTCGCTAAGGTTTTTCCATGTGTTGTTTGTGTTGTCCACACTCATATTTCAGATCTGATTCCAGCTTGAACATGTATGGATGGATTTGAGAAGTTGACATTTCAACATTTTGGGCTCCTTGGGAGAAGGGCCTCAAAGAGACAGGCGTTAAAAGGGCCTGTTTCAGACAAAGGCTGAACTGAGGGGCTGCATAAAGGGTCAGTATAAGATAAATAAGGAGTTTTTTGAACTGTAAATCATGCAAAGATATTCCAGTAGAGCCCCAGATTAAAAATATAGATCTGGAAATGTGCAGAATATGTCTCCTTTAATAAGGTGACTATTGGCACTGACGCTGATCGGGTGTATGGGATTAATGCACCCCTCACTTACGAATACTATATTGTTCACAATGCTATATTGTACACCATATGTATTAATGTTGACAGTTTACTGTTTGGCAGTTCATTTACAAGAAATAAAAGGGGTGCACCAATTTGTACTAATAAGGTCATCAGCTTTGACTCTTAAACACACTGTTCCATTTTCAAATTTGAAAATTCCACAAACAAAAACCAGTTTCCACTTCTTAAACCATTCCTGAGCTTTCTCTGGTCTTTCTTAGTGAATGGAGTGGGCTCAGGTGTCAGTACAACACATGACTGAAGTTTTACGCTTAAGTCATGTGATGACACCTGAAAAGCTAGTAAGTGAACCTTAAGTGATTTTGTTACACATACTGTTGAGAAGAATGGACCTCGACACATTGTTTGTTTTTCAACAGGAAGGTGACCCAAAACACACCACCAAGCTCTGTACAGGCTATTTGACCAAGAAGCAGAGTGATGGAGTGCTGCGTCAGATGACCTGGCCTCCATAATCACCCAACCTAAACCCAACTGAGATGGTTTGGGATGAGTTAACAAGTGCTCAAAATATGTGGGAATTCCTTCAACACTGTTGGAAAAGCATTCTAGGTGATGACCTCATGAAGCTGGATGAGAAATTGCCAATAGTGTGCAAAGCTGTCATCAAGGCAAACAGTGGTCACTTTGTTTACACTTGTTTTGTTTGCCGTGATTCCATATGTTATTTCATAGTTTTGATGTCTTCAGTATTGTTCTACAATGAAGAATATTGTAAAAAACAGAAATACTCTTGAATGAGAAGGTGTGTCCAAACTTTTGACTGGTACTGTATGTTGTCCATTTTTCCAGTATTTTACATATAGTAGTCATAACACAAAGATCAGATGCAGTTTGCAGTTTATTTCATTGACAATTGCAGTCCAGTTCTTTGCCTGCAGCCATTTCTGTGTAATGGATTTCATGTTAGCAGCCAAAAGTATTTTAAAGACATAATGTGCCAGATGTTGTCTGGCACATCAAAGCAATCAACTTCTATTCCAGATATTTCCATTATCACTTAGCAGTCTCTTGCCAATATTATGAAAGATTTTTTTTTTTCACCTCCAGCTTTGGCTTTATTCCTGACAACCTCTTTGTATAAATTTAAACATTAGAGTCACAAAATATTGGATTATGTTGTTGCAACAGCACTCTTGACAAGGCTAATGGTGGGATTGAATGGATATTAAGTCAGTTTGTCATGAGTATCATGTCATGACACTTGTATGTCATGAGTGTCATGTCATGACACTCATGACATACAAGTGTCATGACATGACAGATCCACATAAATTGCAATGAACATGAACCATTTAATCACATATCAGTATATCAGAAATTTCCTGTGCTCCTATCTGCGTGTCAGATGACCCTACAGAAGTCATGACCCCAAGACTCCTCAGCAGTCAGTACTCCCTTCTGTCTCATTAAAGGAGCACTCCACACACTTAACACATGAAGATCAGTTGACTCATCATGTTTAGGACTTCTCAGTCTGTGAAAAGTATTACAGTGTCCTGTGTGGCTGTGGAGGAGCTTTGTTGTCTGAGAAAATAACCCTGGTGATGTCACAGTGATGTCATATTGGCTTGGAGTTTAGGCTTGAAGACTTCAAATTTATGACAGACAGCCTGCATTATTAACTTTACGCATGCTATTGAGTTGCATTACGGAAATGTAGGATTCAATGATTTAGGAGTGTGACCCAAACTACGGACTAAAGGAGCAGTCAAGATATCTTGTCCTTGACTGCTTCAGTGTCAAGCACAATGCAATATCACCAGAATACCCCTTTAAATGCACATAAGTGATGACTGCCATGCAGGACAGTAGACAAGTGAGAGTATACGGGTGAAGGGCAGGTGGAAGGGGATTGTCCTTCTCTAAAAACAGACTTTGTTGACACTATGTGCAACTGAGCTGTGATCCATATCGATGGGTCTGTTGTCGTCACAATAGAAGCTGATGACGTCCACTCTGCCACTGTGATTCATCTACAACTTTCTGAATGTTGGTTAAACAGATAAAGCTCAGATATGTTTCATCATCACAGTCTGATTTCATCACTTGAAATCTGGTGCAGGAACTATTTCAGGGTGATTTCATGACACATTTGTATCAATTAAGCATGCTTTTCTTTGTAATAAACAGTATGTTGTTATATGGGTACTAGAGGAGTGTGAGTTAGCAGAATAACTACTCTCTGATTTACAGCATAATATCCCCTTATCAAGCTAACCAAGTCTGTTAATGGTTGTGTGTTTTATATTGCTGCAGGACAGAGTAGCTGTGTCAAGGTGTGTTATGCTACTTTCACCTTGTGCTTCAAGGACATCATGGCTCCAGTGTCTCCTTTGTCTCTCAAGTTTGGCCAAACACTCTGTTCTACCTTTCAACAGGTGTTAATATGAGGTCATACTGCTCCTCCATGAGACTTTAGGTCAGCTACAGGCGGACTGAATTACTCTGCTTTACCAGCATGAGACAGAGAGGAAGCACTCCAAACAAAGTCATAAAGTCAATAACCCTTTAATATGAAGTTGTAATACGAAATTATTTTTCTTTTTTGAATCATTATTACCAGTATCAGCAGTATCACCACCTGATTTTACTAAAAAATGTTTTTGCAACACTACCTTTACCATTAAAGGGCATCTCTACTGATGACCTTTTTTATTATTGCAAAGTTATCAGACTCTTTAGAGGTTATTCACTTTCATCATTCCGTTCAATAAGCTCTCCGAAACTAAATTAGATTTCCTATGAAAATTCCATAGACATGCCTCATTCCAACAGATTCTTTCTCACGAACATCTGCACGAAGGTCTGGACTTGAAAACCACACCTCACCCTGAGGATTAATTGGGACCTAAATGTACTTCAAATGACTTCCATAAATGGCTCAACCAGGTTAAGCTAAGCACAATAAAATTTCACCAAGATATCAACCAAACCAGAGAGAAAACCATTGAAGGGATCAGGTAAAACTGAGCCTCAGAGTACGGACAGGGCTCAGGACTTTTGGGACGCTGCATGGACTAACTACTGCTAAAACCACAATCATCTGACTCTGAGTAAGACTGCAAACCAGCAGATTTCCCAAAATGCTGTGTGCTTTAAGTGTTTCCTTAAAGAAAAAGTTTCCTCTTTGCACCAGTATTTGAGCTTTCTTTCAACTGAGCTGTGGTCTGGGCATTTAACTCTAAGTATCATAACTTCTCTTGTGTGTAGTGTTATATTGTCCCCAGTTCAAAGAGCTGGAGTCTAATGCTGTAGATCAGGTTGTCTATCTGGATCAAATATTAACCATCACATGAATTATTGGAAGGAATGAGTAGTAAACTTTGTACTGGGGTAAGTGGCAGCTAAATATAAGTGAGATGTGGATTAATTTGTAACCAGTGCAACGTTTCGCAAGAGCATATATTTCACCACAGCATCAGGAGAGTGGCCAGTCATGATGTGTGATCTGCATCTAACAGGTTTGGAGCATGGTAGCAGCTCAGACAAGAGGGAAAAACTATGAAAGTTTAATAGGGAGGGTGTTTGTTACACACTGGACACCAGCAGCTGCTTTAGACTGTATTGGCACAAGCTGAAGCTACTGGCAGAAGATAACTAGCTTAAAACTTTTTAACATATAAGACAAAAAAAATCTTTGCTTCAGATAGACTGTTGTTGTGGTATTTATTATATAGGCAAAATTACTTACACTGCCCCTTCACACACACTTTATTCCCACTGTTACATGAATTTCCCTGCAATTATTCCTCTATATCCCATTTGTTTCCAAAGTGAAAATAAGCATATTGATGACCACAAAGGAGTTGATGAAATCTAAGCAGCCCTATCTAGTTCCCACCTTCACTCTGACGTGACATCATGTTCTGCCTTCAGGGGATTGGGTAACAGAGTCCTACAAAGAAAAACATTTACCTGACTGAGTGTAACAGCAACAGAGCGACACAAATGCAGGATAATCAGTAATATGGAGTGTTTTATTGAACAAGTTCACACATTTGAAATAGCTCACATTTGGTTTTTGGTGTCAGATTCAGCTCTGTGTATGTTTTATAATATTCCTATGTTAATCTCCAAGAATGGAAAATGTATTGATTCATCTATAAGTACTTTCTGTACTGAATAACATTTTACTATTCTGTCATATGGCTAACCCCTTGCCCACTCTGTTATTTCACTCTGTCAATACTGTTCAGACAGAAGGAAAAGAACACACACATAAGTCTGGTGTTATTCTATATATTTAGTAAATTCGTTTAAAAAAAAAAAAAGAATCAGTAATTTCCTAAAAACAGTTTCCTAAAACAGTGCATTTGTTGGGGACTATTTTCAGTGGTGGATGAATCCACATTTGGTGATTGAGTGAGTATTTCTGGCAGCAGGACGGTGTGTGTGGGATTGAGGCAAAATAAACAACAGTGTGTGTGTTCATGATAATGAAGGGACATGTCTCCCAGTGCACCAGTGTGACTCAATAATCTGTTTTTAATAGTTTTTGGACAACAGTGGAGCTCTATGGCACAGAGGAATAGGATATATCAGGCTTTGATACACACACAACATAGCAGTAATCCAATTCTTTCATGGGATTTATTATCAATCAAGAAAATATAGCATACCACCAGACATATGCAAGCCAGATTCAGGATTTACAAAAGTGCTTTTTTTTTTTGTCACCCTTCTAGCAGCAGGCGTCAGATCAGCCCGGCCATCCAACACATTGGTCACAGCAAGTAAAGATTTGGTATATTCATGGTCACCACAACTCTTATTGTGGTTGGAGACACTTTTCATACTGTGCTATTGAGTAATATTGTGTTTGATGATGCTAATGATGTCTAACTAAATCAGTATAGTAAATAATAAATTCATGTTCACACTAGGTCAGTCAATGTCATCTGACTAAATACCAACAAGATAATGAGATAACTTCACAAAAATGCTAGATGTTCTGTGATTTTGTTGTAGTTTGAATGTCCAGAAAGTTCATTGTTGTAAAAGTGCAACAGATTTTTTTTTCATTGTTTGCTTCACTTATGATTTGTGAGGTTCTAGTAGTTGGGAGCCTGGTTGAACAAGTCAAATGTAACCACACATTCTTTTCACAACTCTACACATTAACCAGTGTCTTTGAGAGAGGACATTTAAACTTTCCATAATGATCCTCTGTCAATTATTGACCTCTGGGGCATTATGGTGTGGCCTTGGCTTGTAACTGACAAAAGGACTTCAGACAATCAGACAGGGAAATTTAAAGAGAAGCACAGAGTGGGTGGCAACAGCTTTACTGTCAACATGTTCAACTGTATATCTTCAACAAAGTGTAGTAGGAACAATATTACTACTGTTTAAGTGCTCTGCTCATGTGTGCCCTTTACCCTCAGTCTGAACTCACACAAATCTACTTCTCATTGACTGAAATTTGACCTCACTGGTCAAACCTTTACAATCCCTCCCCCTCTGGTCCATGAACACATTGGAACTTTGCACTAAGGAACAGAGGTGGGGGTAAGTAATTGTTTTACAAGGTGCGAGTAAGTGCCACTGCAAGCCCAAGTCCTTTAACAAGACAAGAGTCCTCAGCCACACTAGCAAGGACTAACTAGGTTATGTTTACCATCTTCTTAGTTTAGTGTGTTAGCGCTAACCAACACTGACATTTGTAAATTAGCACGAGGAACAGCTGAGGCTGATGGGAATGTCATTAGGTTTTCAGGTATTTGATCATTAACCAAAGTATTGGTGAGACTTAAAGTTTGACCTGATGATGGTGCTAGTTGAAAAGTCAGGGGAAGTCATTGGGATTCATCCTCTGGGGACAATAAGTGTCTGTATAAAACTCCATGGCAATCCATCCTGTATTTTTCTTTAAAAAAAAAAAAAAAATCTAGCACAAAGGTCCACTTACTAGGATCAGAGCTTTCAACCGTATCTCACGGTCTTCATTTAGCGAATAAAGCATGTGATATTTGACGTGTTTGACGATGTGTCATGTGACCTTATTTGGTCACGTGACAACAAGTGGTTGTAAATGGGAGGTAAGTTGTAACCTCCATCTCTGTTGATGGCAGACCGCTGGCATCTGATGTCCACAGTCTCCTGGTTGATGATCTTGACTCCTTCCCAGATGATCGTGTGGCCGGCCTTGGACTGGTGTTCCTTGACCACAGATTGTTCTTGCTTCTGGTATTCTTCCAGTCTCTTCCCCAGGGCTTGTGCTGTCTCCCCTATGTAATGTTCTCCACAGCTGCTGTACTCATCATACACCACTCCTGTCCTCTTCTCAGGGACTGTCTTGTCCTTCGTATGAACCAGCAGGCACCTTAAGATGTTGTAAGGTTTGTGGTAAGTGCTGAGTCCATGTGTCTTAAAGATTCTGGTGAGATGTCCAGAGGGTCCTGACGCATACAGTAGGCCCACTGGGGTGGATCTGTGGATCTGTCAGACCCTGCAGTGTTTGTTTTTGTCCCTTGTAGTGTTGCTTTGGGTTGGGGTCCTAAAAATCCATCTCTTGTAACCATTGGTTAGGAAGGTGTTGTAAACATGCTGCACTTCTTTGTCTTTATCTTCCTCTTTGGGGTGAGGGTTCTCACCACTGATCTTTTGTGCTGTAGATGATAGTTGGAGTTGAAGTTGAGACACTGGTCAGTGTGAGTTGACTTCCTGTACATGGTGGTTTTGGTACTGTTGTCTCTATCTACAGCACATGTACAAAAGTGTCCAGGAATGGTAATTTTCCATTGTCTTCCTGTTCCTTAGGAAACTTGTTGTGTGAGTAGATGCTGTTGATGCATCGAATATTGTTTCCCAATGTCAAGAATGAACATAGTCACATCCTATGTTTATCAACACATTTCGGTCTGGACCAAAGTCGTAGGCTGACTGGTAGCCACTTTTTAAATGAGTATCTTTAGCATTCTGAATCTGAGCACTGATTGGATATTGGTTATTGCTTGTAAATTCTCCATCCTGTCCGGATATGTCACTGGACATGTTCCCTGTAATCAGCCAACAAGGTTCATAGCTAGATCAAGTTTTTCAACACATATATGATGATAGGATGAATTAGATTCCAAGTGATTCGGGTGAGATAAAGACAACACACAGAGTGTTAAAATATTATAATGCTTTTAGAGGGTGTCAACCTATAACTTAAAAAACAATATGCAGGCAAGTCAATAAAGTCTTCCCTTCAGAGTAAATCGTGTTGTCTAACATGTCTCTATCATGAAGCTTATAATGTTCATTTCTTGGTGACACTGTCTGAGACATGTTGAATCAACTCCATGATGTTTAGGAGGCTTTAGTTAAGAGTGGTGTTGGAACTGGTCAGTTTTGGAATATATTTTTAATATTTTGCTACTATTTACGTAAATTACTACTATTTATGTAAATTAGGGTAAAGTAGTTATTAAAATGTAAATTATTTTATTTTTTCAATTCATGTTTTTATATTTGCTATTTTTTCTTACTTTGAGGTGAGGTCCACTGTATACACCTACACCTTCTTCACCTCTACTGTCATATCTGTTTCACTCCTGTTATTGTTTTTAATTGTTTTTTAAGCTGTTTTAAGACACGAAATAAAATTAAGTAAAATCCGATCTCAAATCACGTCTCACATTAATATGAATATATTTTATGTTTTTTCTACAAATTCCATGTTAAGACATTAACCAAAAATTAATTCATCCCACTCAATATTGTGTGTGCATCCAAAGCCTGAGATATATGTAGGGTGGCAGCTCAGACAGTTTGCTTGATCTTTATGGTCGACATGCAGCTCAGAACGCAATTGACACATGAGGATTTAAAGATTTATGAAGTACAATACATTTCATGGAGCAGAGGCTTACAGGTTTTACTTTATGTTTTTTCTGAAGTTAAAATTTACTGCTGGATCAGATGATAACAGCCCAGCCCAGAAAAGATGTCTACACAAAGATGTCTGTTGGATCTCCTGGACAAATTTCTTGGCAAAAGCTCCCAAAAAGTGAAATCCCTTTACATACAGTGTTATACATGGGTTTACGAGTGAGGGGCAGTGCCACCCCATTAATGGCAGCATGTATACTGCTGCCTAACTCTTGTCTATAGTGTGTGTATCCAAAGCTTTATATAGTTTATTCCCCTGTGTCATAGAGCTCCATTGTTGTCCATAAAGACATGTTCCTTCATTACCATGAACGTGCACACTGTAGTTTATTTTGACTCAATCCCACATATTCAGACCTGCAGCCAGAAATACTGACTAATGGGTTAGGGTTAATGATAATAATAAAACTACATATTTGTGAGCAATTTTTAAAGATTATATAATGAAAAAGTAAAGCACACTAAAGGTTGTAGTGAGGTGCTGATCACTAGAAGTAGACTTGAGAGTAGGAAAAAAGTGTCACACACTCTAGCTCCATATGCATTTACTTTTATCCAGATGACGTTCCAGCCCTCAGGCCTTCTTCATGATTGTTGATCTTGAAGAAGGCCTAAGGGTCAGTCATTTGAATAAAAGAAAAATGCAGATGGAGTCAGAGTGTGCGACACTTTTTTCCTACTCTCAGCTTTTAAAGATTAACATCTTCATTAGAAACCAATGTTCTTGGGGCTGAGAGCCACACACAAGCTAGGGAAGTCAGAAAGTACTGAGACAAACTAACACATTGTTGGTTTTAGTCTTTTCATGGGATGGGTTGACAATAAGAAAAATATGGACTAACATCAAACTGACCCTGTACTTTCTAAAAGAAAGGTGTACTGTAATCTACAACATATTAAAATGGCATCTATCCCACTCTTTCTTTAGCTCATGTTTGCTGGAAACAAACCACTGCCCGTGTATCCAGTTCTGTCCCTGAACTGTACACCAATTCTGTATTGCCATGCACCGATATCCTGCAGCATAATGTACTATGGCATTCCACTCCATGTTTCACCTATAAACAGCTGCACAGTACACTCTGCCATCAGAGTACACAGTATGGTCAAGGTCAAGAGCTTTGTCTGCGGACAGTGATACAGGTGGAAATGACTGGCGGAAAGCCTGAAACATGATTTCACACTATTCTGTATATATTCTATTCTAGTGTATATTTAGTGCTGTATATGTTTGTAAAATTAAAGATATGACATAAAGATGTAACAACAGTTTTATTAGCATTCAACAGCTTGATTGGCAGTGCAGTTGTTCAATGCAAATACAATCATCAACTGTGTGACTCAAGCACTGTACCCTGCCATGAAAATACAAGTTACCAGCCTAGGTGAAACCATAATGTTGACAACCTCTCTTGTTAACTGCATTTAGGTGTTACAAAATTGCAGGTCAAATATCACAGAGCTTGAGCTCTGGCAGATGGAGACGCATACATTATGTAACCGTCCTTAAGACACATTTTACATGTTGTTAAATGATAAAATCAACATATTGGGAAATAATTTAATTTGCTTTCTTTGAGGGAGATGATAAGATAGATATTAATCTGTGCTTAATGTGCAGAGCTAATATAGCTTAGCATTAAGACTGGAAGCAGCTACCTACCAACTCCTCTAAAGTATCTTGGTTATAAAATCTGTGTTCAAACAGAAAAGTAAACTTTTATTTTAGGTTTGTGGTTTTTGGGAGAGTTACCAACTGGACTTTTTCTTGACCAAGAAGTATCCATCCACCATGTACTTCTATGTAGCATCTCTGGCACTGGTGCAGGCTGTCAAATACCATTTGTGAGCTCAGGTTGTAGTTTTGTTCTCTGTAGAGGCACAATGACACCAAACCTGGCAATCTCACTGGGATGACAACACTTTTGCAAAGCTGCACACAGTCACTGCTGCTCACAAGAAATAATTCCAGCACCTAACCCCCTTAATTAGTGAGCTTTAGGTGTTTGGCTTTTGAACTTTGGACAGAGCCAGGCTAGCTGTTTCCTCTTGATTCCAGTGTTTATGCTAAGCTAGGCTAACCACAGTCTGACTCCAGCTCTGTACATGCTGCCTTCATGTCATATGCTGGATGGTAAAAGTGGGGAAGACTCCCATATTTACAACTCAAGACCAACCGATATTTATAAAGCTGTGTTGGTCACGTGAGGGTTAAAAATACTGTACATTGACAATATAATACAATATGCTTTAAATTCATGTTTCAAGTGCCTTGAATGATGGATATATTGCAGCTTTTAGAAAAATTTGATATTCTCACTTGAATGATTTAGTTGATGTGTCGGAAACTGGTAATTATGGTAATATGACAAGGAACACAGCAAGACATGAGATTGTTATAATTTTTATCAACTAGTGTCTGAACAATTGAACAATTTAAAGAAATTTAAAATATAAAACTAATAGAGTGGCATCCTGGGATGCTACTGAAGCTGCATCAGTAATGTGTTGTGGAAGCGACAGCAATCAGGGTGCACAGACAATGGTTATCTCCTTCAGTTGCCTGTGAAACTAATGGGAAGACTACAGGAAATAAAATGTTATAATCCTCTTGAATTAATTACTAATTACCCTCTTTGACCCTGCCAGATCCAGCAGTAATTCAGTTTTTAGGGATGGTAATATTGGTCCGTTGGCCGTTCCAACACTTTAGTCCAGACTGAAATATCTCAACAACTACTGGATGGAATTTATTATAGACATGCAGGGTCCCCAGAGGGTGAATCCTACTGACATGGCGATACCATGACCTTTCATCTAGTGCCACTGCAAGGTCGACATTTGTGGTTTTGAGTGAAATGTCTCCAACAACTATTGGATGGATTGCCATAAAATCTGGTTCATACTCCCCTTAAGGATGAATGGTTATGTTTTTGGTGATCTCCTGGACTTTAATCTTGCACCATCACCTGGTCTGTAGAATCTTTGGTGTTTTGTCCCTGCATTTGATTAGAAATTGTTGCAAAGTGTTGCCTAAAAGGACAATACTAGTGCTTTTACCATATTTCACCCATTTAACACTACTCACGTCAGCAATACATCACTGCTAACCATTTTGTTGAACATATATCATAGTGTCTTATTTTTCGCTGTTTTCCATGTGCATGAACCTTTTTATATCAGCTTTTATTATTAGCAAACATTACTGTTGACACATGATTGCCATTGCAGTGAAATGAATGCATACAAAGTGTCATCCAAACATATCTAAAGCCAAAAGTATTTTTTCCTCTCTAATCTGGAGAGATTTTAGAGTGTATAAACAATATAATACATGCATCCTTTGTGCTGATTTACAGTTATTTGACTTCAATACCTGATCAAACTTAAAGATACCCACCAGACATGTTTTAAAATGTATATAAAATAATAATTTGTGTCTTATAAGTTTTGTCCACAAAAATGGTTCAGTTATCTTGTTAAAATCCTTAAAACTACATCTACTGCTTCCCCCTCATTAAAAATTCCAATATCTATAAATATGCAAAAATATTTAATCACAAAGGTTTAAATGCTGGACACAAGACGTCTCCTACTTCACTATAAAGTCTATTCAGTGTTTGTACACTGGAGGTGTCAAGCTTCCACATCACACTTGTGTAAGTTAAATATTGAACCAGGAATGGCTTCCAAACTAGTTGTGATGTCACAAATCGTGCTCATAGGCCTACCTCTTAAAATTGGATTTTTTCCACTTTCAGCAGATGAATGTGAAAACAAACTCTGCACATACATCATTCTGTACAGTGAAGCTCAAACATCCAAGAGTAGGAACAAGAAGAAAAACACATTTTTGAGTGGAGGGGAACTTCAAAGACTTTTGTGAGGACAATACATGGATGGCTGCACAGAAAATAATAATTTGGGCATGGTGTATGAGTCAGAGAGTGTGTAATGAAAGACCCTATTGAGTTGCATTATGGGGAATGTAGGATCAGTGTTCACTGAAGTACCCTTTTAAGAAAACGGATACAATGACTCAATTGTAGACTAAATTACTTTCTAATGTAACATTTCAGGGTTTTGGACAATGTGCTTGTTTGCTGTCAGAAAAAGATTCATCACATACATCCTTAATCCAAACATTTCCAAAATGTCTTTTGAGGGTACCACATGAATTCTAGTAAATGGGCTATATCATGAAAAAAATACTGGTATGGTCCTTAAAAGTCAGCTCTCACAGCCAAATTCCAGTGACTTCCAGGAGGGAGACACTACAGAATTCTGCCCCTGAGGTAAGACTGGTTAGTGTATTCTCTTCACACAGGATGTTAATGAGGGAACAACTACAACCCAGTTTCATCCCTGTTACACGCCCACATCATGAATACAACTAACAAGAGTAGGTGAAAATGGTGAGTTAGATATAGAAACTTCCATTTGTGTAAATGGTTGCATTTAACCTGTGCAGGCCTCAAACAGGAAGACTTACTTTCACCTTGAATCCACCCTCCCCTCATACCCTTAGACAGTACCTGTTTATTGTGTACACAAGCTGACAAAAGGTGGCAGTTGTCTGGGCGTGGTCACTGTCAGACACCAAGCTGTATCATTAGAAAAATGGCAGGCTTTATCTAACTGGCTGTGTGATTCCAGTTTGATGGTTACCTGCACAAGAGCTCCTACATATAAACATAGGAAATGAGCATTGTTGTTGTGCAAATTATGAGCAGTTTTAGAAGAGGACAAGTATACAGTAATAGTAATTATCAGAGCTTGTCTGATCATGTTTGGAACCGCAGAGAGGTGGCTTTCATCACACTGACTGCTAGAAAGTTACAACAGTCATGGGAAAGAACTTAAAGTCGGTGTTCCCTGCCTTTCATTTGTAGTTGAAAATTCCTTCCTTCAGTATCCATTCACAGATGTTTGGTTAAAGAAAAAGTCTGGCAATCCTGACCAATCCCATGAATAGTGTCTGAATTCTGGTTTGATTGGTTCATACTAAAAATGAAAATCTTTAAAAAAAAAAAAAAAAAAAAAAAAAACAGGTAACAAATATATATTTTCTTTTTTAAAAATAAAATTCTAAAACAGCTGGTTTTAGCAAACATTACTCAAACTGGAGGAAATTGTCTTGGGGACTAGTTTCAGCAGAAACACCAAACCACATTTGGTGCTCTAGTGAATATTTCCCGCAGCAAGAGGATGTGTGTGGGATTGAGTCAAAATAATACAGCGTGTGGAACATGTCACCCAGTGCACTGGTGTGGGTCACTGATGTGTTTTTAATAGTTTTAGACAAGAATGGAGCTCTACATCAGGCTTTGGTTACACACACGATACATCTGTTTATAGAATCAATTCATTGTTGGGTCTGCACATGAGATTAACGCACAACAAATACAGATTATAACCAGATTTACCCTTTAAATCCAGGATATGATTGAAATAAATTTAAACTTTAAAAGCCTGTTGTCATAGAAACAGGCAATAGTTCAGATGATAATAGTTCAGATGTGCACACTTAAAGATAGTTTTCGCTGAAAGACATTTATAGTGTAAATCGAATGCATGAAAAGTGAATGAACTAGTTATTTAAGGTATGCCTATTTTCTCACCTCTGCATTTAGGTTTTAGAAAGTTACAATAATTGGTGGACGTAGCCCTCCCAATTCTGTTAGATGATCCAGCAACCACTTAGTTTGATGAGATGATGAGAAGATCAGACTTGGTTGTGACCCAGGGGGTCAGGTCTTTCATGATGGCGTCACATAGAGCCGGTCAGCACATTTGACCCCTCTTGTCCTTGAGATGATATTTAAAGGTCAAAACCCCCATGTGCATAATCCTGGCCAATCACACCTACAACCACATGTTTACATTCAAACAAATGTACACAGCTCAAGAAACTTAGATGGCAGCACATTGCTGAGCGATTTCACACATGCATGCATGAGCACACACATTACACACAGCTCACACAGCCCGACAAGAATGTGAAGTCGTAGGATCTATACGCGTCTATGTTGTCAGCATGTGTGTGTGTGTTTTTGAGTGCATGTGTGTGTGTACTGGGAGGGTGAGGGGCAGGTTGGTGGCAGTTCTTGTCATTTTTTTTACGAATCAAATTTAAAACTTTTGAAATTAAATTCAGTCATTTGTTGTGTCGAGGCATGGTCATGTACTACAGGGTAACGCAACATAAATGAAAAGCCTTTTATTTGGAGCTCAGATAGAAAATTGGGTCATGGTGTGGGCCCTGGCACTAGTAGCAGAAATGCCCTTGGAGCTGGCTTTAGAGAGGGTTAGAGGCTGTAGAAGGCAGGATATATATACGGGTTTCAACTATGTGTATACTTGGCAATGCTGTGTAACTAGAGCTTATTATCCCTGTGGTGTGAAGGGGTAGATGTGGGGAGGGGTTCACTGCATACAACAACACAGGACACCCACCAAGTTGTACTGGGAGCAGATACAACTGTGAGTCAAATGAACTCTGTTCTGTTAGTAAAAGGGATGAAATGATGGCTTTGTTTATGCCATAATGACTGTTTTAGAGGAGCCGGCTTCATTCAGAATTGTAGGTTGGTGCACTGTAATCTGCCATTCTGTGTGTGTATCTTGTAATTGTTGGCATGCAGTGACTAAACCTGAACAGTCATGCTGAATTACAAGTCTTTAGCTACACATGAAGATCCATTAGACCTGAAAAAGAAAAACTTAGATTTACAGTAGCTCTCCTGCTCTTTCAAACCAAAAAAGATGTAAACCATCACCTAAAAAGGTTGATAACCAGCAGGATGTATGCTATTTACTTTTTCTCAATTAGTCATCTTATCAAACACAGCAACGGTGGCATCAAGGCAAGTAGATATGTAATCTCACTACATCCTACTCTAGATTGAAGTTTGTAAGATAAGGACAAATCTGGACTGAAGTCCAAAACCTACCATCCAGTTTCTACCGGTGTGACACTGAAGTTGAAACTTAGATATAATGTGTAAAGTAATGTTGTTATAAAGTTGAAACCTCCCTGTTTCACCTCAGGGAACTGTCCCGGAAATGCCTCTAACTGACAGACACCAGGTTCCACAGGAAAAGTTTGACTGGCTTATGTCCCTCTGTGCCCCGTGACACTGTAAAAACCCAGGAGATGCATGTATTCCTGGAATAACTCAGGCTGGTGTCACTGTACTTATCTGCACTCAGTATTCATGACAAGTGGCTGATAGATCACTAGAAATACTCATGTACCCACGGGTGCTGTCGGGGAATCTGGGATGAGGAATGGAGGTGTGATGGCTCAATGGAGGTTTGGGGGGGTGTGAGTGATTCTGGAGGCTCACTGCTGGATAAATATTTACTGTGTGAGAGCTGTTGAGTATTTTTGTCAGGAGCCCCAAAATTTCTAACTCCTGACTGACACGCAAGATTCATTGTTATCAAATGGATCTATATCAGGCTAGATCAAGACTGGATTATGAACTGTGCAAAGCGAGCAACTGCTCCTGACACCCAGAGACACACCACAGATCCACTGTTTGTTATTTGTGTCGTAAATGCAATTAATGCAGTCCTGGGATGGATAGGTAGATAGATAGATATGTACTGTATATGTATACACTATGTATTTGAATCATGTGTGACATATTTTGAGACTACTTAGAATACTGTTTTGAATTGTGATTCTGTTCAAACTCTGGAGGTCAGGGCGGACAGAGGTCTGGGCTCTACTATAGTACCTGAGGACAATTAATAACTTTCTACCTACACAGACATATCTGCAAAGCTCAGCCCAGATACAGTATGTATTATGCTGAATGTCCGTCTCTATAGGCAGTCTGTCCGTCTTCCTGACGTCAGAACAACGCATGGCTTGTCCGCTCCGTAATTGGCCCGTACTGCTCCTCCCTCCTGCAAGGTAACTTGTGGAGAGTTTCGGGCGGAGTCGACGACAAACGGTTTATATTGGGGAGCATTCCTGCGGACCGAGCTGGGTGCCTCTGCGACGGCTCAGTGTTTGGCTACTACACGGAGGAGTCCGCTGAAGCACTAACGGAACACCTTTACCGGGACTAAATCAAAATGCCTTCAAATAAAGATGACGGCGGATGGAAGAAGCTTCTGTGGGATTCGGAGAAAGGAGAGGTGCTCGGACGCACAGGAGGCAGCTGGTGTAAGTATGGTCGTTAATTGCCCGGGTGTTCGTGGTAAAATGGTAATACGGTAAGCGCGCGCTCGTTGTATGAGCGCGCGCCGGTTGCCTCGTGTTTCATACCACCTGTTTGATTCGACTGCTGCATCCATGAGCAGCCGGCACGACTCATCATTGCGTCATTTCAATTAATATATCTCCCAAGTTTGACTTTATTCCCATGCCCCCAACCTGACCTCGGAAACGCACAGCCTCCCACGCGAGTTGGGTTTAGTTTGAGAAAAATGCTTCGTGACGGTAAAACAAAGGCATGGTATGTGTGGTTTTGTTAATTGTAGTAGTGGAATTCTAAGTTCTCACTGTGCATTCAGAGGAGCGCAGCCGCCGCTGCGGCGCGGCGCAGTGCGGTGCGGTGTGCGGTACAGGCGGCGGAAAGCGAGCCGATGATTGTACCTCCAGACACATTGGCTGTTTGTTGTTGGGGGAAACGTCAAGTTGTCTTTTAGCAGTTTAGGAATGGGTACTCAAAGGGTTAAAAATGCATCATAGTCCAAGGTGAGTCAAGGTGATATGGCCTGCTCGGGAAATGGAGAGAGGACTATCGATCCGTGTCAGGTTCCTGTGATCAGATGTCACTGTAATCTAACGAACAATACAACTGATTAACTTGTTCGACCTTTCTTCTCCTGTTTCTCTGGCAGCGGCAGTGCGCATGTCCTTGTGCCTCCTCTCAATGTCACACAGCTCCTCCAGTCTTATTTAGACTCGAACACCTGGGTAGAAATACTATTGCAGTGACAAAGTCTGCTGAGCTTAGATCAGTGCTGAGGACACCGACACACAGCCCGGCTGCTGCAGGAGCTCCAGCGGAGTGAGGCTGATGTGTGCAGCTCAGGGGCTCATATTTGTCCTTCTGAGGTCATCTAAAAATGCTGATGCATTTGGGAAGTGTGCCATGCGCAGTTCAGTGTTGAAGGTTGTGATGAAAGGACATCTGGGATGACAGGGAACACACAACGAATGAGTTAGAACCACAATAAATCAGTTTTTCCTCGTTTCTGCAGTTTTACTTGCCAGAATACAAGGAGCGGAATGTAAATCAACCTTATGCAGTGGCTCATCTCCAGTTGAGATAAGCTGTTAGATATCTAGGAATGTGAGGCGTACAATGGCCAGAGGACACAAACTTTGATCGTATGTCTTTGTGTCTAACAAGCTCAAATAATGTGTCATTTATTAATGGGTTCAGGCTGTTGTGACCTTTTGACATTGCTTCATGCAGCAAAAAGGACAGACAGGATGAATGTATAGCTTGCTAGCTGCAAGGCTGACGTCAGACGAGCTTTATATATAGCTTTGGGGTACAGGTAATGGATTTTTAATGCTTGGTTACCTTTAATTCTACAGTGCCTTCATGCTAGAAATTGATTACAGTGAGGACCCTACAGTGCCATGAATAATTACTAACTTGCACAGGCTTCACAGTTGAATTCCTGTAAATCTGTAAAGACAATGGCTGCCACTGTTGTATTTTATGTATGAATGCTGGCTTTGTAGTTCCTCACATCCTGTTATGATGTATGTGTGTCAGATGTCAGTAGAGCTGGAGTGGCGGTAAGAAACACTGTAGAAGAGGTTTGAGATGATAGGGATGACTTTTGAAAAATGTATTTATATTCAACAACATGATGTATTAAAATGTCATTGTGGCATTAGTACCGGTATCAAAGTGTTTGATCCATTGAAGTGCTGATGAATGAAATGTCACTGGAGTTTGTGACATTGAACATGACTGTTCTGGTTAACAGAAAGGACAGAGAGGGGAAACGCATCTCTACAAAGGAGTCGTTTATTAAGTACAAATGTAAAATGACTGGTTGAAAAGTATGAACCTGCTAAAAAGTCATATTTAATAGAGTAAGCGTCTGCAGCAGGTCTCACCTTGAAGATAGAACTGTCAGCTATGCACATCCGCACACTGCAGTTCTTTTATTCATTTGTCACTACAGCTCTGTCATTTTACATGAGGACAGTGAGTGAATAGCTTTTTTTGTTCTGCTACAAATTCTGGATTGGATTGAGGTCTGAACTGACTTATTGTTCTGCAGAAGCTTTGGCTCCATGCTTGGGTCAGTGCTGCAGGAGTACTTGAGTATTTCCTCCCAGGATTCATCCATGTATTTTTTTTTTCTGCATTCTTTTGTCCCCCTCCACCTCTCAGAGCACCATCCCCACAGCATGATGCTTTCACCAGCATGCATCCTGTTGGGGATGGTGTGTTTCCCCTGATTTTGTGACGTTTAGCATAAACCAATCATAGCTCTAGCTCAATGGCCAAAATGTAATTATTTATGGTCTAATAAGAACATAAAATGTTCTGCCACTTTGTCTCAGTCTCCTACTTGCTGAGATGTCATGAGGTTCTTCTTCTTACCAGTAGCTTTCTCCTGTTAGAACAGTAGTGGTCTCACCTCTCAGTCATGGAGTCGTGGAGCTCCTGCAGAGTGTCCACAGGCTTCTTGGTGACCTCTCTCACTAGTGCTCCACTCACTCAGACACTGAACTCACAAACTCAGCTGTCACACCTTAATTACACAAAGCTGATCTGCAACATTTAATGTGACTTCTAAAACAACTGACTGATGTCTAGACTATTTGTTATATTTGTTTCCATTCGACATTAACACATTTATTTGCTCAACAGTGTAAAAAATCCCAATGACATCTACTGTGATTCAGTGTTGTACAACAAAAAGAAACATGATAGTAAAAGTCTAACGTGCTGACTGTCTTTTTCTAGACGCTATGTGTCGGGAACAGTTTTATCAGTTACCTCGCTGTTGCCCAACAGTAATGTTGGTCTTGTAAAGTTGACCCGTTACAGTATGAATGCCTCAATCTTTGCTCTGCTGCAGAGCCGTTTTGACAGCTCTTAACACTGAAAACAAATGATTCACGCACTGTGCACTCTAGAGATTATATTGATAATGTTATCGCTTATCTGCTTTTTTAGTGCTATGCTATTATGATCACGCTGTTTTATTGTTTTAATGGTACCAAGCTAAGTGAGATCTTAAAGAACAAAAGAAGGCTTTCAACATAGGAGTTTTATTTGATGCAATTTATAACAGTGAGATTCAGTTCATAGCATTGAATATCAAATGGTTTATTTTGTGACTTTTGCATACTGATTTCAGTTCAGGCATATAGCCCAGCCTTGACCTTCCATCTCTGACTGTACAGCTGTAGTGACCCTTTCTTTTTTTTTTTTTTTTTTCTCCTCCGCAGTCAAAATTATAGTATTCTACATCATTTTCTATGGCTGCCTGGCTGGGATCTTCATCGGCACCATACAAGCCATGCTGCTCACCCTCAGCAACTACAAACCCACCTGGCAGGACAGAGTTGCACCCCCTGGTAAGAACTGACACCCACTTCCTGTCTGTTAGGATACCAGCATGCACACAGAACAGAAGAAAGACACTGGAGAGTGATAGTCAAATTATACAGATAAAGTAGTAAATGGGGTCATGATATTATGAAGATGATTAATAATAATAATAATAATAATAATAATAATAATAATAATAATAATAATAAACCTCTTGGTGTTTATTCTGTGGATCTTAGGCTGCCTTATCAGTAACCTTGTTGACATGAGTCACATAGTTTTGCATGACAGGCTCAGGATGGAGACGTGTTTAAAGCACTGTGGTGAAGTGACTGTATTATTATGTGTGATGGTGAGTTCTAAACAAGGCCTGTTCTGGGATGTCATATCTGTCTTTGGCAACAAATATACAAAATGACACACATGCAAAGTCAGATTATGGGATATGATCGACAACATAACATGAAGATGTGATGCTGACATGGTCATGTGTGTACATCCTGCTGCTGTTATTTCTCTTTTTTAGGTGAGTTAGTTTAGCAGGTGAGGATAAACTTCTGTTGGTTTCTGTCTGCCTGAGCTCTGCAGGACGTAACTGCTCCATCTGATCAGCAGTGATAAACAGACGAGTGATTTTAATTAACTTTCACTTTAGCGTGAAGATGATGTTTACATTTTTTTATCTTTTATCTCTATCTTTGACAAAGGAGACTTGATGCAAAGAGACACCTGCACAGACAGCAATCATGAACCAGGATACGGTGTTAACATGCCACAGTGTCACTGATTCTGATTCTCTGGAATGAGAACCCGGGAGATGTTGTTTGTTTGTTTGTTTGTTTGTTTGTTTGTTTGTTTGTTTGTTTGTTTGTTTGTTTTTCTTTAAGGACCAGAGTGTAGTATTTAGTGTCATCTAGCTGTGAAGTTGCAGATTGCAACCAACTGAATACCCTCCCCTCACCCTCCCCTTTCAAGTGTGTAGGAGAACCTACGGTGGCTGCTACCTTAACGTAAAAACGTGAAAGGTCCTCTCTAGAGCCAGTGTTTGGTTTGTCTGTTCTGGGCTACTGTAGAAACATGGCGGTGCAACATGGCGGGCTCCATGGAAGAGGACCCGCTCCCTATGTAGATATAAAGGTCTCATTTTAAGCTAACGAAAACACAAGTCTTATTTTCAGGCGATACACTAATGAAAACATTATTATGAATATTATATTCCATTTCTGCCAATAGATCCCTCTAAATCCTACACACTCTTTAAGTAAAAATGCCAAACCTTTGCTGGTTCTAGTGAGGATTTGCTGCTTTTCTCACATACAATACAGCACAAATACATGATCAGAAGATCAATATCTGTGGGTCTGTTGGTCAGACCAGACAAAACAAAAGATTTCAAGATGTCGTCTCAGACTTTGGGAAATTCTGACTAATTCTCACTATTTTCTGACATTTTATAGACAAAACAATACATTGATTAATCAAGAAATAATTTTAAAGATCAATTGATAATGAAATGAATCATTTGTTGCAGCCCAAGCACACACACAAATACATAAACATGGCTCTCCAAAAAATCTGCTTTATGAGTTGCTGGTACATGTGCTCAGCATGGCCTCAGATAACATGGCTGCATATTGTTTTGGAAATGCAACACTTGATATATCCACATATCGTGGTCCCAGTGCACTACCTGCACTGCCAGCAGCCCCCCCCCCCCCCCCACAAACACACCACAGCCTGCCTTCCGTAGTGGGGAAGGTCGGCTGGAGTTTACCAGGCCAAACTGAGCATGTGCAGTATACAGATCTGAACAGGAAGGAAGCCGGTAGCAGTCTGCGAGTGTGTCTCACAGTTCACCACAACACCAGTAAGGGTGAAATAAGAGGTGTATCTCAGCACTGTGTCATCTGAGGTCATCCACATTGAGTTGAGTCGAGGAAATCTAATGATGAGTGATCTGATCTCTAGTCAGCTGACTGGTGTTGACACAGTGTTTTAAACATTCAGCTAATAGATGAAGTTAAAGCAACACAGATCAGGAGTTGAAATGAGCTGTCTGATGTGTCTTTGGTTATAGGACCGGTCTGAAATTTAAGAACCACTCAGTTGTTGTTGTTTTTTTCCCAGAGTCACAAGAGCTCTATCAGTTTCATCTGTGTGTTCAGTTCAGAGATGCTGAAGGTCCAGACCATATTCAGCAGACCTTAGCACAAAGACTGGAAGCAGGAGGAAACATTATCTGTATCCTGGACATACAGACATGAAACTGATATTGAACTTCTTATCTGAATCTGCACACATTTGCAAAAATGTTCATTTCCCACATAGTCAGGAACATGGTGTCTCTGAATGTGTCGTAACTTTGAGACTCAAATGTCACATTTTCACTCTTTGAAAGCATGTGTGATTTTTCTGCTCTTATTCAAGAGTTCATTTATTCACTATTTTCTTTTTTTTAATTTCTTTGGCTGTGCAGTTTTCACATCACTGATGATGATGATGATGATCAAAGGCACTAAAATGTAAAACATGAGAGTTGACATGCGGTCAGTTAACAGAGCTGCTCAGCAGGCGTGTTGGACTGTAACTGGACAGAGACCATAAATAATGAAGCATCACTGTTGATAACAAGCGACTGACCTGTCGTCTCTGCAGGCCTTACACACACCCCACAACCTGACAAAGGTGAAGTGTCCTTCAGCCTCAACGACATGGAGACCTTCCTGCCTTACACCAAAGCCTTGAAGGATTTCCTAGCCAAGTATGACGATGAAATCCAGCGGGACCAGATGAAATTTGAGGACTGTGGAGGTAGGTTTCATTTCATTGGCTCTTCTTTCCCTGTCGAAAGTTCCAGAGTTGAACAGCTGCTTCCAAACGCAGACAGAGCTTCAACACTTCAATGAAGTTGTATGATGCTACAGAGTAAAACATGAAATTGGTTATTGCTGTAACATTGCAAACATCTTGAATCTAAACCTGATTATTAAAAAGAATAAGAACACTGGCCTACTTGGAATTTTGCATAAACACACATCAGTGGTAAGAGAAGCTTCCATGTGTGACAGGTGATCAGACGCTTTAAATGTTGAATCCCGACCTGCGTTAATGTGCACTTCCTCTCCAGATGAACCCGCTGAGTACAAGAACAGGGGTGACTTGGAGAGCGACGTGGGCATCAGGAAGGCCTGCCGTTTCTCCAGGGCCCTGCTGGGACCTTGCTCCGGCCTCACTGACCGCGAGTTTGGTTTCAAGGAGGGCAAGCCCTGCCTGATTGTAAAGCTCAACAGGATTGTCAACTTCTATCCAAGGGTAATTAATCATTATAGCATTTATCATGTGTTTTCCTCTTGGTTCGGTTTCTTTTCACACAAAGAATTCAAGCAAACCAGAACCATAAGAATGGCTACATGTTAGCTTACGTGTCCCTGCAAGGCCTTTAAAGGACCAGTGTGTAAGATTTAGTGGCATCTGGCAGTGAGGTTGCAGAATACCCCTCCCCCTCCCCGTCCAAGCATGTAGGAGAACCTAGGGTGGCCGCAAAACTCCCGAAAAATACTAAAGGCTCTCTAGTGACAGTGTTTAGTTTGTCTGTTCTGCCATGTAGAAACATGGCGGTGCAACATGGCGGCCTCCATGGAAGAGGACCCGCTCTCTATGAGATATAAAAGGCTCATTCTAAGGTAACAAAAACGCAACGATTCTTATTTTTATAGGATTATACACTAATTAAAACATATTTATGATTATTATATTCCATTTCTGCTAGATGCCACTAAATTCTACATGCTGCACCTTTTTTTTTAAGGATTTGTGTTTGAATACAAGGCCCAGTTCACCTCTTAACTTGTGTTCTTTGTTCAGCCTCCTACCTCTAATGAAAGTATCCCTGAAGAGGCTCATCCCAAGGTGCAGCCCAATGTGATCCCCATCTTCTGCACCAGCAAGGTACATGCACGTTTTTTTTTACTTTATTCTCCATATAACAAACATGCTCAGATCTAAAAATGAGTTTTGTACTTGATACATTCGTCTCTATTCATTTCTGCAGAAAGAGGAGGATGCTGGTAAGATTGGTGAGATTAAGTACTACGGCTTCGGCGGTGGCTTCCCCCTGCAGTATTACCCCTACTACGGCAAGCTGCTCCACCCTCAGTACCTGCAGCCGCTGGTGGCGCTGCAGTTCACCAACCTGACCCTGAACACTGAACTGCGCATCGAATGCAAAGTGTTCGGAGACAACATCAACTACAGCGAGAAGGACCGCTACCAGGGACGCTTTGACGTCAAGATCCAGGTTAACAGTTTATGACCGTCATCAGGACCGTAGCACTTTCCCTGACCGCCCCTCCTCCCTTCTACCCCCTTTTTGTCCTTAACGAATACCAATATAACGTAGGAGATAAGTGGGGGGGGTAGGCTTTAGCGGTTAAGTCAATCACAACTAGTCTTGAATGAATGAATAAATTAAACAAAAAACCCGATAAGGGACAGATGTGTAATCTGTCTGCTTTCATCACTAGCTTCTACACTTCTGTCTAGCGTTAGAATGTAATTTAGAGGAAAAGTAGCAATGGGCCTAATAAAAAAAAAAAGAAATATTTATTCTGCTGTAAATGAAGACTTTTCCACAAGCCATGGGACATTGTTCATTGATGACTGTAAAGTGTAATTCCATCTCTGACGCGTGCAAGCTCCGTTGTCCCCTCTGCATATCGCTGCCTCGTGTGGTTTCAGTATATATTTTTGGAGTGTGCAGTAGTCGCAAAACCCGGTCCTTCCAAACCATGCTGTTCCTCATTTTCTAATGTGAGCAAGCTTTAGCAGTTGTAGGCACGTGTGTGTTGGGCATAAACACACACACACTCACACACTCACACTTACTGATTTGAAATAGTTTGACATGGTTACACTCTGCTGATCTGTGTAATAAAAAGGCTGCACTCCAGGGAACTTCTTTCCTCTTTTTATTTGTCTTTTACATCTGATCACGGGAGACTTTTTACTTTTCCTCTTTCCTTTTTGTGCTTTGTTAAATCACTTAAATGTTTGAAGGGGTTTTATTACTTGGTTTCATGCCTTTTACTTTTGATTTTGCCTTGAATGTAGAGTTGTGTGTCCAGCCTGTTAGACACTTTGGCCTTGTGTAAGGGTGACGGTGCTAACTCGTTTTTAAAGATTTTTTTTTTTTTTTTTTTTTTTTTTCTGGATTCATCACAGCACTGTGGTGTAACTCTCTGAATGTTTTTACCATTAAACATGGTGGAAGAATTTTATATTTATGCAGTTGTACATTTTGTTTCTTTGCAGAATATTGTAATGTATAAATGCAATACCAAAGTGACGAGCTGAAGAGAGTCTTTATCAGAAGCAATGCAGTACTCGTTTTTAGGATTTCATCATGTTAAGTGCTAAAGTCAATGTCTCGCCTTGGCAACCTTTCAGTGGTTAACTTGATTTGTGTTTTGGCCATGAATGTAGTTAGGTGTAGAGTGAATAGGCAACAGACAGTTTAATTCCACATTGACTTGATGTTCATGCATTTCAAAAAAAGATAAGAGTTCTCAGAGAGCTCAGTGGCTTTAGATGACTAATGATGTTGGCAATATTCCATAGGATCTCATGTTGATGTAAATCACTCAACTTGAACTTAAACATCCGTCAACCTCCCATCAGCTCATCCACCTTTGTCATTTAATCAAAGAGAAACAAATAAAATCATAATGGACCTTTCTCTTGTGTGTTCTTTGTCTTTCATATTGTGAAATTTCACAATAATACACCTGAACTACAGTATGTGTTATGAAATGTGTTTATCCAGAATTCTGCAGGGTTCTTTAGGCTGTGTCTGAAATGACTCACTATTGTATAGTGCACTATAGCTACTGTCTGCTATTGTATTGAAGTGCCTCAGGTCTGAGTGTAAATATATGCTCTACAAAGTCAGTAGTGGAAGAAGTATTCAGATCCTTTACTTAAGTAAAAGTACCAATACAGCACTGTAGAAATATTCCATTACAAGTTAAAGTCCTGTATGAAAATCCTACATAATACTTATGTACTTTTACATAAGTATTATGAGCTTGATATAGTTAAAGTATTGCAGTAAAAGTAGTGGTTTGGTCCCTCTGACTGATATATTATTATATATGACATCATTAGATTATTAATAGTGAAGCATCAGTGTTAGAGCAGCATGTTACTGTTGTAGCTGCTGGAGGTGGAGCTAGTTTACACTACTTTATATACAGTTAGCTAGTTTAGTCCAGTGGTTCCCAACCTAGGGGTCGGGCCCCTCCAAAGGGTCAGCAGATAAATCTGGGGGGTGGTGAGATGATTAATGGGAGAGGAAAGAAGAAAAAACAAAGTTCTGATACACAAATCTGTTTTCAGTTTTTAGACTTTTTCTCTAATCTTTGATTTTTGCTGAAATATTGGATCATTTGAACATTTATTGAAATGAAAGCATGTGAGAAGTTTAGAGGGAAAAATCACTATTTGGTGGAGCTGTTAACAACTCACAGACATGTGAAATGTGACCCCGACTACACACTGCTTTTTGTAAGACGTCAAAAGACAAAAAGGTTGGAAACCACTGGTTTCATCTTTAACAATGTGTTGTATTTTAAAAGCTTGTTATATTATCCATTGAGTCAAATCTTCATCTGAAAAGTAACTAAAGCTGTCAAATAAATGTAGTGGAGTAGAAAGTACAGTATTTCCCTCTGAAATGTAGTGGAGTGGAAGTATAAAGTAGCATCACATGGAAATACTCAAGTAAAGTACAAGTACCATGAAATTGTACTGAAGAACAGTAATTAAGTTCATGTACTGAGGTACCTTTCACCACTGCTGAAATGGAACTTGAATGGGCTGGAGTTTGGGAAAAACAAAACATGAAAATCACTGGACTGTGTTAATTCCAGATCTGAACCAACTGGAAAAACTTGGATTTAAACTTGATTAGCTCCAAACTGGAACACTAAACCTTCCACTGGCTGCAACTGTCTTAAAGAGCACACGACTTTAAAAATAAAACTGACTGGGACTAGCAAACCATAGGACAAACTCACTAAGCACCTCTGGCTCATTCAGTAACATTCAACGAGTATAATTTCATAAACAGTAACTACATGTACTCAAAGTCAAAAGTAAGTAGACTTTTTGGCTGCTCCAGTGGCAGGTACAGTTACAGTTATAGCAAGATATCCTATTATCTGGGTTACTGAGAATCTTCACAGACAAATCTGATCAAGCCATACGTGTTAGTATGGTTGTGTGATTGTGTTTTTATTGGCTGACTAAACATCTGTTCCTCATGTTTATTAGATTGTTAAATCTAATAAACATGACATGCATTACTCTGCTTGGAACAATGTGTGTCTAATATGGTTTTTCCACAAAAAAAAAGTCTAATTACATCACACATTAAAATCACATTAAAATCCTTAAAATGGCATGTACTCCTTCTCCCTCATTAAAAATTCCAGAATCTATAAATATGTAAATATATTTCATCTCAGAAGTTACTTAACTGCTGGACACATGATGTCTCCTTCTATGTGCACTGGATGCTTCAAGTTTCCACATCACACTTATGTAAATTGCACACTAAACCAGGATTGGCTTCAAAACTAGTTGTGTCATGCTCGTATAGCTCCACATTTTCAATGATCACAGGGAAACTTTCCACTTTCAGCAGATGAATGTGAAAACAAACTTTGAACATAAGTTATTCTGCACAGTGAAGCCCAAATATCCAACTGTAGGAACAAGAAGAAAAAAACATTTTATGAGCGGAGAGGGGCTTTTAAACTAAATTCTAGTAAAAATTCAGAGTTTTGTAACCATTCAAATTATATGTAAGGTGGACTGCAAATCATAGATTCAACACCCAGTCACGGTCATTTGAGAATGTTGAGTTTTCATGATGGCCAAAGACCTGCGCTAGGAGGTACCCTGGCAGATCTCCAACCATCACAGAGCTAACACAGATAGGCAGTCTCTGTGTCACTCCTACGCTAAAGTCAAGTTTTAGGCAGCGTGCAATTGATTAACAGAGGGAGTACAGGAAGGCTGTCTAAATCAAAAACTTAAGTCAGTATGCAAAAGCCTTCAAAGAGCTCTGACCTCATCCAACAGCTTTGGAATGAACTGGAACACCGGCTATGAGCCAGATCTTATCACCCATCACCAGAGTTGGACCTCATTATTGCTCATGTGGTTGAATGGGAGTGAATCCCTACAGCCAGATTCCAACATCTGGTGGAAAGCCTGAAACCAGAAGAGTGGAGGCTGTTCTAGCAGATTACTGCCTGTGGTATCAGAATGACACGCTCAATTATAACGTGACTGTAATATTTTTGGTGTCCATATATTTTTGTCCATATAGTGTTGATACATGCAGGATGATACAGGAGAAGCTTATGGTACTGGCACTCATTTGAGTCGGGCAATGACATCTATTACTCGTTCACTTTTTTAGTTTTTCATCTGGCTACTTCAGTGTCTCTGGGACAATGGTAAGTTAAAAAACTATTTTATATTGTTTATGTGACAGTTGTCATACATTCACAGTTTTTCCAAGTCTGTCTTAAAGCAACAGTCAGGAGCCCAAATGGACATTGAAACATGTTTTTCTTTCTGTAATCATTCCTCTTGTTCATACTGACCATTAGAAGATCCCTTCATAATGGGACAAAATCCACAGTCCTCCTTCTGTGCAAACATGTATTTAAAAGTTTGCCTGAAGCTTATATGAAGCCTCAGCGTCCAAATGACTCAAATCAAGTAGATATCTTTCAAAGTTACAGTCTTTTTAGTGCCAAAGTCCCTCTTTTTGTTACTATACTTCCACCGCAGCTCAACAGGGAAACACTGTCCGAGGAAACACAAAGAGGAAATTTAATGCTAAAAAGACTGTAAATGTGGCAGATATCCACTTGATATGACTAACTCAGACTGCTGAAGCCTCATACAACCCCTCACTCTTTTCTTACTTTACTTGAGAGATGAATGAATGAGCTGTTGTTGGCTCAGGAGGAGGAGCAGTGTGACTGGATGATTTCTGTTACCATTCACTCATTCAGTTCTCAGTCTGCAGGCCAGGGGGAAGCTGCTGGATCAGTTGCAGACACATGGCTCTGTAATTACAGGAGGTAGAAACTGTGTAGTAGCTAACAGAGGGATGTTGTCTCATGGCGGGCTGGATAAGGATCCTATCACCAGAGAGCAGGTATTAAGTCACCTGGAGCTACAAGGGCCAACAGAGACAGCCAAGTAGGCAGACAGCAAGCCAATCAGCAGCTGCTCAATAAACCAGGTTTTGTGTATGACTGTTACCATGGAGGTTGTGTTTTCAACCCCATTTTCTGTTTGTTGGGGTATTGGTTGAAACATGACCTGGGGTTTGCTTTTTTGCTTTTAGTTTTATGGATGTCATAATTTATCATCCATATGTTAATAAGCACACAGTAAAACAGATTACAGCACCCACAAATAAATCAAAACATCCATTTTAATCCATACCTACCTTCTAAAAAACTCCACCAACAATAATGATGAAACGCCAATATATCCAGCCAACATTTCTGAATAGTTTAGCCATGCTCAGCTCTTTAAAGTCTTTATAAAGAGAGGAGATAGTAGCACCAATAATAATTTAAGAATGAAGGGAGAAAAGTACGCTGAAATATTAGATTCACATGTGAAATGTAGAAACCAATCAATGGTGGATAAATTTGTTATTTTGTTATTTTGAGTCTTAGGCATATGTGTGCTGTTAAAATCTCATGGGAGCAAAGGATATAAGGATATACCTATAGAAGTCTCCAACCGTCCATGAGCCTGACAGTGGTGGAAAGTAATTAAGTACATTTACTCAAGTACTTTAGTTCAATTTTGAATATTTGTATTGTACATTAGTGTTTCCATTTGATGCTACTTTCTACTTCCACCACTACATTTCAGAGTGAAATATTGTACTTTCTACTTCACTACATTTATTTGACAGCTTTAGTTACTTTTCAGATGAAGATTTGACACGATGGATAATATAACAAGCTTTTAAAATACAACACATTGTTAAAGATGAAACCAGTGGTTTCCAACCTTTTTGGCTTTTGACGTCTTACAAAAAGCAGTGTGTAGTCAGGGTCACATTTCACATGTCTATGAGTTGTTAACAGCTCCACCAAATAGTGATTTTTCCCTCTAAACTTCTCACATGCTTTCATTTCAATAAATGTTCAAATGATCCAATATTTCAGCAAAAATCAAAGATCAGAGAAAAAGCCTAAAAACTGGAAACAGATTTGTGTATCAGAACTTTGTTTTTTCTTCTTTCCTCTCCCATTAATCATCTCACCACCCCTCAGATTTATCTGCTGACCCTTTGGAGGGGCCCGACCCCTAGGTTGGGAACCACTGGACTAAACTAGCTAACTGTACATAAAGAAGTTGAAACTAGCTCCACCTCAAGCAGCTACAACAGTAACATGCTGCTCTAACACTGATGCTTCACTATTAATAATCTAATGATGTCATATATAATAATATATCAGTCAGAGGGACCAAACCACTACTTTTACTGTAAGACTTTAACTACATCAAGCTCATAATACTTATGTACTTTTACTGCAATACTTTAACTTCATCAAGCTCATAATACTTATGTACTTTTACTGCAATACTTTAACTTCATCAAGCTAATAATATTTATGTACTTTTGCTTAAGTAGGTTTTTTTCATGCAGGACTTTGACTTGTAATGGAGTATTTTTACATTTCTGTATTGGTACTTTTATTCAGGTAAAAGATCTGAGTACTTCTTCCACCACTGGAGCCTGACCCGCATGGATATTTGCCATTAAGCAAGTAACTGAAAAGACAAAATCCACAATTACATGTTATTGTTTCATATATACCGTGCAAGAAAGCTGAGAGATCCTTCCACACTGATGAATGCTGTCTGAAGTTGAAAACTTAAAGTTCAGATGAAGACAGTGAGGACAGAGAGAAAGACAGTTAGGGAGACTCTGCACTGGGCCTCAGATAACAGTGAAGGAGTAGTGCGATAGCATCACACTGTCAAGACACTGTGTCTCCACTGAACACTGAGGAAAACAGTTAGGGAGGACATGAAGAACGACTTCATCATCACAATCACCTTTGACCCCCTGGGAACCCGCTGGCCCAGTCTGCTCTTATGGATAATTCATCCTGTCCACACTGCACACAGAGTCCAGCCACATGTGATGGATTGATTTCATCACACTCCATTTAAAGGCGTATGCCTTAGCTATGATGGGAATCAGATGAAGAGGAGAAGTGAAAAGATTCATTCAGATATTCCTGCAAATATAAAACTTTCTCCTAAAGACATAAACCACAACTTACAAGTAATCAACTTCCTCATCACACTAAAGTGTTTGTCAACAGTAGAGTGTTTGTACCCAGACACGTCTCTGTCTGTCTACTGTCTCTTTAATTTGCAGTTGACTATTCTCAGGGCTGAAACATGTGTATTACATGTATTACAAGATAAACCAAATACAGTAGATTCAAGATTCAGATTCAAGAGACTTTATTGCCATTTGCACAGGCCCAAGATACATGCACATGGTAATTATTGTGTGGTTCACTCACTCAGGTGTACAATTTTGTAAAATAAATTTACAATAAATTAAGTTAAATTTTAAGAGTAGCAAAGGCCAGATAGAGATTTACATTATATACAAAAAATATTTACCACACTTCTAATGAAGTGCTGGAGCAGCAGTTGGAAGGAGATATTGCACATTTAAGAAAAACATACATTGCATCGTCAATGTATAGATATTGCACCAAAGTGTAGCAGCATGTTATACCAGGATATAAATAACGGTTTTAAATAAATAACCATAAATAAACAAGCAAGGTGCCAATCACAGTTGAGGAAGAGTGTGTGCGTGTGTGTGTGTGCGTGCTCTACGAGGACACAAAAGTCTCTATGACAGTTCATCACAGCTTTTTTTTTTTTTTTTACTAAAAACAGCTGAAACTAGGTTGATGAGAATTTGAGGTGAGAGTTTGACATGCCAGAAAACCAAAACAATGAGCTAAAAGGGGTTAGAAAGCTCTGCAGAACTGTAGAGTTGGTAATAATTCTCTGTGGATTCATCACATAAACCTTTTGTGTCATTTAATTATCTGGGAAGCTCATGCGTTTATGTGTCATGGAACATTGATGCTATATTCAGAAAATGTAAATATAAAGGCACTCTATGATGACACGTCATGACACATATGCCATTCTGTCATTGATAAGCAGCTGACTTCTTTCCCCTCATGTGCTGGTTTCCAGAGGCAGCATTGAATCCCACTAATGACAAGTCTCCACCAGTTTGGTTTGCTGGTGTTCACACTGATGAGTGTGGAAATAAGCCCATGTTCACACATACCCAACATCATCAGACATCATTTTCTGTTGGTTCTCCAGAAGACTGAGATGAATTGTGTTCATGTGACAAACTGGAACTGATTGTTCCAGAGCCCTGCTTCTGATTGGTCAACACACTATGAAGTCTGTACTTTCAGTAATTTATTACTATTTTTACTAACATGGTACATGATACAAATGATTAAAGGTTGTTGTGTTTTGTGTAACACATAGTTTAACGCAGCACTTAGTTTTGCAGAGATAATAGTTTTTGCAAGTGTGAAAAATTAAAATCCAGATCAATTTTATTGCAAGTGTCAATATGTTGAAGCAATTATCCATCTATTAATCATGACAAAAGGCTGTTGGCAATAAACAAGACAGTTATAAGAATGGACCCTAACGGCAGTTAAAGAGGTATTTCACTCATGTTAAGCATCAAGATAAGTTTACTTGTCATGGTTAGTACTCAAAGAGGAGTCTGAGAAAATAACCCTCATGACATCATAGTGATGTCATGAGGGTTATCTCAGCTTGAGCTTGGACTACAAATTTATACGAGAGAAACTGAGGTACAAACCAGAGGTGTGAACTAGAACTAGAGGTGTGAATGACAGGGATGGGAGGGTTTGATGAAAAGATGCTGTTGAACTGCATTATGGGAAAAGTAGGATCCAGTGTTTTTGGAGCTTAATCATCGACTGTATATAAAGATGGTCGTCATGTCAGCTCCCCAAAGGTGAAGCCAAAACATCTCAATCTCCCCCTGGTGGCTGGCTGCAGTATAGGTCATGAATCCCGCCCCCTCGTCAAATAAAGTACAAGTCAAATAATTTTTTTCCCAAAGACGGTTTCTGTCATTTTAGGCAGTTCCTATCATGTTGATGTATGTCCGAGTGCTCGTCTTTCTGATAAGTTTGTTTTTAATTAGCTACTTGACGATATAAAGAGGGGGTGTGACGTCATGATTGACAGCTGTGACAGCCGCTCTAAAACCTCCGTCAGGCAGCGGGATGACGGCCCGTGGGACCACACCCCTTCAGCCCTCCCGACTCTACTGCGCAGACTCTGGCTCCAAATGATGTCACACAAGCAAGATGGTAGCTCCTGGAAAGGAGATATTTTGGCTTTACTTTTGCATAGCGGTAAGAGGTGGAGACGTGTCATCCATATTTATATACATACTAGTGACTAAAAGTCAGGATACTTTGACCTCTGCTGCACAGATTGTTTTTATAATGTGTCTCTTATGTCCCTCAGTTTTATGAGAGTCCTGTCACAAGGGCTGCATCAATCCAGACCCGCCATTCACCACCTGTCCACCAGATGCCCTCGGACTTTCCCACCAATTACGGTCACTTGACTCCCACATCCACCTGTTCACCTGCTGTACTAATTTCCATCCCCACCTGCCCACACACCTGCCTCTCATTATTCCATCAGTCCCTCAGTATGTAACCAGCTCTCCAGCCCTTTCCCTTTGCCAGATCGTCATTGTGTTGCTGGGTGCCTTTGCGTTTCAGCCACCTAAACCTGATACTGTTCCTGCTCCTGAAACCTGATTCTGTACCCATTGCCATCTTTCTGTTTTCTGCTACCTGCTGACTGTTTATGACCTGCCTGTCCATCTTGCCCCTCTGTAAGCCTGTTTCTTTGAACGTCCTTCTGGTAAAGTCTTTCATCTCCCTGTTCTGACCCAGTGTCTGCATTTGGGTCCTCCATCCTATAGCCTTGTATACACACCAGTGTGTCAAATTACAAAAG
The DNA here is from genome assembly GCF_910596095.1 of Thunnus maccoyii. Lineage (NCBI taxonomy): Eukaryota > Metazoa > Chordata > Actinopteri > Scombriformes > Scombridae > Thunnus > Thunnus maccoyii. The sequence goes on from NC_056556.1 coordinate 19,454,269, forward strand.
AGAACCTTTGAGGTGAGTAACACTGTGGCATATTCAACATAAACTCAACTAAAGGTCAGGCTGTATGCCCTCTCTTAATACTTAAAAACCGTTCAGAATAACCTCCCACAAAAAAAGCCAACAAAAACAAGACAAAATTAAAATTTACATTAAAAATAAAATAATGAAATAAATAATGCCAGAGCAGTGGAAATGTCTTACAGCAAACATAATATACTCATGTGAGCAATGAGAGTCAACAGGTTTACAGTTTTGGTGGCAAGATGTCATAGTAAATTCTAAAAAAAAGTAAATGAGAGAGAGAAAGGACGAGAAAAGAGGTGAATAAAGTCTGTATGTAGGCAAGTCTCCATGAAATTTCCTGAACTAAGATGCCCTCAGGAGAATAAACCTTTTAGATTTGAATGACATGACTTTTCCTTCTGTGACACCCTTAGAAAAACTTAATATGTTTAGCTCCACTACTGGTAAGGCTCTGAGAAAATCTTCAGGATGTTGTTTGTTCCATCCAGCTCTCAAGAACTGGGTGGGGATGTAAACACAGTTAATAGGGGCGGCTAGTTGGACTTTTTTTTTTTTCTTATAACACACAGATCTGTTGCATGTGTAATACACACACTCACACTCAAACGAGTAAAAAGACCACCAGGTCAGACAGAAGAAGTCCAACCCAGTGGGTTCCACTGCATCTATATGACTGGTTGCCATTGATGAATTCCTTGATACTGTCATGAAGGGGCTGCGTAAGCATACACTGAAGAAGCATCTTTAGAAACCCAAAGTTGATATATGCTTATCATGATGTTTTCATGCACTTCATAATCTACAGAATGTATCAACCCCTATAAAACTCCCCTGTCCTTCATTAATTCCATTTGTGTAGGAGCTTGGGTACAGCAGATTTGTATTAGTGGGTTCTTTTTCATCTGTCTCTGTGCTATCTTGTACATGCAAGTGGTACCACTGCATGTTTAGTCCTGGCAGATAGACAGGCACTGAGATGAGAGCTTCACTGCAGCTGCACTGTCTGATGCATCGTCACTGAGGGGAAACAGAGTAGTTGTGTGCACATCCACAAAACATCACTGGGATAGGTGCTGGATACAAAGAACAATTGAGCTAGGTACAAGGAGTACCTACTCACTGTCTTTTTTTCTGCAAGAATATTTGTCAATTACAAACGATAATGGATGTATTGTATCATTATTATTTCAAAATGTTTACAGGTTACAGAGCAGAGAGATAATAGAAAGTTAAAATCAAGTTTTGTTTGTTTCTTTACAGTCAATGAAACTTCCATGAATATAACACTGGACAACCCCTGAGATCTGTAAAATAACCTAATGGACATCTGCTCTTTGCAGGGCACATACATAGGTTAGCATTTAATTCTTAAAATGTTGTATAATATATCAGTGAAAATGTGTCTGTATGAATGGATTATGAGATGAGGGGTCCTAAATAAATGCTGTCTAAGTGTAATCTCTGAGGTAACTCATTTAAATTGGTGACATTAAGATTTGGCCCTAAGCACAGACTTATGAAAGGCCTCCTTCTTACTAGGGCACTACAAACCCCTGCATTATTCATTTAGTATCTGTTTCTATGATATTATATAGATTAACCTGAACTTAAAGTTCTCTTGTTTGTTCAAATGATTTGTTTAATGCTGGTAAAGAAGTCATTTCCAAAGCTTCCTGCCACAGCAGCTGGTATGCAAGTGTATTTTAAGTGTCACTTTACAATACAGCTAATGGCTGTAACAAAAGCCAAAATAACAATTTCACAGTCAGAATTACATAGTCAATTATAAGAGAGTGAAAATAAACAGGTTTTCAGTCTCAATGGTGTTTGCTTTCATTGATTGTATATGGTCATTTATTCAGAAAAACAATGTTTTTGCCTCCAACAAATTTATCTTTGGAATAATAAGATCCATCATCCTGTGGTCTTAGTGTTCTGTACATGGAACAATCTTAGGTCTGAGGAGCTCTGCCAGGTATGGAGACACTAATCTATGAAGAGTTTTGTAGTAATAATTAACAGCTTTACAGCCTGACTGGGATGAGTCGGTGAAATGAAGTCAGAATCGGTGTTATATGAACAATCCTCAATGCAGAAGTGCTGTTCCAAAAGCTGAACATGGTTATGTCTCTGTACGGGCCGGACGTCAACTGGCATTTTTTTGAGATGTTGCAGCAGGAGCATGCAGAGCAGTTTGGGGCTGCTAAGCTGGCAGTTGTGGGGAGTTGTAGCCTCCATACAATGCTTTCAAGTGTAGATTCACTGGTAAATAAAGAAGGTTCTTGAGGCTCTGCATAGAATTTTCCACAGCATGCCTGCAAGAAGAGAGGATTTCTGTAATCTCACTCCAAAGTCTTTGCTCGGCCTTTTTGTGGTCACCGCTGGGTCGAGAACCTCCCAGTGGTGGAGAGGGCCCTCGTCATCTGCCTGGACATGACAAAGTACGTTGAGGCAGTCACAATGAAAAAGCCAAAGTCCTTTTCATCCCGGCCAAGTTGCATTTCTTCATGGCAGTCTCACGAAGCACAACACCTTTCCTCACCAAGTACCAGACTGATGAGCCTGTGCTGCCTTTCATTGGAAACAACCTGGCTGACCTGCTGAAGATGAGGTGAATCTTTTCATTGAATTAGGAATATGATTTTTAATCTCTCCTCATTTACTGCTAGCCTATAGCACTATAGCTGAGAATGACTGAAAGATTATTTGATTTAATTTATTTAACTCTTCAAAATGATTGATTGATTTAATTTATTTGATAATGTATAAAAATAAATAATAAAGTTGTTTCACAGGAATACAGACATTTACATAGCCTACATTTAAAAAACTTTGATGATTAAAAACATAATAAAGCCAGATGACTTATTTCCAATGTGGCCCCCTAAGACAATGATGGTTATTGAGTATTGTTAACTTATTTTTATTCTCTATTAATATGTTGGGTTTTTTTGTCTTTGCAGAGTTTGTTGAGGCAATTCACCAAAGATAGAACTATTCAAGATGTCACACCTCTACAAATTGTCTAGATTCATGTCACCGACAAGCAGTCTAGGGTTCATCCGAGAGCTGTTGATATTGGCATTGGAGCAGAGGCTGCTATAAAGGTATTGTGGAGAGAATTATGTATGATCAGAGGTGTGTGTGTGTGTGTGTGTGTGTGTGTGTGTGTGTGTGTGTGTGTGTGTGTGTGTGTGTGTGTCATTCTTGTGGAAATTACTTGGCCTTTCTTCTCACTGGGTCAGCTGGCAGGAAAGAGGAAATAGAGGAGACCATTTACTTAGGCCAGCTCCTATTAACATCCTTAGGAGCACCAGCAGCAGAGTAGACCCGTTGCAGGAGAGCTTTCTGTCCTCCAGTTCAGAAAGGAATGCATGGAGGGTCTTTCTAGAATGAAGAAGAAGATTCAGGAGAAGAGCCCCTTTAATTACCTGATGGTGAGACAAATGACTTGTCTTAACCCAGCTATGATATATTCAGATCCAGACTTGTGCTAGGGCAAACTGAAGTGTCTAGGCAGAAAGTTTCTCTGAGACAAGCAGTTGGCAGGAAGAACTGCTGCCAGTACATAATTATTATTACATTATTTTTATAATTAAGTCCTGACATAGGAAACATTTAGGCATACAACTCATTATTAGATTATATTACTTTTTCATTCACTCTTTCCACAGGTGATCTGATCATCCAGGAGTTTTCACAATCACTGTCCCTGGAGGTGAAGAATGAGGAGTTCTTGTCCTTCAAGCCCATGGAGAAGTGTATGCAACACTGAAGTCACAAGCTACAAGCTGCAAGTTACAATCACAAAGATTGGTCAAACCTACAGTCAATCTGTCCAATCAGAGGACAGATGGTTCGGTTGCATTCATTCCTGTTCATCCCCTTGTAGGTCCTGAAAATAAAAATGGATGACAGTGCAGGCTCTCCCACAACCCAGGTGGGTTTAATTGTATTTGAGGATGCTAATGTGTTGTCTTGTAGTTAGTTCACTATTGTAAGGCAACAAAGCTCCAAATGCATATTTTCAAGTTCAGGAAGGCTGCTATATGTACCCAGAATAGAACAGTAATGTAGCTTTAAGATGTTAGCAAATGTCCACTAGTGTTACCAAAATAGCAGCGAGGAAATTTTCAAGCTGAAGGCAAACCAATCGCTTGGCCGTATTACATACGGTTGCTCTGCCTTAGCATGCTTGATTAAATAATGTAAGCATTGCTAGGCTAACCATTAAAACATGCTTCTGAGAAAAATTGTCCTGAGCAAGCTATTGTATCCCCAGATGGATCAGCAGTTGACATTATTGCATAACTATGATGTTGAACCTTTATTTCTAAGATTGTTCTAAATTATCCAGTCTTCCCTTGTGCCAATAAGTAAATAATTCACATTGTGTGTAGTTGCTAAATACATTCATGAGAAGCTGTGCTATTATACCAGACATATCTGTAGCTTTGGATGACCTAATAATAACATCCATTTGCTAGTAGACATGAGTTGTCATTCTCATATTTCAGATGCTGAAGGAGGCCAAAGAATACAGCTCCATCCTGAAAGTTCAGAGGGCCATGGTAATAAAATGAGTGTTATCAGGGCCTAGGATGCCACAGCTTTGATCCAGATGGCCAGATGATCCACATCAGCCTGGTTTGCAGTCTGCTGTGCCAGCCTTGACCACTCAGGAGCCATTGTAGAGACACAGATCAGTAGGAGGCATGACAATGTATGAATATGTATCACTGACTCCACTGCTGTGCAAGAGTTGATTGTTACACTTAAGTAATACATACAAAATATGCGTATTGTTCGTCCAGTTAATCCATTTGGCATGAGTGTCAGTTGTGGTCAAACTGTCAGTGCTGCTTTCTGAAAACAGAAAAGTAGCCAAGTATTTCATAACAATACAGGCTACATCTGTGTATCATTAATGTTTCCAAACACTAACTTTTCTTTTTTTTCTATTGGCATGTAACAATTCAATATGTGGATTCTTTGAGATTTTTAATTGTATTTTTTTCCAGAGGCCACAGACACAGAGGCTTGCCCCTGCATCAGATGAAGACCACCTGTGAAGTATCCACAGTCACCACATCAAATTACATATCTGCCATATTAAATTGCCCTCTAAATAGCTGTTCATTTATATTTGTGACTTTTAAGCCAGGATCCTCAGTGGCAGGATCATCAACACCCTCTGCATCGTTATCCACAGCCTCTGCTATGCTCCTGTCCACTGCTCACACTTCCACTGGACCGTTGACTCGTAGAAGCACCCACAGGGATGAATTCACCATCAGCTCTACCTGTGCCAAGAAACAGAATAAGATTAAAATGCAAACCAATCACAGCGCAGAAAATATAATCAACTTCCTGCTAATTTACTCGCTTATTGTTACCATTAACCTTACCTAAGATAACTGCTAATGCTAATTTTTGCTTATTAAGCAAGTCAGCATGAACCTGATACTATCTTTGAATTTACAATGAAGCTTCTGTAATCCCACAGGCCCTAGACTGTAGTGATGTGTGAATCATGAACGAATCATTCGAAACTCGCCTCCTTTTACTGACTTGGGAGTGACAAGTCCTCGTCTCCATTAACTCCTACCTAATATTAGTTAGTAAGTGAGAACTGCAAAGGTGTGGCACGACAGCATGTCACTATTGTGCAACTCTTATATTTTCTGTTTTTGTGGAGATGTATCAAGTTAATTACTTGATTGGGTGATTCCCCAGGCTCTGGGTGACTGACTCTCTTTAGTGAGTGACTCATACAAACTTGAGTTAGTAAAAAGAGTTGAAAATCTCATTTCTACTAGACTGTCCTAAATCCACAAAATTGACTATATACCATGAACATTAATATTCCACTATTATTCCGACTATGACAATATTCCAAATTTGATACAGGTCATGTAAACAGCATATTCCATTTGGATATTCCAAAATTAGGCCTTATTCTGATTGTACCATTTTCTGACTAACCTCTTAAAATCCACCGGGTTGCCAGCGACCCACTTAAGCCAGTTGTAAGCGGTAGCATCACACAGTAATGAGTAAAAGCTATTGGCACAATTTGGCCAACTGGAGATAACGGTTCGGGGACACCAGTGACACCACAAACTAAAAGCTGCCTAGCTCCCATAAGGTTAGGCCTAGAGGTCTGGAAAATACAGGTTGAAAAGATGTAAGAGGTATTGGTGTTCTGCATAGTTCTGGCATAAGGCATGTCCTAATTATTGTTATTCAAATATGACTCATTATAAACAAGGACCAAAAACACTTTTTTGAACCTTATTTGAACTGATGTAGTTTTGATTGTGTTTTAGCCACATGCTAAACAAACACATTTCCAGAAACTAGAAGATGTCACTTGTCAAATGAAGCCTAATACATGCATCTTGGCCTTACAGTTATTCTGTTATAAGCTTTTCCATTTGGGTGTGCCAAATAGGTTAAAATTCTATAAAAAGGGTGGATGTTAAAGGGTTAAGTGCTATTGTCTTTTTCAGAATAAGGGCAAAAATCTCTGCCCTCATCTCTCAAGCACTACTCATCACACAGCTCATAGCAACTAGCTAAGCTATTTTTTTGTTTGTATTTTCTTCCTTGGTTGTATTTTACCTTTATTGTGTTTTATTTTATCATTTTTTATAACACACTTGAATATTTAACTTTGTTCCTGGATTGTGGTTCACTGACAGCTATTGCTAGCTTGGCTTTGAATTTGTTTGTAGCCTGGTGGCTGTGGGAGTTGCCAGCTTTCATTCTCACAGTCTCAGCTAAAAGAGGGCATCTGCTGCTTGCAGGAGGAACTCAGGAACAAGGATAAACTTATTTTAAGTCTTATAACTGTTGCTGCCACCCAAGCCAAACACATATCGGGCCTTGGGTGCGTCAAGTATCCGGGAGTATTGCCTAGCATCAGCTTCTGATACCAGCCTCCCATGGATCTGAATCCTTTCCATGGAAAGCGAGTGGATTCCACCTGTCGACCTGTCAGTTTTGAGTGAGGAACTGTGCCTCAGACTTGAAGCCAAACCCAAAACCCAAGCTTGTTCTACCCCAGAGCCTTGGACCTTGGTCAAGGCAAACATCAACAGGGTAAGCATTTCCCTCATATGTCTCCACCTGAGCCTCTTCAGTTGGAAAACAAGTTCCAAGCTTTGGAGTCACTGGAGGGACTTCCATCTCCTGTGCGCCCAGGGTCCTCCACTTTCAACCGTCTCGGTCTCAGTCGTGCCCATCTGGCCTAATTTCTGCTGCTGCTCCCTCCGTGGCTCGCTCTCCACATGCTGCAGTGGAGTGCCCCCTGAGGGCTGCCATCGCCAAGGCTGGCCAGTCCTCTTGCACCTGTTGGTCTCTGTCCCTTGCCTTGGCTGGTGCATGGCTTCCTGCTGTGGTTGTGATTGGAGACTCCATAACCCATCATGTAGCTGTCTCCACTAGTAAAACATTTTGCTTCCCAGGTGCTCTTGTTAAGGACATGACTGCCTTTACTCTTCAGCTCCTGGAACAGGACAGCTCAGCTTCTGCTGTGGTTGTTCATGTGGGTATCAATAATATTCACCACAAGCGCTCGGAGGAACTCAAGAAAGACTTTGTCTGCCTGGTGTATAGACTGCTGCATTCTGGTAAGCAATGCATAATATCTGGCCCGCTGCCTGCACCCTGTTTTGGTGATGTAAAATTCAGGCATCTACACCAATTCCACACCTGGCTCAAAGGCAACTATAGCAGTAGAGATATTCCCTTTGTTGACAGTTATACTTCTGATGCATGTAACTGGGTTCACAGTTATCTTACTAGACTTCTTACAGAACTCAAGCAATAGTTGCAGAGAGTCAATCTGGTTTCCTAAAAGTTACAAGAGGGGTATCACTGGGCTCAATACTAGGTACTATCCATTTACATTGTACATAAATGACCTGGGCTCAGTGGTTAGCAACAACTCTATTCATTATTATGCTGATGACACACTAATTTACTCATTGGTGCCCTATATTTTGTCTAATTTAAGTTAGTTCAAACTTATTTTTTGGCTATTCAAAAGACTGATCACACTTAAGCTTTTACTAAATCCAGATAAGACTAATTACATGCTCTTCACCAGATCCCAAATGAAAAATCCTCTAAATCTTAACATTAGTACAGTATCTGGGGCTCAAATTAAAAAAGTCCCATGTTATAAATACCTGGGTATCTGGTTAGATGAAAAATTGCCTTTTAAAACTCATGTTGAGGAACTGACTAAAAAGCTTAAATTAGGTTTCTTTTTTAGAAATAAACAGTGCATCTCTTTTAGCAGTAGGTTCCCAATTTTACAGGCAACACATCTATCAGTGCTTGACTATGTAATTTACATGCATGCTGCTGCCCTTACCCTCAAACCCCTTGATGCTGTGTATCACAGTTCTCTTAGATTTATTACAGGTGACAGTTTTAGAACCCATCATGAGAAGGTAGGGTGGACATCACTTACCACTCAAAGGGAACAACACTGTCCTTTTTTAAATTTATAAACCCATCCTAAATAAGCTACCATTTTATTTATCATCACTTGTAAGACTTAGAACTATGGGATACTATACTCGTTCATAAGAATGCATTACCTTGGATATCCCATATATGAATAAAGAACTGGGAAAAACTGCATTCACCTATTTTGCTCTTCATAGGTGGAATAAACTTCAGGACTCCCTTAAATTAGACAAATTTTTATCCCTAGAACAGTTTAAGATTCTGTTGAACAAGGTTTTATATAATGAATGCTCTTGTTTTTCTTAATATGACTACTTTGTCCCTGTGTAATGTACTTATTTTATTGTATTTTTCTTTGTGTTTTTTTGTATTTTGAAAGTCATTTGTCTTGTGTTTGTGTTGTATTTATGTTTTGTATAAGATTGTTGATTTTACACTTTTTACACTATATGTGATATGGCTTGTTTTGGTTGTGTATTTGTAGGACACAATTGTGAATGAGAACTTTGCTCCCAGTTGGTTTCCCCTAGTTAAATAAGGGCTATCTATCTATGTCTTCAGTCTTGGTTTGCCTTCAGCTTGAAAAGTTCCTTGCCAGTGTTGATGCTGCTACTTTGGTAACGCTAGTGGACATTTGCTAACATCCTAAAGCTACATTACTGTTCTATTATACATACATAAAGCAGCCTTCCTGAACTTGAAAATAAGCATTTGGACAACTGTGTTGCCTCACAATAACAGCAAACTAACTGCAAGTTTAATACACAGCATTTTAGCATCCTCAAATACAATTAAACCAACCTGGGTCGCGGGAGAGCTTGCACCATTATTCATCTCTCAGACTTTGTGAAAGCTCACTGTTGAAAATATTCCTACACAAATTTTAATTACACATACACAAAATATTTATACAGCTACAAAAACTTTTTACACATGTGCAAATTATATGTGTGCACAAAAGTTTCTCACACATCCACAAAATATTTCTACAGCTGCAAATTTTATTACCCATTCACAAACCGTTTCACAAGCTCAAAATATTAATGACCCTTATTTGATTCCATACAGACAGAGCCACAAGGAGAAGTTGGCTGAGCTCAAGAATCTGGATGAACAGATTGTGGCCAAGGGAGCAGAGCTCCGGAAACTGTAGGCTCTTGTGTCTAGTGACATTCACTGACACACTCTCACTGCACAACAAGAGTAGATTGCTGCACTTTCTGATCCTAATCTCCTGCATGTAATGCCTGTTATTTTTTTACCTGATTAGCTCCAGTTCAAATAGGAGCTTTGGCGACCAAAAACGCTATGTGAGGCCATAAAGTGGAGTCGGGGCTCTTTATACGACAAATACACATCTTTATTGATTATGTTATTGGAGTACACACAAACACCTCACAAAGCTATTGTGTATTAAATATGAATGTGAGTATTATAATAAAATATTTTATTAAATTCAAGCACTTAGTAAATAATCCTTAAAATCCAGACTGATTTTCCATTATATCCCTCATACTTTTGCCAATATGGCCTTGAAGTTGGCATTAAATTTCATTCTAAGTGGTAATAAAAAGGTCTTAAAAAGTCACACAGACACACTTTTGAGCCACATGGCATGCCATATGTTTCAACCGCTGCAGTACCAATCTTTCCCTATGACAGTAAAAGATTCACTAAGGCTCACAAAAACACTTCCTGGACACACACAGTGAAATAAAATGAAATTAACTTAAATGAATTTAAAAATAAAATCAAATTAAATACTGGCCTGTGAAGAAAGAGTGTGTGTCTCTCAGTTGGGACAGTAGCACTTTTGTTTGTAGGGACAGGCACTGATGTGTATTTGTTAATTTGTTTAATGTTCTGTGTGTTTAAAAAGTGTTTAATGGTCTGTATTTTCAGTAAATGTTCAATGTTCTGTGAGTTAATAATAAAATTATTGTTGAAACTCACTGAGTCATTGTTGGTAATTCCACCCTGTTGTGCTCCTTTACACCCTGTTAGTCAGATTTTTTTTTTTTAAATAATCTAACGACTATGGTAAATGTTTTTCATGTTTTTATGTTAATTTGCAGAGTTAAATGATTAACAGCATACATATGTTTGTGTGTGTGTGTGTGTGTGTGTGTGTGTGTGTGTGTGTGTGTGTACTACACACTATTCACATATAGTATACTTCCACAAATAGTGGATGGATGTGTCTAATGTTAGTATTCTTGTAATGTCAGCACGGTCACAGTTACACTCTAATCTGATGAGATGGAAGCAGGGAATAGTCTGACCCCTATCTCATTCACACACTGTCAACCATCACAAGGTCATCTTCACTGATTACACTTTATCATATGACAGACAGATGCTCTGTGGTTGGCTGGTAGGAGGAGGGGAGAGGCGGGACATTCCGTCTGCATAAGGAGCAGGGATGTCCCTCTGTCATCTGAGCTCTGATAGCTTTGTTCCTGTCACACTCTGATGTCATGCACATGATAAGCTGCAGCCTGTGGGAACACACACACACACTCACACTATTACATACACACACACACACAAAATAAATAAATAAAACCATTTTACTGACATGCAGAGTCACACTGTTCATGCTAAGGATACTGCTATGACATGTCCAAATGACTATTGTGAAAAAGGTCAGTATGGAAAACAATCTTTGCACGGTTGTCAGCACACTCACCTCACAGCAAGAACATTCAGGGTTCAAATCCCCCAGCCAGTGGAGCCTTTCTGTGCCATTTTCAAGCTTTCTGGTTTCCTCTCACAGCTAAGTTAATTATTTTAAAGAATCCCTCCAGACATGTTTTAAGATGTATGTAAAATACTCCACTTTGAATTGTCATTTGTGTGTGATTCCCTAGAGCACTGGGTGGGCATCTAGGGCACCGCACTCAAATAGTTTAACTCCTTCCCAAAAAAGAGAATCTTTTCAGTTTCTTTTGGTGGATCGTCATCTACCCCTGCCCTCTTCTTGTACGGTGTTCCACATAGATCAGTGTTTGATGTGTAGGGAGGTTGTATGGGTAAGTTAAGTTACAGTCCAGACTTTTTGGAGGCAGAGGGGAGAGAGGGGAGAGAGTTCAGCATTCTGACAGCCTGATGGAAAAAGCTGTTAAACCGTGTAGTGGAGTTGGCTCGGAGGGTCTGGTATCTTCTTCCAGATGGCAGGAGACTGAAGAGACTGTGTGACGGCTTGCAATGCTGGTGGCTTTGTGGGCTAGGCAGGTGTTGTAAATGTCCAGGAGGGAGGGGAGTGAGGCACTGATGATCTTCCCAACTGCATCCACTATGTGCTGCAAAGTCTTGCAGTTGGAGGCAGTGCAGCTCACCGAGGACCAAGGTCCTCAGTGTGGTGGTACTTGATGTGTTGTTGCCGATCCTTACTGATTGCGGTCTCTCAAGGAGAAAGTCTGGTAACCAGTTACAGAGAGAGGTATTCAGGCCCAGCAGGTCCAGTTTCCTTATCAGCTGCTGAGGGATGATGGTATGATGCTGAACTGAAATCTATGAAGAGCATTCTCACATAAGAGCCTTTCATGTTCAGGTGGGTGAGGGCTAAGTGTAAGGCAGATGAAATTGCATCATCAGTGGACCAGTTGGCACAATATGTGAAAGGGGTCCAGGGTGGGAGGAAGGATAGATTTTATGTGGTGCTTGACTAGCCTTTCTAAGCACTTCATAATGGTGGAGGTCAGTGCAACAGGGCAGTAGTCATTGAAGCAGGATGGGGGTGACCTCTTTGGCACAGGTATGATGGTGGTGGCTTTGAAGCATGTAGGGACAGCAACCTGGCTCAAGGAGGTGTTGAAGATGTTCTGCACATTCTTCCAGCACATAACCAGGTATGTTGTCTGGACCAGCAGCCTTGTGGGCATTAATCATAGAGAGTGACTTCTTCACACTGGCTGGGGAAAGGCACAATTCTGTGCAAGCGTGTTGTTTAATGCTTCAAAACATGCAAAGAAGTTGTTGAATTGGTTCAGCAGAGAGATGTTGTTCTCACAGGACTGTGGAGGTTTGTAGTCAGTGATGGTCTGGATCCCCTGCCACAGGCTCCGTATGTCTCTACTGTCTTTGAAACGACAGGTTATCTTTTTGGTGTGCAGGCGTTTGGCTTTCCTGATTCCACAGGACAGGATGGCTCTGACTGTTCTCAGTTCAGCTGCGTCACCAGTTCTGAAGGCAGTGTTCCAGGTCCTCAGCAGTCTGTGAACCTCCCCTGGTTAGCGTGAGTGGTGATGGTCTTAGTGACAGTGTATTTGGTGATGCACGTTGTCACAGTCTCAGTGTACTCCTGTATATCAGTGACTTGGTTGTATGTGGCTGCTTGCTTGAACATGGCCCAGTCAGTGGTGTCAAAACAGTCCTGGAGAGCAGAAGTGTATCTGTTTGTGAACCAGTTTAGTGACTTTCACCCATGGTCTGTATGCTCGCTTTAGCATGACAGTGATGTGCTCAGAGAGGCCGAGGTGGGGGAGGGGTGAAGCCTTGTATGCTCCTTTGTGGTTTGTGTAAACAAGGTCCAGTGTATTATTTCCCCTTGTAGGAAAATAAACATGCTGGTGTAGTTTTGGTAATACTGACTTTAGGTCAGCATGGTTGAAATACCCAGCAAGAATGAGAAATCCATCTGGATTGGCTGTCTATTTCTCACTGATGGAGTTATACAGTTCACCAAGTGCCTTGTGTCTGTTTTTGTTATTGAAGGTGGAGAAGTCCAAAAAGTCAAGACCACCATTTTTGCAAAAATTGATAACTACAGATTTTCTAATGCAGTGTATACGATTTTTCCAAAAAAGAAAAAAATAAATTAAATGGCAATTGGTCAAAGAATGGTGTTCCTCAACCTTGGTATTGATTCTACAGTCTCTGGAACTCTTCTGGAGGGATGAACACCAAAAAGATATTCCCTCATTTGGTGTTTTGATGATGGTGGTGGAGAGGACGGTCTAACATATCAGTCCAAAATCTCCCATAGGTGTTCAGCTGGGTTGAGATCTGGTGACTGCAAAGGCCATAGCATATGATTCACATCATTTTCGTACTCAGCAAGGCATTCAGTGACCCCTCATGCCCTGTGGATGGGGGCATTGTCATCCTGTAAGAGACCACTCTCATCAGGATAGAAATGTTTCATCATAGGAAAAAGGTGATCACTCAGAACAACTTTGTATTGATTTGCAGTGACCCTCCCCTGTAAGGGGACAAGTGGACCCAAACCATGCCCCCCAAAGCATAACAGAACCACTGGATCCCCTCACTGTAAAGAGAAATAATTAAAACTGACGGCCTTAACATTAACCTATCGTATTGTTGAGTTATCAAGGACACTGTTGTTTTTTTTGTGTTGTGAAATGTTAAAGATATCATTAAAAGAAAACCTTAACACAGTGACAGTGAGGAAAATACTTCCATGCGGCGTCATCCAGTACGCCCACTGGACTGACACGGACTACTGACTGTAGGCTACTGATAAAATTAAGATAAAGAAGTAAAAAAGGCTTTAATATCTTGTGATTAAATGTTGAGTAATGTATGTTATAGATAAAAAAAAGAATAACAAATAAGAAAAAACAATACAGCTTCTGTGCTCCCGAGTCCCAACTGACAGAAAAAAAACATGGTGCAGGCACGAAAGATATTCCAACTGAAATACATTAGTTTGAAAATCATGCTGAGTGTCACAAAAAAAGGAAAATTTGTGTCCATGTACACAGATCTGTGGATTAAATTTTGTGACTATTTCATGAACTGCCATGAGACTGGGTTGGAATATTAGACCAGGATTGGCTTCTAAACCAGTTCTGTTGTCACAAAATCATGCTTGTAAGCACACACCTTAAACTGAGATTTTCAAGCTCTGCACATACATCATTCTGTACAGTAGTAGTAGGCAAATAGATAAATGAATCCAGCCCTGCAGAAAAAATATTTGGACCCCTAAAGACCCCGAAAGTTTTTACTTTCATAGTTTACATCAAAACTTTTACATAATTTTTCTCAAACCTACTGTAGATAACAATAAACACAAGGCTCCTGTAAATCCCAATTATTGTAATATAATCTTGTTATATCTAATATTGCCATCACAGGCGGAGAGGCAAAAAACAAAGGATGCACCAAACTATTTAAACAGTGAATGGTGCTGAAATGAAGTCTAATAAACCTACCAGAGTTTAAAGTTTAATGTGTGAATTCCACAACTTTAGCCTATGCAGCTATAACAGATTTGTTCTTCACAAACACAAATGGTTGGCAGTTGAACAGAAATAATGTGTTGATGCCATTTTCTCCTTCAGATACAGTAGACCTTAACAGTGTTAAAAATCTATTTTATTATTTATTCTATTATACTTAACTGAATTAAAAGAAATAAACAAAACATATAAGCCTGCCTTTCAGCTGCACCGTTTAATGGCCCCGCAATGGAAAATCCTGGACAAACTGACCCATAGTTGAACCTAATTGCTGACCACTGCTGTACAGTGTAGGATAAAGTCCCTGCATGTTTCGAATGCAGACAGCACAAGCCTCAAACAACAGACCAGCTCTTTCTTCAACACCCAAGGAATGTTGGCCCATAAAGTAAGGAACCCCTCATCTCCTGCATGGTCACCAAACCAGACCACTGACCCAAACAATCTTTGATCCTTCAAGCTACAAGAGCCAGCAAGATAAGAAGACTAATTCACACCCCAGTGTGAATTGATAGTACCATTTGGATAAACAACCCCCACCTAAGAGCCAGTCACACACAGAGACAAGCTGGCACCAGATTTGATCCCACTGTGGATTTTGATTTTCAGGACTTGAGTGACTGTCTTATCTGAAGCCATTTTTGCTGTTTTTGGGCTGTCTGCTGTTTGCTGTTCTGCTTGCTGGTTCTTCTTGCTTTCTACCATGCCGGTGGAAAACTTGCAGTTTCTTAATATCTGCAGTTCTTGCAGATATTAAAGCTAAACTGTTCATTCAATATGCAAATTCTTCCCTTTACTGCAACAGAACACACCTGAACACAAGAGGGCAGGACTGCTGCATCAGTGTAGAGGTCTGATAGAAGCATCTACCTCTCCAGATGGAAGGATTTGCATTTAGGTGGTCATCAGTTACAAATGAATGTCATTTGACTTTAGGACCGCAACCAATGATTACTTTCATTATCAATGAATCTGTTGATTATTTTCTCAATTAATGGATCAATTGTTTGGTCTATAAAATGTCAGAAAATTGTGACACATTCTGACAATTGTGAAACATGCCAATAACTGTTTCCCATAGCCCAAGGTGACATGTAAATTTGACAAAGGGCTGGTACAATAGCTCCTGGCTGACCATTTATAGAAGTAGGTGGCCACTGCGGCTGCCAGATGTGTAACCTGTTTGTACCTAGCAGCAGCCTGGACATGGTAATCACAGATGTCATATCTAACATCACAACGTGTCCCAGTTTATCTCTGGTCTTTCCATTTTGTCAACTGTTTAATAATTTGGATTTTTTTTTCACTTTACAAGTTGATGATGAGCACCAGAATGCTCCATTAGTTTGTTCTCTGTGAGGCTAGACCGTCTCATTTGTGGAGGTGAACTGAGCTGCAGCAGGACTGTCTGTGTCTGAGGCTGAGGAGGAAGGAGAGCTGGATGATGCAGGGTGCTCCTGTGGGGAGGCAGGCAGCGCTGGCACTGAGGCTGTAATGAATGTAACTGGTGAGTCAGATCACTGCTGACTGTCAGCAGCTTGTTAACACATCAGCAGTACTGGGAATTGATAGCAACAGTGATGCCATAGTTTGAGGCCACTGAAAGTGAACCTCCAACAGATTCTGGTTTTACACAAAAGCTTGCTGTTGATTGATTCCCACACAGTGTCCCAGATGTAATATATCTATATCCAGAATGTTTAACTAACGTTTATTCCATTTTTATTTCAATATTTCATTCAAAGCATTACTGGTAGAATGGCTGGAGATATGACACATTCATCACTATATAGGCATATTCATTACCAGCGTGTCCTCCCACTATTGCTGTTTTCATTACAACCCACAATACAAATGTTTCAGTGTTATTCTATATAGCAAAAAATAACAGATTCATACTATTAGATCCATATTTTGAGGTGAAAAGCTTTTGGTCTCATGATTTAAAGTAGTAAATTATTCTGTTGCATTGCCCACTGATGTCCTGACAGCAGCAGGATTCAGTGAGCAGTGCAACCTGGGAGACACTGGAGACAACAAGCTGAATCCAGAGCAGCTTAGCAATTATAAATGCACATGGGGCCACTGATTATCTATGGACGACCTACAGTGTTGTGAAATGAGTGATGCAGCCCGGAGACCAGATCCAACAGACCTGATCACTGCAGGAGAGACTCACTGAGGCCTGTGTGCCACCTTGCATCACATACTGTATGTGACTAAATCAATGCAAGGAAATGTGTTGTCTGTCACATCGTAACAGAAATTAGTAACAGAAGTTCCTCTTTGATATCAATCAAAGATAGAAGTAGACAAACATAACAATAACAAAATAGAAAGAGTAGAAACATCACAGTAAAATAAGTTATAATAAAATAACTATTATAAGTTATAATAAATAATAAAACATTAGGTCATTTCAGAGTTGATCTGTACTTCTCATAATGTAATCTAAATACCACTGAAACTGTTACAGAAATTAAATTAAAAGTACCACTAATACTGTAATAATAATGAACTAATACAAACTGAACACTTGCAGCTTTCAATCATATCACATGATCTTCATCGGCAGACTGACGTGGATAAAGTCCAGTGCTCTGAAAAAATAGAACATGTTCTGGGTAAACTCCATCTGCTGTTGAAGGTCATGTGAACCCCGTCCTCCAGAAATAATATTTATATACGCCTAAATTGTTTTCTTACTGGCGTTGTGTTATTGAAGGCAATGTCTCATGCTTCACTCCAGATTTGTTCTGTATCTGCAAGATATTTTGGTGGGAAAAAATGAAATATGTTGTCATTGAACATTTTACTCATATGGTCAGTGCCAACATTTTTCCAACTTGGCAATGATGTTAATTAACAACATCTCCTCATTGAATTTCCTGCAAAACACATTTGCCGTTGCAATTTAGTAGCATATAAATGTCATTTGTAGGAGACAGGATTGGACTGAAAGCTCCAGAACAGCAACTAAATGGACCTTGATGTGATTGTTTTATCAACTGTTGTTGATATGAACAATGAACTTTGAAACTAAAATAAACACAATGTGAAATAAGTTAGTGATCAACAAACTGAAACTGATCTGAACATACATTAAAGGGGACATATTATGCTTTTTGTGGTTTCTGTTACTTACTGTAATGATGCCGGATATCTACGCTAAACATGGTCAAAGTTTCAACCAAATGCTCACTGCAAGTCAAATGTCAGGGCTTCAACCAGCTCTGAACGCTTTGTTTTGTGACAGTTTTTTCTACCTTGCTGACGAGCCAACATCAGCTCATTGTGCATGCTCATAAAAGGCCTGTTGTAGCTAAGATTTTTCCATGTGTTGTTTGTGTTGTCCACTCTCATATTTCAGATCAGGTTCCAGCTCAAACATGTACAGATGGATTTCAGGGGTTGACATCTGGAGTAAAGAACAAGAGAAAGTAGTGAAATCCTACTACTATAGTTTGTTTCATGGTTTGTTGAAGTAATCTTCTAAAGCTAACCAATTAGAACAGAGTGGGCTCTTCAGGAGGGCCTTAAAGAGACATGAGCTAAAACGGCCTGTGTCAGACAGAGGCTGAACTGAGGCGCTGCATGAAGGGTCAGTATGAGATAAATAAGTAGTTTTATGAGCTGTAATTCATTCAAAGATATTCCAGTATACCCCCAGATTAAAAATATAGACCTGGAAATGTACAGAAAGTGTCCTTATAACCATGCCTCACAAAATTGATTTTAGTTTCTGCTTAGTGCTTGCATTAAATCTGGACACTCTGAAATAAGGGTATTTCTTGTCAATTCTTTCACTTTCATGGCAACTGGACTCAATTCTAACACAGATTTCTCTCTACATTCCTATCACTGCAGTGCAAAAAAGTGACTAATAGACATTTCCATGTAGGATGAATTCTGCAAGTAAATATCAACATTTTGAGAGTACCCCAAATATTACAAGACAGTCTGTCAGAGAACGCTCATCCCTGCCATTAGACTGGAGAGTTTTTGAGTTACACTACTTGAAATAAATTTGCCAACCGGGCTGTAACAGATTTCCCTCCACACCAGCCACATCAACAAGTGAACTGTGATCCATCATTTCATTACTTCTCTGTCCGCTCACCAACAAGCATCAACAGATTAACTCTAATCTCATTTACAGCAGCTAATCTGACCAACCTCACAGCACACACTCAACAAGAATAACACAAACATACTGTTTACACGAATGTCATATCTTTCCTGTTGAAACAGGTCTGTCCAATATATAAACCCATATGCTCTTAATTATAGACATAAATCAGTTTGATAGAATAAGTGAGGTGGGATTATTGAATCTGTCATGACTTTATTGGTTGGAGTGCAGTTATGACTCTTGCAGCATGAGGTCACCACTGAAGAGGGACTGTATCCCAGGAGGTTTCAAGAGCCCAGTTCATGTGATTGTGTTACTGCTAACATTAAGTACAGTAATGCATGCACTCGTACTATAGTACAGCAGTCTTAATCTCAGGAGATCTGACAATGCTTTATTCTACAGGTCTGTATTTCATAATCATTTTAAAATCATTTTTAATTAGTTTTCTGGAATGAAACATGCAGTTTGGGATGTTCAGTTGGTACATGTCCAATGAATTGGTAGACATTAATGATCTGGTATTATGGCCTTTTTGACTCAATTTTTATAAATACTGAGTCTATTTTAAATATATCTGTGACATTTTATTCACCAAAAGTTGTTCAGATTTCTCTTAATCCATCTTTCCTTACCATCCAGATTCTCCTCTGTCTTCCAGAGGAGAATTTTTTAAAGTACAACAGTCATATCAGCTAAAACATTTATGCAGAAACTGTAAACTGCTTTGTAACTGAATTAGTTTGTGGTGGGATACTAGTTAAATTGTAGAATTGAAAGAACAGACAAGAAAAAAAATACTAATAATTTCATATTTACACAAAATAATTAAACTACTATTATTATTCTGTTGCTGGGACATTCTACAGGTAGATGCAGAGTGAAGTTTGGTCTGCAAACATTTTGGAGATTTAGATGTGGCTAGTTCTCTTTAGAGCTTATTTACACACATGGAAAACTTGACACGGTGATGAAACTGGTGTTGGACAGTGAAATAAGCATTTAAAATCCACCACTGAAGAGGGACTGTATCCCAGGAGGTCTCAAGAGTCCAGTTCATGTGATTGTGTTACTGCTAACATTAAGTACAGTAATGCATGCACACGTACTATAGTACAGCAGTCTTAATCTCAGGAGATCTGACAATGCTTTATTCTACAGGTCTGTATTTCATAATCATTTTAAAATCATTTTTAATTAGTTTTCTGGAATGAAACATGCAGTTTGGGATGTTCAGTTGGTACATGTCCAATGAATTGGTAGACATTAATGATCTGGTATTATGGCCTTTTTGACTCAATTTTTATAAATACTGAGTCTATTTTAAATATATCTGTGACATTTTATTCACCAAAAGTTGTTCAGATTTCTCTTAATCCATCTTTCCTTACCATCCAGATTCTCCTCTGTCTTCCAGCAGGCTGTTTCCAAAGCTATTTACATAAAATTGGCATTATTGACCACCTTCTCCGATTTCCACTAATAAATGAATAATGAATATTTTGCTTTTACATACTAATTATCTTAAACTGGGCTTCTTCTTTCAAGGACATTAGTGTTTGCCCCATAATTAGTGCCAAATTATTGAGTTATTTTCTAGTTAAAGTGTTACCATGTAATCGTAACCTCCTCAGCTTGGCTGGACCCTCTGGTTCCTCCCTCAACTCATGTTGAACTTGTCAGCCAAGCACTGTCTAAACTGACAAAACTTACTTTTAAAGGCCATGCACACCTTCACAGGTGTTTTTGGTTAGTCTGATTGATGGGAGCTATATGTGTAATTACTGTAACATGTGCAACAAAGCTGACAGAAGAAAACACTTATATGGGTGAAGCAAGAGAGTTCATGTTTTTAAATTGAAGTTGAGATCCCAAGTTACCAAAGATACCAAATTTTCGGGTTAAACTTCCTGGTACTAGAGTGTGTGTGTGTGCGTGTGTGTGTGTGTGTGTGTGTGTGTGCGTGTGTGTGTGTGTGTGTGTGTGTGTGTGTGTTTGTGTGTGTGTGTGTGTGTGTGTGTGTGTGTGTGTGTGTGTGTGTGTGTGTGTGTGTGTGTGTGGTATAGCAATGGTTTCAAGGTGATTTTGACACCGATTTGGTTGGATCAGGTTCTGGTACTCCCTCATTGATTCCAGGTTGTGTTTCTGCTCTCTCTCTATTGAGTGGTACTCAATCATATCTGTCCTGTAGTCTGTAACATTTTGGCAGCTCCTATTTGGTGTTTTCATTTATTTATTTATTTTATTTACTTTATTTAACTAGTTAAAGCACTGAGAACAACTTCTCTTTTACAATACTGACCTGGCCAAGATGGCACAGCCACAAAAGAGGATTACAAAATGACAATAAACAGTATGTAACACAGGAATATCTATTTACAAGCATAGCTATTCACAGAGTGTCACAACAACAGGAATATATGAACAGTGGTGAAAATATCCATAGAAACAGATGGTAACAATTAGTAGCAGTCGCAAGAACGCACAAGTGTATTGATCAGTATATTAAAGAAGCATGGCAGTGTGATAAAGTTAGTGAGGTGAAGGTTATGTTGAATGTTGCAGTGTGCTCTAGTCAAAGGGAGTGGCATGTTGGAAGGATTTGGAGCCAGAGTTAGTGTGGGTTAACAGAACCTGCGGTGAGATGAAGTTGTTGGAACGTAGACTGTAGATAGACTGCGAGACAGAGATGAGTTTAGTAAGATATATGGTGGTGTGTCCGATCAGGGTCTTGTAAATAAGTGTATAACAGTGCTTTTGATGTGCAGTTTGGCCAGGAAGTGTGTTGTAGAAGCAGAGTAGTAAATGGTGCCACCACAGTCAAAAGGTGGTAGTATGCAAGATTTAATCATGGGGATTTTGGAATTGTGTGTGAGGCAGGATTTGTTCCTGTACAGGAAACCAAGGCACGATTTCATTTTTTTTTCGGAGTTTATGGATGTGTGTTGAGAAATTGAGAGAGTCATCAATCCAGAGTGTAGTGGTGTAAACACACAATAGGGCCTTTTCTATATTCTTCAGCTGTCATTGGACAAAATCAATAAAAGTGAATTTGAAGAAGACCATAGCACTGACCGGTGTAACCAGAGTGTGTGTTCTCTGCACGTGGACTGTCACACCTCTACCTGAGCTGTTCATTTGCTCTCACTTTCACAGCAGTGCAGGTTCTCTGAGCTCAGAGTCCAGGTTAAAGCTTTGGAGGCTGCGGGAAGCATTTGAAGCAGAGCTCAGATAAGCTGAGGCTGCTGGAGGATTGTCCTGCTCTGTAGGTGGAGTCTGATGTCTCACTTTAGCTGTCCACACACTAAGAGGATTTACCCAGACTGGAAGGGATATAAATAAATAGGTGGCTCCAACTCAAGTCAGTCCTTTTTATCTACCCAGTCATACTTATACTGTATGTCTATATATATATACCCCCCTGAATATGACTGTAAATAACAACATTCCACCAGTAACAGAGCCAGAAACCACTTGATCCCATCAAGCATTTATAAAACACATAAATGATTTGCAGCAGGGGACACATGTTCATATGTCCTTCTGCAGACATGAGTTATGCACATGGAATTATTACAACTCTCATTAGCACTACAACTAAAATAGTGTGTTTTTGTTGCTTCTGCACATTAGTTGTGTGTGCTCGTGTAAGCACTGCAGGCTGGTTGTGAAGAATTCTGCACTGTTTATTTCTGCATTGTTTTCTTCTGCTTTTATAGTATGATATCATATATGGTGTCACTGGTAATGGGGTATTTGCCATGTGTGGACCATGTCACTGATTTATTGTTATTGCATATGTTCTTTTTCTGCATATCAGTTTCCTTTTGGATAAAATGAATCAAGTCAAGACATAATGGTGCAGCTTCCCTTTTCATCCTATTGAAACCATTCTGAATCACAAATACCTTATATTATTATGAGGACTTTATCATAACATGCTGTGCTGTTTGTAAATTTCAAATGTGTTTTTTTCTGTCCAGACAGACTTTGCTTTTCATTCATTTCACTACTTTATGAAAACTAACTGCCTTTTGTTTTCAAAGTTAAATTATCATTGAGCAATTTGATTTTTTTAAGTACAGCAGTCATATCAGCTAAAACATTTATGCAGAAACTGTAAACTGCTTTGTAACTGAATTAGTTTGTGGTGGGATACTAGTTAAATTGTAGAATTGAAAGAACAGACAAGAAAAAAATACTAATAATTTCATATTTACACAAAATAATTAAACTACTATTATTATTCTGTTGCTGGGACATTCTGCAGGTAGATGCAGAGTGAAGTTTGGTCTGCAAACATTTTGGAGATTTAGATGTGGCTAGTTCTCTTTAGAGCTTATTTACACACATGGAAAACTTGACACGGTGATGAAACTGGAGTTGGACGGTTAAATAAGCATTTAAAATCCAACAAAGGTAAGCTGTATCATGATTTCATATCCAAAATGTGTCATGATATTGATATGCTGTATCTGGCTGATTCTCAGCTACTTTTGTTTAAAGGCATAGAAAACAATGTCTCCTCCCTCCTCCTCCCCCTCCTCCCCTCCCTTTATCCTCTGTTGGGAGGTGGTGCAGAGTGGATGAACAGAAGGAGCTCCTCTACAGCAGGGGAAGATCTCATCAATAGAAAGCATGACTGTTTTCTCCTGTTAGAAGACAGATATCACCTGTTTCACAGAACGATCTACATACTTTAGCAGATCTCCTGACAGTCTCATGTCTGATGTGAACGAGGGAGAACAGACAAGAAGCAGCATGGGATTAATGCAGAGCTCATCGTGACTTCCCCTCACTGTCTGCACTGCTCATCATCATCATCGCTCACATTCAGGTAAACTAAGTTTACATAGTAGATTCTGGCCAGTGTTAGTGTTTCAATATGAAGAAGGAGAATTAGAAACTACTCTGAGTCTAGAGTTGAACAAGTCACACAGGACTGAAAATTCTAATTTAAGCCGTTGTAATCTGGGAGAAAAGGATTTGAGTTAACATGCTGAGCTAATGGGACTAAACACAAACAAGAGTCAGCTGTCACTTCACTATAGTCTGCTGTTAATGAAATCAGCAGGACTAATATTGAATCATCATTTTGACTGGTATGGATGTAGGCACTACAACTGAAGGGCCTTTATATTCAGTATATGTATGTTTGTTACAGGCTGGACAGAAAACCAAATATACAATACTGTAAACTATAAATACAGGGACTATGAATAAAGGGACTTTGGCACTAAAAAGACAGTAACATTGAAAGATATCTGCTTGTTTTGACTCATTTGGACGCTGAAGCTTCATATTAGCTGCAGATAAACTTTTAAATACATTTTTGCACAGAAGGAGGACTGTGGATTTTGTCCCCCATCACTTACGTCATAAATGCATTATGAAGGGATCTTCTAATGGTCAGTATGAACAGGAGGAATGATTACAGCAAGAAAAACATGTTTCAATGTTCATTTGGGCTCCTGACTGTTGTTTTAAGACACGTGAAAAATTGTGAAACCAACTTTTAAGCTTTGTTTGTACAAACGTGTGTAGTATCAAGATTGACTTTATTTGTAATTTCAATTGTTAGAAATACAATTAAGATTAAATAATGTTTCTTAATGACCAGAATATAACTCTGATAAAACATAAAAGCATTAAATCTGACGGTGAAAATCAAAACCAGTAGAGAGACAGACTTAATGACTAAGACCTGGGTGTTTTAATTGATTCAAACATGTTGGAGGTGCTTGTCTTTGGCATGGTTGTTACCAAGCAGAGCAGCCCAGAAATCATTATTCAGTCATCTCCTGGGGACTCTCAATTGCTCCCAAGGCAGCTGGGAGCATAAATTACCAGGTGGAACAATGCAGAGTAAAGCAAAAGTTGAATTTACCTCATTTATAGCAGACATTTTGACTTGTCAAATACAGGTACTAAAAACATGATCAATCACTGCAGTGCCTTACAATAATTCTAGAATGGAGCATTGTTAATGTTATTAGTCTCACCTGTGCTTTGTGTGTGACACACTTGCCTGCATGATACTCCAGTGTTTAGCAGAGATGACTGAACCAAACAGACATTGTCTGCAAATAGCATGATGCACATATTGAATGAGCATGTGACAAATAAAACCTATACCACATCAGTGGTAAAACAATAGTCATGGAATTGAAACATGTTTTTCTTGCTGTAATCATTCCTCCTGTTCATACTGACCATTAGAAGATCCCTTCATAATGCACTTACAATGTAAGAGATGGGGGACAAAATCCACAGACCTCCTTCTGTGCAAAAATGTATTTAAACGTTTGTTTTAAGCTAATATGAAGCTTCAGCCATCCAACTGAAACAGACATCTTTCAACGTTACAGTTTTTTTAGTGTCAAAGATTTTGACCCCCGTCACTTACACTGAAAGCACATTTAAAGGATGGATCTCTTAATTGCCAGTATGAACAGGAGTAATAATAGGAAAACCTCTTTCAGTGTTCATATGGACACCTGACTGTTGTTTTAAGACACACTTGAAAAACTTTAATGTCCTCACCCTGAATATCAAAAAGAGAAAGGGTGCCAAGGTGCACCTATGTTTAAGTGCACTGCTCTCATTGAATGTTGGCATTGAATGTTTCACAGTCTCACAGAGTGTATTGGCTGTGTATTGAGTTTTAAGTCAAGGTAACACTGTGTCTAGCTGACTGACAATAAAAACAGGTGTCACTTTGTTCACTTTTCAAAAATGATCCTTTATGTTTTCTGCATTTCAACATGCCATAGGAGCGAGAAAAGGACAGCAAACAAGAGAAAGTTAGCTTGTTAAATAACAATTAAAAGTAACTTCCATGGACTGTGGCTTTATTAAAATGATCACAACTTGTGAAGTGCTTTTAGAAGGACAAAAAACACAAAGTTGCAAATGTGACATCAGTTGGAAGGGCAAATAATTCTTCTCATAAACACACCCCAAATAGAGTACTCTAAAAATAAGACACACTCTGAAAGTGGCATCCTCATGTGTCTGACTTGTATGCACAAGTAACAGTATGCTGCATTTATAAAGCAGTTGTTCATATTACAGAGCGTCTTTGAGTGGAATGAACCACTAATAGTAGTACCACAGAAAAACAGGCCTTAATGTCATTGTGAACAAAGCAGTACTGTGTTAAATTCTCCAAGAGCAGAGACTTATTAGATTACACTGACACTGTCCAGTATTAAAGTATGTCACTGTGCTGCTGAGATAAATACACTGTATGAAACAGTAGGGTGGTCCTCACTGGTAACAAGAGAGACATGCACACATATATAAATGTTTAATTCTATATAGCCCATGTGTAATTACTAAACTTGGGATGACTGTCTTCAAGTACTTTGTACCATATCAATGGAATGAATTACAAAGAGATTTTGAACTCAATGAGACAACTTGATTAAGTGAAGGTTATGATGATGATACTACTACTATTACTACTAATAATAATAATGTTGCAGCCACAATGTTTAAATGAAGAGCAGTGCAACGTAGCAGCAACTCAAACAGGCAAAACAGGCAAAAAACAGACAAGCAAGCAAAGCTAAAACTCATGTGATGATGTTTTAATGAATCTGATCTGCAGCAGAGAGCTTGTGTCACTATGATAAAGCTGCTTGGTTAACTAAACTGATATTTAATGTGAGCACAGAAAATATTTCCCTCTTCAGCAGATGAATGTGAAAACAAACTCTGCACATACATCATTCTGCACAGTGAGGAGAACATCACGGTCAGGGAACAAGATGCAACACACAGTTTAGACTTTTAACTGTTATCCAACTGTCTTGCACTGTGTCTCCAGGCTGATGGACGCCCAGGATCACAAATCCTTAGCTGGGACAGGACCTCTGTCCAGGTGAGTCTCACCACTGACTCTGTGAATGTCTCCATACCTGGTACAACCTATACTCTACCAACTGAGATTCCTGTTTATTTTAACAAATCCTAGGTGTATATTTATGTGTTAATATGTCCAGTCCCCCCCCCCCCCCCCCATTTGCTGATAAACTAATAAGGTCAATTTGGTTTATTTTCCAAGGCTGTCCAACATGATGCACTCTGGGAGGAGCAGTGTTGGCCCTGCAGAGTCCAGCCTCAGCAGCCAGAGGACAAAGGACAGGTGAGTTGTAGACCGGCAACCACATCCTAGTGTATCTTGGAGACTGCTGGAGGACGATACTATGTGTGTCTGAAACTGAAAAGTTTTGGGAAAATTAGTTTGCTAAAAAAAAAAAATTAGATGCAAGACGCCTGGATTGGCAACAGCCATGGATATTACAACCGCCCAGAAGTCTGTTTATAGATTGAGTTATTATACATGCTGGGTGAACTGGCCCTGTGGAAGCCCATAGATACACAATCAATTCTAATTATAAGTAAACAAGACTGCTAATCTGACCAAGCCTTCAGTTCTATCTTTCAGTACTTGACAGTTTTCTATAGTCATGCACAACTCACTGGCAACTCAGTCAGTATTCAGCACAATTTAAGGTTCCACACAGTCTGATATCTTGCTCACCAAAAAGAATTCAATGAAGGTGAAAAAGAATATTATTACATTGAATACCATCCCATGAAATGTACAAATTGTTACATCAAGTGTCTTAAAGAAAAGCTGAATTCACTCGGGGACAGACAATTTTGCTAAACCTGGAAAGGCTGAACTAACCAATTTGTCATACCCCGAGACAACCAGAGCAAAGTACTGTATGTTAAGGTGTAATATATTTTGGTGGACAACCATCCACACGCACATCATCATCAACTACTGCACAATACCTGAGCTATGTTTTGGTACAATGTGGTACTAGATTGATACCCTTTAATTTTAGTCACTAGATCTAATGTAACGTGGGGAAAGAATAAAAATTGAAGAAACTTAGGGAGAGATCATTCAAAGAGAGATCTCCTCTCCTCAGATGGCCAGGTGTGCAATGAGAGCTGTGGTTGGGAAAAGGCAAAGAAGGTCTCCTTTTGCCTGACAAAGACATTGTAGGTCCAAATGTTTGCAAAGTCATGACAGTTAAGTTTACAAAATTCAGTATGCAGACTTGAATGTTAAATGTGCACACCACTCATTTTCTTTGCTTCCAATGCTGTTCTTTGCATCACTCCAAGTCCAGGCCAGGTATATGTTGGTATATGTAGTAGAGAGCAACATTTTTATCTACAGCCCATGTGATTATATTTATTTATCTTCTGTTACATGTCATGACAGTATGATGCCAGTTTTATTGGCTGACTTCATTTGTTTGTTGAAAAATATCAGATGTAGGCCTAACTGACCATTAGTAAGCAAAAGACAATATTATTAATGACAGATAACAAACTATACAAAGCCCTCAACCAAGTCTAACTGAGAGCAAACTGTAACACCTGGATATAGCATCACACACAAGTGCATGATAAAATGCTTATCTCTCTCACTCTCTCTCTCTCTCTCTTTCTCACACACACACACAGTCGTGTTTCCATCACTTCACTTACATTGACTCACAATTATTTACACCCTAACCTGAGCCTTACCTGCCCTTAACCTTAAACCAAGTATTCACCCTAAAATTATTGACTTACATTATGGGGACTTGCTTTTTGTCCCCACATTGCGCGTAAACAGATTTATAGACACACACACACTGTCACAGTATTTGTTCTAGCTGTTCAGAATGATAATCTTTCTTACATTTCTGTTGATGTCAGTTGCTACATGTCTTCATTTCATGCGATGCGATTATTTGTTCTTCTTCTAGTGGTGGTCGGTGGCCCCTGGCTGCACAAAACATGAACAACTGCAACAACAATGATGGGTATGATATATGGATCATCTGTCAGTGTTTGTTTTCCAGTATACCTTTAATCACAAGACTTGATTACATTGAGATAGAGATAGTGTCCCATCTGCTCCAGCAGATTTATATACTATATACTACTATAGAGACTAGAGCCAACAGTGAACTGCACTTGAAGAACTGCAATGAAATATGATTTTCTTGTCATAACAAACTGTTCATTGGTTGAATACACACTTAGAGTCTCTCCAGTATAAAAATATGAGGTTTATTGCCATTGGTCAATGAAATTTATAGTGTTTTTCCTATGAGCGTGCTCAGAAAATGTCTTGACAATCTGTCCTGTAGATGTTGATATGTGGTGCTAGAGGACAGATCAGAAGGGTCACTAACATCAGCGGCATAAACATTCAAAGAAAGACAGCCCAGCTGTGAGATTTTGAGATGCTTTGTTATGGACCAAATGAGTTGGTCAATTGGAAACAAATGGAAACTTGGCCTCTTGGTAACATCATAAAGCTCATAGGGTTCATGGTCTGGCGACAACAAATATGCACGGCAGATTTCATGCTAATCTATTCAGTTTTTGACATATCTAACTCTTGACCAAAGTGTTGGACAGATACTCAAACTGACCTCACCATCAATGGGCCTTCAAATGTGATTTCAAATTCTTAATCCTAATTTGAAGCTCAGTTGACCATTAATATAAATCATCAAAATCCTCCAACTGTATGAATTTACAATATTAAATTTGGTACAGTATTGCTTTGATAAAATTCAAACAGTTTCATACATGATGTAATGAAATATTACAGATATGAACAGAATCTGTTACTTTACCAGAAATCATTCTGTTGTGACTGTATATACAATTGGGCCCAATGTCCAGCCTCACAGAGTCACACACTCTACATGTTCCTGATACGTCCATAAGAGTCTGTCCCACAACTTCTTTAATCAAAACTATCCCTATTACATTAAACACTACAATATTAAACTGCATATTAACTATGAGCCTAACACTTTGCTTGCTGATGATAAATTACTTTTTCCAGGCAATGTAACCTCATAAAGCTGTCCCATTCCTCATACAGCATGCTTCTGCACACATTTATACTGATCACATAGGCAATGTCACTTGAAGTCAGTGATTCAGTTCTCCGAGCATTAGGACCGATCCACCTGCAATATACAGTAAGTTGTGTCACAGTGCCCCCCTCAGGCTCTCTGACACTACTGCATGACAACAAGATAAAACATGTTCACCTCACCTGTCTCTGTTTAACATTTACAGCAAAAAAGATGAGAAGAAAGACGAACCCAAGAAGGATGATAAGAAAGATGACAAAAAAGATGAGAAGAAAGATGAGAAGAAAGATGAGAAGAAAGATGACAAGAAAGATGACAAGAAAGATGACAAAAAGGATGACAAAAAGGATGACAAGAAGGAAGAGCCGTAAGCACCTCATACTATTTTTATGGCTGCAATTTGTGCATCATTTTACAGCCTGACAGATTTGGTATCTTTAAGAACAGTTTGTCAACATGAGTTTGTTAAGTTGGGCCCACCAATGACAGCAGAGTTAAAAAGGTTGAAATGAAGATTGCATATCAAGAGCTCTTTCTAAGTATCAGACATGAGCAAATATAAAGACATAATATCAAGCTTTTGCGTGAATGTTGTTATCTAATGTTCATTAGTCAATACACAGAGATGACTCAGTATGTCAAAAACATTCAGGGCTAAGTTTCTCAAATTGAGTCATAACTCCAAAAGTAATGTATAAATATCATAGGTTTTGAAATTTGCTTCAGTAGCAGCACTAGTTGTAGTAACATTGACAGTAATGTTAAAGGTACAGTAGTATGCTTGCCTGTACAGCTTGGTGTACTTGATTTATAATTTTTAATAATAATATTGAAAAATAGATGGACCTTGTGTGATAAAGTGTCCAAAAATCACATTTTTGTTTGGAAAAACAAATTTCTCTAATCCTTGCCAGAAGAACTTAATTGTACACAGAGAGCAGTTTCCAGTACAAGTAAGACTGGACATAGTTTGAAATTCTTCAGCACTGATACCAACAACCTTTGTCAGTACCTTACTTTGCTGAGTATAAATCATTTCAACAACAAAAATTTTCTCATTCAGAAAGGAAGTGTGGATCATGGATCCCGCCACAGATATGTACTACTACTGGCTGTGCACAATATCTGTCCCAGTGTTCTACAACCTGATGTTGCTGGTGGCCAGGTCTGAATTTATTTATGGCGTTTTTCATTTCCTGTTTACCATATTTTTATTGAGGTTTTTGATGGTCAATCTTGTCATCTTCTTTGCTTCCATACAGGGCTTGTTTTAATGAATTACAGTATAAAAATACAACACTGTGGTTGGTTTTGGACCACATCTCAGATGTCCTCTACTACATTGACACCTTTGTGAGAGCTAGAACAGGTCAGTGAGGAGAACTTTGCTTAATGTGTGAAGTTTTTGATTACAGGAGACTTTGAATATATGTTAATGCTAATCATTTTCTTGCATGTCAACAGGTTTTCTGGAGCAAGGGCTGCTAGTAAGGGATGAGAAGGTCCTGAAAGAAAAATATATGAAAACACAACAGTTCAAAATGGACGTCATAAGTATCTTTCCCACTGATATTATATTCTTCGCAATTGGAATTGACAACCCAGAGTGGAGGTTCAACCGTCTCTTTAAGTTAGCGCGACTCTTTGAGTTCTTTGACCGGACTGAAACTCGAACCAATTTCCCTAACATCTTCCGAATTGGTAACCTTGTACTTTATATCATCATCATTATCCACTGGAATGCTTGCCTCTACTTTGCCATCTCCAAGGTGCTTGGATTTGGCTCAGACACATGGGTATATCCAGGCCCAAAGAATCCTGAGTTTTCTCGACTGGCCAGGCAATATATCTATTGCTTTTACTGGTCCACACTTACCCTGACCACTATTGGTGAGACACCGCCCCCAGTTCGAGACATTGAATACTTTTTTGTTGTAGCTGACTTCCTCACTGGGGTTCTGATCTTTGCTACAATTGTAGGCAATGTTGGTGCCATGATTTCCAACATGAATGCTGCACGTGTAGAGTTCCAGGCTAAGATTGACTCCATCAAGCAGTACATGCAATTTCGGAAGGTCACCAAAGACCTGGAGGTAAGGGTGGTAAAGTGGTTTGACTACCTCTGGACAGAGGAGAAAACATGTGATGAAAAGCTGGTGCTGAAGAACCTTCCAGACAAGCTAAAGGCTGAGATTGCCATCAATGTACATCTGGAGACCCTAAGAAAAGTGCGCATTTTTCAAGACTGTGAAGCAGGTTTACTTGTTGAGTTGGTTCTCAAGCTTCAGCCTCAAGTTTTCAGTCCTGGCGACTACATCTGTAAGAAGGGTGACATCGGCAGGGAAATGTACATCATCAAAGAAGGAAAGCTGGCTGTAGTAGCAGATGACGGGGTTACCCAGTTTGTGGTCCTCAGTGATGGGGCATACTTTGGGGAAATTAGCATTCTTGGTATCAAGGGCAGTAAGGCAGGTAACCGGAGAACGGCCAATATCCGAAGTGTGGGCTACTCTGACCTGTTTGCCTTGTCCAAGGACGATCTGATGGAGGCACTCATTGAGTATCCTGATGCTAAATATGCCCTGGAGGATAAGGGGAGGGCCATCCTTATGAAAGATAACCTCATAGATGAGTCGCTGGTCAATGCTACTGATGCCAAAGACTTGGAGGACAAAGTCAATCAGATTGAAGCCAGTTATGAAGTCATGTCGCTTAAATTTCGAAAGCTAACAGAACAGTATGAATCCTCCCAGCGGAAACTCAAGCAACGGCTCAGTAATATGTCAAACCAGGTTCGCACTCTCAGAGTGGACAATGAGTAGAGCTTGCCTTGGCACTACTACTGCCAGGCCTAGGGACTTTTCCACTAAAGGACTTCTCACAGTACTGAAGGACTCTTTGTACACACTAGTGTCCACCAAATGTGTCATGCCCAGCAGCTGGTTAGCGTTTGTCTCCATTCATCATTCCTATACACAGTAAAATAGTATGGTTTCCTTGAAAGTTGACCATTTTCATAAACCAATAATTAAAAAAAAAAAAAATGTTTATACTGAACATCAAAAAGTATCATTTTGGTCTGATAAATACCAAAAATAACACATTCCCACATACAACTGCCCAAATTAACAAGTGTCTATATTTGTTTGGCAAAAAAGTAATTTACTGTACTTCTTCATTGACATTTTAGGAGGATTTCCAACACTTCCTCCAGATATATATAATATTTCCTGGATCAACTGTTTGAATTGAAAAGTAAATAGACAAGAAGCTTTTTGAAATTATGGCATAATTCTGCTGAGATGCTCAGTTGTAAAATTATTTTCAAATGTTTATAATAAAGGTTGCATATTTTTACTATGTCCATTACAGTCTTATTACATCATGGGAAAGTATGGACTGTATCTTGATTTGAGCAAGATGGTGTTGCTTTACTTTCAGGTCGGGTGATAATCAATTAAAGTTCCCCTCCAGTCAAAAACATGTTTGTCTTCTTGTTCTTTGGCTGTGATGTTGTTCTCTTCACTGTGCAGAATGATGTATGTGCATTTGTTTTCACATCCATCTGCTGAGGGAGGAAAAATTCTCTGAGCCCACCTTACATTTCAGTTGAACACCTGTACATAAAGTATTTTCATATGTTCATACATATATTTGTGACATCACAAATAGTTTGTAAACCAGTCGTGTTCCAGTGTGAAGCCTCCAGTTCACATATACTGAGAATGGATCTTTCAGTGAAGTGCGTCAAGCAGTTAAAATTTTAAAATGAACAATATTTGCATTTTTATAGAATCTGGACTTTTAAGTGACGGAGTAGGCAGTTTGTCATTTTAAGAATTTCTAAACAATGTTTGAATACTGATTCATGTCACTAATTCATTCAAACTGTTTGTAATTAACAGTAACAACAGTCATTAAACAGGGACTATTAATACAGTAGAATATAAGTCAAATGCTGACAAATTATATAAAATATATAGCTGGGAAGTTCATCCATTTGAAGCCCTTGTTGGTCCTAATGTTGCATCATTAAATATTAAGAAGCTTGCAAAGTTCAGAGTGAGGACTGTCTATTTCATTTGAATGCTGCGTTTATCCTAAACCTGTAAATAATTGGAGATGAATGTGTACATGAGGATCCACTTTCTTTGCTTCAAATGTGCGGATAACACCAGCCACTCCCATCAACCTTTGTTCACATTCAGGAGCATTTTCTGTACTTTGTTAGTTACTTTGAGCCAAAGTGTCTAAGCCTACGTCAGGTCAACACTTGGTCCAGACAGAAATATCTCAACAAATATGAGATGGATTTCTATGATGCTATTTGGTGCAGATATATTGAGGGTCATTAGAGGATGAATTTTAATAACTTTAGTAATCTCCTTACTTTTCCTCTAATGCCACCTGCTGGTCAAAGTTTTCACATGTCCAGTGTAAGATCTCAACATCTACTGGGTGAAAACATTTCTAACTAATGACACTACCATCAGCTGTACTTTGTACTAACAACTGAAAGTGGTCCTAAACAGTTAGCTTCTTAGCGTGATGTATGTTTAAATGCTCCTGATGTAAATACTTCAATGTCTTCAGCAGAAAGAATTTAATGGCAGAAATAGCATGAGAGGGAAATTCTGTCAACTGTCTGGGATCAAGTATAAGGCAATACAAGTTGGAAAAAAGCAGTCATCTTTATTTAGCATGTTTTCACAACACTGAATACTTCTAGCCTTTCATCAGTTTGTATCTTTTAGCATGTAACTGTTGAGTCAAACCAATTGATGACAACCGCTTCCCTTTCCAAGATCAGCTTGACCTTTCACCTTTTACCTTCACTAGGCTCTAGAGCCCTTTCACATGTCCAGGTGAGCAGCATCTTCAGCGTTACCAAACAGAGGTACAAAGTAATGTTACACAACTGAAACCAGACCTGGGCTCAATAACGGTTACAAGAAATCCTTTGTGTTAACCTGCACAGAGTTCCACATGATTGATTTAGTGCAGTATGACAACGCCAGCTAAACTTTTAATCCTACAAACATACTGTTCGCCACAGTCCGGTGTTTGTCCACATTTTCAGGCACTCCGTGTGCTGTCCAAAGTGACTCCAGGCTAAAACAAGCCATGAAAAGTATTCTCAAACATAATTTTGCCCAGGTCTGGCTGAAACCATGAAGATGAGAAAATAAGAGCAATGGAACAGAACGAATGGCTCAGGGTTGTTGTGTACCGTGGTGGTCTGAACACCGTGGTTTAGTGGCATGTTGTGGGCACCATCACACTCACAGGCTGAGCAGTGTTTCAATAAATCAGAGATTGTCCTCTTGGACCCACATCGCAAGGACAGCAGGAACCTCATGGTTAGACACCAGCGTCTGAGTGAGAAGTCAAAAGTTCAACCGTCTACCAACAGCCACCCCTGAAGTGCCCATGACAATATACTGAACACCCATCTACTCCAAAGGCCTGTCAGAGATCAGCAGTTGTTCTCTTTGACACATTGTAGTTTTGAATGTATCAATAAGAATAAACCTCTCTCACTCTGTCATTACTGCCGTAGGTTGTTGTTTTCAATAAGGATATACAGTATAATGTCAATAGCCCTGGTTAAAGGATTTTAATTATTTTTTTAATAATCTGGGTCTTCAAAAAAAATCTTAACTCAATGTCCTCACACTAGCTTTTTTCCCCAACACTTTAATAAACATTTCACAACTTTCATCAACAGATGGAGTTTGCTAAGTTTTCAAGGGGTTGGTTCAGGAGTCATCAAGTGGCCTAAGGATGGAAGATCAAGGAGGCCACTTGTGTCGCCAAACACCATCAGGAGGGCTATAATCTCCCCCCAATATACAACCACCTCATATTAAAGTTCCACACTTAGGTCATGCAATGAAACCTGCGCCAACTCCAACTCCATGCACTGATGAAGACTGTGGCATGTGATTGAAAGCTCCGAAAAGCTAATGAACGGACCTTGAATTGAGTTTGTTTTGTCTCACATCATTGCTATTGGTTACAGTACAATTTAATGCCAAATGAGGAGTCATAGGGAAACAGTAGACAGCTTTACAAAAAAAAAAAAAAAAAAAAAGAGTGCATGGTCAGAGTCCACAGTTGACCCATTTTACCCAAATCACAATACCAGTGTGTTTGCAAAGCCTTAGCTCCTAAACTAGATAGTGTAAACTTGATATATTTGATCATTTTCAAACGCATATTTCAGTTTTGTTTTTTTCCCCTACTATTCAAAGTAATGAAAGTCTATTAGCTAGAGCTGCAACAATTAGTCGATTGATAGAAAAACTGCAATCTTTTTGATAAATCATTTCAGTTATTGTTCAAGCAAAAACGCCAAATATTCTGATGTCTGTTTCTCAAATGTGAGAATCTTTGCTATATAATATATGACTAACAGTTGGAAATTGTGAATGAATTGTGAATTTTGCAAACTAAACGATTGATTGAGAAAATAATTGGCAGATTAATCAATAATGAAAATAATCATCTGTTGCAGCCCTATTACCAGACTCCTGATGCTTGCTTAGCTTGTGTAATCCATCACATTATTTTTATGTTATATCGACTTCATAATGAATTTCAAGTAAAAATTGGCTTGAGAAGTCTATACTGTTTACCTCATTGTGATAATATTCAAATTACAGATAACACAGTTACACACTGGTTATCTGTATACATGATGATGTGAGCTGTAAAGTATACAGTACCAGCCAAAAGTTTGGACCAGACAACTTTTGTCTGGTACTGTATATAATTTTTGTTAAAGGGCTATGACATGCAAAACAACCACTGAAATGCTCCATCAAACGTCTGTTTGAGCTCTTTCTTGGATCACCTTTGACCCCCCATACTTACCATAGTTATGTGCACATGGAGTTTACACTCTAGTAGCTGCTGCAACTGACATTTCTGCTGGTTCCATTTTGTTAGTGGTTTAAATAATTTGGTTAAATTGCACTCTGTTGTAAAGCTGTGGCTGCCAGTGTCATAATGTGACATTCTAAAATATTCTAACAGAAAAAAAAACTATAAAAACAAGACCCAGGTTGTTTAAAAAAAATCATTTAAACCAGTGAATTGAGTGTGTGCAATCACATCATGCATACTTCACTCAAGTCCTTAACAATTATATTCAACTTAACAAAAACAGAACTAATTTAAAAAAAAAAAAAAATACAAAATATCTGCCTGTTCTGTGGGGGGATGATTTCACAGTTGATATTCCAATCAATGTTGTAAAACAGAAAAAGTACATTACACTTTTTGTTTTCCAAAGACAGTGGTTACACCTGTTTTCACTCTAATCAAATGTCAAGATCCAAAGAGGAGTATTACACAAGTATTATCACAGTGATGTGTTCACACAGTTTGGGAAATATG
Source organism: Thunnus maccoyii (assembly GCF_910596095.1). Classification (NCBI taxonomy): domain Eukaryota; kingdom Metazoa; phylum Chordata; class Actinopteri; order Scombriformes; family Scombridae; genus Thunnus; species Thunnus maccoyii. Next base: position 19,491,423 of record NC_056556.1, read on the forward strand.
ATTGTTTACTGTCTCCACCAAGTCAGAGAAGACAATCAACATCAGTTTCTACTCTGTGCATCCAGTGCAGAGGTATGTAGGTGGGAAGGAGGGGAGAAAGAGTTAGCCTAGCCTCTCTAAATACACGTTCAATTAAAAGACACAATGTGACACAGCTGTGGAGTTTTTGAAAGGTGTATCTTGTCCTCAAGTTAGAGTATATTTCAATTCATCCTCTTATTTGATGGTGGGGTAAGACAGCAAACAAGCACATTTCTCAAAGCGTCACTGTTCCTTTAAATGTTGTTCTAATCTCTCACAAGCATGTATCAGTGAGAGATGAGATCAGACCACAGCTTTACACTGATATTCTTTTCCATCATGCTTCAACAGCTTTGGATCTGACTGCAAAGGAAGGACTGATAGGACAGGTATCAGAGGTTTCTGATACCCCCCTGAGTTACAGATTTGACTTGACAATCAGTTTGTCCAGATTGTGCTTGGACTGCTGCAACCGATAAAAACGGCAGTCTGACCACACTGGGATCTGTTATGAAGTCAGACACCTATCTGGGAGTATGTGTTGTCAGTGGATACATGTTCCATTGAAATGACAGGTGTAACCACAGTCAGAGACTAAGTTTGCTGGACTTATGATCACAAGCTACAAAAGCTATCAGTGACCATTGAAAGGTCTGTAGACACTAATATACATTGCCTTCTTGTCTCTACATGTGGATAATAAACTGGGGTTATACTGTACAAAGCCTCTGCAGTGTGAGCTGTCTATTCATACAAGACTAAGTCAGAAATAGACAACACAAAGTGCTTACTGGGGTTTAACCAATCAACTGACTGTATTGGTTGGCACAAGAAGAGCTCTATGTCACACTGCTGAGAACATCATCAGTGACTGGTCTAACATGTGTACATCCTCCAAAACGTGCACAATACGGTATTGTAGTTCCAACCGCACCGATATATAAATACTGTTTTTATTTAGAATCGTCAACACAGGAAGACATGGAAATAAAATGCTTCAAACAATCATGGCAACCTGTGGCCAAAAAACAAACATTCTGAAAATGTCTAAGTGCACTTACACAGCTCTGACAAGATTATAGTCTAACCTGCGGTGTGTGTGTCCCCCACCCCCAACGAAAAAAGGCCCAAAAAACAAAAGAGAAGAACAGCTATTTGATAATGTGCCATTTTGGACCAAATGAGTAACTTTCCAAATGCTTACCTTGATCAAAAATGGACTTGTTAGAATAACCAATGGTTGTGAGTGGAATGGTCAGCGAGAGCTCTTTCTTCAGTGGGGCAAATACAATATTTTGTGGTACAGACTACTCTAAAACTAGATTTTCTGAGTTCAGGGCTACTTAATGTGTTTGTTCAATAAATGGGGTTTATATTGACTTGTTAATGCATCGTCCCAAATTTACAGTTTAATATTAACCCTCCCCCTTTCCCCCCCCCGAGAAGGGAAGCTATCACAACAGGCAGGCATGAAAAATAACCCATTTTAACCTTAAAATAAATAATAAGGAAAATGATCCTCTCTGTACATAGAAAAAAAAAGAAGGGGAGGCTGCAGCACATCCACATAATGTGGATGTGGGGGTGGGTACTTTGATCATGAGGTCTCTGTGCTTACACTGACTGATGTGGGATGATGCAGGCACAGTAGAAGGACTACTAGAGCGCTTAATTGGAACCATTTCTCCTCTGTTATTGTTTACTTGCTTTACCTTGAAACATACTCTGTTCTGTCATTTGTCACCTTTTAGATTGTGTCTGATAAAGGAAGGGCAGGGCAGGGTTTGATGGGCTTTCTGAGAAGGAGTCTGTTTGCAGTGTGTTTGGAGCAGGGGCTCAGAGCATGCCAAACCCTTTGGCATAGGTGATGGCTTTCAGCAGTCTCTCCCTCAGCTTCTCCTTGCTGCTGTACTCAGGCAGCAGCAGGACATTAAAGCAAGTGTGAGACGTCGGTAACCTGCCAAGAAAAACAACAACAACAACAAAAAGCAAAGTCAGTTTTCCGCTGATTGTCTCGACACATACCAGCATCAAACATAAAGCCTTAGATCCTAATCATCCACAGTTTTACCTATCTATGTCTGTCCATGTCAGTGTGAAACTCTTTGAAAAGAAGAATTAATGTTGTGGAAAAAAAATGTAAATTTAAAAACGGAACATTCCAAACCACAACATTCAGTTTCTGATCACACAAAGTCAGAAGGCAACACACAACTCAAATAGTCTGTTGGCACAAATGTCTATATGAAAGCTATAGTTGGATTGCTACAGGAGCAACAACGTAAAAACAGACCCAAATATCAAGAACATAGCATGGTAGGGATTCATATTTTATACCATGATGGAACAATTAGATGAAAAACAAAGGTTGTGACAATTGACAGGTGTTTATTTTGTAGACCTGGGACGATATGCTTATCTCCTAATTTACTACTATCACAATACTTCAATCTGATTGAGGATTGATTCTCAATTCATACTGATTCTTGATTGAATGAATAGAAAAGGGGGGCACTGTTTTTAGTCTCTTGCTCCAGTATACTGTGTTCCAAACCATTCACTGCTGTCCTCAGTCCACTGAAATACAATATGAAACATAACTGGCAGATAAGATAAATGGTCTGCAGCCTTTTTATTTAGGTTAAGTTAGCTGCATTAATGAATGAATGAATTCATCTGAAAGCATCCTACAGTCTCCTGCCTGTATGAGGATAACAAAATGAATGGGAGGCGGAGTGCTCTGCTGCGTTGTTATTAGCGTCATGTCTCCAGCAGTGAAGAGAGCAGCCTCTGAGAGCAGCTGCACCGTTAGCTCCGGGGGGAAAGACATCGTTGTACGAGACGCTGAGCAGGGCGCAGGGTTTTAGAGGTGAAACAGACTGAGCGTCGGTTTGTTTAATGCTGCAGTGTGTGTTGGTCGGCCGGTCTCGTTTGTTACTGCTGGAGTTTGCCACTCCGCTAATGTTAGTCTCCGAGTGACGGCGTAGAAAGTTCACAATATACTTCACCTTCTCACAAAAAGGTTATTATTTAGTCCTTAAATCAAAACATGATTATAAATAAACATGACATAAGATGAACTACAAGATAACTCTGCAGCAAAGGTGGCGGACGGTAATACAACAGCGGATTGCCTTTGAGTTAGATAGGCAGTCAAAACCCTGTGTACATACTTTGCTCATTCTCCACAGAGCTACAGCAGCTGTTTATCTTTAACCCCCAGAGTGCACCTTGTAGTCGGGTGAGATGGAATTCGTTTATGACCAAACTGAGACCACTTCCTCTAAAGGGACTCTGCAGTTGTTTCGGTTGGCACCAGAGTATGATCACTGTGTTCAGATCTGCCCAATGAATTTTTACTAAAGGAGGAAAACCAAGCTGAGTCCCGATCAACTGCTCTAAACTATGCAGGTTAGAGAACACTCTTAAAGAGCAGATAAAGGTTTCCTTCTCATCTCTGAACATGATCTGGCTGTTTGCTCTGTGGTGAATCTCTTGATTTAAACCTGCAATATGACAAAAAGTCTACATGTCCTTTGGATTTATACAATAGTTTATTATAACTATGGTCAACAAAACAATTCTAAATGTACAAATTGAATCTTGAAAACGTGTTAAGTGCTTCCGCATTGTGTTGACGTGTTGTGTTGGATTATTATGTGCAGACAGAGCGAAGGTGCAGGATTATAAAGGTGGAGGCAACTCACCTGTCTGTGTCGGGGCCGTTCTTGGCAATGATCATCTTCAGCTTGCCCAGCCCACCCACAGGTGCTCTGTCAGTGCCGGTGGTGAACTGCAGGAAGAGGCGCTTCTGCTCCTCACCGAATGAGTGCAATGTCTCCCAAAACTCTCTACACCGATGCAAAATACACAGACACAACAGTCAGAATATGTGCAGTGTTAACATTCCAAATTCAATCAATACAATGTAACTGGTAACTTAAAAACACACCCCTTCATCCTGACTACATTATTTTCACCATTATCCTGATAGTCAAGGTCAAGTCAGTCAAGTTTGCATTCAAACCATATTCATTACTTGTAGGTACATACTGTACTTGCAGACACACTCACTCTCACACAAACCCTTTTTTTCTTACTTGATGATTCGAGAATCTCTGTTGTACCCTCCATCATATTCCGTTGTTTCTTCAAGTGCTAGGAAGTCGAGGTTCTGCAGGACGCGAGGAAGACAAAACACGGATGGAAGTTAGGCAAATATAAATGACTTGCTAACGTACTCAAGTGGTGTGCTGGCGAATCTCACCCTGCTTCCACAGATCAGGAGCTCGATTTCCTCTGGTCTGAACAGGTATTTGAGCGGTGACTCGTTGGTGACCATGTGGAAGCCTCTCCTGAATGCTTTGAACTGCTTCTCCACACTTTTGTTCAGCATGTACTCTGCATACTGAGCCACAAACTCCTGCACAGACACACACAGGGGACAAGGACAACAAGGACAGTTACTATTTACTGTCAAAATTCTGAAGCCTTTAAAAAGGGGCCAGCTCATCCACACTACTAGTGGTATCCAGCCATCCAGATAATTTGGGGTTATTTTGACAGCCCTATACAGCATAAATGAATGTAATTTCATTTGTGGTCCCAACGGATTTGAAAAACTCCTCAGCAAGGTGCCTTTCCAGAAACAACGTTAAAAAGCTGTGACTGGAAGGTCTTGATGGCGGCTTCCTTCTATCTATGAACACAAGTAGAGTCAATAAATCCCCACGTCACTGTGCTGGAAAGCATTTAAATCAATGAAATATTAATAAAACCCGTCTGCCTAATTTTGCATCTCCAACAAAATGATCATACAAATGTATCCACTGTATTACCAGCCTTAGATTATATCACATACATTATGATATTGTCGATAAAAGCCAATCAATCATCAATCAACTGTTATTTATATAGCGCCAAATAACAACAAAAGTCATCTCAGGGCACTTTTCACACAGAGCAGGTCTAGACTGTACTCTTTCATTTACAGAGACCCAACAATTCCCCCATGAGCAAGCACTTGGCGACAGCGGTAAGGAAAAACTCCCCTTTAATGGGCAGAAACCAGCTCTAGGTGGGCGGCCATCTGCCTTGACTGGTTGGGTCAAGGCAGATGGCAATGAAGCTGAAAGAGGTGATATCCAACATCTTGTGTGTCATAGTCAAGCAAGATACAAGAATTGGCCTGCCACACTGAAAACATTTGTAACATAGTACAATACAATATTAACAGAGATAAGTATCAGTCTAGCAAAAAAACTGCATTGAGGCTGAAGCTAGCGCTGCAACTAAGGATTATTTACATTATCAAGTAATAGATTCGTTGTTTGATCTATAAAATGTCAGAAAATGGTGAAAAATGTGGATCACTATTTGGCAAAGCCCCAGATAACATCCTGAAATGTCTTGTTTTGTCCACCACCCAAATCAGTTTACTGTCATAGAGGACATAAAATCTCCACATTTAAGAAGCTGGAAGCAGAGAATTAGGACATTTTCTTATAAAAATGACTCAAAAAACAATTAATCAATCATCAAAATAGTTGGTGGTCAATTTAGTAGTTGGCAACTAATCGATTAATCGACTAATTGTTGCAGCTCTAGCTGAATCCTGCTCACAACATGGATCCTGTTAACAAGACCTAGGATCCAAACTCATCTCAAGGCAAGACCTGGAGGTGAGTTAATAATTCTTGTCATATCTATTAAACATTGGCAGTTCTGTATGTTAGTATTGTTTCACTGCAGTGAGAATTCAATGGAAAAGCTTCATGCTTTCTGTTGGGCTCACCTTTCTGTTTTCATTTGTGACTGGAATCTTGTCCCCGTTTTCCCTTAAATCGTACATGAGTGGGTTCCCAAACAGGTCTGTCTGTGAAATCTGGAAAGTGATCATCATGTCCTCCTCCACACTGCCCTCGTACTCAAGCAGCTCCTTCAGACTCTGGTACAGAACCTTTCCAACACAGTCAGGCAAAGTCAAATCTCATAATTGGCACTGCTCACATGTGACAAACATGAATGTTCCTAAAAGTAAACTTCCATCTCTAAAGACTGTATTTGTTACATGGCGACATGAACTATACAGCTAAAGAGCAATCCAAACATTTGCTGAGGTAGATCTTACCGGGTTGGCATCAGCTAGATCCCTAAAAGTTCCTTTCTTGCCCATCAGCTTCCTGTAGACCACCATAGGAAAGTGGACATCCAGGATACAGTTGTTATAGATGGCCAGACCAAGAACAATGCCGATCAGAGTGTACTGGCCCTCATTTTCAAATGATGACGCGTTGAACCAAAACAGTTTGGTGCGCTCGTCATATGTGAACATGCCTGCAGGAGTAAAAAAAAAAAAAAAAAAGACACAAAAAAAAAAACAGTGTCATCAAAATATTAATTACGTGAATCCAGTGGTGAACCCTGGCCCTGGGTCTTCAACAGGACCACATGGCAATAAAAAAAATAGTAATAAAAATAATAGCCAGAGCACTGTCACAAGGAAGTTCAGCATATTAAAGGTTTCTTTGCCCTAACTGACTTAACAACACATAAAAGTGCTTCTGGGAAACCATTCACACATGGCTGGCTATCATAACATCACATGTAAATGACTAGGCCTATATTATTTTGTGAAAATAAATGAAACAAGCAAATCACATTGACGTATCTCATATATTTGTTTAACTGGAACGAAAGTAAAATATCTACAATAATCAGCTACTGTTTGACAACTGAAGATGGATCCAATGCTAATCCAATGTTTTTGTGTTTGTTTGAGCTCAGACATACTTGAATTTCAATATAGATTTAATGGCAGCAATGCAATCCAAACAAATTAAATGTAGGTATCAGATGTCTCATACTGACCAGCCAACTCCTCCTAAGGTGAAATGAGAAAGGCACAAGCTCTTTGTAATCTATGCTCAGCCATCTTTCACTGGCCTTAATGAAGTCATTTATTGCCATTTCATGTCCAATAAAACTAGAGATAAACTATAAACTAGAGATGCAAAGTTTTACAGCAGGTAGGTTGTAGCTTTACAGTATACTTCTTACAACTTGCAGTAAACACAGAAAACTGTGATTATCAAATGATAAAACTCATTTGTTTATTTCTCACTGTGTCTTGACTGCAGGTAAGTTATAGGAAAATGAGATGAAAATGACATATGTATCCATTTCATACTGACTTCTGTGCCTGAACACTGCAGCGCCCAAAATAAATTCAAACACAGCAAAAATTAGGACACAAAATTGAACAAAAGTCAATCTAAAATCAGAGATACAGGTTTTAACTATACAAATGTCCACAGACTGACAATGCTCACACTGAGACCAGTTAACAACTCCTGCCTGTTAAGCAATCAACAACTTCTGCTTCCTTATGGCAAGTGAAAGTTCAAGTTTGGAGTGAAAGTGAAAGTAAAAGTTTGGAAATAACATCTATTTTCAGAAATATCTTCAACCAAATATACCGAAGTGTCCCTGACAAATTTTCCCCAGAGTAAGGCAACAAGTAAATTCATTTTTCTTATTCAGCAGACAAATGGAACTTATTGGGTTAATGAGTTACAATAGTGTCAAGAATAATATAATATTTCTTATAGTTCTAGTTAAGGTGTATTGGTGAACAATTGAAAACAATTTCATAGATAAGAAAAAGCAGGAAGCAGGCATGCATTAGTCATAAGCATCAGCCCAGACTGGTGATTTAGTTTAGACTTTAAACTACTTTCATACTATAAATCACTCAACATGAAAAAGTAAATGCTCAAGGTTAAAGATATAACCCTAACTGTCCGTTGTAAATATTAATTTGATTTTCAGGATAGAGCCAGGTTTTAACATTGTTTGAACCTGCAACACAACAGCCTTTTATGAATGAATTGTTGCAGCCACTGTCTGCTGTTGGTGTTTTTGATTTATCAAAGCTTCAAAGGCGGGTCCTACTCATGCGGTTAGCTCTGCAATATTAAACCCAGTTTGTGTTCTCTTACCAATATCTGGGTTGAAGATCTCCTCCACCACCAGCTGAAAGAACTCTTTGGAAACACCTCCTTCATCTACACCTTGCTCTCCCTCAAACTCCACATACAGCTGCTTCTTCAAGTCTGCAGGATTCTCCATTGCGATCATTTCCAGCTACAGAGACATAGATTGCTTTGTTAATAAACTGTGATGTGTCCCAAAAATGACTTAAGACAGGAACATCAAATTGTATGTATTGCAGTGGCATTTGGTCACACATACCCTGACCAGAGCATCGTCGATGATGTGATCTCGGCGCACTTTCAGCCTCAGGTAGGGGTTGAGCTGCTGACCCTGCACCAAGCTGTAGAGCACTGTAATACGCCGCTCACTGTACATGCGGATGCGGTTGTCATAGTACAGACCCAGGTTCTTGGTGACGGCATTAAGGATGAAGGGGCAGGTCATAAAGGAGAACTTGTTCTCAGTTTCAACCTTAAAGAAAGTGTAGTCCTTGTCCATCTCCAGCACCTCGTTCAGAGGCTCATTGACGAATTCCTCAAACGGAATGAGCGGCCGCCGGCAGTCGTTAGTGCGGATCCCCAACTCTGTCTCCAGCGGGTCCACCCGAGGGCCCTTCTTGTTTCGCCGCTCCTCGCCAAGCAGCTCCTGCAAGGTGAGCTCACTGGACTCTGGAATGGGCTCCTCGTCCTCTTCCTCGTTGTGTTCCATATCGAGGTCGCCACCCAGCACATTTGCATAGTAGACGATCTTCAAGCACTTGGTGGCTGCCACCACGGCGTCATCATCGTTGACCAAATTGCGGCTGTTGAACTCGTTACTGATCACCTTGTAAGTGATGAGCTGCTGGAAGGTCTCTACCATGCGCCGGATCTGCTCGGCACTGTAGTGTGACCACAGACGAGCCAGTTTGGCCTGAGCTGCCAGGGGGAGTTTGCTCATGGCCTTGCAGAACTGTGGGAGGGCGATCTCCAGGTACTCTGGGCTGTGGAGGTTGCTGTTTTCCATCACTATAACAAACAGGTTCAGGTAGTTTGGGTCTCGTGAATACACATTGTGGTACGTCAGGTCGCACTCTACATTGGGTGAGAGGTAGACCAGTGCATTCAGGAAGGCGGCTTCTATCTTCTCATTGGACAGCAGCCGCTCGTAAACCCGCCGCACGGCTTCAATGTCCACCGACACCTCATCAGGGGCGAGCTTTTGGACATCGTTTTCCCCTGAGGATCCTTCTCCGAGCCGTGATGATGAAGAGGAGGCAGGGGAGTCCTCTTCCATAGCTGTAGCAGAGCAGGCGGCTGCCTCCTTCTCATCCTCATCCTTGTCCTCATCCTTACCTTGGAGAGACTTGAGCTCCTCCTTGGTGTGAGGTTTGGACCTCCGGAAGCTTTGAACCAGACCCTCAGCACTGGAGAATACCCGCCCTATTACTCTGATCAGAGGCGAGTAATCCTCCTTCTCTCCACAGATGTCCAAGATCTCATACACTTTCTCCTCTGTCAGGTAATTTACATCTACACACGGAATCAGACATTACATGGTTAAAAAATAAAGAAAAACAAAACTGATTCAACTAAAAGATTATACTCCCCACAATAATCAACTGCATGGGACTAACGTGTAAATCCTGCATGTCTGGCATCAACTCACCTTTGAAATTGTCTCGTACAGAGTGGACATCTTTATGGTTCATTTTCCTATTGCTGCAGGCTGAGTTGCTGTGAGCACTGCTCTCTAGATAGGCTGAAGCAGTGCCTTTCTTCGAGGGGTGGGGGTCACATAGCTTTGCATTGACCTTGTAGAGCTCCAGGGCTTTGACCGCCGCTGCATTGTTATCCATGCGGTTGAAGCCGACTGATGAGGCACACCATGAGTTGGAGCACGACTCATTCCCACAGCCCTCGGTTAACTGGTGGTAATAGCGCTCTATTAGATGTTTGGCAGCTGCTCGCTTCCTGCGTTCAGAAGTAAGGCACAACAGGTTAGAAGTGCATGAATTCAATGTATTCATCATAACAGCAATTAGTGCCAATGTTCACATCTTGGGACGGATGATACGATTCCCATGTTTATGAGTTGCAAGCGTTCATGTCATCAAACACCTTAAGATGATTGAATGACTGCAGAGTTGGTCATGTGGGGGTTAAAACTGCATTTAAAATACCACAATGTCCATTCAATTTGCATTGAATAATGGACTTTGGCTGAAATGAGTCACACATGTTTGTTTGCATTTCCAGGAACTTCCATTAAGCACAAAGTTTGTTAATCCTAATTATAATTCTGATGTTGGTGTGAACATTACAGGCTAAACCCACATCTAATTGCCTTCTGAATCTGTAGATTACTTGTTTGCTGACCATTTGACCATTTGTTTATTAAGGAACTGTGACCAAGACAGGTACTGAATGTACATTTTACAGTTGAAAAATAAATAAATAAACTTATTTGCTGGACAAACTATGAGATGGAGACACTTTCAAAATTACATCAATAATATCTTTCATATTTCTGTACTGCAATTTCTTGTTACTTACTGGGCATCATACATGCCCATGTCCGATAACAATATATCTGCAATAATCAAACACTGGCCAATATTATAGGTAAGCCTCAATCAATTTTATGTACTGAATTATGTTCCATGCACAATTCCAACAATCTTCAAATAGTGTTATTTAAATAGCCACTGCTACTTAGGGCTGAGCACTGCAACAGGATCAATTCAGAAGAAGATAACATGCATCTTTGTACTCTGTGCAAAAAGTATTATTGTAAAGGCTTATCACTAGGATTCACTATGTGCATATTGTAAAATTGTTATGACAACCACAATTATGGCAATAAAGGGAAGAATAGAAAACAAGAAGTGAGAACAGACAAAAATAAAAGTAATCTGAGCTACTGGTGTGGATGCGCAGCTTGTATCACATGCTAACAAACACATCTAGTATGTTGAGAGTTTGACTTACATTCGGCTTGCTTCTGGGTTTTCTATTTCAGGCTCCTCGTATTCTCTAATTGAACAACAAACAATAAGGATAAGAAGTACAGCAGAGGTCACGATGTGCTGCATTGACATGAGAATTACAACAAACACTGTAGGCTCCGGTGTTGGGTCCCAGTAGGGACTCGGGCAAGATCAGAGCATATTTTCATTCAGTTTTAGACACTGTAGATGCTTTACAGGGGGAAGGGGCATGACATGCTGGCTAAAAAGCAACATCAGAGCCGGTGTCTTGTACATGCAACTACATTATCCACACAGTTATTAGGGTCACAGTAAGTGCACTTTGCTAAATGTGTAGCCATGGTTAATTATTCACTATTATAATAAGCTTAAAACCAAATCCTACACCCCAATCTTGCAGAGGCAACAGGGCCAGCCAGCAGGAGAAATGTCAGGGACATGCAGATCCTGACGCTAATATAGCAAATGCTAGCTCACCCGCTGGCCTTATTTTAATTATTATTCATGGAGAACTGACATTTCCAAAGTAGCTTTAGTTACAATTTTCGGGTTTTTAATAAATCAGCCAATGCTTTCTGTGAACTCCTACATAAATGTATTCATAAAAACAACAGAGCAGTAGCATCCAGCAGCTAACAGTACGAGCTAACAAGCTACCCCTCTCATCCGCGGCTCTCTCCTGTCGGCGGGCCTACCTGAAGGCTCCTCCGGCGGGGCGAGGCTCGGCCTGTGGCGGCGCACACTCACGGTCCTCCTTCTCGTCGGGATTCATACGAGACTTTATCCTCAGTTGTTTGTTATTCTATTGCTGTTTGTGAATGTATCAAGTCCTCCACAGGATGAGTACAACTTGAGCAGCACGGTGATTTAAATCTAAACGGGCAGCGACGAAGGATTTTCTGTTAAAAACTTCATTCACGGCCTTCCGACTGCAGGCTCTTCCCTCTGCCGGAGGTCTGCGGCCATCTTGACTTCACCATCAGCCCACGTCCCCACAATGCACTGCGGTGTAGCGCCAAGTCCTGCCGGAGTGGATCATAATGAAACTGGATCTGGATTCATCCTTCTCATCACACCATGCATGTGTCACACCTGCTGACATACCTGCTGTTATCAGAAGAACTTTTACAAAGTTTAAATCACATCGCTTATCTTTTCTTATATTGCTTCTATTCAAGATGTTTACATTCACTCCGGTTATACAAGTACACGTGTGGAATACTTTGGCTGGGACATTTCATTATAGTAAAAACAGTAAATAAATATAAAGACAGAATAAGTGACTTTAAAGCCTATAGAAAATCATTATACAGACAGCAGTTTTTGCACAAAGTCTGGAATATTGCACAGATGTTAGACTGCACTTTGTGTGTGTCTGTGTGGTGTGTGTATATGTAGGGATAATGTCTGTCTGTGTGTGTGTGTGTGTGTGTGTGTGTGTGTGTGTGTGTATGCTGTTTCTTTGCTCTGACCTGCCAAGGGACTACAGATGCGAATTAGCTTGAAGCTATAATCAGGTACGGTATATCCAACAACAACATTTATGTTTGATTAAATAAATAATGAATAAATAAATACATTAAACATTAAACCATATGATAAACAGTAAAGGTGCAGTGATGAAACAATACAATGAACTACTTGTTACACATTTGCCTACGATCTTTTTCTTTTCAATATGAACTGTCCATGAAGGTCATGCAGGGCTGAATTAACCATATTAGGAACCAAAGCATAATTATTGACCGTATTGACCCCTATTCTTCCCTTTCTCTGTGCATTGCCTTTGCAGTACATAGCTGTATCATCATATACAGAATGTTCACCAGTTCACCAGGGCAAACATCAGTTGACTTCTTCTCAGGCATTGCCCCTTCTATTCTCCTTCAAGCCACTTTAAAACACTGAATAATAGAGAGACTAGAGATGCCAACAGAATTCTAGACATGATGGGCTGTTGACATATCTACTCTGGATCCTCTCCTGGGTCATTGTGGCATACCAACCTGTTGTTGTCGTTCACTTCCTCTGTCACATGCCATTAGCATCTGACTGCCGTGCTCGCCACACAATACTATTAAGTGTTTAAAGCTAGTGTATCCAGCTCCAGGCAGAGATAAATTATGGTAATTCAGCACATAGTAAGTACCTCTTGTTACTCACATTTCTGCACAACTGTATCTCCTGCCTCACAAATGTAGCACAACCATCTTCTGGACCTACTTGCCTTTGTCATATCATACCCTCTGTGGTGTGAAGAAACCACTTTTAAACCAGATGTCTAATTAAGACATAAAACAGATCTGGAGTATTCTCCATTTATTAATACATTGCTTGAACTGACCACTGGCAATAAGACTGTAAGAATAGGATAAAAAGCATGAATAGAGTTGATCAATGCATTATTGTGAGGCTCACACACACTTTGAGCCAAGTGATATTTTCATGTTGATTATTTTTGGCAATATGGCCTTATGTGAAATACAATTTGGAGTATAAAAATGCCAAGAATACATTTAAGGTCATGTTGAAATAGTGTAGCTGTTTGCCCAGCAGAGAGCACTACAGACTATATAAAACACTGCATAAGTGTGCATCACAATTGAAGAGCCAGTTTATTGTTAGCTATAAAATATACAACATATCTAAATTAATGTTAAATATGAATAATGACAAAGTCTTGATCAGGAGATATGAAGGGTTAGGAGAATGTGCTACTAATCCTAAGAGTTTGAATTATTAACAGAATATCAGAAATGGGAAGTGAACAGAGGTATGTGGGAGCTGAAGTGGGGACTGAAAGGAAAAGGTTACACTTACAATGTTGTAACAACCCTTGTAACAGACAAAATAGAAACTACTGAGAGACAAAACAGAACTAAAAAAGATAGAATAAAGAGGACAAGCAGAGCCATTGTGTTATGTCAAAACGGAGTATGAAATAGAATGAGGCATATGATACAATACAAACAAGCTCGAGAGGTAGATGGTCGATGAAGCAGGCAAAAAGGACATACTGTAGAAAGTATGCGTTTGCATTTAATTTGAAGTAGAACAAAATCTAATTAACTTTTTGAACGGGACAACTATCCAGATTAGGATAAAAAAATCTGAGCTGGTTATAGTGGAAAATTGGACACCACAGCAAGAATGAAAAACCCTATATTTTATTCTATCATGATAAAGGGCATACAGTGTTTGTACAGATGATGGGGTTTATGGAAGAGTGAGAAATGAGGATCATACAGTTAAGAAAATGCAAGAAGGAATAAATTAAGTGGAAATATGGGGTCCATGATAGGGATTTAAATTTTCAGTTGAGAAATGAAAGACGATTTTTTTGTGTTTGTGTGTGTGTTTTGTTTACCAGTGAAAGGTTTATGATAATCAGAAACAACATTGATAGATTTGGAATTAATCCAAGTAACACATAATAATAAAAATGATAATTTATGAAAGGAGTATAATATTGTTTTCCATTCTGATGGCTCAGGAATCATTAAAAAAAACAGGTAAAAAAAAAACCAAAAACAATATGCTACTTTACAGTGGTCATGGACTCAAGTATTCCACAAGTGTATCCCATACAAGGAACCTGACGATGGAGGAGACAGTCCAGAAGATGGCAGTAAAGTAACACCCATGCAAAATCTGAACGCAACAACTTTTTACCAAATAAACTGACTACCTCAAAATACAATATTCATTTTCAGGGGCCGTAAGTCACGGAAAAACAAAGGTTAACCTTTGGCCTGAGTTTATTATTTATATTATTATTATTTAACCTTTAGTTTTATTTTCAAAGCGGTCCACTTGGGCGGGAAACCCTCGGAAGTAGTGGCTCTACCGGTCGGAGTGCAAAGTGTGCGCACGGCACTACACAAATCAGCGACCGGACGGATAACACCATAGACTTCTGCTTGAGAAGCTTTTGATAAGTATGGCTATGCTCAAGTTATCTAGTCGTTGTTACCGCCATCAGTTGCACCATTTTTAGGCTGAATATAACGGATATTTTGTCGATATTACATATTTTTTGTAGTTTGCTGTCAATGCTGAATTGGCGTTAGCATTAGCTAATTTTCGCTAGCTTCACGGAATGCATCACGTGCTAACAGGTGTCAAGTTTCGCACGTGTTCGTAACTCTAAAAATCCAGGTTATAACTTTAATTACATTGCTGAACAATATTATTTAACGAATATCTTTTTTATTTGGATATTGTGATAGGGAGGGTGTCAAACGGGGGTAACATTGAGCCGTCCTGCTCTTCGGGGTTAACACTAGCCTAAAGTAGCAGCTAATTTTGCAAATTTAATGCTAGTTAGCAAAGGGACGGTAGCAATTATATTACCCGGAAACACCCTTATAAACTAGACAAGGTTGGTTATTAAGGGGCCAGAACAAAATCTTACAGTCATTCAAGTACCAACTAACAACCTAGTGCTTACATTATTTATTTGATATTTGTCAGTTGCCCGTTCACAGTTTAAATTAGATCTTTTAACTTGTTCACCTATTGTCCTGTTAACAGTAGTTTCATAACTCGCGCGATGGTCCGCCGAATACTGCGCATTAATGTTTTTGCAGCAGATACTGAATGAAGGGATGTTAGACGAACAAACATTTCCAAATTACTAATGTCGCATGAGATGTAATTTGTGAGTATATTTGTCTTTATTTATTCATATAATGATATTTTTTCAATGTCTGGTTTGCTATTCCCCTCACTCTGATAACATATGTCCATATGTCGTTGCAATTCTAATACATGTCTAGCACCTGAATGTTGACTTGATCTTTTTTTTTTGTTTCAGGTGAAAAAAATGGATGAGTGGGAAGAAGAGGTGAGCAAGTTTACTGTCACAGCGCCAACAAAACGAGTCATTTGCTAATTAAATCCAACGTTGTTGTTTTTTCCATGGAGCCAACCAGTCAACTTCTGATATGAATTTACTAATGTTTACAGGGAAATACTAGCACTATTACACTAACCAGCCACACCTCAAGTGAAGGTATGTTTACTGTTAGTGCCCAACATATCTAGTGTTTATAAGTGATGATTTGTCACTACATTTTAAGCTTCAATAGTAATTGTACATCCGTGTTTGACTTTGTTCTGTCAACACTTGCTGAAATCACCTCTCGGAACAGGTACAGGCAATTAGAATGATTGGATAGCCATATTTTGTTGGAAATGAACACCTTGTTTTTAGGCACACAAGGAGACTTCTGGAACACCAATGGTGGTGAATTTGGAAGGGGTAAGTGTAGAAAGGTTGGACAGTGATTACATCTACAGTATGCCTAAGAGTAGATCAATGAAGAATGTTTTTCTGTTTCTCTCCAGGTCGCGGTGGAAGAGGCAGAGGGAGAGGAGGATTTAAAAGCTCATACTCCTCAGGTGCCCAGGCATTTCTTATATTCAAGTGTCTGTTATTTAACATGTAAAATGCCAATTGCAAGACATTGTTTAGCCTCTAGTAACTTGTGATGTGAGATATTTTAAAGAGTAAAGAGCAAACGAACAACTGAATGTAATAGATTGCAAAACAGCTTAAAAAAATGTTAAATACAGCTGTATGAACAATGCACTCCAATAAGTATGGCTAAATGAATGCATCAACTGTAGTAAGTGTGCCGAATTGTACTTGGGCATTTAGACTCCTTTACTTTTCCGTGTTGCTACCTCTAGCTAGTTAAAACCAGTAGGTATGTGTGGTGTAGTGTGAATATAAAATGAGACCTCACAATAGGACTTCAAACCAATGCTTAGATGGGATTAAGTCATACTTCATGAGAGCAGTAGAGAATCTAATTCTTGCACTTTGACCTTTTTGCAGGTGGAGATGGGAATGGTAAGAACTGGCACTATTACATTAACTTGAATCTTGTTAAGAGTTGTTCAGTGCTACTGATCCTCTTATTTGTTCATACTAGATGAGGACAAATGGAACAATGCAGGAGGAGAAAGAGGTGGTTTCAGAGGTAGAGGAGGCCAAGGTGAGACATGAACTGTGATATCCACCCACACAGATAGAAAAATGTATTGTTGCAAATCAAAATCACAACCTGAGGAAAAGATTAAATCCAGTAGACCAACAACGTATCCATAGTAAATGTTGAAATAGTTAAAAAGATATTTATTGTGGTAATGCTTTGATTCTATTTGATATGTTTTAGACTTGAAGGAATATGCTCCTGAAATCCTATTCTGAATATCAAACTCAAGTCCTCTGTAGGCTTGAAAGGTTGCTCTGAAAATTTATAGTTTGCTTCTTGATGGAGGACTGTAATCATCTTGCAATTACAAAGGATTCAAACACATAGTCTCACAGAGTCAAAACATTAAAAAAAACCTTTCAAACTAGAAACATTCCAGATAACATCCTGAATGAGATAAATGTAGACCAAGGATACATGTAGGCTTCTGACAATTATATTATGACTTGGCTCATTGAACAAAGTAGAGAGCAAATATTGTATCTTATTAACAGGTTATGACGATGATCATTTGGTACATTTGTAATTATACTTAATGCTGTGAACTGCATGTATGAAATCTGGTGTCCTGATGCTCTGATACATTATGTTTTCCTTTAGGGCGCGGCAGAGGATTTTGCAGAATGGATCAAAGTGAATTCAATGGTGATTATGTTTTCATGTGTTTTGTTTCTGAGACCTGGAATCAGGTCTTTTCTGGGTGCAGTTTACCTAAAAACATTTCTGCTGACTTTAAATGAACTGCTTTGACTTTACAGGAGATGACAATGGAATGCGTGAAAATGGTATGTGCACACACAGTATAAAAACAGGTTTTTATTGTAATGTCTGTTTTTAAACCTCAAGTTAGAATTTTCCACAAAGGAATACTTAATATTTACCGTGTGAATCTTTGTAATTCAATACTTAATGTTCTGAGCAGGGTATAGAGGAGGAAGAGGGGGCAGAGGAAGAGGAGGAGGTTTCAGCCAAGGTAATTCACAACTCAGTCCAGTTATAGTGAAGCAGGACACTTTTTAAAAAAAAAAAATTTTATTATTTTTTTTTTTAAGGTTTGTCTTCTAGAATGCAAAGAAATGTATTGTTGATGTGATCCAATCTTGCTTTGAAATGAGAGGGGCAGACCATCAATGATTGAACTTGTGTTGAAGGTGGCGACCAGGGTGGCAGAGGAGGCTTTGGAGGAGGTAAATGAGCCAGCATTTGCCAGCCTTTGTGAAAGAGCCATTATTTCATGTTTGTAAGAGTTGTGTGTTGTCATTGCAGGTTATCGTGGAAAAGATGAGGAGATCTTTACTCGAGGTTGTAATATAGTTTTTGTTTTGATAATGCAGTAAATGATTTTAGCCATTCAGTTTTGATTTGAAACACATCACTGATGTAATTGACATCTCTATCTGATGCAGGGGAAGATAAAGATCCAGAAAAGAAGGATGATAGTGACAGTAAGTTAAAGAACTGTTCTTTGTAAATATGTTGAGCTGCCCTGCAGTAGGATCAAGCTTTTTCCTCTCCAGCACCTCAGAAAGAATTTTTATTCTTTGACTCGCAGGACCAAAGATCACATATGTTCCCCCAACCCTCCCTGAAGATGAGGACTCCATTTTTTCCCACTATGAAACAGGGATCAACTTTGACAAGTATGATGACATCATGGTGGATGTTAGTGGAACCAATCCACCACAAGCTGTCATGGTAAGAATTGCTGAAATGATAAGTTGATTTATCAGATACTTCTTGGTTACAATCTGTTATATTTGAAGATTTGTTTTTATGTGTGTTGTAGTTTGTTAGTAAGACAAAATAAGCAATTTAAAGATGCTTTGGTATGTGGTGATGGATTATAGACCTGTTGATTTATCAGTGAATTGAAAAAAACAGCCTTAATGGTAAGTTTTCCACATTCCTGCATGCTACAAGGATTTGAAAAGGCAGAATGCAAATAAAAATTCTCTGAGTTTTGTGAGAAGACATGTCAGACAGAAATGAAAGGCTGTAAGTTATCAAAAACATGAAATCACAACACTTGTTTTAACCATCTACAGAATCAAGTTGATTCTTGAGTCTCCTCTCAGTTTAATTGTATTATGATTAAATAAATGTATTAGTTACAAAACAATTTGGTATGGCTGATGGATGGTTTGAACCTGTGTTGTCCTGTTGTGAGTCCTGTGTTGTGGCTGAAGATGAGTTAACCTTCCTGACAAGCTGCTAGCTCACTGGGATGTCTCCATCCACAAGATATGTGGACTGAGCTGATGCTTTGTGCTAATACCCTAACTAGTGAGTTATTTGTAGTGTCCAAGGCAACAACAAATGTGCACTGTCCTCTTGAAGCTGGCATGTGTCATCTGTTTAAGTGATGAATGTCTCATGTCACAATTACAACCTTTTCTCTCTCAGACTTTTGATGAGGCAGCATTGTGCGAGTCCCTGAGAAAAAACGTCAGCAAGTCTGGTTATGTGAAGCCGACCCCTGTGCAGAAGCACGGCATCCCAATCATCTCTGCTGGTAGAGATCTCATGGCCTGTGCCCAGACTGGATCTGGTAAAACGGTGAGATCAGTGTCAATCTGGTTTTCTGCAGGCTTCAGAGTTAAATTTAAGACTTTATAAAACCTTCTAAATACCACATAGAACACAGTGTGTTCCTGTTTAATCGTCATACCGGCCAAAGTATGAAAGTGTGATGGAAAACCAGTAGGGATGATAAAGCTGTGAATTATGATTTTATTTTTGTTTGTTAGTAATAAACTACTTTTGTACATAGCACATAACATGATATATAAACTTAACCCAGCATTCACCACCAAAACAGTTGCTGTCTGGAGGCTTGTGTGGACAAGCAGAAGAACATGGATAGATGGATTAACCTATGTAAAATACTGCCTACAGCAGGATTTACAAACCCCCACCCCACCCTCAAGGAAACTACATCAAATGCTTGTTCAGATTTTTGAAGACCTGTAGATAACCTGCAGTTGCCTATTCTGTGGATTCGCTTGTAAATGTATCTTCCCTCCTCCAGGCTGCATTCCTGCTTCCTATTCTGCAGCAGCTGATGGCAGATGGTGTGGCAGCAAGTCGCTTCAGCGAGCTGCAGGAGCCTGAAGCAATCATTGTGGCCCCAACCAGGGAGCTCATCAACCAGATTTACCTGGAGGCCAGGAAGTTTGCCTTTGGGTATGTTCAGACATTGGCTTTGATAAATGGTCATTAAACCTCTTAATTATTGGGCTAAACGTTAAATACACCCAACAAATTAAAGATGGTATGTGTGAAGTTGCACACTGTGCTGGCCTCTAATCTTCGTTTCCTCTGACTGTTGTAGGACATGTGTGCGTCCAGTGGTGGTTTATGGTGGAGTCAGCACTGGACACCAAATAAGAGAAATCGAAAGGGGATGCAATGTAGTGTGTGGAACACCAGGGAGGCTATTGGATATGATTGGAAGAGGAAAGGTAAGCTAATTAAGAAACTAACTCAGAATAATTTTTAGTCACTTGATGTTTACAGTGTGTAGTTGAAGGCTTCAACATGAAAGTGTGTGGTGTGTGTGTGGACTGCAGGTTGGGTTGAGTAAGCTGCGGTACTTGGTGCTAGATGAGGCCGACCGGATGTTGGATATGGGATTTGAGCCTGACATGCGCCGCCTGGTGGGCTCACCTGGAATGCCATCCAAAGAGAACCGTCAGACTCTGATGTTCAGTGCCACATACCCTGAAGACATCCAGAGGTCAGCTCCATTGTCAGCCCAAACTTTCACCGTTGATGGCGTAAACTGTGCTGGAAGTGGCATTGTTTGTTGGTATGTGTGCATGTGTGATTTTACAGGATGGCGGCTGACTTCCTCAAGACAGACTATTTGTTCCTGGCTGTGGGTGTGGTGGGTGGAGCCTGCAGTGATGTGGAGCAGACATTTATCCAAGTCACAAAGTTCTCCAAGAGAGAGCAGCTCCTTGACCTCCTGAAGACCACTGGTAAAAAAAAAAACAACAAAACTAATTTTAAAGAAAATATAACATATGATTAAGTATTTCACAATGTTTTATTTCATGGGTATTTGTCTTGTCAGAGTAATTATAATCCTAACAGCTAAGAAAAGACACTAAAGACAAGTTTTCTGATGAACACCCAGCCCTCAACAGCTCTTGTAGGACCTTATATCAGCTGGCCATTGAGCTCAAATCGGAACATGTAACTTCTCAACAATGGAGCATGAGCCAGTGTTTGTCTAACAGTCTTGATTTTAATGACTGGTGATTGCAGGAACGGAGCGCACCATGGTGTTTGTGGAGACCAAACGACAAGCTGATTTTATTGCCACGTTCTTGTGCCAAGAGAAAGTTCCAACTACCAGCATTCACGGGTAAATGATGTTTCTGGGCTCATTTTCAGTTTGTTGTAATGCAGATAGTGACGTTTTATGTTGTCTGGCAGTGACCGAGAGCAGCGGGAGCGAGAGCAGGCTCTGGCAGACTTCCGCTCTGGTAAATGTCCAGTCCTAGTAGCAACCTCTGTAGCTGCCCGCGGTCTGGATATTCCAGATGTACAGCATGTGGTTAACTTTGACCTCCCCAACAACATTGATGAATATGTCCACCGTATTGGGAGGACTGGCCGCTGCGGTAACACAGGGAGGGCAGTGTCTTTCTATGACCCTGATGCTGATGGCCAACTGGCTCGCTCCTTGGTCACAGTCCTGTCCAAGGTAAGAGCTGTCTGCTCCAGAAAGTCATCTGGAGAGCACCAACCTTATATTACCATTCACATCAAGCAGTAATTGGAATATTTATACATTCAGTGGGGTCCAAAAGTCTAAGACCACTTTCCCATTTACTTGAATGAGAAAGTGGTCTCAGACTTTTGGAACCACTTGGAAGGACTTCAAGCACAGTCAGCGTCAGCTTTCATTGTTTCCTCATGTTGATTGGGATTTTCAGGCCCAGCAGGAAGTGCCTTCATGGTTAGAAGAGTCTGCGTTCAGCGGACCTGCTACCACTGGCTTTAACCCACCTAGGAAGAACTTTGCCTCCACAGACTCCAGGAAGGTAACTGGGAATGACTTTTCTGTTTAAAAATACTCGGCTCGAGGGTTTTGTCTAGAAGCTTTGAGATGTCAGAGTGGCTGGTTGTCCTCACTGTCCTGTGTCCACAGAGAGGATCTTTCCAAGACAACAGTGTGAAGAGCCAGCCGGCTGTTCAGACTGCAGCTGATGATGATGAGGAATGGGAATAGAGGAGCAGCACACCCACACAGCATTGACCTGAGTTGCTTTTTATTTTCAGGTGTTCAGTTTATTGTAGTTTTATCACGTTTCTGTTTGAATATAGAAAAAGTTTGTCTCATGCCGGACAAAGTTAAAAATGTCAAGTGAGATGTTAAATGGGAAAACCAGTTTTTTTTGTGTAATCTGTCATCTCCATTCTTCACTGACTGGCATTTTGTGAAGTTTGTTTTATTTTTTATTGTTTTAATCATCACTTGCATTTAAAATGTTTAAAAAAGGAAACTGTGTCTGACGACCAAAAAGTAAAACTTATAAATGTCAATTATATTTTGTTTTCTACTCAGAAAAAGATCAATAAATATTTGTTCAAAGCAAAGCCCACATTGATTGTCAAATGTGTTCAGAACAAGTAGTTTATACTTGGCTGGTAATGTTTCAAAAGCATTTGATCATTTGAAGTGAGTTCCCTGTCAAAGAGCCAGAATGTATAAATGAAGTGTCTCATTCCTGCCTGATTGAAATGGATTGAATTTTGATGGATAAATCATATGAGGTTAGAAAGATATTGAATCCCTGTGTATAGAGGATTGTATGTATTCATCTTAATTGCATTATTTAAATCCATCAATGAGACAAATGTATTAGTGTAAGTAAAGTTGGAGGTGTCTCTCACTTCTGTTCTTAATGTCTAAAAAAATCTCAACAGATCAGGTACTACTAAACTGTTGATAGTGATCACATTGTGGCAGCAGGCTGTAGACTGCCTCTGTGGGGTTAGACAACATGGACAGACCTGCAATTAGGGTTCATCAATGATCAATTAAAGCCCAATCACCAAACTCAATCACTGAAGAGTGACCTAATGTGTCACCATGAAATACAGAAACTGAAGCGCTGTTAAGAGTCTTGTAACAGACGTCAACAATTGGAATACCTTTAGCATTGCACCAGTTGTGGCCCGGACCTTATTGACCTATTGATCAATGATGGCATATTAGAACTATTCCGCGCTTCTTATCTGGCTGGCGTCGTCTCCATAGCAACGGTCAATGACATGATAGTGAAGGAAAATATTAAGCTGAGCTATTATCAGTCAATAGTCATAACTTTTGGAAAGATACATTATCAGAAGACCGTCCATTTTAAACGAGTTTACGCAGCACAATCCGATAAACACATCAGCTTTATAACTCAGGTAACACCATAGATATAAATATATCTATGGTTATCACTCCCAAGTTAACATTTAGTTTGTTCTCTGATTCCCAATCTAGTTAAAATAGTTTAATTTATGTCAACTGAATGTCTGGATAATACAGGAGGCATGAAACAACAACTTTAACCGGTATCAGTATTACAGAGAGAAGGTGAGTCTACAAATTACGAGACATTCTCATCATAGATTATTAAATATTTTACAAACAGAATTTTAGTAAATGTACATTCAAATATTGAACCAAACGTTGCCACCAGTAGAAATGTCTCATGTAGTCAGTGTCTGAACAGTAACTACAAACTGGTTTGATGATTCTGTTCACAATATAATGTGCGGATGTTTGTCAAACAGTTCGTTGTAAGAGAAACATGCAGAGTTATTTCACATTCTCTTCTGTCATGTTGGAGGACATCACCACACCGCTGTGCTGGCTGTGAACTGTGTGTAAATACAAACTCCGATTCATTAAAACACTACTGAGCTGTTAAACAGCGGCCTTATTTATTCCCACCCGCATTCCGCGAAGACCCGCCCTATTCTGTCTCTGATTGGCTAGTACTCGCTGCCTATGTTAGTTAGGTTGTTTAGGTTTATGAGTAGAGCAGGCGGGTCTTCGCAGAATGCGGGTGAGAAAAAAATAACGCAAACCAACAGCGACCATGTGGTACTGATCTGCTGCGTCATTGTGACAGGAGCAGTTTGATTGGCCATCCACTTGTTTGCCGTTTCAAACTTTTGTTTTAACCGGAACTTGCAGAGCAACAAGTAGTTCATGGAAAAAACGCCTCAAACCTGAACGTCAGGAGTGACCATAAATATACACACAATCACCACTCTGTTCCACTGCACAGCAGCAGCAGGCTGAAGTCTTTAGGTTAGTGCGGTTGATACAACTGTCGTAAAACATGAAAGGAACGGCTAAACGCAAGGTAAGACAAGCTAACATATCAAGCTTGAGTTATAATAAGACATCCAACTAACATGTCATTGTCTTTTGAATTGTAAGTTGTAAAATTGTAAAGGTGACTCAACAGACAGCAGGAGAGATGTTTCACTGCTGTCAATAGTAAAGATGGTTGTTTCACACTCGCCTGTGGATACAGGAGACATTAGCAGCCATAGTGAGATTTCTCCAGCTGGTTTTAACTCTTTAACTTAACATTAGATGAAGTCTCATTTTGATACTTTAGTAAACTGTCATTTTTCAGCAAATTAGCGGGCACGCGTACACCTCCTTACTTTACATTACACAAATATTTCTAGATTTATTGAAGAAACGCCTGAACAGATATAATAATTCACTGCATCATTGGTCATGTTATGTTACTTTGCACTGCTCCAGCACTCTGACGTAGAGAGGAGGACCAGATTAGACTTGCTGGGAGAGAGAAGGGAAACAAAGTAGGAAGGGAGGTGTACTTCCTTCCTTCTTTAATGCAAAATGAATTTTTCTGAACTAACTGTATTCATGACATAGCTCCAGTGTTGAGTATAGCCAGGTACCATACACAGTGACAGGGAGGTGGAGAGTGCTGTCTTGCAGACATGGTTCAGAGGGTTCTTTTCAAATACCAGGTTTGTGTCTTGTTGACTGACAGGTGGTGACATCAGGGAGGCTGACAGGAGGAGTCAGAGTGCAGCCAGCTAGGAGAAGGTAAGTCCACCAGCCTTTCACTTGAGGAATGTTTACCTTTACATGCTCTGTTCACTCCTGTTAGCACTCCCTTAACTCATGAATATTTTGGTGATAGAGTCACTCCAAACCCCGTGCCAGCTGCCTGCCCTGAGCCAGCCTACTCTCTGTACTCCACAGACTCTGAAGACCAGGTAATGAACACAGCAGCACATTACAGATGCTGAATGTTCTCTCATGATGATTCCTTTCTTTATGTTACAGGAATTGTTGATTTCCAAAAAATCTTAAAAAAGCTTCTCAACAAAATAGAGAGTATATGATCTGCATAATGTCCTTTGTGTTCAGCCCCAGTATAACAACATTTCATGACAGTTTCATGGTTCACATACGCACATGATATCATTCACTCACTATTGGAGCCTTCAGATGGCAACCTCCATGACTAAAGTCTCTGTTCATCCATAATCAGCACATACTCCAGGAAACCACTGGGATCCTCCACAACTAAGGGATGACTGTGGTCGACCATAACTTGGGTCTTTCTTGTAGGTTTATCCATAATTTCTATCAGTATTAACACAGGAACAAGGGGACATCATTAAAATAGGTCAGACTGGTCAGGAAACCAGATGATCTAAGCTGCTTTATTTGGAGGTCAAACTGAAGGTGAGCACACCTGAAATGTTGCTAATAATCCCTCAGTGTACAAGGAAAAACAGAAGTTACCTGGATGTAACTCTAGTTCTATGAGTACATATGTAGCCCTCTGACAGGCTCATCCATTGGTTTACCCTCTGAGGCACCACCTTGGTATCCTGAGAAAAGATTTTTTTTACTCACTGCCCAATCAGGTGGTAGAAGACATCCAGAAACCTCACCCTAAACAAGCCCAGCACACGCACGGCTCGTCTTCCTTTGGAAACTTATCCGCAAGGAACTGGGGCCAGCTGGGTTCATAGTTACGGTTAAGGCTAGGCACGTACTCATAGGCCTGGAGCTCCAGCCAGGAAACTACTATTTCTATGTCATACGTACTCCACCCTCTAACAGGCCTTTTCCATACACGCTGGCTTGGCATGACTCGGTTTGACAGCTCAGCACAGCAGGGATTTGCATATCCATTACAACAGAGCTACTCACCTGAAGGTGTGTCTTTAACTGAGGATGTGCTTGTCTTGAGTTGAAAAGCAGCGGGCTGTATACATCATGGCTGTGACTAGTGGTCAAAGTCGTGGATGTAAAATGGTGGATAAAGACATTTAATTTCCTATAAATTCTTCACAATAGATGCCTACTGTTTGTCAGTGGAAAGCTTTTAATATGAAGCAGCAGCAGGAAAAGTGTTTTCATCAGCGGTAACTTAATACGGCTCCAATACAGCTGAAAGCAATCAGGAAACGGTAAAATAAGGCAGATATCTGAAAGTACAAACAGAAACACAGGAGAGAAACTAAACTTCAAACCACTGAAATTCTATTTGAAGCTACAAAAGTACTGAGAGCTGAAGACACAGAGGCTTTTAAAACAGCTTTCTCTCTGGTCTTCACCACAGTCATGAGTTGAGTCTCCCAACACATGCTTGTTTGAGTGGGAGAAGGGGGGTCGTCATGGGTTGGTCGCGGTAAGCGAGACGTTACCGCAACCCGCTTGGAGGTGGGTTGGATGCGCTTTGGCCTTATTCTGGAGATGGTCCATTTAGAAGTTTTTAAAGCTCATATTGGGGGCGACATTCCTGCACTGGCCGTTTGGCCGTTAATCATGTAATTCCTCTAGACTTTCCAAATAGTGAAATGAGTCATTTTGCAGGGGTGTGTTGCAGCTCCATACAGTCTGCTGACTCCCTTGGTGCATTCAAGAACAACACCTCAACACTTGATCATCTTTGAATATATGATGACGACATCTTGGAACTCAAGCTGTGATTGATGCTAACGGCTGTTTTCTCTCCTCTCAGGTCACCAATCTCCATAAGGGTCTAGACCGCTGTGCTGCCTTGCTCAGTGGCATCCTGCAGGCTGAGAATACAGGTCAGATGGGTTATTTGAAATAATGACCTTGTAGAGAGCAGCCAATAGTTTGCCAGTTGATTAATGGATATTATTATTGTTATTATTGCACACTAACCTTTTACCACATCCTCTGTCACCCCTGCATTTATTTCCCTACACATGTTAATGTTCAATCATTTTCTGGCTCCAGCTTTGTGAGGATTGCTGATTCTCTCTTAATTGACATTTTACAGACTAAATGATAAATCAATTAATTAAAAAAGTAATAGTGACTGCTTTGTTTGATTTATCTGGTGACACAAAATCCTGCTGTACGTACTCCTGTGTGTGTGTGTGTGTGTGTGTGTGTGTGTGTGTGTGTGTGTGTGTGTGTGTGTGTGTGTGTGTGTGTGTGTGTGTGTGTGTGTGTGTGTGTGTGTAGAGCCCAAACCAAGCCCTCTCAGGGCAGTGAAGGGTGGTGCAGCCAAATCAAGATCATCCACCTCACTGGGGAAGAAGACCAGCAAGAAACCACCTACAAAGACAGGTGTGTGTGTGTGTGTGTGTGTGTGTGTGTGTGTGTGTGTGTGTAAAAGAGAGAGTTTTAGTTTATTGATTTTGATTCTTGACAAATGGCCACTACAACAGCCTATAAGTTATATCATTATTATTCAGCTTTTATTGCTGAATCATGTGGTTTCCTTGCTGCCTGGGTGGATGTAAACCTCTGGTTTAGACAACTTTCATATCAGTTTGGATGCTTAAACCCAAGTGTCACATCAGTACTAGTATCAAAAATGATATATGCTATAGAAGCATTTTACAGAGAGATTCAGTCCAGAGTAGAGACTGCAGGCTTGTTATATTGCACTGTGGGAGCAGGTGGATGCAGTATAAAATACTGCAGGTGCTTATAATTGCAGTTGTCACATGTTGGCACATTTTCCCTTCATCTCCACCTCCAGATCAGAAGAGCTCACAGTCGGTTCATCGTGGACCAGGTAGCACAACTCCGAGATCTCCACATCTGTTCTCTAGTCCAGCTGCACACTCAGGAGTGACGCTCCATCCACCTAAGAAACACACACACACCCTGCTGCAGTCTCCTGTATCTCCATCACAGAACCAAGCACGTCAGCTCCCCTACCTCACTCCCTCACAGCCCCAGCCCTCTATCTGTCCCCCTCAGCCCCAGCCCTCCATCCTCCTCTCTGTGTCCCAGTCTAACTCTCTGCTCCAGCCCCCCTCTCACCCCGACCAGCCGCCTCTCTCTCACACTGACTGTCAGTCTGCTCCACACACACTCTGTAAAGC
The DNA here is from genome assembly GCF_910596095.1 of Thunnus maccoyii. NCBI lineage: Eukaryota > Metazoa > Chordata > Actinopteri > Scombriformes > Scombridae > Thunnus > Thunnus maccoyii. Next base: position 19,519,794 of record NC_056556.1, read on the forward strand.
AGACAGAAGCTGCTCCTCCTGTGATAGAGAGCAGGAGGAGTCTGTGCCTGTGAGAGACACCAACACCCAAAGCTCTGGCACAGATCCACACACGGGTGTCAGAGATCCACACACACACATCCACACCTGCACCATGAAGATGTCAAAGCTGCAGCTGGAGGCTGGACAGGCTGACACAATCCCTCAGGACACACACAGCGGGGAGGACAGCAGTGCAGAGACAGAAGTGAAGCAGAGGACAGTTCAGTATCTGCTGGGAGAACTCAAGGCTCTGATCGCTGGACAAGGTAACCTGTCTGTCCTCTCAAGTGTCTTTCTGAACAGTATGGATCTCTGTCTGTAGAATCTGTTTAGTTTCTTATTTCATATCAGTTCATCTATTTATTATTTGAATTATTTTCTTGATTAATTGATTAGTTGTTTGATGACGTTCTAAAATGTCGACAACAGTCCACAACCGAAAGATCCACAGTTTACTGTCATAGAAAAAACCGAAATATTCACATTTAAGAGGCTGGAATCAGAGAAATGACTCAAACGATCAATCGATTATCAAAATAGTTGCCAATTAATGTAATAGTTGGCAACTAATTGATCAATCAACTAATGGTTGAAGCTCTATATCACATGAGAGGTTTTCAGTGGCCTGATGTGGATGATACTCAGTTGGGAAACAGTGATGTCATGTATTTCTGTGCACCAATCAGAGTTTAGCAACACTTGAATTAAATGATGACAGATGCAGGGTTGTTTGCTTATGTTGACAGGCCGCTGTCAATCAAATCTGATCAACCACACCTACATTTCTGAGTCTTACACTCTTAAAAAATAAGAATTGAAGATGTTTTGACTGTTTAGTAATGTATATTTAGTGTTATGAAGAAACAATAAGGGGCTTTAAATATTGTTTAATATTACATTTGTCTGCAGTTCTGTTTCACAAGGCTGTAACAGACACTTTTTGGGAGCTTTTTTCTCTTTTGTATGATGCAGTATTACGTGTGTGTGTGTGTGTGTGTGTGTGTGTGTGTGTGTGTGTGTGTGTGTGTGTGTGTGTGTGTGTGTGTGTGTGTGTGTGTGTGTGTGTGTGTGTGTGTGTGTGTGTGTGTGTGTGCAGGCAGTGTAGCAGAGAGGTTGCTCAGCCATCTGGAGCAGACTGTGTCCTCACCACTGATGAACGTCAGTAGTTCAAACAGTCCAGCTGAGAGTGCAGCAGACCTCCAGTCACTACACATCCAGAACAGTCAGCTCCGCAGGTAACACACACACACACACACACACACACTCACACAGTGTGATGATAGAGAGATTATACATGACTGCATGTCAGTCTGCTGTCAAGGAAACTATTAAAAAACTCTCTTCTTCAGGATGCAACATTTATTTTGAAGAAGAAGAAAAACATTTGTACAGTTTGTAATCTGTCACCCTGTGTTACTCTGTGTATAATGATCACAACTAAAAAAAAAGGCAGTGATTTTATGATTCAAATTGTGTGTGTGTGTGTGTGTGTGTGTGTGTGTGTTCCAGGCGTGTGAGGATTCTGAACCAGCAATTAAAGGAGAGAGAGAAGGCCGAGAGGCAACAGAACATGGAAACACTCTGTGACTCACAAGGTAAAGTGTGTGAGTGTGTTTTATGTTGCTTCCTGTGTTGTTCACATTTAACACTAAAGGTGTTACACGTGACGTGTTTAATGGTCTCTCCTCAGTGTCGACTCTGCAGGAGGAGCTCACCTCCGCTCAGTCCAGACTGCAGGAGCTCCAGGATGACCTCGCAGAACTACGGAAAGCCCTGCAGGACACACAGAGCCAGCTGAGAGACAGAGAGGCAGAGAATGCACTCATGAAGACAGGTTGACACTGCACCACACGCTTACTGACATCACACTGTCCACACACTGTCAGCCAATACACCTGCATATTTACTGTATGTTAGAGGGATGAATCCACATGTTCAGCCACAACAGTGAACACATCTGTGCATGTACATGTGTTATTGTAGTGACATCATACATGTGTGTTTTTGTGCAGACTTGGAGGCCACTAGATGCAGGTTGCTGCACAGTGAGAGAGAGAAAAGTGAGCTGGCCTCACTTGTCCAACAAAGACTAGAAGAGATTGAAAACCTCAACAGGTACAGTAGACCTTAATGTGTGTGTGTGTGTGTGTGTGTACTTTGTTCTCCTCTACCACAACAATGCCAGCTAAATGAGGGGATCTTGTGAATAAAATAGACTGTAGCAGAGACGTTTACCAACAGCCTCCCTCTCATGTTTCTTCTGTCTGTTTCAGGATTCTTCAGCGCCGTCACGATAGCTCAGCGTCAGACGCTTCACCAACAAAGCAACATTGTAACCAACACCAGCACAGACAGGATCCACCGGAGCTCCCCACAGACCGCATCACCCAGTACCTGATGTCTCTGGATCAGCTGGAGCCCACACACGTTGCTGACCGCAACGCGTGCGTGGCCGCAGAGAGAGAAGGAAACGCAGCAGATGAAAAGAAACTGAGAGAAACATCAACACATCCTGATGTGAGGTCACACCGCCTCGGTTCAGATGAAGTCCAGTCATATGGGCGGCAGATGGGGACGGAGCGCAGGCGGTTGTTTGACTCGACGCTCTCCCAGAGTGACGTGGAATCTGTCACGTCCGAGTGGAGCATGAGGTCAAGTTCGACCTTTGACACCAGAGACGAGGCAGCGTTCAGAGACGGCCTGGCAGCTCTGGATGCCAGTATAGCCAGTCTGCAGAAGACTATCAAACTGGATTTGGGGAGATGATATGCACGCGCTTCACAGCTTCACTTGAAATGAACTACTCTTGCTGTTGTGTTTGTAATGTGATACTGTATGATGTAATGTGATATTTTAAGATTGGAAATAAAGGATTGTTTTGATTTAGTTTGGTTGTGATGGAAACACAGTCTGCTTTGTTCCAACTGCTGCTGCATGTCTGTTGTCTTGCAGGAGTCGAATCAAATCAATCAATCATCAAACATGAGGATCAGGCTTTGTATGTTCATATTCAGTATAACTTGTGTCTTAGAGTTTTGGAGGTGCTTTTATTCTCAGACACACATTATTGTTCCAAGCAGAGAATAAAGGTTTTAATACATGTCTGGAGTGGATCTTAAAATACTGGGAGAACAACCAGCCCAACCCTTCAACCAGCAGCAACAACAATAAGGCCAAAACATCATGGCCTGATGGTTTGCAAGTATTTTTTAAGTACTTTTATTAAATTATATAAACAATAGCTTGTCTTTAATTCTTAATTTTCTCCTAAAGATCCCTCACAGACATGTTCTCCTGCTGGACACCAGATGTCTCCTCCTTCACTGTAAAGTCCAGTCTCAGTGTTTGTGCACTGGAGGCTTCAAGTCTCTACATCACTTGGCTCCAAACTAGTTGTGATGTCATAAATGATGCTCATGGATACATGCTTTCAACTCAGATTTAAAGCAGATGAATGTGAGAACAGATAAAACTGCACATACATCATTCTCAAACATCACAGTCAAGGAACAAGAAGAAAAAGATTTTTGAGTTGAGGGGAATTAAAGTTATTTAGTTGAATCACTTCTTGACCTTGGCTGCAGATGACAAAAACTAAATCTCACCTGAAGGTTAGACCATCTGCCGAGGAAGCATCACAACGGCTGCTAATGTCTCTTGACTTTGTGTCTGATATATACAGTCTGCTTGTTGGAAAACTTCATTCATTGGCCGATCTGTCAGCTTTCTTGTGGTTAGAAAGCTTCTCTGAGCAGCAGAGATCATTCTAGAGTTACAATCAGACTCTAAACCTTTAGCTAGCGGCGTTATCAGCTACACTGTGTGAACAATACTGACATACTGAACCATGTTGTCTCTTGTCAGGTCTAGATGTCCTTCCTGGAGGCAGTTTGACCAAAACCTTGACATCTAAATTGATAACATCCCTCACAACATTACTAAATCAACGACACTGCACATTGTAGCATATTTATGAAACTGCAAAATGTGTTTTAATAGGAAAAGAGGCAGACCCAGAACATGGTATAGTATACAATCAGTGGTCAGATGCAGCAGTGCCTGGTGTAAGTCAGTCTTTGGCACACAGTGCACATTCCCAAACAGCTGACATAGTGTTTAGAAAAAGAGACATGTTTTCAGCATACTGTACAAAGAGTCCTAAAAAAGCCTACAATATACTTTATAAAGTTACACAACAGCCAGGACTAATAACATTCATCTGCTCTAACACATAAATAACAAATGATTTCAATTGAGAAAAGCAACAAAAACACTAATCAATCATACTATATTCCCTTTGGTAGATCAAGGCTAGCAAGGAGTTTTCAGTTTTCTTGTTCCTCCCTGCTGAAGGACGGCAGATCAGCACACAACACACACCAACAGCTACACACACACACAAACACAAACCTCACAGCCCTTGAAGTACGATCCAGTCAACGGCAGCACTAACTGAATGAAGATAAATGTTCTAAATACAGAAATACATTGCAGGAAATAAATGTACGTGTGATCTTAAGTTGAAAAAAAAAAAAGGCTTTAAAGGAGCAGTCTGACATGTTGAGAGTCGGATAACAAGGTCAACCTATTTTGATATCAGCCATCTCCATGACAACTGACAAAACTCCATCTGCTGATGAAGACCATGAGCTGTGGTCCAAAGCTCCAGAATAACCTCATAAGTAGACCTTGACCTTTTTTTATCCAAACAATATAAGTAAATATCATTTTATTTCTGTGCTTCTAATAGTCTGACACACGGTTAGCTTAGCTTAGCACAAAGACTGCAAGCAGAGGGAAACTGCTAGCCTAGCTCCATCAAATGTGGCAATGAGATTTAAATACTGTATCTTTATGTAAGCTCGTCACCACTATACCCAAGAAGAGACATTCATCTGCAGATGATTTTCTCAATGAATCATTTTGTCTATAATATGTCAGAAAGTAGTGAATGATGTCCATCAGAATTGCTTAAAGCCCTTTAAATGTTGTTTTGTACTATCAACATATATTCAGTTTACTGTCACGTATGACACAGAAAAGCTTCAAGTCCATGCAACCAGCAAAATTAAAAATAACAAACCCTTATTCCTTTATCAAAACTGTTGCCAAGTTATTTTCTCTTGATTGACTAATCGATTCATCCACTAAACCTCAGAACTCTAGATGTGTGCAAATGACGGGACTTTAGAGAAATGAACTGGACACACTGGAAATGTCAGAAAATGAAGTAAACTCAAAATGTTTAGTAAAAAACATCTAGTGTTGAATATTTGCTCTCTCACTGACAGACGTTCCACTGTTGTGGTTGGACTGGTGCATTATTTCCTGTTAGTATACAACTGTAAACTGTGTTAAACAAACTGCAGAATACTAGAAATTATTGCAATGAATATACAGCACATACTGTATACAGTTAGTATGAGGTGTGAAGTTGGGACACAACTGCTGTGTGAGAGAAGTAGAACCATAAATATCTGTCCAATAAATGAACAGTCACTGTGTAATTAAGATTCAGAAGATTTTGAGGCGTAAAGTGAAGCTAAGCTACGAGATGGAATATGGGGTCGGGGGTGTGTGACTGTAACGTTGGTCTCCGTTCAGATTCCAGCCAGCTCCATGTGCTGATGAAGACCATGAGATGCGGTTGAAAGCTCAAACACTAGTAAGTGGACTTTTGAGTTAAGATGAGTCAAACAAGAATAAACATGTCCTGGATCTCCATAGTAGTGACTCTAGATTTGACAGAAAATGTCAGACTGTTCCTTTAAAAGCAACATGCAGGTGGACAGACTTGTTGCATGTGTCCATGAGGCCGGCTGTGAGGCTCCATCCTCGTCTTTATGAGCCGTGGTACAGGTGGATGCTGCTGGCCACCGCCTGGTTGTACCTCTGCTCCGCCTGGATGCTGCTCTTGTACTCCAGGCGGCTGCTGTCGGTCAGCTCCTCGGCGGTGTCTCCGAAGCCGTGGTAGTGTCCGTAATGCAGGAAGTCCCCGCAGTCGGCCCCCATCAGCCCCCACCAGGCCGGCCGGTGGGACACGCAGCTGCTGGGGCTCCCGGTCATGTGGAGGGAGCCGCACATGTCGGCTGAAGCGCGCTGACCGGACGCGGCTGCTGGCTGCTGATTGGCTGGAGGGCAGGACGCTTTGTCATGTGTGGAGAAGCTTTGCATCGGTGCGCTGTGATCCTGGTCGGCAGCTGGTAGCGTGTGGTGATAACTGTTGGTGACGGCTTTGGTGTCGACATCTGCCGGGTTTAAAAAGTTTCAAAGTAAATCTCCTCATGTACACAACATGTGACACTTCTGCTAAGTTATCCATCGCATGCTTTCTGTGTGGTCTGACACTGTATTGCACGGAAGCTATCAGAAAAATGAATCCTAAATATCACATGACCCTCTGGTCTCACCTGAGCTGAGCTCCTGTGCAGACTCCATGTTCATGCTGTCCAGCTCCTCACCTACACTGCTCTGCATCTGCAGCAACACATCTGCAACACAGAGATGATGGAAACAAATCATTAAGGAATGTAGATGGAAATCATCATACAGGTGTGATGATGATGATGTTGAGTGGTTAATTACAGCCTTTTAAAAAGAAATGAATCATTTATTGTCGGGGGGGCTTCCTGTTTATGGCCACAAGTTGGAAAATTTAAAATCAACATAATTTGATTCTTTTGGTTGGTTTGGTTAGTTGGTTTCAATCTGCAACCTCACTTCACACATTGATCTTTTAACTACTAATATGCTTAGAAAAAGACGACTACTTGCTCTCCGTTACCTCTCTTGGCCTTCTTCATGTGACCAGCCTCAGTGGCGGTCAGCAGCCTCTTCCTGCTGGCTGCTTTGCTGAGCAGGCCCTGACCGTTTCCGTTCTGCACTCCGTTCACGTGGAGTCCGCTTAGTTGCAGCAGGTGCTTGTGGGCGTTGGAGATGAAGTGAGAGCAGTCGTGGAAGCCGTGAGCTTGGGCCAGGTCTGCTGCTGTCTGCCCGCTGGCATTCCTTAAACTGAACGAGAAGGAAGAGTGAGCACGTGCTCTGCTGTTCAACTTCCACAATATGTCATCAAAACAGTTTGTCTCTATCTGAAGCTGCACTAATGACTGGGTGAAGGCTTACACTCGCTCTCAGTTTGAATATTACAGTGGGAGATAATCATGACTCATCAAATCAAATCAGTTTTGTTTGTTGTTTATTGTCAAAATGTAGAGTTGTGGTTATGATAATCTCCCCCTGCAACACAATCTAACTTTACTCACATTTAATGACTAAAATCTTACATCTTAATAGTGATAATAGAATCAGTAGAATGAAGGCTTCATATTGATTACATTAGAAAATATCAATACAATTCATTTTACTATTTAAAATATCTTCAAAAATTCAATATTTTGTGATTTAAAATGTTTATGAACAAAAGCTACAAATGTATTAAACACATTTAATTAAATAAATGTAAGAATAATATATCATTTACAGATCACAGTGGTATTACCATGAATCTAACTCAGATATCAGTTTAACTCCCCGTACATTTACATAACATCTGACATCAAATGAAATGTTTCCTAACAGGTTCTGAATTGATTAAAATCTGATATTAACTGTCTTCCTCAATACAAAACAATACAATATAAGAAGAAACAACAAATGAAGATGTTTCATTTTAATGTTGTATAAGTTTTAGTTACTCAATTACATGCTGAGTTTAACAAAGTATTGTTAGATTATAAGCTGTTCAACTGGAATTTGGGGGGATGGCTGACAGAATTTTAAAATTGTCAACAAATCCCATGAAAAGACCAAAAACAAGTCCACTGGTTCCTAATGGAGACAAAAATCTTTCCAAACAACTCACAAATATAGTTTGATTGTTTTTAAATGGTTCAGTAATTTCCTAAAACAGCTGGTGACTGTTTTTAATAAACATTACTCAAACAGGAGGAAATCTGTGGGGACTATTTTCAGCAGTGGATTAATCCAACTTTGGTGTTGTTGTGAGTATTTCTGGTTGTGTTTGTGTGTTTGTGTTTATGATGATGAACAGTGTGAGTCATTGCTGTGTTGGAGCTCTATGACACAGAGGAATAAGATGTATCAGGCTTTGCTTTGGGTCTGAACATGGGATTTTATGGGAATAGCAAAAATATAGAATTACAACAAGTCGTTTTTCTGGAGCTTTCTATCGCATCTCACAGTCTTCAGCAGCACACAGAGTTTGCTCAGTTGTCATGGAGTTGGCTGAGAGGATGCTGTATAAGTTATGAAGTATTGATTTATTTAACCAGGAGAGGGCCTCACTGAGATGAAATTCACTTTTACAGGCTGTCCTGGCCAAGACAGCAGCACCACATACTTTTCTTATGTGTGTGTAAATGTGCCGAAATCAGTGGCGGTAGCTTTGTGGAGGCTGGCACTGACGTCAGAGTACTGCAGCATCACCCACTTGTTCAGAGTGGGTCTAACAGTGGTGTGGTGATGTGCTGCAGTGAGTGACCAGGGAGTGGCAGCACAAGAAGCTGGTATTAAAAATGCCCTCATGCAACATTTTAAGTCATTATAATACTGATGTCTCATTTGTATGTCACTTGCTGCTAGTGATGTACTGTCTTTTTTTTTAAATACACAACTATAAGATTACCATTCCAGCCAGGAGTAAGCAGAAGTCTCCAAACCCCCCCATGTAGAATATCTGCTCCCCAATCATAACAATAAGTCAGAATGGAGGTGGGAGCGAGCATTTAAGATCTGTTGCAGACAGCCTGTTTCTAGCCGTCATGTACATTGTGATACCAATGTGTAAGAGACACAAAACATCATCATTCTCTCTGGATGTTTGTATCAAAATATATCTGATGGCCACTTCTATTTATTTCCTTCATATATTGATGGTGGACAATTTCAGAGGGAAAGCAGAAATCATTTTCCTTATCTAACCATCACATTAACATGTGTGTGTGTGTGTGTGTTACAATGATGAACAGAACAATGCTGTACTGTGTGCCCTTGTTTGAGTAATCTGCTTCATCTACTGCAGTTTTTGCAAATTATATGCAAATTACATATATGAAATATATACTGAATGCCTGAAGTATATTGCTCATATATAAAATGTGTATTAAAGGTCAATAGTAAATGGTTAACAGAGTCATAAACATGGCCACAGTTCCTCATGAGGAAGCAAACTAAAGCCAGTTTCAACCACTTTATGCCTGGAGGAGAATCTCTCATACTCTACTATGATTTTGTGTGGAAGATGACTTTAACAGTGACTAAATAATACACATGAATGTTAACCTCTACCACCTGCACCTCTGTGTTACACAGCATCACTAACTAATAGTGTGTAGTGATAAAAGACTCTCTGCATTAACCATCACCACACTCAATGATGAAATGTTCAAGGCTGTTATTAAATAATAGTTATGGAGTTTGTAAGTACAGTGAGTGCAGAGAGAGAGTTTAAACTATATACTAAGTGAGAGGAGAAGGGTTTCAGGTAGATGGTCTGAAGTAGCTGCTGTCTGGATTATGAAGCCTATAACCTGTTTGGAGGAAGGTCAGACATGCTTTGACCTGACTTCAGAGATGGTCAATCTCTTAAACTTGGCACGTTTAAACTGATGGAAATGGAAATCAACACGGCATGGTTTGACTCAGTGGAGCCAAAAGTGCCGATGGAAAAAGGTGAACGTTTCCCCTGAAGGTCACAGTTATCACAGATGTCTTTAAACCTGAACTTAAAACCTACCTCTTCAGCCTAGCTTTTGATTTAGAACCAAACTTTATCTACTTTATTTCATTCACTTCTTTTATTGTATTTATGTTGTAGAATTTTACATTATTTTCCCTCTCATCTATTTTATCTACTTTTTTATTTCAATCCACTTTATTATTTTGATAGCCCATTTAATTTTATTACATTTTTATAATTGTTATTTCTCATGTACATTAGTCTCAAATAGTGTTTACTGTCTATGTTTGTTCTGTCTTATTATCAGCTTGTCAGTCATCAGTGACTAACCTGTACCGAAGATAATACACAAATAAGGTTTGATTGATTGACAGTTAGTTCATGTGACGACGCCCGAGCCAGCTCCGTTTACCATTCACTGTGTTGTGAGATGCAGATAAAAGCTCCTGAAAAAGGTAGTAAGCAGACCTTTGAGTTTGATTATTTTGCCACATTGTCAAAAATGAACTTCCATGTTCACTTTTCCTCTACAGTAAGTAGAGTTCCTACCTACACGGTATCAACATGTCATCACTTAACTAAATCTAAGCCTGTGTATTAACCGTCATAAAGGTTGTCATTCAGTAAAGAACCTGTTGAAGGAAGCATTTCATTTCATTCAGCTCCTGACATGCTTTGATTATTTCACCCATTAATACAACAGAATAAGCTTCCAGCTGAGACTGAGCTTCCTGTGATTTCTACAGTAGTTCCTGAGGCAGTTTACAGTTAGTTAGCACAGTGGTTTGAATGTCAGCACAATAACAGTTAGTTGTAAGCTAAGCATGCAGGTCTAGACATGACTATCATCATCATCAAGTGTTTTCTTTGCATTGAAACCAATCACTGCAGGAAATACCTCGCCAGTTTGCCAGTTGCAGAAACTGTAGGAAGCGATAGTGAACACTCATTGCCACAACTGTAAGATGCTCGCTGATGCACGTGTGGCAGATTCTGCAGTGCCTATTTGGATTGCTCCCCCTTTCTGGGATTACTCGAGAAAAATCATGTTTATATTCAATAGCTGGAAAACATCAAAACGTGCAGGGGGTTTGTCTCTGCCAGCACAGTGGTTATCCTTTCTTTACATCAAAGCACATGATCCAACAAGCAAATCTGAATATGTACTTCACAACTGTAACACAGGACCAATTAAACAGTGTCAAATTGAAAGTAAACAGATAGTACAAGTTTCTACACACCCTTGTTGACTGAAACACCCCGAGGCTGAAAAGCTCATGATGTGGATTTACTGACACTAACACAAACTGACTCAAACCACACTCATTTGATTTCTCTTGAAGTGAGATCCAAAACCAACTGCACTCAAGTGATGTTCATGTGAAAAAAAGAGATATCAGTGTAGTTAAATATTAGAGCTGCATTCATTTTTTTAACCACCTGAGGGCAGCAGAAAAAGCAAAAAGCCATCTGACATATAATCACATATGAAATGATGATGGTGGATATATGTAGGTTGAGTGGACCTCTGTGTTCACCAGTTAGTCTCTAGTCTGATCTACAATAAACACAAAGTACAGCTGAGGCTGCTGGGAATGTCAGTAGTTTTGTAGGCATTTAGTCATAAACCAAAGCATTGTTCAAATTTTAAAAAGTGACCTGATGATGGTGAAAAGAGGAAAAGTGAGAGGATCATCAGGATGAGTAAGATTCATCCTCTGGCCACTATGAAAGTCTGTACAAGAATTGTTGATATATTTCAGTCTGAACCAAAGTGGTTACACAATGGACACACCAAGAAACATTAAGAATATTGACACGAGCATAAGACCGACGCAGTTGTCATTTTCCTGTCCAGCGCCCACGTTGTTAAAATAGCAGAGGCACTTGCGCCCATGGGTGTTGCTCTTAAGTTGTGGTCAGGCGCATTGTTGGTGCATTGCTATCTTGGGGCCGCAGAGAGCGATTGCACAATTGACCAACAAAAACCTGGACTGAAGTCAATGGTGAAATGTTTGACTGTTATTTTAAGGAGCTTTATCAAGACAGTAATATGCAGCTACACAGGCGGCTGCACAACATACACTCTGCTTGTTACACACACAGGACGCACAGCAGCACACAAACATGCAAAAGATTACAAATAAAAGGATTACAATGTGAAAGAATATTATTATGTATATCAGCATATTTTAAAAAATACATGTCATAATGCTTAGTCATAATATTTATCAGAATTAACTAATCGCAGTAATTAGGGATTAAATTGTTTAATTATTTGACCAAATCGTGGCAATACACGTAGGTATTTAAACAGACAAACAACAACAGATCAGACACAGATCGACTTTCCTGCTGCATCAATACATGATGACATGAGGAACACATGAGGAAATAAATGAGGAAATAAATCTGTACAGCTTCTAGCTGCTTCCAGCAGCAGGATCAGAACTTTGGTGCTGATCAAGTCCTGATAACTGTGTTGATGATTTTTTACATGTTTAAAATTAATGATTTAACAAATATTCTTTAACATTTTTGAGATTACAGTGATCAGGTTTCAATACTTTCAGCAATTAAAACTCTGCTGATTTGACCTGTTACTCCATTACTGAACTGACTGGCTCTTAAAGGGAATGGGCGATGACACTCTGGTTTATTGCATGTTACGCCCAAAACACACCTATGATTAATTAAGAGACTATGGACAACCCCTCTGAACCATGCGCCTGGTGCAGCAACCATTTTTCTGCTGTTAAAATAGCATAGGTGGATTTGGACACACCCTAAATGCAATTGCGCCATACGCTTCAAAACTATAATTTAACCTACAAAATATCCAAACCAAGAATAAGCAAATAAGCCTAAGAATCTGACCAGGTATACGATACGATGGACACATTTTAGTCAAACAAACAACACATGAACAAAACAGGAACAAACAGAGACGAAACACAATATTAATGTCTCTTTTTTCTTGCCGTTATTGGATGGGGTCAATTTTGCTGTGCAGCAGTGTCTGATTTTCAAGAGAAATCAAAATTGTTTCCCCTACACCCAGAAACCAAACACGTTGTAAATACAGCTGACATGAACACCGTTCCAAATGAATGCATTCACTTTTTCCATTTTAATGACATTGTTAGAGTTCTTGTTTTCCCATTTTTTTTAAAACTCTAAATCATTTTTGTAACACTAAACTGCAGAAGAACATCACAAACAATAAATCTCACCTAAAACACTCTGAGACATGGTCAGTGTTTGAGGTTTATAAATGCTTCAAAATGAGAAGAAACATCAGAGATTTTACACATATTTTGAAGTTATAATTTCTCACCGAGTGAAATCCTGGAATCTCAATAAATTTCCGTCAGTGTGCCACAAGTAAACAGAAACACATGAGCTTTTCTGCCTTTGCATAATGTCTACCCTCTCATTCCAATATCATATATAACATATGAGTAAGTACAGTATTTTACCTGTGAAGCTGTTAAAGAAAATACAACATGAACAAATAACTGTCCAACTAAACTACAACTTAATATCACTGTATAAAATATGACCTAGTTGTATGAATCCATTTTCAATCAGCAGGTTTGGAAGGGAACAGGTAATGAAACATCTGACTTATTAAAGTGATTTATTCAGTCAGATTGAAGAGATAATTCCACCTGTTCCCTGTGGAGTTTCCTTTGTTTCAGGACCTCTCGAACAAGAATGTCAGTAACACTTTGGATCATCACAAATGAAATCTGGAAGTGAATCTTCAGGAATCACCGTTCTGGTTAATGGTTGAGAACCCACATTAACACACACCAGATATCATTGTGCTTCTATCATTAGGAGATGAAAATCAGCTATCCTGTTCCCTGCCAAACAGCTGATATGACATTAACAGAGACATAATGAAGACAGAAAAAACACCACAGCAGCAGAGCAACACAATACTAATGCTACAGCGCTAAGAAATGTGTCAGCATTTAACAATATTATATTTATATTATATTCAAATGATCTATTTTACTGTGTCAACAGTTCATGGCTGTTTGACATTTGAATGATGACTGACGTGTGCTGTACTGACATACTATCCTTCAGCGTCAGATTCTTTTTGTGATGTGCTGTGATTATTCTCCATCAAACCTGGTGAGGAGCAGATTGGAGCAGCTGGGTGTGTGTTTGCAGCTGCAGCTGAGCAGCTCTGTTGCTGTGGTTCACACTGGACATGTCAGAGTTGCTGCTCAGAGGTCAGACTGCAGGATACTTACTGTGGTTTGGCACCTGCTATCAGCAGGACCTGGATGCACTCCAAGCTACCTGACCTGGCAGCCTTGTGTATGGGAGCCTCGCCTACAAAGTCCTGGAATTAAATGTAAAACACTGTTATATAGGTAAGATTTAAGGCCGTTACAAACACAACATTACATGATGAGTACTTTTATTTTTGGAACTAGAAGTACACATTGCTGTTAGTACTTACATACTTTAATGTAAATAAGCTGAACACAGTGAATTCAGGACTTTGACTTGTAATGGATTATTTTCTACATTGTGCAATTATTACTTTACTGAAGTTAAAGGAGACCTATTATGCTTTTCCTTATTTTCAGTCAAATATACATGTTACAATGTCAGATGTTCATATTAAACATGGCCAAATAATGAGGTAAACGTATGTGGAAGTAACCCCTGAGAGACTTCAGACTGCTCTCAACACTCAGTTTCCAACTGTTTTTTCTACTTTCCAGACAAGCTGATGTCAACTCATGACGGATTTCTTTATATAGTCATCTGCTCCACACGCAGTACGCATGATGCAGGCAGAAACTATACAGTCAGAAGAACATTTTACTAGTTATTACCTTTGTTATTTCCTGACATCAGACCTTTTCTACTTCAGTCGGCTTTTTAGCACATTTCACAAATGTAATTTACACCACTATGTCACACAATAAGCAGGTAATGAGCGTAATATTTACCAAACACAGATGCTATTCAGTTCTAAAACAGATCTTTTGATAAAATGAAACCCTGCCATGAGAGAAACACTCGAACATGACAGATGAACTAACAAATCTATTCAAGCATCCAACAGACAAACAGTCAAAGATTGATTTAGTGTAAAAAGATGTTCATGGTGTAATCCTGCAGATAAAGGCACTTCTCATAAACATGTATAATTGTAAGTTAGTAGATGATCTACCATAGGTCCCATTTCCATACACAAGACCACACTAGTGGACAGTGTTGGTGCCATTCAAACTTCATCAGATATTCAATAATAAAAATACAGTAACAGATCCAGATGTGACACATGTTGAGTGTGATTACACACTAAAACATCTGACTGACCTGCCTGTTGACGTCAGCTCCAGCCTGAGTCAGCCACACCACACAGTTAGGATGTCCTCCGAACGCTGCAGTGTGTGTCGGTGTCTGGTTAAAGCGGCTGGTCACCGTGTTCACCTCACAACCCACCTGCACAAGGTGCACCACACACTCCAGCTGTGTGTACAGAGACACAGATGTTAGTGTTGGCGAACAAAGGATCTCAAATCAACAGGAGGGTCAGGTTAGTGAACCGTTAAACAATACTGATAGGAGATTTCTGGTGGGCACTGATTCATGTTGTAAGAAATCACCCATAATGTATGAGGTCGACCCTGCAGGTGAGAGATGCTGGTGTAATAAAGCACTAGGAGACTTAGGTGTTGTTGAAATGTCAGATGTGTTAGTTAGGTTAATGTTTTTTCAAGTCTGTCTTAAAACTAACTTCAAACGCCCGTATGTTATGAAAGTGTAATCAGTCGCTGACATTTCTTTTGTTCGTACCGACCACCCAGCATAACACAGCTGCAACATAAGAGATGTCTTGTTCCATGTAAAAAAAAAGGCATTTTTAAGTTCAGCTGAAGTCAGTATGAGGTGTCATCAGTCAGACTTTGGATATCTTCCAAAGTTACTGTGTTTTTAGTGCAATATTACTCCTTTGAGTTATTATCCTTTCACCGTAGCTCAGCAACCAAACTCTGTATGTGGAAACAAACTGAGAGAATTTTATAATAAAAAGACTTTGGAAGACACCCACGGGATCTCTCTCATATTAGCTTCAGCTGAACTTCCCAATGTATTTACACAAAATGACGACCTCCACCAGTTACACTGTGTAACCCAGGTTACAAATAGAGCAATAGTCATACATATATATATATACACTATATATCATATATATATATACACACTAATGAAAAATAACTAATAAAAAGACATAATTCATGGCGATAAATAATCTATAGTCCTAAAATATATTAAAATCATAGACTATTTTTCATTTAAATAAGAAAACTTTTTTCTCTGACATTCTAAGTGTTATTTTTGTGAACATTCAGTAACTTTGTGTAGATTAACTAGATTGTAGATTTTAGATAAAAAGGAGCTTTATTTCCATCATGCTGATCAAGTTTTTTCCACCCTGCAGATTGGACAAGAAGTTGGATGGTTGTGTGTTTGGCCTGGAGACAGGAGCACACACACATGACATCAGATGCGGAGCTTGTACACACACACACAAGGATTCAAAAAGAAACATCCCAGCCTCCGGACCCACTGCGAGGCTTTGACTTACTGAATGACTGCGGATTTTTCCTCATTTTCAGAGTCGACTTAATTGAACTGAGAGATACTAAACTGAAACGGAAACAGGATATCCTGTTGGAGTACAACATTGTACAACTACCAGTGTTATGCTTTGTATAGCCTATATCAGCAATTAGGTTCAACCATAGGACAGTTTTTTTTAGAATTTTTCATTGCAGGGCCGTTAACCAGTGCAGTGGAAAGACAAGCCTATATGTTTTCTTTATTTCTTTTCATTCATTTAAGAATAAAATAGATTTATAACACTAGTAACGACTATCTGAGGAGGAAAATGGTATCAACACACCATTTCTGTTCAGTTGCCAACCAGTGAAGAACAATCTGTTATAGCTGCATAGGCTAAAGTTGTGGAATTTACACATTAAACTTTAAACTCTGGTAGGTTTATTAGACTTCATTTCAGCACCATTCACTGTTTAAATAGTTTGGTGCATCTTTTGTTTTAATGCCTCTCCTCCTATGATGGCAGTATGTTATATTACAATAATTGGGATTTACAGGAGCTTTGTGTTTATTTTGTTATCTACAGTAGATTTGTGAAAAATGATGTTAAAGTTTTGATGTAAACTATGAAAGTCAAAACTTTCATCAGGGGGACAAATATTTTTGCTGCAGGGCCGGATTTGGCCCACATGCCACCATTTGCCTACCACAGGCCTATATTTTGAGTTGAATGGTCTATTTTATGTTTTTTTCTTGAAAAAGGGGCAATTTAAAGGTTCAAATTATCTGAAAAAAGGACTGGAAGAAGATACTTACCCTTCACATGAAACAATAAAAAAGTCAAAGGGAAAAGAGCTCAAATAAAAAGGTTTAACTTGTTAAATTAAAGTTCTTAAACTAAGGAAATATTATTAACTTATTCTAAACAACCAATTATTGTGAATACTTGTATATGTTGTGTTATGTATATGTGTGTTTAATGTTTATTAGTAAACTGACGACAGCCTTCAAAATTTTACTTTAGTAAAGGTACAAAAGTATTAGTTGTGAAATTTAATTTAGGTATCAAAGTTAAAGTACTCATTATGCAAAATGGCCCCACACTTGGGCCACAACTAGCAAATATTTTCATTTTTATTATTCTCTCGATTAGTCAATTAAATGTTTAGTCAATGAAATGTTAAAAAAATGTGAAAAAATGGCATTCAGAATTTCTCAGAGACCCTGACGTCTTCAAGTTGGTTGTTTTGTCTAAAAGGATAAAATGTTGTTATGTCATATATAACAGGGATAAACAGCAAATATTCACATCTAAAAAAAAAATGAAAAATTAACTGGTAACCATAGCAGTGGAATAAATGTAGTAGAGTAAAATGAAATGTAGCGGAGTGGAAGTATAAAGTAGCATTAAATGGAAATACTCGAGTTAAGTTCAAGTACCTCAAAAATTATACTTTAAAACTTTTCTTTAATGCTGAAAATATCAAGCTTAAAGAAAAGGTTTGCAATTGCTCAAGTCTGATTTAAAGGACCAGTATGTAGAATTTAGTGGCATCCAGTGGTGAGATTGCAGATTGCAACCGACTGAGTACCCCCCTCGCCCCCCACCAAGCGTGTAGGAGAACCTACGGTGGGCACGAAACCCGTGAAGAACGTGAAAGGCCCTCTCTAGAGCCATACTCTAGAGAACATATTGAATATTAAATTCAGTTTCTGATCATATTTCTGCCAATGCCCTAAATCTTACTTCAAACAGTCACATGTCCAAATGAACATTGACATAATCATTCCTCCTGTTCATACTGAAGATCCCTTTATAATGCACTTATAATGTAAGTGATAAGGGACAAAATCCACAGTCCTCCTTCTGTAAAAAATATATTTAAAAATTTACCTGACGCTAACATGAAGCTTCAGCGTCAAATCAAGTTGACATCTTTCAACGTTACAGTCTTTTTAGTGCCAAAGTCCCTCTTTTTGTTACTATACTTCCACTACGGCTCAACAGGGAAACACTGTCCAAGGAAACACAAAGAGGAAATTTAATGCTAAAAAGACTGTAAATGTGTCAGATATCCACTTGATATGACTAACTCAGACTGCTGAAGACTCATATAAGCTTCAGATCAACTTTTAAATGCATTTTTTCACATAATGACTGTGTGGACACACTGTGGATTTTGGCCCCATCACTTACATTGAAAGCATATTTGAAGGGGATCTTTTAATAGCCAGTATGAACAGGAGGAATGATTACAGTGAGACTATGTTTTAAGACACAAAATTGTGAACCTCTCCTTTAAAATGTTGCGTTTGTACTAGAAACTTGTGGCCAAGTGTCATCATCAGAAAACTCCCACACCTTACTGTTCCTCCAACATAACTCTCAGTAAACACACTGGGATAAGTTTATTTTATACAGAAATGGTTACAATAGGTTTTGGACTCGGTTAGGTTGGTGTTATTTTTAAGTGAAAGCTGTACGGACGTGTTAACAGCCATGCTTACTGTATCATTAACTGAAGCTAATAGCGGTTACAGTATGGTTTCCTGTTTTACAGTGCTGTTTTGGCGCCTGAATAACTATTGGCTCCACTAGAACCAATGAAAAAGCTGCAACCCGTTACTTTATTTATTTTTTTCCGTCCAAAATGACCTTTATTGCGCAGACACAGCCAACAGTTTTACAGCCGCTGAGCAGCAAACCACACTCACAACACTCTAGACTCAATGCTGCATACGGCTTCTTGACTAATAACACTGCATTTACACCACATATCAACGTTTTAAAAAGGCTCATACTAGTCGCTACTGTCCACCGCCATGTTGTGGTTGAAAACTCTTCTGGCAACAATTAGCGAAGCCGTGATTCAAGTTGTGGTTAAATTAAGTCCTGTAACGTTATACTGTTTTGCATGCAAGACGACAGTAAGAACAATATAGAAAACACCCCCCAAATGAGTTTTACCCCTTAGGAAGACTGCTTTTAGTTAGGCAAAGCTCTTAATCTATCTGCGTTAGTAACTTAATCCCTACCTGTCCATAGTGAGCTGCCCAGTGTATGGGGGTCCATCCGTAGCAGGAGTCCTCAGTGGTCAGAGGAGCCCGGTGTGAGAGCTGCTCTAACAGTGACGCCAAAGCGCCAACATCTCCGTCCCGGCAGGCGCGGTGGATGGGAAACTGGCTGGTAAACACCTCATCACCGGAGAAGTCTGGTTCTAGTCCCACAGACATGAGTAAACTGTGAAAGTCGGAGACACAAACGTTCCTCTCAGGTGTTCCCGGTCCCACAGAGCAGACGACACACGGTTCAAATCATAGTTCAAACACAAAGGAAGAAGAGGAGGCCGGCTCTGGCTGGCCGGAGAAGCACAAAACCCGGACTGGAGTCTGGCTGGCGGCAAAACCACTCGGAGCCACATCGAGGCTTGCATGAGTTTAGACGATGAAGGCTAAAACCTAGTCAGGGTGGTGGCTAAAACCCGGTTAGGAGCATTATCCACCGTTACACCCCCTACAGGTTAAAAGAATAACTACTCAGAAGTAAGGAAAATTATTTATTTATCTTTGAAAATATTATTTTTGCTGGGCTCGAGGATTTTTACCCTGCGTGAATCATTTAAACAGGTCTCTAGTAATATAGTGTATATTGCTGTAGCATGTTGGTACATTTTACCACACGAACAGTGTGGTAAACAATTTATGATGCTACTGGTGATGCTACTAGTGATGCTAACGTTACATTAACCATACCTTGACCTCACAGGAAAAGTAGAATCAGCAGCAGAAGGAGACAGACCATAAGATGTCAGCTGCATTAGGCGGGAAATCGCTGGCTCTGTGTCATGGAGCAAAGGTAAAAGCAATAATACTGCTACTCTAGCAACACACGTCCAACCTGTGGTTGATCTATTTATAGCAGACTACTTTACAGGGCTAACCAATGGTTTATGCAAGCAGTTACACATTCCCTATTGTTTTTGCTGTACTTAAAATAAAACAATAGCTACCCTTAGTTTGAAGTTTTGCCTCTCAGTTGGAGGTGTTGGTGGATGCTCACTTCCATATTGGATGAGGGCTTCAGGGACTTGTCTATCTGACATAGTTCATCTCTTACATCATGTAAACACTCTGTTTGTGCAGGACTCCCTAATTCAAGGAGTGCAGCAGTGAAAGTATTACAGTCATAAACATACAAACTATAAGCAATGAGCAATGTTTGAGGGTCAAACAGTGGAATATTCTTCACTGGCCAAGGCAATCAGTCAGTCCAACTGATCATGTGTTTCACAACAGACATCTTGTGTCCAGCGATTGAACTTTTGAAATCAAGAATATTGATATGTTCATAGATTTTATATTTTTAAATGAGGGAGAATGATTAAACAGCTGTACTTTAAGTATAACTTTGTTAAGACTGTCAGACAGGTGTGGCTTCAACTCTGTGCTAATTTCTGAGTCTTGTTTTGTATAGTGGTGTTGTTCTGGGCTGCTTTATATTCAAAAGTGTTCCTAATATTTTGCCCATGTTGACAAACTATTAGAATCACCTCGCCTGGCTGGGACTGACAGGTGAGTGATGCTGCAGGTGGTTCCTGAATAGAACTCATCTCTACGTTATGCAGCTTTACCTGACGGACAGTTTCAATCATTCTATTATGTGTACAGTGTTAGATGTTGAAAGACAGATTATAAATATAAAGATAAAGAGTTTCAACAACAACCTCAACTGATGTGATTATCAATAATTAAGAAAGAGGTCTAACTGCTGGTGTGTTTATAGCTCCAGTGTTGTTATCCTAAGTGTGTACTGGATTAAATAGTTGCTGTGGTTCTGATGATTCTTTGACTATTTCCACTATAGTGGGTGGATTGCAATCTTACCTTTTTAAAATACTAATAACATCTCTCCAGATCCATGTGTGTATTGACATTCTGTCTGTTTTTTCTTTCAGGATGGTTTTGTTAGAGTGAGGAAAAGAGATTTAGAGAAGCTAACCACAGAAGTCATGCAGCTGAGGGAGTTCCTGCCCAGAGTTCTGAATGGGGACCTGATTGAAATGCTGCGTAAATCTCGAGCAGCACAGACACGTATGCATATATGAAGCTTAACCATGAAACAGAAAATAAGGTGGTTTGAGAGAGCTGTCAGTGTGATACTGTCCACTGAGTTTATGTTCCATGAACAGTGGAACCAAGGATTCATCCTTCATACCTGAATCATGTGACCATGTGGTGAGGTAGAAAGCTGGGTTGGCACTTAGTACTCTATAATAAACCTGATGATAATGAGGAAATTCGTGTATTTCTGACTCTAGAAAATACTGCTTTAAGACCAATATGTTTGTTTGAACTGTAAATAACACGAGATGTTATGTAATGTTATCAATGTCACCGTTGGCTCCAAACTAGTTGTAATGTCACAAATCACAACATTACAACATTAATAATCCACTAATTAACATGACACTTATATAGTCCATTGTCACTGATTTTTAAAGTATGTCAGAGTCAATCGGCAGGTCATTATCAGTGACATTATAGAAATGCAGGAGAAACCTGTGTGTATGTGTGTGTGTGCATGTAGTGAAGGAGCAACTTGCACAGGAACAGGAGCAGCTGCGACAGGAGTGTCTTCATCTTCAGTCCCGACTGGATGCAGTGCAGACTGAATGTCAGAAAGAGAGAGAGGTATGAGAGAGAGCTCATATGTCTTTACTGTTACACAACGAGATCCAGCTTTAAAGGACAGGTTCACAATTTTTCAAGTCAGTCTTAAAAAACAGTCACGAGCCCAAATGAACATTGAAACATGTTTTTCTTGCTGTAATCATTCCTCTTGTTCATACTGACCATTAGAAGATCCCTTTGTAATGCACTTACAATGTAAGTGATGGGGGACAAAATACAGTCCTCCTTCTGTGCAAAAATGTATTTAAAAGTTTGTCTGCAGCTAATATGAAGCTTCAGCGTCCAAATGAGTCAAATCAAGTAGGTATCTTTCTACGTTACAGTCTCTTTAGTGCCAAAGTCCCTCTTTTTGTTACTTTACTTCCACCACAGCTCAACAGGGAAACACTGTCTGAGGAAACACAAAGAGGGAAATTGATGCTAAAAAGACTGTAAATGTGTCAGATATCCACTTGATATGACTAACTCAGACTGCTGAAGCTGAATATAAGCTTCACATTAACTTTTAAACGCATTTTTGCACTAAATGACTGTAGACACACTGTGGATTTTGCCCCCCATCACTTACACTGAAAGCATTTGAAGCTTTTGAAGCATTTGGAGCATTTGGAGCATTTGGAGCATCTTTTAATAGCCAGTATGAACAGGATGAATGATTACAGTGAGGAAAACCTCCGTCACTGTTCATATGAACAAAACATTAGTTTTGTCTGTTCTGGGCTACTGTAGAAATATGATGGTGCAACACAGTTGGCTCTGTGGAAGAGGACCTGCTCCCTCTGTAGATTCTTATTTTCAGGTGATTATACACTAATTAAAACTTACTCATTAATATTATATTCAATTTCCAAGTCTGTTCCACTAGATGCCACTAAATTCTACACACTGGTCCTTTAAATGCATTTTTGCTCTAAATGACTGTGTGGACACACTGTGGATTTTGGCCCCCATTACTTAGACTGGAATCACGTTTGAAGGGGATCTTTTAATATCCAGTATGAACAGGAGGGATGATTACAGTGAGGAAATCCTCTTTCACTGTTCATATGGACACCTGATTGTTGTTTTAAGACACACTTGAAAAATTGTGAACTTGTCCTTTCAAGATTTGTTTCAGCTGACAAGAAAACACATTTCTCATTCTACTATTGCAATATAGCCATGCAGATAGCCTGTCCTTTTTAAATAAACGTTATGATAAATATATAGCAGTAACATTAAAAAAATGTCCCTATATAGAAAATGGAAATTCCACAAAAATGTGTTTTTTGGCTTCACCTCTTCCATTATATTATCATATCAGGATACCTTGCCATGTGTCACATGCATTACAACATTAATAATCCACTAATTAACATGATAGTTGCATAGTCTGGTGTCATTATTATTAATAGCATTATCAGTATTATTTTTAAAGTATGTTAGAGTCAATCAGCAGGTCATTATAAGTGTATGAAGAAAAGCAGGAGAAAGCTTTGAACTATTACTTTTTGGCTGGTGATGGACCCCTGACAACAAACTTCCAAATTGTGTGTGTCTGTGTGTCTGTGTGTGTGCAGGAGAAGCTGCTGTTGCGTGAGCAGCTGTGGCAGAGTGGAGCAGAGCTGCAGCAGCAGGCAGACTTCTGCTCTGGTCTGGGATCTGCAGCTTGCAATCTGCTGTGGAGCTGCTCTGCCCGGGAGGACACAGTCACAACCTGGCTGGCTGATGTGAGATGTGTCCACATGTCTGTCTGTCATAGTAAAACCATGACATTTGATATGTGACAGCTGTGACAGCTTGGAGTTGTATGGCCTGATGTGTGTACATTATGTATGGTTGTGTGTGTGTGTGTGTGTGTGTGTGTGTGCGCGCGGATGGTGCAGGGGAAGCTGCAGTCCTTTTTGACTGTAGCTGCTCAGACTCTGGAGAGTTTTGTCAGGTCTCTGGATGAAGAGGTGAAAACACAAACTGAGGACCACAACTCTCAGGAGCACCAGTTTGTGTTGGCTCTGGCTGGAACCATTACAAGTGAGTTCACAGCTTCTGTTTTGCAACACATTGGTGTGTTCACACACAGTTTTATTTTGCACCACTTTTCTATTGATCATTTAAGAATAAACACTCTATACCAGTAGGTTTTATACCACTGAGTCTTGCCTGGATCTACTCAGTAACAGCAGCTCATATGATTTAGACGTGGATCTTACTTAATATGTATACAGGGCATAATTCAGTGTAACAGCCTCAAGCTGTACAGCAGCAGCTGATGTGGATGTACTGTCATAATATCATTTCCCAGTCTGATTGAGAAGAACAGACAACTGCAGTCATGACATTGTGATCATATCAAACAAGTTCAAATGTGTTGAGTCATTGATGTCAGCTGTTCATTTGTGGCCTGAGATCAACATAAATGAACATGAAATGTGTATGTGGTTCACAGAAACACCAGGTGTCCCCTAATAACCCAATCGCCTGTGTTGTCTTTGTTTCCTGTCAACCAGACATAGCAGCAGTAACGTGTGGGCGTGACTTCCTGTCCAGCTCGGCTCACATTCTGCTGGACACTCTGATGAAGCTGCTGGAGCTGATGAAGCCTGGTGTCTTCCCCAAACTGAAAGTGTATGAAGACACCTCTGGTAGTTTCATTGTTGACATCAGACCTCATGCAAGAAGCACTTGTATGAACAGAGCTGCTTTTAAATAGCACAAACAAATGGTTTAGGAGAATTTGTGATATTCACCAATTTTCTTGTACTTCGAACTGACTTTCTAAACAAGGCAAAAACACTCATTTGACCTTAAATCATAATGCCTTCATCTGAATGAATTTGACTTGAAGCTCAGCGCTGTCAAATTCTTTTGACTCTTTGAGAACATTTTGTCAATGGAACCTGTCCACAAAACTTAGCGGAAAAGGTCCTTTTGTATGGAAATTTTCATGGTGTCGATTATGCTAATGATCAAATCTACCAAACACGTACCTCCTTTTGAATAGATGACATTCATCAGGCTGAAACAAGTTAAGAAAGTTTGATAAATCTGACTTGGAACACTCGTGCAAGCAAACCTCACGGAACAAAAAGAAGTTTAGAGAAGGAGAAGAATACCATTATGTTTTTGCATAAGGCCCCTTGCCTTCATATCTGTATATTAAAAATGATTAACACATAGTACAATGAGACAAGCAATGTCACAAAAATGAATGAAATCCCCTGTAATCCTCAAATAGGCACAATTTACTTTAATTACAGACTCACAAACATCCTTATTGAGTTTCTCTCTTGACCTTGGAAACAACAGTTGAGAAAACAATCTTGATACATATACACTAGCAGCTGTTGTGGAGCTTTCAATCATACCACATGATCTTCTTTAGCAGGTGGGAAATTTGCTGAAAATAAATGGAAGTTTAAACATTTATAATACTATGACAACGAACTCCATCTGCTGATGAAGATTATGTGATATGATCAAAAGCTCCAGAACAGCTACGAAGTGGTGATTTTGTTTTGTCAGCTTTGATAGTGTGGAGTGTGGACATTTTTGCAAACAAAACAGGTGCATAATTAGAATTTCTTACCAAAAAGAATGGCCAAATTACTTTAAAGCCTTTTACGAGCTGACAAATGAAGCATTGTACCCTGAAGAACTATAGTTATACCTTAGACTTGAGAGCAGGTGAGGAATGTAGATGCTGTGTTGCAGTATTATCAAGTTTTAAAAAGTGTATGGATCCACAAATAGTGGATGAAGTCTGCTCAACAGAAGCATTTTAGATTCAGTTAGGCATGTTAGTGTCTGGATGTGGACAGTAGGTGTCAGTACTGTCCTCTTGCAGTACACAGTAGAGCTGACTGCTGGTGTTTTGCTACAGGTTGATGCTGATGGCTCTGTATAATGTCAGCATCAGTGTTAGGGGGGTGAAGTACATCAGTGAGAACCCAGGACTGCTGTCTCTTATCTGGACCCTGCTGGATGGTAAGGAGACCAGTAGGAAGACTAAACTGCAAGTCACACACACACATTAAGGTTTGTGAAATAGTCTCACCCTCTGCTTCCACAATATAGGTCCCAGCTTCCCTCACCTTATCAAGGCCATTAACTGTCCATTCATATGCAGTATGTGCACAACAGGCACCACTGATGAACAATGTTGAGCATGTGTATTCTTGAACCCTTCCATGCCGAGAAGATTTTTGTCAGATTTTTGCAAGCTATAAACATATTTTTTATTTTTTTCTTTAAAAAATAAAACATAATTATATGCTGACACCTGTTGGTCCATTTCAGAGCCCACATTTTCCACACAATACAAGAAAAGGCCAATGGAATGTGCTTTATATTATTATGGCCACTCCAAAAAGGACAAAATGGAGAAAATTGAATTGTTATTTCATTTTAAGATCTAACACCGTTAACACTTTTTTAACACCTTGTCTGCCATGTAAATGGGAAGAGCAGCTAATCACATAATAGAAATGCTAATGATGCTAGCCATACCTGCCAAATGCCTCAGAATGCCCATTCAGCAGAACACAGCTGCAGGGTAGTGAGGTGGGAATTCCATGGCTTCAGTGGAACTGACACATTGTGGATGTTTCTCATCACCTCTATCCTCAGTTGACCTAGAAATTGATGTGGTCTGCCATCATGAAGGACATCTCAGTTTGCTTATTTCTGTTGGGAGGAGGAGGAGTCTGCCTGGAAGAGGCTCTTTTATCAAACAGATACACCCCTTTCGGACACTGTGCTTGGACACTGCAACTGTCCAGACTGCTCTGATACTACATCACCACAGTTTGATATTGATTGGTGATGAAAAATTAACTCTACAGGGCTGAAACCTGTGGATTCCTACAGCAATTCTCAGGCAGCTAGGAGGAAGAAGACTGGTAACCCCTCACCCCACTCTCTTTCTTACTCAAGTGTTTCCTTGACATGGACAATTTTTTTATGGAAATGTTCAAGTATGCCTTGGGATTGAGGATGATAAGCGCTGGCTCTTTGGTGTTTTTTATTGACAGTAAAGCTATGACTGAGGTCAAAAGTTTTGACAAAAAATTGGAACCTTGGTCTGTTATGCCCCCACCTGGCAGGTTGGAGCGCAACAGTTAAAAGGAGGTTCCCTCCCCGGTGGCATTGGTGGCACAGGCAGAAAGTGCACTCAAGTTGAAAGGCATCATTGGAAACTCATGCACTGGAAGCCAAGGCCTTGGAATCATCCACTTCTAGCAATGGGGAAAAGTAGATACAGGGGTGAAGAGAGGTCCATGGGTTACCAGAACATTTCATCCAGTTCATCAGGGCAGGGGAGAAACCATCAGCCCCCAGAAAGGCCAGGAGTAACATCTACCAGAAGGCACAAGGGTGGGAAATGAGGGTGGACTTGGTGACGAAGCTGCAGTTCCCCTCAGTCATCCAAACATCCCTGAGGCCAGACTTGGCCATCTGGTCAGAGCAGATGAGGACATAATCCTGGTTGAAGGAAGGGTGTGAGAAGACCCATGGAAGAAAAACCACCAAGGATCTGATCCAGGAGTGCAAGGACAAAGGGTTGCAGGCCTGGCTATTCCCTGTCGAGGTTGGATGCACAGGATTCCCAGTGCAATCAGTGTGGAAGATGCTCACAGCCTTAGAAATAGCAGGAAAGGAGAGGAAGACAATAGCTTGCAGGCTGGATGAGGCAGCAGAATGAGCCTCTTGCTGACTCTGGAACAGAAGGGAGGAGGCATGCTGGAGGCCAGGAGCAGATGGGCAGTGATTTGGCCACCACTGTCAACCTACCAACTAGAGGGTGTTACAGTTAGAGTTTTTTTTTCATAGGATGGCAATGTAATTTTCTGCAAAGACCCGCCCCTACCCTGCTTCTGATTGGCTGACCCTGATATCCTTACCCTAACCCTAAACATCTGACTCCTCATGTCTAAACATAACCAGTGAAGGCAATGAATATTAACCAATCAGAGGCAGAGTGAGGCAGAGTAAGGTTTGTCATCTCGTCTCCGTCCTAGGAAAAGAAGTCCTGTGCGTTTATATTAAACATTGGTGTACAGCGATCATCCCTGCACACTGCTCAGCATTAGCGAAAGTTCTAGCATTAGCGAAGGTTCTAGCAGTCAAATGTAGACCTTTTTATCTACCACAAGAATTCACAGCCGTGATCATCATCGCTCACAAGGTTATCAGCCTCATGATCGCAGGAATCAGCCGTTGCCGATTATCTCAAAATGCCAGATATCAGCGTGATTGATAGGCCGACTGAATAATCAGTTGAACACTAGTCAAAACCATTAAGAAGAGTTCAGAAAAAACTCTTTGAAATGAGTCACAGGGTCTGGAATTTCAGTTTATCTACGTGGAAGCACTTGGGGTCTTAAGTACCATTTTTATCCCCTCGTGGCTCAGCGCACTGGCAGACTTGACATGATGATGGTGAGCATGTCACAGTACATATGACTGAAGTCCCAAATGGGCTCAGTCCGCAAGTGGAGGGTGGACATTTTGATTCAGCCCAAGAGTGACTGAAGATGAGGCATCTCTAGATGTAATTCAGAAAGAAATCATACATCTGGTTTAGCTGCAGTTCAGCTGAACCAGTACTCCTTTTGACACAGCAATCGGGTCCAACTTACCACACTTTCTCCAGGTTCTGTTCTAAACCACATCTAATTTAGTCAGCTAATCAGATGCAATGTGACACAGCAACTATTTAATCACATTGATGTCAGCTGGCGGTGTTTCCTAGCTAAAAAGGAAGCAGTAACATCTTTTCAGGTCCTCAAAAAGACGTAAACATGAAGTAATTATGAAACTCTTTGCAAGAAAACCATTATGTGACCCATAACCAGTCACATGAGGTATAGCCCTTTTTCACAGCAAATATTTGACATGTAATGGTAGGAAAATCACAGGTTTAAATAATCAAATGAATGATGGCTAAATTCCATTTAGCTACTTCAGTTTCAGGGTCTTGGTATTGTGCCTGATGACTCATTGTCACACTGTCATGACTTACTGGGACACTTGAACAGAACAAAGCTATTGTTAATGTAATTAATTACACCTGTGCCTCTCCTAATATGAGGTGGGCAATGGATGAGGCTGTGTGAAAATTATCCTGCAGAAACAGCAGAGATCAAAACCAAATACAGCACTTGGGTGTTAATACACAATCTTAAAGTGAGAACATGCCAAATTTTCTTTTGGAATATCACATTGTTGTTATGAATTGAAACATAGCTTATACAAACTAATAAGCATTACACAGCCAACAAGTCTTACAAACAGAACTCCTCCATACATGGACTTTGTTGCTGTATAATATCACCTGATTTCCTCCTTTGCTCTTGTCATAATTACTACAGCAGCTAAAGTGTGCTGACAGCTGAATGTAAATGCATGTTGTTTTGGGGCACCCTTCTGGAAAATGATTTTGTCATTTTTCTTGAGATGACCATCTCAAAAAATGAGTGTCCAGCTGTCAGCTTCCACACTGCATAGCTCTCATCTTTATTGGTCTGTGTGACAGATGGAGACTGGGAGGTGTGTCTCCACTCTCTGCGTCTTCTGCAGTCAGTGTTGTTGGAGGAGGAGGTGCTGCTCCTGCTGGGCTCCTCTCTGCTGGATCCAGACTTCCAGGCTCGTGTCAGCCTGCTCACCTCCAGTGTGCAGCCCAGCCTGAGACTGGCTGCCCAGCAGACCCTGGAAGACCTGCAAGCACTCCAACAGGTACCACAGTCACAAGTGCATAAGTCAAAGCACAGAAATGCTTTTATTGAGAGTAGTGTCAAAATAAATGTGTTTGAACAAATTTAAATTTACATTTACATAACTTATTTCTATACTCATTCTGTTAATGCTCAGCTGTGGACCAACAGTTTTTTGGAGTGGAGTGTCTGTGCTTTTCCCCAGTGCAATTAGATTCATATAAGTTGTAGTTTGAGAGGGAGGCTGACATCCCAAGCTCATGTTTTTTTTTATCATTATTATTATTATTGAATCTATTTTTTATAACTGGTTCTTTATCTGTGATGTTAAAAGGTGAGACATAAAAGACTGAAACCAGAGTAGTAAAGACTGTTATAGCAGCAGATTAATGTCCATGGTATCACATATCACTTATCACATGTTCAGTTGTCCTCATACTTTTGGCCAGGCAGGATATTTAGAGCCTCAGCCTGGTAAACAGGAATACTGTTACTTAAAACTGAGTATTAGCCATTCATTTTTTAGGAGTTATAAACCAGGCCTACAGTATTATGTTCTTATATAGTCATTGGGAAAATAGCAAAGTTGATGAAGTAGAATGTTGATGTAAAACAAATTTGATTTTCATTAATAGAAATATTTTTTGATATTTAATGATTTTTAAGGTAAATCCTAAACATTATTTTGAGATTTAAAGTGAGAAATGACAGGTATGCAGAAAAAGTACTTTTTACTTTTTGGTTTTTATTTAATTAAATAGTTTAATTATTTAGATGCATTTAAATAGTTTGTGGGGGGAAATTTTACTCTTGTTCTGAAAGGGCGAGATGTTGTCACATGACTTCCTGTCTACAGATGGTTTTACTATTTTTTTCTTTTTCTGTTTTTGTTAAAGTGAGCTCACTAAGACAATTTCCAATCAATCATGTTGATATGGCAATAAAGTACTGAATTTGAATCTTAAATGCCTTGGCCATGGAGAAAGTAAAAACTGTAAAATAAAAAGTCCCAAACCCACGATCATACACAACATGTTTTGGTGTCGTCAAGGTAACATGATATGTCACAAAGTGCTGTCCCATTCCTATATACCACTTTGGGCCTTTACAGCCTCTCACACTCAAGCACTTACCAGGTGACGTCAATTATATCCGTGAGGGTTCAGGGTTTAGGGTTCAGGGGGGATACTTCGATTGGGCCAATGACTGTTGTCCGCCATGTCGCTGCAACCTGGTTCTCTTAGTGTTCAGGCCGACATTAGCCCTGCATGAAAAAACACACTCCTCTATTTCACTTGAATGGAGGCAGTCCGTTGGCACCGACGCAGAGGGCTGTCCAGCAAAAAAGTTGAACCAGGTTCAACATTTGCTGCCATCCAGCTGCATTTGCCAATCACATACATACAAGTTCACATTCCTGGTGGATTAAGGTTTAGTCACATTGCACTTCAGACAAATTCATGCATGCATTTCCTGTTTCAGTGAGATCTCCAGCTGCTCTGGCAGATTCGCAGGGCACAGTTCACCTTTGTTTGACGTTGACCAAATGGAAACACTGCTGTGCTGTGTTTGGGAATGGAGAAGTTATTATTGTAGTGTGTTTTATCACCATTTTTAATCACACTACCAAACTACAAACTGTAGCTCGCTCTCATACACTCTTTACAGTTTGTCATTACTCTGATCAATATTTATTTATTTCCAGAGAACAAAAGGGAGTGGAGGACACTGATAAATTCACAGCCTTTAATTGTGCAAACAGACTAACGTTTCGACATAACTGTGTCTCTTCATCAGAGTCAGAGTGAACAAAGACATGAGGCAGACAGCATATGTAATCAACCTAGATAAGGTGTGCCAGTTGTCATTAAATAATTGGTTGAACAGGATTTCAAATCTATTGGATAATAAATCAGAGGTTGGGAGTTGCCATTGTCAGTGTCCAAGTGCCACACCCCTAACATCATGTCAGAAACAAAAGAACATAAACCTCTCTAAAAGTTACAAAGATAAGAATCCAACAAGTCCAAGTACAAATATCTGTGAAATGTGACAAATTAGAGGAAACATGACATATTTAGCTCTTCATTCATGCCAAAGGATTAACATTATAAAAGTACATAAAGTACAGATACAAACATCCATCAAGTATGACAACTCAGAGGAAACATGAAAAATTCAGTTCCTCATTAATGCCAAAGGGCTCCACCATGTTCAGAGTGTGAATCCAATATGCCTGTCTGCAGAGCAGTCAGTTGATGATGTCACCACCTCTAGGAGAGAGTGAAATTTTTTCTGTTCCCTCGAATTTTTTTCTGAGGAAGAACTAAATATTTCCTGTTTCCTCTAATTTGTCACATTTCACAGATATTTGTACTTGGAATTTTTATATTTATATACAGCAATGCTTTATTTCTACACGCATAAAACAGAATTTGACAGGAAGTTACACTGGGGATGGCGCACAGATCCTCTCTTCTTAGATAGGCGAAATTTGGATAAACTGACCACACACAGGAATCTTACGGAAATCTAAATGGTTACTTTCTGAAAAAATATAAAAACTTAATAAAGTTACATATTATCAGCCTTACAGCGAAAAATTACAACAGCTTGATCTCTGATGCTTGCTGTCAGTTGGTGCAAAATGCATTCTGGGATACTTCGGCCAACCAATGGTGTAGCTTCATCACTCAGTCAGTGACGCAGTGACAGACCAGCCAAAAAAGAGAATTCATCTTGAGAATATGGTCTTGCACCATGCCTATATAACTTTTCCAAGCCTCAATGGTGTCTGTACTAGCCTCATTTCATTTTGCTGATAAAAATTCCATGATTAAAATCTCTAATAGACTATAAGCCCTTTGATTTGTCAATAGTCACATTTTTTTTGCTGCTGTTCATTCAACTTACAAGCCAGATACATTTCTGATGGAAAATCATATTACAGGAAGGGTCATTGATTAGAAGCATCAATTCTGGATTGCACATTAACTGACAGCTGCTCACACTAGATGGAAAAGTAGTCACATCATGCCAAAATATCCAAAATATATAATATAATGTGTATATATATATATATATATATATATATATATATATAATATATATAATATATTTCTGGCTGTAACCAAGCAACAACCTCCAGTGCTGAAAATGAAGCCAACACTGAAGTGCCAAAAACTGCAATTCCTCGAATGGCCACTTGAGGCTGGCTCCAAAAGCAAATCAGTCCCCATAGACCCCCATGTTAAAATGCCCAACTTTGCAGCAGAAATAAACATGTTTACAGCCTGGTACGAAAAACAGTTTTGGTCTTGATAGCTCATTTCCCCGTTCATAGACAACTGTATGGGGGGAGAATTTTTATGTAACTCACCTGTTTAAATTTTATTAGGGCTTAAAGTTATGCATAATTAAGGGCGTGGCCGCTCACAGGCAAATTGCTATTATGGCGACAACATTTGTTAAGTAACATAACCATGGCGAAACCCCAGATTCACAGAGTATAGACGTAGCCATAGCTGTCATTATTTCAGTGTATTTGCAGTTCATGAAAGTTAATTGTAATATTTTGGTCGCCTAAAAAAGTCTTATTCAGCATTTTGTTGTACTAAAAGATCCTTTAAGGAGTCAGATGTTCAGTTTTTACCAATAAGTACATTTTGTTTCAATGGTTTTAAGCCTGTTTTTCGCTATTGAAAATTAGCATTAGAATTATGACAGTTAACCATAGACTGTAAATGCACCATGCTAACCAAGCTAGCAGATAGTGCTAGGGTCAGCTCCACTCTCTCGTCCAATATGGTCACTTCTGGCCCCAAAAATCCAAAATGGCAACAGTCAAAATACAAACTTGAGGCTTCAAAACGGGAGTCCACAAACCAATGGGTGATGTCACGGTGGCTATGTCAATTATTTTTAACAGTCTTTGGCTGTAACCCATCCAGCCCTGGAGATTTTCCTTTTTTCATCATCCTCAATGTATCCTGCAATTAAGTAAGAGAAAAAGGAGCAGCCAAAGTGCTTGCCTTTTCCAGTGAAAGTGTTGGTAATTTTTTTTTTTTTACTTCTGATACATTTGTACTTTCTCATCTGAAACTTGTATCTGTTTATGTTTAATATTAAAATTGCAGTGCTATAATAGAAAATAATTCATGCCTAAGTGCAGGACAGATGAAATGAAGGGTGTTTGTGTGTTTCCAGGGTCAGGGGTGTAAACAGAGCAGCCTCTGAGATTCAGCTGTGGATTCAGCATCTTCAGTCCAGTCCTCCCCCTGTGTTGTCTCTTCATGTCACATTACTTCTGTCTGTGTGCTGTTATTAGCACATTTTGTTTGCAAAGTGAGGTAACTGAAAATAAACTGTAGAGATGAAAGTTTTCATCAAAGTAGGAAGAGCCTCTCACTGGTATTTCTAAACTTTTATAACCATTTTACTTGCACTGTTCAATGTTGAGCCTTCACATTTGTTCACGTCACTGTGTCTTACTTGGTTGATACACACTTAATGTGAATTTGATAATACAGGTTTGTACAAGAAAATTAAAGATGATGTTTGCACACTTTCAGAGCACTATCATTCTATTTCATAGAAAATGATGAGCAAGGCCCTTAACCTTAACATTTTTAGATTAGGAGTTGCAACTTCAAAGCTAGATGGAATGAAATAAAAGTGTGAATGATCATCTCCATCTCAGCAAAGACACAGTGGGTGTGGGTTTAGCAAAGTTCCTCAGCTGGAAAAAAACTTTCTGAGTGAGATTTAAATAGATGAGGAGAAGGAACCAAGGTTGTCCTGCTCCTTGAGCAGAGAACATCTGTTTAATCAGCAGTAAGCTTTAAAAAATGATCCATCAAATTTTTGATAGTTTTAAGCAGTCATGTAATATAGACACATTTACACTGATTTACAATGTTTAATTGAGTATTATCTGCACAGCAGTGATAGGAGATACCTTTAAAGTTCTAACCCTTAGATTTAATTCCTGGTTGATTTGGTGACACTTGTGGTTAGTGGTGTTAACTATAGGTGCAATTTAATACTACAGGTCCCAGAATTTGGGAGCTGTTTTGCAGCTATTTTGTCACAAATACAACAGATGAGCTGCTGGTGTATCTGTTTACAGAGCAGCCAAAGAAACTCACATTTTTTTGAATAAAAAAGTCGGTCAATAATAATTGAAACCACAAACCTTTTTTTTTTAGTTTGATTGGTTGCATTGTTGAGGGGTTGGCGATAAATAGCAAAAATGCCAATGTCTTGTTTTAGACGTATTAACTGCTTCACAATAAAAAGCCCCCTCATTTTTGCCTGTTGAAGTCTTTTGATGTGAACTAGAAGCAGCAGTAAATGTTGGGTTAGTATTAATATAAGTAGCAGCAGTAACTCAACATAGCTCTGACTCAGAAGTAGGGAACTGAACAGTAAACAGTGATGTCAGTGACATTACAAAGAGTTTAGCTGGATTACATGCTGCATCGTTTGCTGTGAATCCCTCATTTTTAGTTCATTTCAATCCAGCACGGAAATGGCAAACTCCACCACTAACGATAAAAACTGCATTATAGAGACATAATTACTGAATGTAAATACATTTAATGGCTATTGCTGGAAAAAATGCCAACCCTAAATATTCAAATATATATCGTAAACAGGGTTTGATTTCATGAAAATCTTAAAGATTGGAACTTTCTATATGTTGCCTAAGGGGAAGCATGTTCACAATGCACCACAAAAGGTTGAGAAACACTGTAATAGTTACTCAGATTAGTTGCACTAATGTCATATTTAGCATTTAGCACCACATTGATTATTATGAAGAGTAAAGAATAAATACACACAGAAGTTGCCTTTTGTTAATTGTACAGCTTTATTATGTAATTCTTTAGTATGGACTTCTCAGTAATGAGCAGGTATCCATTGAACAAGGCCTACATTAGACAGGATATATTCAAGACAAGAGAGGAGAGGGTTCAAAGAGTCCGCACAAGAATGGAAGCAGCCAGGGGCTCAGAGAACTTTACTGATGGAAAATCTGGGACAAGACGTGTGACAATTACCTCCAAGCCCAACCATCAGCACTGTCAGAGGGCTCGCTCTGAAACAGACCAACAACGATCAGCAGGATGAAGAGTCACGTCATGTGAATGTCTCGTCCTTAGATGAGTTTTTTCCTGAAAAACTCCAGCCGCCCCTTACTTAACCATCCTCATGGGGAGATTTTTGTTAAACTCAAAACAATGATACTAGTAATACTGTAAGAGTGTACTAAGAATAATCTACAGAGGAGAAAGTGAAGCGAGGACACAGATATCCTCTAAGGGAAAGGGGGAAGAAGAGGAGGATAGAGATTCTGTAGTCATCCATCCCAGTTGGTCGATTGTAGGTGGGCAGGGCCCTTCCAACACCCACCACGTAGCCTCTAGGAGGACGCAGCAGCGTTGGGCTTGTCGTCACGGGTGACAGGGATGCTGCGCTCACTGCGGCTGGAATCACTTCCCCCAGAGACCTTTGGCCCAATCAGAGTCAGCAGACCATCAGCTGACAGGGAGCAGGTGATTGATGATTGGTCAACATTGGAGGGGAGGCGGTAGCGGCGATGAAACTCACGAGAGATGAAACCATGGTCATCCTGAAAAACAGCAGGGTTAAAGCCATGATGGCATATTGATTAAAAGAACAGTTCACTCCAAGAAGGAAATTCTGTCATTTAAGTTTTATATCAGAAACAAAACACCCATCAAACTTGTCTTCAAGATACTCTTGCTGATTTGTTGTAGCTTTCCCTACTCTATCTCTTGTTCCCACTCGCAATACAAAATAAAATGATTTAGTCCATGAAGGTAAAGATCTGACCTTGTCGACACCAAGACATTTTATTGTCATCATTTACACCATTTACATCTTGTGATGTAAATAATTTTGTTGTGACTGTGCAGTTACACCAAAGAACAGTGTTGACCTTCCAGAAAAGGTCTACCAGTCAGCTCGAATAGCTTCTGAAATATGAGTTAGACACACTGAAGTTGTTATAGCTGAGTCTACAACATCCTAATTTTAGTTGTTTTAGCATCAAGGTTAGTGAATCAAAATATAGATACCCTGTCTGCTGTGTAAATTAACCCCATGCCTTATTAAATACACACATACTAACTTTATTTATGTGTGTGTGTGTGTGTGTGTGTTTGTGTGTGTGAGTCGGGTGTGAGACTCACCTGTCTCTCTCCATGCTTGCCCTGGATCTCCACATAGTCATCAGTGATCTTCACACTGAGCTCATCAGGAGAGAAGTGCTTGACGTCCAGGAAGACGGCAAACTTATCCCTGTCAGACCTCACCTGAGGGATACACACAAACACAGAGAGGGTCCATTATATCACAACACTGTCAAAATATAGATTTTCCATGAACTTTTGAAAATGCAATTTCTTCACTTAAGATTATGTCAAGCACATCAGACGTTATATGTTGAGGTAGAGCAACCAAACTTAGGACTCACAAAAATGATCACATAAAAGTACAAAGACATGTATGTAATCTTTGTAGGCAAGTACAAAATGCAATGCTATGAACAGTTACGATGAGCTTTGACATCCTTTTAACATAACTAAAGACTTTCTTGTTTGTCCTGAGAGATGAACAGTCTTTCTCTGTCTAAACTTAACTTCACTTTACTTTAATGAAATGAAGTGAAAAAGTTAAAACCTTTTCTCCAATGAACATATAAGTTGTCTACATATTTATCCAAAGTACTAATGCAGTCAGAGTCATGCTGTGCTTCCTAATATGAAGCAGCCTGTATCTGGTCTTGTTACCTCCGACATGCCAGAGTTGGAAGAGTCCAAAAAGTTGCGGAAGAGCGACTGTCTGTAATAGGGGCTGATGGTGGAGGTGGTGTAGGGGAAGAGGTCGTAGTCAAACATGCCCTCTCCAAAAAACTGGTCGAAGAGTCGGGCAGGGTAGACAGAGCCCAGGGCGCGTCTGAACCAGGGGTGCTGGATGGCAATATCCATAGTGACTGGAGAAAGTTTGGTCTAGCACAGCTTGGCTTGGCTCAGGTTGGCAGATGTACCTGCTCAGCTCAGAGTCCAGCAGGTGGAGAGGAAGGTTAGGCGAGATAGAGAGAACAGACTGATGATGCAAGGCAGTGAGTGAATAATGTTTCCAGAGCGATTGTACTCTGCTCCACAGCTGCCTCCTCTTTATATACCTGAGAGCCAGAAAGAGAGGCTTTAGCCACGATCCCTCTGGAATGGCATTATCTCATGGTGGGTTGGGCCCCGTCAGCAGAATCTGGGTTGAGGATGGGGGGGCACCCATTCGCCGCCAGACGGGTCCAGACCCTGGTGCAACTCAGTGCCACCCACACATCAGACACCCAGGGCTGCCAAAACAAACCCTGCTGGATGAGGAGGAGGGCATGACAGAGACAATAAGGTCAGGAAGCGAACTACAGACACAGAGGGATACCTGTGTGATAATGCATCAAACATACACACATATCTATTCAGTTAGACAGTCTGTGACATAATGCTGCTGTATTGTTCTGCTTCTGTGCCTGGACGAAGGGCAGATTTAGAGACACTGCTGCCCAGGGGAGGACAAGGGTCAATGGAGCAACAACAGAATTGAGAACACATGCTTTGAGGTGCAAACATATTACAGATATTTTATTAATACAGATCACTCAAATCAAAAGAATTGCAGCATCTGAAAAATTGCCATTGATGGTTTTGAATTGAAATCATGATTACTATTTCAAATGGCCAAAATGGAAGCAATTTATTAATGGGCCCAATTAAAGGGAGCCAATACAAACCCTTTTTTGAAGGCCGGGGGGAGAAGACCCTTTTTTCCCTCTAATTTATTTGATAATGAATAACAACACTTTGCTAATAAACAGTTAATGTCTCATATCAAACCACCGATCTTTAAGTATAATCACTTAAAAAAGCTAAACAAGTGTGTTGATGGATCTGCACATCAACCACACAACAGCATCGTCACGGGTCTTGTTAGGGTCTTAAATTACATTTGGTCTTATATCTCTAATCTCACTCTTTCAACTATTATCCAAAGCTCACAGCTTTAGGTGAAGTTTAGAACCATTAAAGCTTCCTCTTCCCACCTCACCATGATTGTCCAGTACATTTTCCGCATTACTGCTAACACAACACCAATTCACCTCAGTCTCACATTCAATTTAACCCTCATCCGTGAACAAGACTCTCAATCTGAAGGAGAAAACCAATGTTTTCTTGCCTCAGAGTGGGAGCTACTGACTCTCATTCCTGCTGCCTCACACTCACACTGGAAACCACCCCAGTGTGCATGAGAGGTCATGGTCTGATGAAGCCAACAGGAGCAGGTCAATCAGGGAAGACACAAGTTGACATGAATTCAAAAGCTTTATTTGACAGTCTCTGGCATTGACCTTGTTGATTAAATAGTTGACATAGACTGCAATGACAGTGGAGAGACAAAACAGTTTAAGGGGCTTAAATATTCTTTGGCTAAGATGGTCATCGGATGATAGAAAAGCAAGTGTGCAGAGCCCAGTGAGGCCTCCATCCTGGACACTCTTCTAACCTCTGCTGCAACTAGAGATTCTGTCCAAAAAAATCACATCAGAGTAGCTTACAAGGCCCTAGCAGAGCCAAACAAGCACTGACTTCCTGCTGAGAATGGAGGCTCAGCCTTTTCTGAGTCTGACTCAGCAGTTCATGCCCCTGCTGGATACAACATGAGCTAAATCGTGCCTCTTTTTTGAGATGTGACAATTTGCCAAAAACTCTCCAGGCTGAGTGAAAGTCTTTGTCCATGAACCCCCCAAACTCCTCCTGCAACATGACCTGTTGGCCAACTAGACCTGTAAGGACTCGGACTCCTTCAGTTTGCTAAGCTTCTATTGTAGTACTCCAGGTAGCATATCCAGGTTTCTCAAAACTTGGATAAGGCCATATTCAGGTTTCTGAAACTAGGATAACATGTTTACATTTGCAAAACATAACCAGCAAACATAATGCTCACTAGTATACTGGTTATGATCGGGTTTTTGGAGTGTCCTGGTTATGTTTGCACATGTAAGTACCTTCTCCTGGTTTCAGAAACCTAGATAAGGCAAAGATTATATAATGCTTTCTTTGCAGGCTGTCATAGGAAATACATGTAAATCATATGATATGTTGTCTGTTTTTGATGAGAACATAAATCTGTTGTCACAATAGTACAGTACTATAAATTTGAAGTTAACTTTGTTGGTAAAATGACACATTCTGAACCACTCCAGGGCAAAAATGAGCACTTAGTTTAAGAGAATTTACCTGACTCCAGTCTGGCCCCTGTGGTTTAAATGGGCTACAACTGCCACTTCCTACCAATAATCCCTCTCCAGGTTTCTCTGTTGTTGCCCACATATACTTTGAAGTCTTCCAGCAGAGCTATAGAATGCTCATGTGCATGTCAGAGCATCTCAGCATGGGAAACATGGGAAGGAGAGTCTAGCACCTATCTAGGAGTTTTGCTTCACAGTCCAACTACATCCAATTGGTACCGCTCCACTTCCTGCACAAAATCCAGATCCTTCCCCACTAGAGAAGTGACATTCCACATACCCAGAACAGTTTTCATAGCCTGGGGTCACTCAAAGGTCCCCTCCTTCATCTGCCTGCCCAACGGCCCATGATGTATGTATTTCCTTTGGGCTGTAGGCCCAGTAAGCAAGCGCTCTTCAGCAAGCTTACCTCCCAGGCCTGGTTCTGGGGGTTCATCTTGTTTTAAGACCTTTTATATCCTGCGTAAAGCACTTTGAATTTCCTTGTTGTTTAAAGGTGCTATAACCTCCATTTCACTTCTTTTTTTTTTCTTTTTTTTTTTTAAAGATATAGAAACATTAATTTATGTATCATTGGAAGGTGGGATATACACCTTTGTGGAAAATGTTTAAATATATATTTAAATCATAAAAGTAAGAATAGATTATTTGGAAAGAAAAGGACAACAGTGAGGGTGGAGGTCTGAGTAGTAATATAATGAGTTGAGTGTTTTCATTATTTATAGTTGATCCATGTTTATAGTAATGTTTGAGGCCGTAGTTTGTATTTAAGAGTGAACTATAATGTAAAGATGTTGGAGGGGTCACTTCCCATGCATGTCTGTTGTTTCACCAGCAGTGGCTTCCCGCCGCCTGCATTAGTCTAATCCCGCAGGGCTTTGGCCAGCCAGCACAGGGGCTTAGCGGCTCCATGCACCCACAGGCCAAGAGCAACTGGGCCGGGCAGCCGTTTTGGGGACAGTTGGTGGAGGTTGTTGGGGTTCGGGGTCGGCTAGCTGCTGCAGACCGGACGTAGATGCGGTTAGACTGGCCACAGTTCAGCAGAGTCAGCATTCTGTGTTTTTATCAATGGCACAGACAATGCCTGTGTGCTCTGTGTTTCCGCAGTTCTGAAAGGCTGTTTTGGCCAATGACCTCTGGTTCTGGCAGGGTGGACATGCTCATATTCATTCACTGATTTTTCCTCTCTCTCATGAGGTAAGAAAGTACATGATGACAGTCATGTGGGGAGCAGACAAATGTCATGCCAAACTTTATTGGAAAATCTGACCTTAAAGTCATCATCAGCAGTAAATAGTAGACAGCACCAGTAGACATTAAAAGCATTTTCCAGTGCTGTGCCTCTACCTATTTCAACACTTCACTCAGGGTATTTTCTATTACATATACAAAACACAATGCTTTATATTTATGGTTGCATAAATATATGACCTCAATCACCAAAAGAAAAAAGACAGATGGGTGACAAATGAATGTAAATCCCTACATAAAGTGTGTTGGTAAGGTGTTCTACCATGAGGCTAAACAACAGCTTCAATACTCCTTGTCATAGATTCTCCAAGTGTGTATAACTACTGGAGGGATGAACACCATTCTTCCAAAAGATAGGCCATTACTTGTTGTTTTGATGCTGGTGGTGGACAACGCTGTCGAACACTTTGCTCCAAGTCTCCCATTGGTGTTCAGTGTAGTTCAGTGAGAACTCATGACATATATGGAAGCATCTGTATTTCTTTTATCCATTTAAAAAGAGAAATGTCTCTGTCCTCTGTCTTACATTTTATAGACATTTCCTCCAAGTGAATCTTTGGGAACTTTTGCGTTTTCCAGTCAGAGTTTGTAAAGATGCACTGGTGGATCAGGCAATATCCAAAATCATTTTTATTCTTTCGTCAGCTTCTCTAGTGACGCAACAAGGAAATCCAGAATTGTTCGTTCTGTGTTAGAGACAAGGTATGATAGAACATAACCAATTTCAACTCCATCAACAGGAATATATCAGGTTTACGTATATGGAGATTTATATGGCATGTGGTCATGAAATAGTAGATAGCTGTATCTGAACAATGTATTGGAAATGTTCAGTAGATATTCCTGCTCTTTCAGAGTTCTCCAAGGTCAGAACAACCTCAGAGAATCAGAGAGGCTGAACTCTGCTGCCCCCTGCTGGATTGATATTATATCACCTGCCTCATCATCTCACCTTATAAATACCAAAATACATCTAGTATATTTCCATTTTATGGAATGGTGCAGTCATAAAAATGATCAATAAAGAGCTGTAACAAGATGATACAGAATATAAATGATGTACTGTCAGACAGGATGGGTTTTATCTTAAAGTAACTTAAGAGGGAAAAATGGGAAAATTGTATGTTTTAACCAGGTGAACTGAACTTTGTATGATCCCTTTATTTTACCTTGTTTAACTTGTCATTATATTATTGCTCACTCTGGTAGACTTTCCTAACTGGTTTCATTTGTATTTTGTCTTGTTACCTTGATTTGCTCTAACAAGGGGTATATACACTCACCACGCACTTTATTAGGAACACATATGCATCTGCTTATTCATGCTATTATCCAGTCAGCCAATCATGTGGCAGTAGTGCAATGCATGGAATCATGCAGAGCATACAGATCTAGAGCTCCAGTTAATGCTCACATCAAATGGGCTGGTTTAAGTATTTCTGAAACTGCTGATCTCCTGCAGTTTTCACACAAACAGTCTCTAGAGTGTTGTCAGAAGTGAGCAATGGTTCTGTGGATGGAAACGCCTTGTTGATGAGAGAGGTCAGAGGAGAATGGACAGACTGGTTGGAGCTAACAGTAAGGCTATGGTAACTCAGCTAACCTCTCTTTACAGCTGTGGTGAGCAGAAAATCATCTCAGAATGCACAACACATGGAACGTTGAGGTGGATGGACAGCAGAAGACCACGGCAGGTTCCACTCCTGTCATTCAAAAAAGAAATCTGAGGCCACAGTGGGCACAGGCTCGGCAAAACTGGACAGCTGAAGACAGGAAAAAACGTAGCCTGGTCTGATGAATCTCCATTTCTGCTGAGGCACGCAGATGGTAGGCTCAGAATTTGGCGTCAACAGCATGAATCCATGGACCCAATCTGCCTTGTGTCAACAGTCCAGGCTGGTGGTGTAATGGTGTGGGGAATGTTTTCTTGGGCCCCTTAATACCAATCAATCATAGCTTGAATACCACAGCCTATCTGAGTATGTTGCTGACCTTTATGGCCACAATTTACCATCCTCTAATGGCTGCTTCCAGCATTATAATGCACCATGTCAAGAAGCAAAAGTTGTCTCAAAACGGTTTCATGAATGTGAGTCAGGTGTACTTCAGTGGCCTCCCCAGTCACCAGATCTGAACCCAATAGAACACCTTTGGGATGTGGTAGAACAGAAGAGTCGCAGCGTGAATGTGAAGCTGACGAATCCGCAGAACATATGTGATGCAATCATGTCAACATGTACCAGTGTTAAAAAAATTTCTTCTTAATGACCATTAAACAATAGAGACCGGAGCTGAAGTATCAAATTTAACAGAATTTATTTTCTTGTACAAGAAGGAGCGTTTCACAATGCAACACGCAGGATGAGGTTACAAAGAAAAAGGCTCCTTAAGGAGCGCCTATAACAGGGTTTTATACACCTTACGTTGGTGTTACAGTGCTTTTCTTAATCTATCAAAATACAGACTTATAGATAACGTCATGTCGGTTTTCAGTTGTCCTGTCCAGGAGCCATCTTGCCCAACTGATCCCCAGATGACAGAGACACCCTGTCTCCAACGAATTTTAATTTCTACATCTTCCTCTTACAAATATAATGCTGAACTTCCCTTAACCTTAGCTGATAAGTCTGCTGATGTTGCAGAGTTGCAGTACAAGGCAGGAACAATTTATCCTGATCTAGATAAACACTCATACACAGTGTAATCATAATTTTTATAACAACCAGAATCTCAAAGGAGTGTTTCTAACATTTGAAGAATTGAGGCTGTTTTGAGAGCAAAGGGAGGCTCCATCCAGTGTTAAGTGTTCCCAATAAAGTTCTCTATGAGTTTATAATATAGGCTGGGTAACTGAGTAGTACTAACTCAACATAATTCATATTGGGGCATAAAAATCAAATTCAGGTAAATCCTGACTTAACCTTAACTCTAGTAAATGAATATTATAGAATAAACTGAACTGTTGTGTTCATTGTCTGGTCCAGCAGGTGTAGTGGTGTGTCAGTTTGGTCAGCATTTGCAGCTGTAGCTCATATTCTGCTTTTGACCTCAGTTTTTGTTTTAAGCAAATCACTATTTTTGTACAGCTGTGCTATTTTTTTCCTTTCATTATTTTGGACATGCACAATATAAATCTGTTAACCCACGGACAGCCATGTCTCACTAAGAAC
The DNA here is from genome assembly GCF_910596095.1 of Thunnus maccoyii. Taxonomy (NCBI): domain Eukaryota; kingdom Metazoa; phylum Chordata; class Actinopteri; order Scombriformes; family Scombridae; genus Thunnus; species Thunnus maccoyii. Next base: position 19,564,251 of record NC_056556.1, read on the forward strand.
AGTGGGTGTCTTATTACTAAAGGCCTCCCTGGTGGCAGCTAGTCAGAGCCAACCACCTGCAGGACACAGACACTTACATAAAGGGTACCTTCTTACCTGAACTGATGCAATTGCACTATACTCTACAGATGGTTGAAAAACAATGTCACATTTAGAATGTGATGTTGGATAAAAATGGGACGCGATCACCTCTGCTATGGAGAGATAGTTGAAAGACACAAGAATTAAAAAAAACAAAACACATACCAGACAAATTGGCAACACCTAATATCTGCCTTGATTCGAATGGAACTGTGCTCCAATAGTCACAGTATTTTACAGTTGGTTACCAGCATAGTTCAATACTGAGTTCACATTTTCAAAACTCTTCACACAGTCAACACAACAGCAACAATTATGAACCAGACTGTGACACATTTGCATTGTTTTCACATAAAAAACCATTCAGCAACTACAGCCTTCAAATTTCCTGAATACTCTCACTCAAAAACAAACAAGCAACAAAACTCTGTGGATCTGCAGAACATTTTACATGTTTATATCCTCACTTCCTGTTGTTAAAGTTGATTGTTTGAAGAGTTTTGAAGATGTGGACTTGAACTGTGCAGGTAACCAATTGTAAAAACTGTAAAATGTTGTAGACTTTCCCTCAAGAAAATCCTCATTTCCATCAAAATTGTTGTTCCTTTACAACGAAACCCCAAACTTGTGTGAGAATAACATGTCAGTGTTTAAGGAAGAGAACCAATTTAAATACTTTCAGCTCCATTGCATTTTAAACTGCTCTTTCTAGAGGAGTTACAGTAACAGAAGTTAAAACAGAAGTTAAAACAGCTTTGTATGACTTAACCAAACATCCTTCCTGTTTCACTTAGTTGCCTACTGAAATAATATTCTGTGATGTTTTTATAGTTTCTGCACTGTGGTTTAGCCCCAGTGTCTCAGGGAAGAGCTGTGGGAGGATTCCCTGGTGGTCCTGTAGATGCTGAACAGGCTGCAGTTTTTTAGACAGCAGATATGTGGGGTAGCACACCTCAGACTTTCTTGCATAAGATTTTTGTGAGCTATGTAGTGGTTACTACATTAGCTGGTAGAGTAGGTGGAATGTAGTGATGTCACACCTGCATCTCTGACTGAGAAATAAGAGACTTTAGTAGACTGAGGCAAAGAGACCAGACCAAGCTGTATGCCAAAAATATTTTTAGGATTATTGTCTGCTGAATGCTGAACTCTTCTGTTCATTTTGTGCATTTCTTAATGTAATTTAAGAAAACTATTTTACTAAATCATGTTATATTTATTTGGAGGGGGAGGTCTTGAATGAGCCTATGGCTTCTTGACCTTTCCTGTCACATCTGTTTTGTTTAATTCACTAAAAAAGTCGGGTCATTAATGCGTCTAGATTCTAATAAACCATAATTTCTACAGTTACGAATGTTAAGTCAGTCTTAAGTCAGATTTCTCACTTTCTAATGAACAAACTGTTAGTATGTGATCTGTAATCATAAATGTCAATCACGTCTGCAGTTGTAGATGTTAAGTTGCAGTAAATATAATGTAGTCCAGTCCTTTCAGCTCTTTTCCAGGTGACACATGGTTGAATGGTCCATTGAGGGTTGAAGAAGAAGGATAAACGCAACCAGAGGATTTTTTTCACAACCTGGCAACCCATAACACAGGTCAGTCAAATCAGAATGAACCATTAATAAAGCCCCTATGAATGAAGGTTGACTGTAGTGTTGCCACCCCATATAAAAGGCAGATGATATTATTTTGCGCTGGAAATTTTAAAGGGATGTTGAGGAAGCAGGTCAGCAGGCAGGACAATATGCAAAAAGGTGACGTTTAACAAAAATACCAATAAAAGAGTTTATGATGCCTGGGATCAGCAGGTCCCCGTCCCTGCCTGCTACCGGTTTGGCAATGCACCAGACCCCAGTCTTTATCCCTGCAGATGGTAGACCCAAAGGGCGGCGACTCCATATTATTTCTTTGGGCTGTGCCCGACCAGGCCCCATGGGTCACCTCTTGGGTAACCTCTTCCGGGCGAGGTTCAACGCTTCATTAAGGTCTATGAATTGTTCTTGGTCTGGATCCTCACCTTGGGCCAATTTGCCTTGGGAGACCCTATCAGGGGCTGTTGCCCCTGACACCAGAGCTCCCAGGATCACAGGAACACTGTAGGGGGAGCATGGAGTTGAGCCACTGCTCTTTTGCATTGAAAGGAGCTGGGGTGAGGTGGTTTGGGCACCTAGTTAGGGTGCCTCCTGGACGCCTGCCTCTGGAGGTGTTCCAGGCATGTCCAGCTGGTAGGAGACCCCAAGGCAGACACAGAACACGCTGCAGAGGGTACATATCTGTCCTGGCCTTGGAACGCCTTGGGATCCCCAGGAGGAGCTGGAGGGCGTTGCCAGGGTGAAGGATGTCTGGGTTTCCTTACTCAGTCTGATGCCACTGTGACCCAATCCCGGATGGATGGATGGATGAACCAGTGAAACAGACGCAAAAATGAATCCCAGGAAATCCAACAAAAATAACTTCAGCTAAAGCAAAAAACAAACAAATACAATCTGCAGCCTCACAGCAAGCTGGCCTTCTACCTTCTCAGCCTCACCTAATTAGAACATACCATCTAGTGAGCTAGACTGATACAAAGCTTTCAAAACATATAGATACAATTGATGTAGAATTTCTCTGTTACTGCTGACAATCACAGACTTCCTCGGTCACACACACACAGCTATGAGAGCAGCAAATCAAACAGAATGTCATTCACTACAGAACAGTTTTATCCTTGCTTCTTCAACTTGACAGAGCTGTGACTCACTGCTTATAGCAGGTAATGATACACACCTGTTGTCACCATCACTGATTAAGAAGACCATCTGCCCGACCATCACAAAACTCTCAAAAAGAATCACAGCAGGACTGAAGCCTTTCAACAAAATATAACACTGTGAAACACAAATTACCCAACTGAAACCCAGATTCCATTATTTGTGTAACATGACTGATAAATTAACAGAAACATTATGGTAGCCATCTTTGTCTGCATCTATATTATTATTATTATTATTGTTATTATTATTATTATTATTATTATTATTATTATTATTATTATTATTATTATTATTATTATTATTATTATTCAGAAATAAGAGATACATTTCTTCACAAAGCCATCATCTAATGTCCATAAATCCTCCACCACACAAATGAGGGCAAACTTCCTTACATTGTAGGAGAAAGCAGAAAAATATTTATCTGTTTGCCATAACTAAAAAGAGAACACGAGTCTCCTTGTTCATTCTACTTTGTTAAATCATTTTGTGTTTGTATATATGTTGTAATAAATTGTACTGTTCAGAGGCGGAGTTTGTGATTTGGGGGCTCCATCATGCCTTATTTCTCTAATTGAGAATGTTGACATTGGCAATGCTAAAAGAAGTATTCAAACCTTTTACTTGAGTAAAACTATTAATACCACACTCTAAAAATACTCTGTTTTTTACTGTTAAAAGTAAAAGTCAATTACCAACAAAATGTACTTTATGTCTATTCAAGGTGGAGCTCATTTTAATTATTCTAGATAATGTTGGATAATTTTATCTGTAGTAATGCATCATATTTTATTTGTTGATCCTATATTTTGTGTGTTAAGTCTGAATTTATGAAGTAACAAGTCACAAGCTGTCAGATAAATGTAGTAGAATAACAAGTACAGTGTTTCCCTCTGAAATATAAGGAACTCGGTCTGTGTACAACTGCATAAAATGAAAATATTCAAGTAAAGTACATGTACCTCATAACTGTGAGGATAATACCTGAGTAATTGTACTTGGTTACTTTCCACCACTGGCACTATGGAGGTTAATGATTTCTATATCTGCAATCATTTACTTTCTTTTCCTCTGCTTCACTGAATCAGCCAGTGAAAAGTTACTCAATTCATTTACTTAAGTGAGGTACTTCAACTGAATATTTTCATTTTATGCTACTTTATATTTCTACTCAGCTAAATTTGCATATTTATTAGAATCAGAAACAGGTTTATTGCCAACTGGGTTTGCACATACAAGGAATTTGCCTTTTTGTGGTGCATAACAATCATAATATAGAAGGTAAAAGAAAATACCACAAAATACAGGTGATCGTAAATAATATGAATAAAAATTTACAATAAGAAATAAGTAAAAATATATTCTAAGTGAAAAGAGCTGTTGGATTTAAGAATGTAAGATTTTAGATACTAGATATATCAACCTATAAACTATGATGCATCATTATAGATTAAACTACCAAGCTGTATGTAGTAACATTACAGTTACAAAGTAGGAGATATCTTGTGTACAGTTCAACTTCTGAAATGAAATACATTTGCATATTCATGGCTTCTGGAATTTTTAATGAGGAAGAAGGAGTAGATGTAATTTTAAGGATTTCAAATGGTAATTATTCTTTTTTTGTGAAAAAATATATCAGACACACATTGTTCCAAGCAGAGTGTTTTATGTCTTCATACATGTCAGGAGGGAACTTTAACATTGGTGCCAATAAAGATTATTTGAATTTGAGAGCGCGAGCGAGCGAGCGAGAGAGAGAGAGGGAGTGTGAGAGAGAGAGAGAGAGTGAGAGAGCGAGAGAGAGCGCGCTCACAGCTGATTTCTGCAACTTGTAGTTTGACGGCATAGTGGAACTACAGGACAAACACCTGCCTTTGACCACTTTTGTTTTACTGCCATTTTTACATCTCATGCCTACAGTCCCTCATCTGTCCGTCATCTCTCATACTGACTGACCGACTTTACCGTATTACAGACCGCGGTCGGTAGACGGAGGATGGGACAAACGAGTTTCATTTAAATCCGCACCAAAACAGCGACTTCTAAAAAAAACAGTCACGTTTATAGTGTGGATAACACAGTTACTATATTGTAACATTATTAATAGTTAAACAGATACAGGACAGAGAGACCGCAGGGATGATGAGAGATTCGGTTCCTCCGGCTGCAGAGCGGCCTGGGCTGGAGGACGTGGCCGAGGAGGAGGACGTGTTCGCCGCCGAGGTGATCGCCAAAAGCTCGCTGCTGCCAGGGAGCTGTCAGGTGGGTGTGTGTGGGTGTGTGAGCTGGTTGTAAAACTGTGCTTCCTTCTGTCTATCTACACATAACATATAGTCAAAAATCACCTAGTTTAGTTAGGAAATAGGTCATAATAGTACAGTATTTATGTATGTGTATTTATGTCTGCTATGAATCCTTTGTTGTCTGTAAACAAGTTGTGCTTAAACCACATCTGACATTAAACAGCGCTCCACTGACCAGCAAATAGCCACCAGTAGGTTGCTTGATATAAAATGGAAAGTAATATATGTTTGTATTTATTTTAGGTACCAAGAGGAAAGGCAGAGATGGAGGAGGGCCAGTTGTCAGTGTCCCAGGTGGAAGCAGAGTTTGCCCAGCTGACCTTCAGGAAGCAGGTGTCTTACAGGTAGGAAACACTCAGAACAAGACAAAAAAAACACTGGAATGTGTTCCACTTCCTGTTAACCTGGTTTACTTGAATGTTACACCGCTGCCTGTTCCTGCCTGTGTTGCATAAGTGTACGTGTACTAGTATGTGTGTATGGTTATAAGGTATTTAAACAGTTGAAGGTCCAGTCTGACATTTTTGATGTGCATTTCCCATCTTAGCCAGAGTGAGAAGATCAATATCAGTGTCCTCTCTGTGACCAGTGCTGACGGAGGAGTTATGCCTAGTTTAAAAGATAGGTTGACAATTTTCCAAGTGTGTGTTAAAACAACAGTCAAGTGTCCATATGAACAGTGAAAGAGGTTTTCCTTGCTCTAATCATTCCTCCTGTTCATACTGGCTATTAAAAGATCTCCTTCAAATGTGCTTTCAATGTAAGTGATGGAGGCCAAAATCCACAGTGTGTCCACACAGTCATTTAAAAGTTGATGTGAAGCTTATATGAGCCTTCAGCAGTCTGAGTTAGTCATATCAAGTGGATATCTGCCACATTTACAGTCTTTTTAGCATCAAATTCCCTCTTTGTGTTTCCCTGTTGAGCTGCGGTGGAAGTAAAGTAACAAAAAGAGGGACTTTGGCACTAAAAAGACTGAAGCTTCATATTAGCGTCAGATAAACTTTAAATACATTTTTGCACAGAAGGAGCACTTACATTGTAAGTGCATTATGAAGGGATCTTCTAACGGTCAGTTTGAACAGAAGGAATGATTACAGTAAGAAATACATGTTTCAATGTTCATTTGGGCTCCTGACTGATGTTTTATGAGAGACTTGAAAAACCGTGAACCTGTCTTTTAAGCACATTAACTGGAAGCAGGATGAAATTGGTAGCTTTGATCTGTTTGATCTGCTTTGATCTGAGACATTTCGGTTTTAGAAGTAAAAGCTTTGAATCAGTTTCTTTGCCAGCAACCACATGTGCAATGGCAGCAATGAGCATTTCAAAAGTCCTGTCTTTGTTGTGTATCTGTCTGAACTCTACCATGAACCAGGACCAGGTGACTCTTAGATGTATTTGTTACTAGCTTGCCACTTACTAGCTTTCAGAGCTTTCAACTGCATCTCAGGGTATTCATTCAGTGAATGGAGCTGGCCCAGGAGATGGTTACCCCTGTCTCTGTTCAAAGATGGTCTCTGGTGTCAAATGTGAGTGTTCTCCTTGATTTTCTCTGGTTGTCCACTGACTTCCGGTCAATGACCTTTGACCTCTTCGTAGTGGATGCTATGAGTGGGTTTGTGTCCAGGTCTTTGCTCGAAAACATCTTTGAACAAGATCATAATCTGCCCCCATGCATGATCACCTGGGGTCACATGACTGAAGTTCCATACAGAAATAGGTCCCATGATGACACCTGAGCCAACCCTATTTGCTGATGAAGGCCATGAGATGCAGCTGATAGCTCAGAAAAGGCCAAAATTGAGTTGAGATTATTTAGTCATACATGGCATAAATGTTGACCAGCAGATAATTTGTTTTTTTAAATCCTTGTATATGTCTTGAAATATATTTTTGGGTATTTTATGTCTTTACTGGGCAGCGACAGTTGAGAGATGACAGGAAACACAAAGAGAGAGACAGGGAATGACATGCAACAAAGGTCCACTGCCAGACATTGTGGATTTATGGCATGCGTCTTAACCAGTAGGCTACTGGGACATCAAGTCCTTGTCTTTTTAACTATTCCTGCATATTAGAGGTGATGCATGCAGTGTAGTCTTTTTTGAACTGTACTGAATTTACTTAATTTACTATCTATTCAAAACCATTAGTCAAGACTCTGTAGCACAGTACATGAACATTTCTTGTAGGAGGACACTGCAAAAGGCAAATCGGGACTGTCCTTCCAAGAAAAAGAACAGAACAGGTGGTAATGTCAGTCGCCCAAAAATGACACATAGTTAGTTTGAGTGACAGATGCAGTCTATTGGCTGTAGTAACTATGACCCAGAGTAGTGGCACAGCTGAGATGATGTCTTCAGAAGCTGACAGACTTCCTCATATGGATGTGGCGGGTTGGGTGGGTGGTGTAATCTAACAGTGGACTCGGCCACAAGAGAACACTGTTTGTTTCCTGCTTCCAACCACAAGTTGGGACAATATTTTCAAAACTACAACCGTCCCCTAACCTTAACCTTGTGGTTATTATTGTTGCCATGATGATGAAGTTTGCATAACTTTACCTCACACCACATGTTTTTCTAATCTTAACAAAGAGATCATTTTAACCCAAACCATGATTTTTCCCTAAACCTAGCCAAGTGGTTTTTGTGCCTAAACCTAACCAGACCTCAACCACAGTATTGTTACACCATAAAACATAATTATTTTTTAACAGTGATGTGTAACGGTTTTGGGAAGCACAGACAAATGATGTCCTGCCGATCACTGCTGATTAGAAAACGCTCCTATGTGTTATTCTGGAGTCACATGTTCAAACTACGTATTTATACCTTTAATTTGGAGGACTTGTTGGACAAATCACAGCAGCTATTGGTAGAAAATGTAGTAGGTGTTGGTTATGTTCAGGGGAAGAAAACCCGACAGTAAACCTAATCTATCAGTATGTCGGCATCTGTTCATTCATGCACTATTTAACAAAAAGGGAGTGATTTCTTACACAGTCTTCAGCTGATTCCAGTGTTTGTACTAAGCTAGGCTAAACATGTCCTGAATGTACATCTGTAATGGACCCACAGAGGGGGGATCACATGACAATAAGCATATTTGACATGTGATCAAATCCATAGTTTTCTAGATTTAATCTCCTTCTTTGGTGTTCAGCGCTAGTTGATGTGATAATGCAGTTTGCACTGTGACAACTCTGTCCTTGGATTTGGAACACAACCACCTATAGAGTGAATCGCTTTTTTCACTTTTTTGAAATCCACTCATATTCTATGTAGCCGCCAGCTACTCAGCACTCATAGATTATCATCCAGACCACACAATTTTCAGTCAGTGAGGAACCAAAACAATGTTATCATGCAGTAAGGTTACAAATCTCCCAGCAACCAGGCCAGTAGCCCACTGGAGGTCTGACTATGCACAAATAGTGACTAAATGTGTAACAACCAGGGTCGAAAAGGAATTCTGGGGGAAGAATGTTGTGATACAGATATGGATTTATTTAGTAATGTTAGAAATTGTTTTTCAAAATTTTGGACATTGTAACCCAGTGACATGAGTATTATCAGAGAGTTCCTACAGTCTGAAGGTTTTCATTCAGTGATTCCACTGATTAGTTTCCTCCTCTCCTGTCCAGGGTATGCTCATCAGTCAGGTCACATTGTATAGTCCTATATTACTATACCTAACCATAATATGAGCTATTGCCAGGTCACTGTGAGTGAAGTATAATATTCAACATTAAGTCCTCTGAATGGATTAAAAAAGAGACAGTGTAAAAGTTAAATTAATTGCCTAGCTGCTTTATATGCCCAAGTCCTCTAACAGCAGCTACTGTGACTGAGCTGTAAAGTCAGTTAGTCTGGTAGGCAGCTGAAGAATATAATCTAAAAGAAGCTGTTCCTTTTATCGTTCTGTCACATTACAGCCCTCTGTAGTGTCAATGTGAATGTAGTTGCAGTTGTTTCCCTGTGAATAAAATATTGGCCATGTGTGTTGCCTTAGAAACTGTCGGTGTTTGATAGTCTCTAATCTAATTGGAGTCCCTCCTCCTCCATAAACAGGCCTCTCCTGTGACAGCTGCCCTCTCACTGCTCCAGGTAAACATACATGATGAGGTTTGACCCTTGATACCTGGATATTTTCCATTATTTCTTTTATTTGTACACAGATAACATCTGTTGCCCTCTGAGAACACCCAGCTTCAGGTGTGACAGGTTTGGTCAGAATTGTGTTACTCATACATATACATATATATACATATATATATATTTATATAGTAAGTATATAACATATAAAGCTGGAATTATGGTTCTTCGAAGATACACATTTAAATGTCACCGCAATGTCACCGCAAACGTATGCACAAAAGGGTGTTATGGGTAACTGTATGTCACAGAGGCTTGCAGAGGGGCCAGCATGCACACTGTGTAAGTTGATTGCTGGATTCAATTGCTGTTGTGAGGTGGGTCCAAAACGGAGATGGAAACAAATATAATGTGCTACATACAAGTATAAAGGAAGTCTCTGAGCAACCCCTGTGTATGTATGCCTATGTGCAGCTTGGAGAATCATAATTTCACCTTAAAGGGGACATATTATGCTTTGTGTGGTTTTCTGTTATTTACATACTGTTATGATGTCGGATATCAATGCTAAACATAGTCAAAGTTCCAAAACTTGAGGTTAACATATGTAGAAATTTTCCCTGCAAGTCAAAAGTCAGGGATATGAACACTTCGTTTGCAACAGTTTTTTCTATCACGCTGATGAACTGATGTCGGCTTGTTGTGCATGCTCATAAATGGCCGGCCATTCCACAGCCTTGGTTGCTAAGGTTATTGCTAAGGTTTTTCCAAATGTTGTTGGCACAATATATTTTCAAATTGGATTCCGGCTTGAACATGTACAGATATATTTGAGAAGTTGACAGTTCGAGTAAAGAACGAGAAAAAAATAGTTGACCCTAATACTATAGTTTCTTTCATGGTTTGTTGATGTAACCTCCAGGGCCAGTGGAAGTCGACTGTGATGCAGCTTCCAGAAGCTGACCAATCAGAACAGAGTGGGCTCATTGGGAGGGGGGCCTTAAAGAGACAGGAGCTAAAATGGCCTGTTTGAGACAGAGGATGAACTGTACACCCCCTAACAGTGATATTAGGGGGTGTACTAACCACACCCAGAGACTTGTGGGGTAGCTGTGGCTCAGGAGGTACAGCGGGTCGTCCACTAATCGGAAGATCGGTGGTTCGATTCCTGGCTCCTCCAGTCCCCATGTCGATGTGTCCTTGGGCAAGATACTTAGCCCCAAATTGCTCCTGATGGCTGTACCATCAGTGTGTGAATGTATATGAATGATTAGATTTCCTCTGATAGGCAGGTTGGGACCTTGCATGGTAGCCCCTGTACCCATTCAGCGTATGTGTGTGAATGGATGAATGTGATTCATAGTGTAAAAGCACTTTGAGTTGTTGGAAGACCAGAAAGGTGCTATAGAAGTACCGTCCATTTACCATTTACCCTGAATTCCTAGTTCTTAGTTTGTGAGGTCTTAACAAGGTCCTAGTTCTTAGTTTTAGTTCTAGAAAGCTGAAATGTCATTTTTTTCACTGAAAAGATCCCCTGTCTTCAGGGTGTACCAGCAGAGAGCTGTGGAATGGTTTTGGTTAAGTGTTGACTACAGTTCAGTCATGTAAGTCCCACGAGAGTTGCACTGGGTCCCCGATGTGTGAAGCTTCATTTATACTTCTGCATTATTGTGCTGCAGGGGTTATATTGTGCCTAATGTTTCTACATGCACACGCTGTAACTTCACACCTGGGGTATGGCAGTGACAGAGATATCATGTAGGGACAGCACAACCGTCTCATAAGAAAATATGATTGAAATGCAACACATGAAAATATTTTCATATATGCTTCATAAAATCCTAAATCTGTTATTATTAATCTTCCCTCACAAGCTTGGACGTGGATGGTGTCATGTTTCTGGCTACAGTCTACAATATAAACCTGTGTATTTGTGAAAAGCCTGTCTGATATTGAACTGAATCACGACAAACAGATGCCAAGCATTGAATGCCATATTACATAATGTGTCCAGATTTTCCCCTGCCCTACTTCAGATGTGTAATTTCAGTTTTCCAATGTCATCACTCGTGTCTGATTTCAGGTTTAACATTTCAGAAAAGCAAGGATGTCCATCCCCGTGTCTGAGGTCCGATAGTGAGACGGCTTCTTATGTCACTGCCAGCAGGAAGCATAATCTCAACATAATTTAGTACAATCAGTAATCCAGATGGGATTGTTTGTGTGTGAGTGGTGGGGGTAGGGCAGACTGGCACGGCTGTCAATTCTCCTGACTCACCAGAGGAGTTATGTAAGGATCAATTGTATCTGTGGCACTCCAATGTTGTGTGTGTGTGTGTGTATGTGTGTGTGTGTGTGTGTGTGTGTGTGTGTGTGTGTTTGTGTGTGTGTGTGCGTATGTTCTTCATCTTTCTCAGATGAGGTATATTCATCATGAAGTTAGAAGGTTTTGAAAGAAATGTCAGCAGGGATGTCTACAACCTTAAATCTTACCCCCACATTGTACAATAGTGAAAGTGAAATCCCCATCAGCTTTAAAGGAACACTGTGACATTTTGTTTGCCATGTGAAGCGGGGAAATCAGAGGAGTCGTGACTCATGTTGTTCACTGCAGCTACAGGTCCTGAGAGATTTCAGTAAAGAGAAGAGAGAAGTATTTGAATCGCCTTTTAATATAGTGCAAAATGTTCCCTGGGGTTGGGGGGACATTTCCGATATATTGGGCCAGAACAGCAACAGTTAAATTTTGACATCGAAAATAAAATTTGGCATTGAAAACAAAACCTGAACCGAAAAAGGAAACACTGGCACTGAAACACATGAATGTCTCTGTGAAAGGCTGCTGTAATGCCAGTGGAAGGTTTAGTGTTCCAGTTTGAAGCTAATCGAGTTTAAATCTATGTTTTGCCAGTTGGTTCAGATCTGGAAGTAACAGACTCAAGTGATTTTCATGTTTTTTCCCCAAAATCCAGCCCATTCAAGTTCCATTTCAGGAGTGGTGGTAAGTAACTGAGTACATTTACTCAAACACTGTACTTCAGTACAATTTTGAGGTACTTGTACTTTACTTGAGTATTTCCATGTGATGGTACTTCATACTTCCACTCCACTACATTTCAGAGGGAAATATTGTACTTTCTACTCCACTACATTTATTTGACAGCTTTAGTTACTTTTCAGATGAACATTTGACACAATGGATAATATAACAAGCTTTTAAAATACAACACATTGTTAAAGATGAAACCAGTGGTTTCCAACCTTTTTGGCTTTTGACGTCTTACAAAAAGCAGTGTGTAGTCGAGGTCACATTTCAGATGTCTATGAGTTGTTAACAGCTCCACCAAATAGTGATGTTTCCCTCTAAACATGCTTTCATTTCAATAAATGTTCAAATGATCCAATATTTCACCAAAAATCAAAGATTAGAGAAAAAGTCCAAAAACTGAAAACAGATTTGTGTATCAGAACTAATTAATCATCTCATGACCCTTCAGGTTTATCTGGTGACCCTTTGGAGGGGCTCCGACCCCTAGGTTGGGAACCCCTGGACTAAACTACTGTTTATAGCTGTTCCGAACAGCCACACTTGAAGACAGAGTGGAAAGTTGGCCGTCAGAGAGATGGAGGAGACGTGATATTGTTTCAAGACGCACATTTTCAGACTGTCTCTCCTGGAAGGCAGTCACAGTGTTGTACTCCTGTTGTTCACATGAAAAGTGACAGAAATAGTTGTGTCAAGAATGAAAAAAGAGAATTAGAGAGAGAAGTTCACGCCTTGCCTCCTCTCTCATTTCTGACCGATCATGGCGTGAAGTGGTGGATGTTGGATTGTCGGTTTCGGAACATTACATTAACTGTTAGGATGTATTGGATACCAAAATATGAGCGACTAGTTTTACATGGCATGAGCACAGGTGCTGTTTATACAAAATGTCATGAGGTTTAGCCCTGCATCTGGTATATGTAATCACACATAGGCACTGCCTGTCACTGACAATAGAGCCTGCAGATGGAACACAGACCTGCCACCTTTGGATGGGGAGTTAATTAGCTGAAAGGGAAGGACCTCATACATATTGTGCTGTTGTGGATGACAGATGCTGATAAAAATCAGACATTAAACTCTGCCTTCCTGGAAATAATGATAGTAATTGGAAGAAAATTGTGTTTATTCTGTATAATTAGATATGTCTACTGTTTGAAGGATGTATAGTTGAAATAAAACAGACATGAGTGAAAAGGGTGTGTGTGATTCGAGGTCTACTAATTGAAGTGATATAAATAGCCCGGAACACAGATGTCATGCACAGAGCACTGTTGACCTGCTCTGAGTGTGCAGCGGTGGACAGTGAAAACATATTCAGCCTTGACACCATAATTACAGTGCGGCTGACTGGTGGTGACACATCCCCTCCTCCACTTCTTTGGTTTGCCTGTTGGTCAGCTGGTCCATCCAATATTTTTAGGATGTCATCAAACCTGTGTCGCATAGTCCATTTGCTCCCACTCTGGTTGGTTTTTCTCCTTGGCACAATTCAATTTTGCAGTTGTGAACACAGCAATCATACTCAACCAGAACTCTTTAGAGGAAGTGGTCTGTCACCTGCTGAAGGAGAAACGAAACGGGCTGCTGAACAGTGCTGTGTTAAAGTAAAAAAAGAGAGATGCCCTCTCATTGAAGTATGCAGTGCACTAACCCAGAACGCAGGACCTTCTTCCTGTGTCACTTCCTCACTCCTGTCTCAGACACATGACTCAATGTTCTGATGTGACCCTCATGTTATTTTCAGAATTTACTGTCATTCATGCTCCCAAGAGATGAACACTTTCAATTATGGCCACTGCAGGTGCTTTCCTCTACCACCACCATATGGCTGAAATGTCAGCGTTGTTCATTAGATGTTTCATAACCTCAGGCTGTGTTCATACAGACAATAGCACTGCATGAAAAAACAACCCTGTCACCTAGGAATTATGTTCATACACAGCAGATACATTTTGCTAGAAATGTAATGCTGCTCAGTCACGTTTTCTCTCAACATAATGAGAAAATGTTGTTAATTAAAAACATATTTGGCAAGTTGTAAATGTTGATACTGAACATATGAGTGAACTGTTCAGAGAAAACCTTTTTTTCCCACCAGAATATCAGATCTTGTAGTAAAATATCCGCTAGAAGAATCTTTTTATGGTTATGTTTAGACTTTGGCAGCACTTGGTTAAGGTTAGAGAAAGATCATGGTCTTGGTTAAGTCATGCTTTAAGTTAAAAGTAGATTGAAGCATGACATGTTCTTTAACATTTAAGCCACACCACCATCTTTCACTAACCTGAACCAATGTGCTTTTGTTACCTATACCTGAACACACACAGGATTCAGGATGTGAACCGGGTCTGTGGTGTCAGGGTCCTGCATCTTATAAAGCCCCCATCCACCCTCACCTCAGTGAGTTATAAATAATTCATTCTTTTGAAAAACCGTTGCCTGTGAAAATAATCCAGGTAGAGATTACGTTTGCCAGAGCAACGTCATTGGGAAAACAATTTAGTTGTGTATGGACATTCTCGGAGACAGGGTTGACATAAAAACATAATCACATCCTTCAATTCAGTGAGAGCACTGTACAGATACAGTGTTATGACACAGAGAACTTGATAACAGAAAACATTAAAACATACTCTGATGTCTGTCTGATGGAGAATAAACCTTTTTATTAAAATGACCTCATGGTCTTTCCTTTAGTGCCACCCTCAGTACAAACTTTGTATTTAAACTGTTGCTTTATATTTGAAGGTTCTAGGTTGTGGGTTGTAATGAACCTTTTGTCCCGGAGAAGCAGTTAGTCTTTTAATCTTCTTTATTGTTTGTGTTTGCCATCTGATGTCTGCGGTGGCTTTATCTTGCCTCAACATACTGATGATCAGACTCATGAGTATGATTGACACGTGTTGTTGTGTTAACTTGACCAGCTAAGGGAGTGGGAGAGGAAGGACAATGCACCTCTTGCCTCAAGCCAAAAAATTGCATAATGTAGCACAAGAGTGCACCAGATGGAAGCAAACATAAAATGGCAAAGATAAACAGGAAAGAGGATAGACAGGAACTGTCAGGGTGTAGTCCACCAATCCAAAAGTGTGTAAACTTCTTTCTGTTCATGGGACCTTGTGTAGATTTTAGGACTTTTAAAATCATATTAATTCTGACTGTAGAGGACCACATCATCTCTGTGTGCCACACACCCTGTTGAACCAAAATACATTTATCAAATGCTGAACTATCAGATAGACAAAAAGACAACACACAACATGAGAGCAGTGATGAGAGAGTGTTATATACACTAAGATGTGTGTCCTTTTCTATCTTATGGTTAATCCTTTGAAAGATCTATGTCTATCTACTAAAGGAAGGAATCTCTGTCTGTATGTCTGTGTGTATGTGTGTCCTTTGCGTATCTCTTGAACCATTCATCATATCAACTCCACACTTTGCGGGTGCATTGCTGGGGAACAAAGGAAGTGTAATGTCGAATTTGGTGGAATTGGGGCACATGACACGATTAATATTACTAAACTTAAGCAGACACGTTTGATTGTCAGCAGAATCAACCAATGGAAGGCTGTAAACTGCTTATATGGTTAATCCTCTGTTTAGTCTCACTGGTGAAGTCTCTGTCTGGATTAAAACCATTTACTTTTTAAAATCCTTTTTGTCCTTTTTCCTTTTTGTTTTATATTGATACATATATATGTGGTTCTTGAGAAATAAGACCTAGAAGAACATAGTCCCCCATGAATACTAATCAGATGAATGGAAATGAGCAGTAATGTTATTCAAGGATGTAAGTACACACACAGCAGTTGTGTCATACAGACAGAAGAAGCAGTCAGGGTACAGTATCCAGGAAGTGTTGATCTGAGGAGTGAATATGATTATAATTACTGACGCATGTCAATGCTAGGAAATAGGAGAGTGTTGTATCCTAATGGGTTGATGCTCACCAGCCTGGGATGATGTGTCACCCAGATCCATATCCAATCCAATCCAATCTAATCACAATTCAGCTTGCTGGGTGTACAAACAATGACTGGCTGTAAATTCTTAAATAAAAGCTGGTATTCAAATAATATCAGTGGTCAGCACAAACAAATGAAGGCCTGGTGGTAATAAAAGGCCCAGAATAAACATTGAGTTCCCCTTAGCCTGTTACAACAGCTCATGTGTAAATTCAGCATCATTTTCACAGCAATGGAACAAGATGTGAAGTTAGAGCAGAAGGGGGTAACAATCTGGGAACTTATAAGAATTTATATTTTATATACAGTATAGGTATATACTTTATATTTTTTAACTAACCAGTACCTGTTCTAATATTTAGGGGTACAGTGTGACCTACTGAGCTACAATCTGGTGTCTAGGAGTAACTAAAAGATAACTTATACCATAAGTGTTTTTAACTACTTGGTACCTATTCTAATATTACCCACTGAGCAACAAAACTGTAGTTTCCTGAGTACTGTGACAGCACATAAAATCAATTATCTGCCTTATCTGCTGTTAGATGGTTCTGTATTTACTGTTAAAATCTCATTATGAGCTGATAATAGCTTTTCTACTTCTTGTACTCCATAAAAACAATGAAGCACCCTGTGCAACAACAGTGTCAATCCACATAAACCTGAACCACCTCAGGCTTACTTTACAATATACACAGTAACATACAGACTATTGGCCTACAATATGTTGCTGACAATGCTGTCTTCCCTCGACCTTTGTTTGTTCCAAAGTGCAAACACAAATGTACCCTGTAATTATTAAATAACTACCCTAAACTTATTCTCGTTTTGTTTTTGACTGCACCCCTCCAGTGTTGGTAAATTGTATATGATAATTTTGAAATAAATCACAGTAGAATTATAAAGTGCTGAAGAACTCATTACCCCGTCTTCTCCCAAATGTAATATTCTAATATTACCCTGTAATTAGGATAGAATAGGCACCCATTAAACTGTTAAAAAAATACTTACAATATAATTTTTTTTAAGTTCCCTGTATATCCTATCTTCACTTCTTGTTCCTCTACATATATGTATCCATATATATATTGTACTGGTACACCGTATAAAAAATTACACTGTATGTTGTGTAATCTAAAGCATTATCTGACAGACTAATTTTCTTCTCACAGTGCTCAGTAGTGCCATACAATCTGTGAATTTCCTCCCAGATTATGTTTTGAAGGGCAACTATGAACTGTTCCATTTTCACACTCTAATGTTCAGTTCCCCTTATTGGGGGGCCTGCACCAAAACTGGTGCTGTTAACAAAGCATATACAGTATGTTTATTGTTCTGCTATCTGGATATTTCAGACGGCTACATTTCAGCAGCTGGAGCAGTCTAGTGAATAGTCTGACACCTGGTGCAGAATGAGGCACATGGTTAGTTTGTTTCTCTCTGTTTAAGTTTTTGGTTTTTATATGAGAAAAGCTCATTTTGATCTGCATTTGAATACATTTTACAGTGTATTCATAATATTAAATCTGTCCAATATATTATATATTATATTGGATGACCAGATCATTTTATTAATAGTCAGATTTGGTCTCACACTGTAAAATGTAACTTGCTGTTTCAACTTACAAGTATGAGTGAAACGGCTGCCTTAAAATGTTAGTCAACAAATACAAATAGTTCTTCTAATACACCAAACTTTATCTTGACTACATATTTCATGTTATAAGTGCCTTGTCTATGTTTGGCAGATTTAGATCTGTTAATTTATTAAACTGATCAGGTAGTTGTTTGAAAATGTAAATTTGATTTAGATTCATTTTGGTTGTCATTTATATTTTCTGAATTTGAAGAGTGAAGATATATTTGCTGCTGCTCAACTGATGTGCAACATTCAGTGAAGTTATTTTACAAGTATACGCGGGTTGCAACTGAATTCAATACTGACCTTCAACATGGTTTGCATTCTTTTTATTGTTTCTTAATTTAAGCATATATTAAAGATACACAGCAAGTTTCCATCATGTACTGTATGTTTTCTTCAAACTACAAGAAAGAAGAGTCTCTGCAGTTTTAACTAAACAATGCATGCTGGGAAATCTGCTGATGTGCTGATCATGTTCCTTTAGAAACTAAATTTAATGAGTTGAGTGAACTCTCAGCAGTACATTCATTCAACTCATCATTTCAAGTCAAAATACTTCAAGTTAGAAGATTTTTATAAATATGAGTTCTGAAATGGTATTGAAATAAAAACTTGAACATTTTAGTTGAATGAACTTAAAATAATATATTTAATATATATGTTAAAGGACGACTCCATCTGCATTTTTTCCCGGGATGTTCAAATAGAAACGCCCACTCAGCCATTAGCAAAAAGTAGTGACATGGGTTAGAGTGCACAGTCACTGCTTAGAAGGGCTTGGGAAAATGGCATTTTGACACTAAAACATATGTGCTTTGACCAAAATTTGAATTGTTGGATTTGAATACATATGGAACACTACTGGGAAGCTATGGAATGATACAAAAACCTCAACAAAACAAAAAATAATGGAGCCGCCCTTTAAGTTAATTACAAAATATTAGTTGATTCCTCTAAATTCCTGTATGATGTTTTACAGTGCACTGTTTCTATACTTTACATTACTGCCATCCATGTTCAAGGCATACTGTGGTATTATTTCTTTATTTGCATTATTCAGGAAGCCACTGGTTTTTATCCCATGGTACTGCAGATTGCAGATTGGTTTGAGGTCTGCTTAACCACACAGTGATGACTTTGACAACAGTCAATGTTGTGGTTGGTTAGTTACCATATGGAAATTAATGGCAACAGCTATTGTTAGATATGACATTCTCATAAACCTACAGCACTATGATATACTTTGGAAAATGGTTGGCAGTGATACAGAGGGTGTTATACATGATACAGAGGGCTATCACATCATCCATTAGCAACCAGTCACAAACAGTTACAGGTACAGTTAGAACAGTTTGTAGAACTGTTCCATCACTGCAACAGTACAGCTGCCACAGTTAGCAGTCAGCTTAAACTAATGGTTAGTATCAGCTGCGTGGCTCTTAGTTATCAGTCAGCCAGGTCAGATACAGTAAGTAGGTTAATCAATATCACCGATCACTGCTGTCCCTCTAAAGAGGCTTACAACAATAAACCATACTTTGTCTTACTGTATCTCAATTCTTTGCGAGTAGTTTTGTTATGTTTTCAGATTAAAAATGATATGATGCTGCAATAATATAATCAAAGTATTAACCTGCAACAGAGGGGCATGGTAAAGGCTTGCTAATGACTAATTGACGGGATTGATTTTTGCTGCATTCTCTGCAGCATTGTTAGGAATATACAGTAGTCAAGTACCAAATCATCATTTTATCAGGAGCAACATCATATTTGCTGTGTAACCACATTGTAAAAATTCATCTCGACTCACAAGTGTAGTTGGCATCAACATGGGTGCATGAGGCTTTCCACAGATGGAGTGGCACATTCAGCAGACAGATGGTACAGATCTTTACTGGTGATTCATCCAGCACTGTCAACCTCTTTCTTTGTCTTTGACACGCACATCACAGTGAACATTTAGTCTGCTGCTTCTTCTGTAGAAGTCACATTAACAGACAATGTAGCTGTGAGCAGAGATTGTTTGGAATATTGTCATGTACCAAATCATAATCATTAGTGTCACAGTCACATGGGGGTAATTTGTCATATTGATTGGTTTGGACAAAAAAAAAACTACCTTTTCTTTCTGTTGGTGTATTCAAGGAAACTCCAGCAAACTGGGTTTGACAATAAGCAGCTGAACAGTGAATTATTAGAGATGAAATGAGTGGAAGCATGCAACAAAGGTCAGCTCCCTGAAACAAACATGGAGGTTGTGTTTATGTGCCATGTGTCTTAACCAGGGGGCTAACAGGGTGTGCCAGCAGTAAACCTTTTAATGCAAAAAAGATCCTTTTTACAACAATCATGCTTGATATGTTTGGTAGGCTGTCTCTCACTCTCGACTGAAAACAAAAGGTGATTGTGCCTTTGTAGTAGTGGCTCCAGCACTATGGAACTCTCTTCCTTAAGACATACCATCTGCGGTCTCTGTATAAGGTTTTAAAAATCAACTTAAGACCCATCTTTTCAAATTGGCTTTTGTCTCACCTTAAGATGTCTAGTGATTGTTCTTTTGTGTGTTTCTTTGTGTGTTGCCTGTGTTTTGTTTACATGTTAACTTCATCTTGTGGCTTATGTTTTTATTGTTTTTATGTTTTATGGTCTTATGCTGTGTGTGTACTTACAGTCTTTATTTCTGTGAAAGGTGCTATACTAAATAACATTTTATACTAAATAAATCTTTATGGAGGAAGATAATGTCCCTCATCCAAAGCAGTCAGGCTTTAGTCCTACTCATAGTACAATAACTGCTGTTGTGGATGACATTATTGACTTGCTTGATAAAAAGCAACATTGTGTTGCACTCTTTGTAAATCTGTCCAAGGCTTTTCATACTGTTGATCATATATTTTATTGAATAAGCTGCTTTCCATGACTTTCTGCATACAGATGATCACATACCCATGTTTTCAAACCCCCAGAAGGTACCAGTGCTGTTCTTGAAATGTGGCTTAACTGATTCAGGTTAACATGCTGTAATCAGGCTAAAATAATCCTGTTAATTCTCATCCAGATAATTGGTTCTTTGAATACGGTCTGAGGATTGACCTGTTGATACTGGATGAAGTTTTCTTGAATAACAAAGGCAAAATGAGTAGAGAGTTGAAACCATGATTAGCATTCATATTATTGTCTGAGTGCTGATCATGTGATTGCACGACCCCTAGCTTGAAAAAAAGGGAGATTAGATTTTTGGCCATATTGCCCACTTCTAAGCTTAAGTAGACTAAACTAACCACTGCTATTACAACTGCACCTGCAAGTTTTTTTTGAACCATAGTTAAATATTTACATTCAATTAGTCAAGTACTCATTTTCAAAAAAAAAATCACCAATCCTAATGTTTTTGATCAGGTTCAATGCCACTTTGTGGCCTAGAAAGATGTGAACAAATAATCAGTAATCTGGGTTCAAGTGGGCTCATGTTGCACTAAATCCCTGAAGCCATGATGCATCAATTGCTGTTTACATTCACTGTTTTATCCATGAGCATCATAGCTGTAAATGTACAGAGTGGACTGTGAATATAGCACTTATGATGTTCCTATCATACATTTCCACTGATGTCCCCACAAGACTATAAAAGAGAGAGAGGAGAGCTTTGTGCTGTGGATCTTTCTCTGTAACTCATTAGGAAAATTGTTTGCTTTGGGGTCAAGTTTAGGATTAATGTTAGAATTTATAATCAGAGTCCTTAGTTGGACAGTAGGAGAGAGAAAATGGGTCAGCTGTGGGTGTGGGGAAGCTAAAAGGATCTCTCTGAAATGTGTGTCGTGCTGTTGAGTGGCTTTTTATTTGTCATGGAAATACTGAGTGGGCACTGAATGAGAGGGAACAGTAGAGGAGAGGAGCAGGTGTGTGTGTGTGTGTGTATGTGTATGTGTGTGCATATGAATAAAAGTGCTAAGATGTGCTGGTTCTGTCAGAGGGACTGAAACCATAATCACAAAGAATCATAACAACAACCTGTGTTTTCATCCTGCCCTGGTTTCATTCCTTCTCCCACACACTATATATAGATACATAAAAATAAATATTTTTATATAACAATCAGGACAGGGCACGGTTAAGTAATGGTGACATCATGATACCAATAAAGATCCACTGAATCCTGAAAGAGGTGTTTTATGAGGCATGCTATTTTTAGTTAGTTCCTACAGGAACAGAAAGCATCAGTGTGAATTCACACAGCCTCCACATGTTTGGTGAGAACTTTTGTCCAATCCTTGTAAAGAATCTGTAAAGAAAGAGGGAAAACACTAGAAAGTGTGGTAAATCACTACTTTTTCTGCATGAAAAATCCAAATCAGAACCATTTACAAGCTCGGGTCAAATAAAATCAAGCCCTCATTGCAAATATTTCAAATAAACTCTATGTCCCCAGTGTTGACAGCTCAGGGAGTTGTTTGCTGTGTCTCTACAAACAAGCACAAATATCACCAGTAAACATCTTTAACTCTTTACTTTATTTCTTTAATTAGTGAAAAATGACAACAGAAACAACATTCAATGATATGAAACATGAAAAGACACGAAATACATGAAATTGTAACTTAGCCGAAGCTGACCGAGGGATTTGCATGATTGTTAAGTAGTCTAACCAGGGGGGAGGATAGTGAATGAGAAAACTGAATGAATTCATGGATCAGCAAATGATCACACACACACACACACACACATACACAAAAATAATAAAAAATAAATGAAAGTTGGCTCATGTGTCTATCTGCTCTCTGTATTTGTTGGGTCGCCCTAGCACCTCACCATCGAAGGCACAGTCCCACCTCCATGGAGGGTCCAATAACTAACAACTCCATGTAGACAAGATATATTAGGTGTTTAGTAAAGAGATCTATAATAATATATACACAATAGTACACACAGTAGAAAACAGAGGTATGAAGGTAATGTTTGTCATGTGTGATGTGCAATGTGCAATGTGTGTGTGCATGAGCATATCCAGTGATGGATAAAAGTACTCAGATCCTTTACTTAAGTAAAAGTACAAATACAACAATGTAAAAAATACTCCATTACAAGTAAAAGTCCTGCATTAAAAATGCAACACATTCACATCATTTTCATACTCATCAAACCATTCAGTGACCCCTTGTGTCCTGTGAATTGGGGCATTGTCATCCTGGAAGAGACCACTCCCATCAGGATAGAAATGTTTCATCATAGGATAAAGATGATGTCTCAGAACAACTTTGTATTGATTTGCAGTGACCCTCCCCTCTAAGGGGACAGTGGACCCAAACCATGCCAGCAAAATGCCCCCCACAGCATAACAGAGCCCCCAGACCCCCTCACTGTAGGGGACAAGCATTCAGACCTGGACCAGTATGCATGTATGTTTATGTGTTTTAAAGCTCTCTAGAGAGTTGATTTTTATAATCCCTGATTTTCCCTTGATACATTATACTGTGTTGCTTTGTCTGCACAGTGTTTAAATGATGTGGTAAAAACAATGAATATTTGATTTAACAGTACAGTACATATCCTTGGATTACATACTATCAGAAGATTAAATTTAGAACAAAACCATCCCTCAGTCATGTTAAGTTCCGGGTCATCTATCTCCACAGACTCACAACCTCCAGCCAGCTATGGACTTCTGCAGGAATGCTCATGACTTGCTTACATTTACCTACCCAAGTAGAACTTGCAGGAACATTATGTATACTCTCACTATAACTAACTATGAATTCTTCAGTGGGAAAACTGGTGTTGGATGGTTATGTCACCTGCTTCGGTCATTTATTTGATTAGTTATCTGGTAAAAACTGTGAAGTCGGTCAGTGAACATGTCAGCGTTAGTGACATGTTCAGTGTTACCATGGCAGCTAAATGGTTAGGTTAGGTTAAATTCGTTTTGGGTAGATATATCCAGGATTGGCTGATAGTTGTGGAAGTCACTGTGATATTGAAACTTGGGGTTATCTTGATATGTGTTTCAAGTTCTTTTTCACACGTTTTCATGACTTGAGTGATGAAGGGTCTAAACCTGTTCCTCTCTCCAGGTTTATTCATGGTTCAGCCTGATTTCCAATCCAGCTTTGCTAAAATCATCTAATGCAATGAATGAGAGAATTAAAAACATGTCCTGACTGTCCATGTGCTGTTGTACAACTCTGTAGCCGAACAAATATGTCAACAATTCCAAAGTATGCCAGTAATTTGGGCGACCCTGTCACTACATGCCTAATCTAAGGAAACTGAAGAGCAGCTGTCTGGTCATCTATCAGACAGCACCCCCATGTGGTCATTTACAGCAGTACATAAAGGAGAACCTATGATTTACAGTTAAGTGTTGGATGTGTTTCAGTGAAGTAGTCAGTCAGTGAGCAGGAAGGGTTGTTAGTGCTGTGGGGGAAGGTAGCTCAAATGTGAAATTTTCCTTCAAATACATATTTATCACACTGTAATTCAGCTCACATTGAGTGTTGATTGTGATAATCTGTTACATTTGTGGCTGGTTATAAAAAGTCTTATCAGAGCATATTTCATGTTGCTCCTGCAGCATATGTTTAAGTCTGGTGAGCATCAAATGTGGATTAATCCATCACTCAAAATAATCCCAAACAGCTGCCTTCCTCCTCCTAAAAACGACAGTGTCCCGCTTTTTAGGAAATTACAGAGCCTTTTTAGAAAATGAAAGTATTTGTTGGTGGTTTTTCATGTTCAGTAGGAACCAATGGACTTGAGCTGAGAGCAACAGGCAAGGTAGAAAAAACATAACAGGAAACAGGTGCGCTTCTGTTGAACTGAAATTCAGTCGGATGCTCTGCCTTTAAAAAAAAAAAGCAGTCTATACTCTCTAGAACTAAGTCAGGAAAAATGGCGCTCTATAGTTAAAAACAGCAAAAAATGACCTCATGTATTGGTCTTTTAGATAAATTTATTCACAATCAATGGGCTGATAAATTTTTTGTTGTTTTTGCTGTGTTTCTACTGTATTTAAAAATGCTGAGCCATGCAGGTATGTGAGGAAAAAACACTCATTTACTTTATTTGTGCTCTTGAATTAAATTCACAGACAGCACAGCAGCAGTCCATGTGGATAAGTTTTCATTTTGACACTATAACACATACAGTATATGCATTCATTCATACATATGTGATTCTGATACATGCAACATAATGACACATGCATTTCTCAATATAAGAGATTACTTTTTCAATACTCTTCACACAGTCAGCACAGCAGCAGTCAATATGGACTAAACTGCTTTGACACAAAATGCACACATAACGGAGCAATGATCATATCTTCAAAATTTCATAAATAGTTTTTCCACTCAAACTTAAAGGACAGGTGGTTCCAGTATGTCTTAAAACAACAGTCAGGTGTTCATATGAACAGTGACGGAGGTTTTCCTCACTGTAATCATTCATGCTGTTCATACTGGCTATTAAAAGATGCTCCAAATGCTTCAAATGCTTCAAATGCTTTCATTGTAAGTGATGGGGGGCAAAATCCACAGTGTGTCTACAGTCATTTAGTGCAAAAATGCGTTTAAAAGTTAATGTGAAGCTTATATGAGGCTTCAGCAGTCTGAGTTAGTCATATCAAGTGGATATCTGACACATTTACAGTCTTTTTAGCATCAAATTCCCTCCTTGTGTTTCCGTGGATAGTGTTTCCCTGTTGAGCTGTGGTGAAAGTATAGTAACAAAAAAAGGGACTTTGACACTAAAAAGACTGTAACATTGAAAGATATCTACTTGATTTGACTCATTTGAAGCTTCATATTAGCTTCAAATGAACTTTTAAATACATTTTTGTACAGAAGAAAGAATGTGGATTTTGGCCCACATATGTGCATTATGAGGAAGAATTACAGCAAGAAAAACCTGTTTCAGTGTTCCTTTGGGCACCTTACTGTTATTTTAAGACACACTTGAAAAAAGACTTGAGAAAAACTATGAACCCATCCTTTAACCACCAGCAAAACTATATTCACAGTCTATTTCGCACATGTTTGCAAAGTATTTAAACTGTTAAATTCACATTCACACCCTAACATAACACAAAATGACTGTAAAATAGACGGTAATTTGCTACATGGTGCATTCTGTATTGGTGCATCTCGGATGTGAGATTAACTGTACTGTGCTGCGTGTTGCTAAGGAAGCTGTGGGGGGAAGATTTCGAAAAGTGAAGTCAGTAGCAACACGGAGATACGCATCAGTGAGCATCACATATGTCGAATGGTGTGTGAGGTGGGAGGTTTGCACACGTGAGAAAAACACTAAAATGACCTGTAAAGAAGCTAAGAGGTGGAATAAACACAGAGGCTATTAAAGTGTAGTATTTTCATAATGAGATAGCTTTCTGCACTTTATGTGATACAACTCTGAGTCAGTGTAGTTCTGCAGCCTGTGTGACAGGCTGGTGTCAAACGTAGGTCACAGTAAAAAAATAGAAGAGTCAAGCAAAAAAAGCAGGAAATCATCAGTGAGAGGGTTTCAGTCAGGCATGTACAGGGCAGCTAACAGTGAGGCCCTGATTGTTGTCATTCTCCACTTCCTGGTTTTAGCCGGGCGGGTAGTAGAGGATCAGTGTGTGAGTGTGTGTGTGTGTGTATGTGTAACAGCGTGCGACTTAGATGTGTGTGTGTCAACATCCACCTCACATGGAGTGTGATTAAACTCAGCAAGAAACTAAAGAAGAGGAAAAGAGAGGGGAGGAGGAAGAAGAAGAGAGGAAACTGTAAACTTACAGAAGAAGGGACAAGAAGAAGAAGAGAGGGAAGAGGAAGAGAGAGGTGTGAAAAGCTTCTGAACAGCAAACTGAGACAGAACACACACAAGAAGACTGCAGTGACACTGAGACTACTGCTGACAGCAATACTACTGAGAGGCAGACATGGAGAGGAATGCTGGGAAGGATTATCTCTCCCTCAGTATTCCACACTAATCTCTACTCACTCACTCACTCACTCACATACACGCACACGCACACGCACACACACGCACACACACGCACCTTGTGTGTCTTGTAGAAAGACCTTTGGCATGTGGATTATTGACTTTGTAGCCTCTGCAGGGTAGCCATGTTTGAAGTCTTAGAGCAGGTTAAGTGTAGTAATAACTCTCTGTGAGTGTAATGCTTTTAAGAGTTTAGCATTATAATACTATTTTGTTGAAACATAAGTCTTCACTTATAGTATGTGTTGGATAGTTTTTGTAGAGGTGCGTGCTTTAACCTTGCAAAAGATATTAGTGTTGCTGTAACTGCACTAGAATATATTTATGTTTAGTTAAGCAGTTTCCCAGTTAAGTGTAGTACTTTGAGTATATTACATATGGTAGTGTGAGTATAGTCTCATGGTTATAGGTCATATTTCCTACCATGAGACATTTCTGAGTGGACTGCAGTGAAGCAACCAGGGTCCAGTATCTGACCAGAGTAGGTGAGAGGTCTTCTCACAGCTGGAGTTCATCACATTTTTACAGAAGACTCCATTTGATCTCTGTGGTTTTGGTAGAAAGCCTCAAGGACCTGCAATCACCAGCGTTGTAACTGCTCCACTAGACGGCATTCCTCTGAGCACCAAGAATTCCTCTGGGAATATTTGGAATATTTAAAGGAACATTTAAAGTTTTCCTTCGGGAGTGCTCGGACTACAACCCAAGTCATATAAGGACTTTTCTTTCTATGAATATTGCAGAATTTTCAAGACTATCTAGAATTCCAGAAGTCATAGCTCACCCTGCCAAAATGTGATGAGAATACAGGAGCTGAGCAAGTTGTCTGTCATGGATCTCGACCCAGGAGCAGACCCTGATCTGGGACATGGGGCTGGGATGAAGGCATGTCAGGGTGCTCCTAAAGAGACAGAAAGAGAAGGAGAAGGGTTATTAACTGTAAATGACGGAGATGGAGATTTTAGCTCTGCATCCTCCTCCTCCAATTCCTCTCTGCGCTCCTCCTCTACCCTCCCTCCATCCTCCTCCTCGTCCCCCCCAGTCTGCATGGAGGAAGAGAAGGATATGGTGAGTGGCTGCTCCAAGTCTTTCGCCGCACTCAAACTGTTCACCAGGAGGTAAGACTGAGTGAGTGTGAGAGAGAAAGAGAGATGGTTGAATAAATGTAATACAGGAGTGTAATACCTGTAATTGACCAGCAGGTGGAGCCATTGGTTGAGACTTGGTGAGCTCACACAGTCTCAGGCCCTCCTGTCCTGATTAGACAAGTGAACAGATGTGAAGTACTCTCAGGTCACACTGAGACAGCTCACAGCTGCAGTGAATGCATCCAAGCCTTATCTATGTACAGATACAAACACACACATACACACGCAAACACCTCTAATAAGACAGTCATTCATATACAGACCCTCACACACCCTACAGACATAACACAACAAGAAGATTTAGTTCACACGTTTGGGAAAGAATCCGGGTTTTTCCCTCAGTGTTATTTCCTGTTGTCCTGGTGAGTCATCGCAAGATCCAGATTATATTTGTGTCAGTGTTTGGGTGTGAGTGTGAGTGTATGTGTGTATAACCTTGCCAGTGGGTCACTCGTCATCATGTGGACAGGGGACACGATTCCCACGGCAACAGGGGCCGCAGTTGTCATGCCAACAGCAACAATGAGGACAGTAGCGCCTCCAGCTTGACTAGACACTCTAATAAACAATTGTCAGTGTTCATGGGTGGGAAGTGAGGGGTTGTGGCGTAGCACCAGAGGCTAATTTGGTCGTCTGGTGGCTGTTTAGTGGGCAAGAGATGTTGTGAATGTCTGTGCATGCTGCATTACTCTGGTGTAACACTGACTGTGTGTCAGAGGAAGCTTTTGCTCATTACTGGTTTACCATCAACTCATGCTGATTAATCATTATCATAGGGATGAAGGATTTAAGGGGAACACTTAGGTGTGACTGAGTGATTGTGATTTAATAAGAAATAATCTCCAGGCCTGTATGTGTGGTCTACAGTAATGCTTTATCTTACAGGTAAATTTAATGCTAACCTCCTGAGAAATTTGCAGGTAAATTTTTAGAACATTTTACTTAGAGGGTGTTAATTTGCAAAAAATCTTGATGAATTAGAGTCTCAACAATTCTTTAACTTACAAAAAATACATACATAGTTTTCATTGTGTAGTTTTGTGTGTCAAACTACATATTAACATGTTGTTTCGTAAAAACTCTATAATGAGCACATTTCCCAAATACTACCCGATGACATAACCCTTTCAAAGAAATTACAGTTACACAGCAGCTACTTTTAGAAAATGATTGAAACACCCTAATGTGCTAATATGCACTTTGACACACAAAACTACACACTGAAAACTAAGTATTTTCTGTCAGTGAACCCAAATATAATGAGGTAGTACTTACCAACTAAACCCACTTTTTTTCTGTTTTTTCTTATAATTTGTTTCAAATTGCACCACCCTCTCTGTAAAATGTCCTAAAAATTAAATGTGAAATACTCAGGAAATTTCCAGGAAATTAGTATAAAATTTAGGGACCTGTAAAATAAAGTGTTACTGTGGTCTGTTTGTATAATTTTTCAAGTTTGTACCGCAAACTTATCTTTTTTTTCATGAATGATGATTCAGCTTCTATGTAAGGTAGAAGTTGAATAGCAAGATTTCTGTGAAAAACCGACTGAAAAAACACTTGCTCACATTTAGCGTTTTCACATTAGGGCTCTACTTGAAATTTCTCTACATCTTCTAGATATAATCATGTCACTCAAAAGAATTTGTTAACAGCTACTGGTAGTTGTGACAAACTGCTGATGAGTCACATCAATGCAAAGGTTTTGATATCTGACTGATGACCAAGATACAACCAGGGTTTAGCTGCTGACCTAACGTTAGCTTCACAGACCAGGATGAGCTGCTTGAACCTGAGCAACCCTAAATCCTGAGGGTCCTAATTAAAAAAAAAAGCTTATAAGCTTAAAACAATATAATGTGCTTAAACGTTTAACTGTGGGATTCTGATTATTGTTAACTATCTAGCTGTTGATCATTTACATTGACAACTACTGAGCTAGCTGCTAGCTAGCATTACTTCCCTGAAAATAACATGATGCAGTTAACTTTTTCTGGATTGTTTACATAGAGAAAATACTCTGCTGCAAGTACAAATATTACAAACAACATAAATGCAGTATATGTGGTAACCAGACAATAAAGCAGCAAAAAAGCTCATTTTAATTTTAATTAACAGTAGTTCTGTTGTTACAGCGACTATAGCTGACTAAACATTTGTCATTAAAATAATGAAATCCATGGTTACAGAGTAATACTAGCTAATAATTAGTAATTATCATAAGAATTAGTAATAATGAGTGTATGACCTACTATTAACCCCAACATGAATGGGACAAACTGGCAGATGCTTGCTGTTGCTGTTCATATTCATGAAAAACAGATTAAGATACAAATGTAAAGTGTTTTTAATGATGAAAGTCTGTTATATCACTCACTGCCAGATTTTTTATGTTTGTCATAATTTGAAGAATAATGAAAATGAAATGACATAAAAATGATTAGCAAAAAGACAACATTTGTTGGCAAATTGTTGGAAATTAAAATAATACTAATAAATAATCAGTCCTTGTGGTGGAAATCCTGGTCTGGTGTTAATTAACACCTTTAGTTTATTTATTCTGTCTTGAATTACACATTAAACAGCATGTTGTAG
This sequence comes from Thunnus maccoyii, assembly GCF_910596095.1. Taxonomy (NCBI): domain Eukaryota; kingdom Metazoa; phylum Chordata; class Actinopteri; order Scombriformes; family Scombridae; genus Thunnus; species Thunnus maccoyii. The sequence goes on from NC_056556.1 coordinate 19,594,878, forward strand.
CAAGGAGATAAATGTAACTGACTTTCACAATCATTCAATCAATCTTATGCTTTTTTTTTATGTTTCCTCTTTCATCTCATGTTCGTGTGTGTACATTTATCAGGCAGTTTTGCACTCAGCTTGTCAAGGAAGTAAGTTTATTTTAGTCCTCTCTCTCTCTCTCCTGGCCACACCCTCTCTCTCTCTCTCTCTCTCTCTCTCTCTCTCTCTCTCTCTCTCCCCCTCTTCCTCCCACTGGTTGTCTTTTACCCCTCCTCCCTCTCTCTCTGCTTCACATTAGCACTCACTGTACACCAGGGTTTAGTGTGAGCTCGGTCATATAAACAGATGAGAAAGAGGAGTGGAACAGTGAATGGATACTTCTCTCTACCTTTTTCAGGTTGGCTCTTAATTTATTCTTTGGTTTTTACAATATTCATCAGAATAAAGACTATTGCTTAAGTTTTATTTAACATTCTATAAATGTTGGCAAGGATTCATTTCAAACAACGGTAGAATACTTGTTTTAGTCACTATTTTAGTGTTTTGGATTAAGAAAAATATGAATACTTTAGTCTACAACTCTGTAGAAATGAACTAACTGAGTAAAACCCAGTGATGTCTGTGGTGTTGTTAGCAGGCTGATGCAGTGCTGTGTTCTTCCTAGTTTTCAGTCAACTCAAACACAAAGGGGACATAACCAACTTATATCAGGGAACTTGCATGAGAATAATGGCAAAAATATGGATCAAAATGAATCTGGCCAACAACAATACATTGGCCCTTACAGTTGCCCTCAGATGAAGGTTTTATTTGTGGTGGTTCTTTCACAAAAGGTCTTTTGAAGATGCTGTCGTAAACAAAGTCACTTGTCCTTTAACAAGAAATGTCCATCAAAGTGTGATTAGCAGGTTAAATCTGGTACTTCATCATTACTATTATTATTATTATTATTATTATTATTATTATTATTACCACACTGCACACATTAGGGATGTGTTTTAAAGTAACACAGCAAACCAGCATACAAAGCAAAACTACCTTAAAAATCAATTACTTATTTACTGTCTTACAGAAAGTTATAATTTCATACATACTACAGTTGCACTGCAGCTGCCGGTGTTGCAAACTTTAAATCTAAAACAAAAAACCAAGCTCGCTAACTGATGATAAGTGCATCATTTAACAGCTACAAAGAGACAAGTTCACCATGTTAAAGTAAAGATGCCCTGTGAAGCTTTCTTGTAAACCAACAAAAGTGATGTTTACACTGGGTGTTATTGTTAGACATACAGTAGTGCAGAGATGATTTCTTCTTCACTCTTCTTCTTCTTCTCCGCCTTTGCTGACACATCGCTGCATATCTTGGTGCATTATAGCTACTCATATATCATTGGTGTAGTGTGAAACCATTCGCACGACCGTGAAATGCGTCACCCTCGTACTCACGTGCATGCTTGTACGTCTTCGTTCCTTATGTGTGCACATGACACAAACAAAATAGGGAACCGCTCATAAAAAAAACAAAACAACAAAAACAAAAAACTGCTCCATAGCGCTATTAGAAGTATTAAACTCCATAGGGTACCTTCAAAATGTGATCATATGTCAGTGTTGTGTTTACAGATCACCATGTGATTGTAACTACATGTATTTCTTGGTTTTGTGGTGTGGCCTGCTCATGTGAGAAATCTGAGCAAGTTTGACACAGACTGTCCCTGAGCTCACAATCCCCTGGTGGCAGAGCCGGAGATACACATTTGATGAACACATTAAAAAAGAAACTTTAAACATCACAAACAACTGAATGCTAATACAGGACAAGGCTTGGGAGGAGGAGGGAGTTAAATTTGAAAGTATTCAGCAGTGTAGCAGCGAGGGCAGAACTTGTAGGCAGACTGAATGAGCGCCAAATGTTTATATAGACTCCCTGTTGAGAGACGTAGGTCATGGAAATACAAGATTGGAGCATGTTGTATGGAGGATGTGACTATAACTGACTTCCCTGCCTGCCTGAACTACCGTGAGGCTGCATTTTAAATAAGACAACTTTGAACTTGTGGAAAGTTTTTTTTTTCCCCCCAGAGCCTCGCTGTTTCCTTCTGATGCCAGTCTTTGTGCTAAACTAGGCTAGACATGTCCTGGAACTCTGTACCTCTGTCTCTATACAGGATGCACAGACATGAAAGCAAATAAGCACTGCATTAATCTGAAATTTATATACCTACATGAAATCAAATGACGTTATATGTATAATGTGAAAGGGGTCATTTCTAGTGCTCAGCACATGTAAATTGCTTATTTTCGGCAAGACCTTAGCCAAGACAGCTATGTTCTTAAACTGTTTCCTTTAGTGCTTTTTGGCTCTTACATCATCATTGTAAGAGTGGAACTGTTAATGAGCAAATGAATGATTAATTATAGAGGTGGAATCATAAGGAAAACAGTGAATGATGAGCTAATGTCTAATGAAAAGACATTTTCTCATTTCATTATGCATTTTAACATTATTGTTTATTTGTGTTTGTAAAAAGCACTTTGTAAGATTTGCTTTCTGATGACACTGTCCTCATACATCCTCTTACTGTCCCTTACCAATCTGTAAACAAAGGTGCAGGGGATTATGCTGAGCAAATTACTTAGGTGTGTGTGTGTGTGTGTGTGTGTGTGTGTGTGTGTGTGTTTCAGTCCTTAGGCTGACATAAAAGCTGCTGTTTAGACCAAAAACATGTTACCATTTAGACTGACAACAGAAAAACAGTGGTGATGTGAATGCTACTGTTTGGAATGAACACATATCTCCATTTAGAGAGAAAGAGAGAGTGAGAAAACAATATATAAACGAGGTGATGAAAAAGGGGAAAATACCTATACTGATAAAGTGTCTATGGAAAAATAAAGTCAGTCAGTATGTAAGGTGATCAGGAAGGAAAGCAAGTAATGTTCCCTGGACTCTTTGACAGTATTCATTCATAATAGAGATTGCTGGCATCACGAAACCAAACATCAGTCTCAGTTAAATATAAACTCCCTGATTTTGTTTTAGTACTCCAAATCTCCAAGCTTCCTCTAGGCTCAATGTTACTATCTTGAAACTTAACTGTTTTTGACGTTGTAATAGCGGAAGGCTCGTAGAGGTTAAAGGTTCTCTTCTGAAAGGCCTTCAACAAGAGGGTGTTCTGTCAGTTACATTTAGGAGGAAACATAATTACTGCCTGGATTATTTCAATGGCAGCATTTTTGCATGTGCATGTTAAGTTTAGCTTTACGCTACACAAGCACTTTGGATAAGATGCGGTAAAGATCATGGTTTTGGTGAAATATTGATACAGTAAACACATCCTGTTCCTTCCTCCGAGACCCCCATCTTTCCCCAACATAAACCAAGTGCTTTAGTCAGAACTGTAAGAAGGTTAATTGTGCTTTAGTTGTCAGGAGTTGTAATTGGAAGATAATACATGAGTAAACAAGTTCATTGTAATTCATTTCTCACAAAATATTATTTATGTTGCACCTTAGTCGTAGATAATCATAATTTCTAGTAGACAGGATTGCAGCCTGCCAGTCACTGTCAGCCACCACATCCCTATCACTTAGATTTGTTGTGTCAGTGTGTCAGGAGTGCTGCATCTCCTGTACATTTTTCATATGTTAGGCGCACTATCCCCAGTGTTTCCCTTAGAATTTTTTTCAGGCCCAGTGGTACACACCGAAAAAACCCCTAAAGAGATGAGGCACTCACATCGTGTCAAGAGTTTCCCAGGCAATGACACAGAGGTTGACTCATGTTTCAGAACAGTGCCACACAGAGGCTACCAAACGCAAACGATTATTTATTTCCGAATGAATGGATATTTGGCATTATTTCTGGCATTAAAGAAAATAAGTTTTTGGCCCGGTGCGACCTCTTGTTGGCCTGGTGATCCACCAGGCCTGTACAATAATAGGTGAAACACTGATCCCTATATGAAAGACAAAATGACAAAAAAACCCACAAGAAAATCGAAGAACTTCTTTAACAAACTAATCAAGTTAGTACACCTCTATGTACTAAACTCAGGGTGTTTGAATTTGGTCTTTTCTCATTGGCTTCCATTGATAAAATGTTAGTTAGGTTTATAGTGGGATGGGGTTACAAGTTCATTGATCAATAGAGTACATTAGTGATATCTTAAGTACTCATAAATAAACCATAGTAAAACAAGAGAGCAACCATCCCTCCCTCTCATTAACACTTCTATACCAATTTTATTGTGGTAAGGTATGGAATATTTTTGCTTTTTGCATGGTGCACATTAGCTTCTCAGGACTGCCCAATGTATAAAATTTAGAGGCTGTACTGACAGAATGGGGATATTTTGGATTTACAGGCTATTAATCTGTTGGCAGCTGGGCAGCCAGAGACGCCTCTGCTTGACGGAGCTTCAAGGTGGAGCTGTCATTAAGTAACAAGCCTGCTGGTGAATGGGAAATGGTTTAGACAGTTTGTCTGACGGCATCTTTGACACTTTCTATTAGCATTTTGTGTGTGTAGTGTAGTTTAATGAGGCTTTCATTTCATGCGGTGTGTGAAGAGTAAAATGAAACTGAATAACCTGTTGGTTGGGGTTCCTGGAAGATAGTTGCATGATATGCCATATGAGCTGGTCAATGCTGTGTGAAATGGTTAGGTTTGTTCCACAGTACCACACAGTGTGCACATTGGTTCATGTAACTGAAAATAAAAGAAGAAAGAGGTGGAAAGTAAAACAAAATGTTTTTTTAATGTCCTTTATAACCTTTATAAAACCATCACGTTCATGATACAAAGAGTATATTGACTGATTGGTTGGCTGAAAAGTTAGTTTCATGGCAGAAAGTTGCAAGCAGCAGCAGAGACCACAGTTTGAGACCACTGCTTGCGTCCTGTTTCAACCGACAAAACTGGGTATTTTTAGTGAGACATCAGGACATTTGCAGCTGTTTTACAGATGACAAAACTGGGTTTTTTAACCCAAATTATGATCTTATCCTAACCCTAACCAAGAGGTTTATTTTGCCTAAACCTACACAGACCTTAACTACAGTGTTTTCACATCATAAATCATCATTATTCAACTGATATCGGCCATTTAATGCAGTGTCCAAACGTAGGGGTTCAACATATCCATGGTTTGCAGAAACATACAATGCCAACATTTTATTCTAGAGATTGGGTTGCCAGGATAATGATTTGTATCCAGCTGTCCTACTACATCTAAAGCTCTACCACTCTTCTAGTTTGCCAAACTACAGAACCATGGGAGTTGTTTTAAAGAAATTTTAGTTTGTTTGTGAAACAAAATCACAGACTGAAGAAGAAAAAGTAGGTTGAGGCAAACATCACAGCAAACAGATGGATTTACTATAGACAATATGACATAAAATATACAGTATACATGTCCTCACTCACAGTTTTTAAATTCATTTCATTCACATGCTTGTAACAAAACTCCTTTATAGGACACAATGCCTCTTATGGAGGCGCAAAGAGACATTATCAACATCAGTGTTATATATAAATACGGTTCATCGCTATAGATATCTAGAAGCCTTGGTGTCACCCCAGGAGTGGAACACCACATTGCTGTACAGCACTCTTTATGTCTGTGTATTTGCATAGTTCATGTAAATATTTAACCCAACAGCAGAGCTCTGGGCAGTCTCACACACTTGCACACACCTACTGACAAAATCTCTTTATTCTTTCCATTGAACCCTAATCCTGACCCTGGTTGCTCAGTCTACAGAACAACATAGGTCTTACACTTTATTGTACTTGAGATCACAGTATTCCTTTATGATGAAACTCACTGTCTCTCTCACTGGCAAATAAGCCTTCAGCTCCTCATTGAGTATTGCCAGATTTTATTATTTACTTAACACTTTGTTTGTGTATTGGTTAAATGATTGGTTGTCTTCTAGTTTGTGTTATGTTATGTTGTGTTAAATAAATCTTTACAACTTCATGGATGATTTTTTTAGCTAGGCTAGCAGCATGACTTTAGGGATGGCAATGTCCGTCAGTTGGTTTGTTGGTCAGTCCAGTCCAGAATGCCATATCTCAAAAACTACTGAATGGATTGCCATGCAATTGGTAAAGACATTCATGGTCCCTACAGGATGACTTTTCCTATAGTACCACCATGAGATTGATATTTGTGGTAGTGTATGAAATGTTTTAACAACTTTTGGATGAATTGCCATGGAATTTTAAATTTTCTGTAAATTAGGTTGAACACTCATATCCCCTTTAGTACAAATTGTTATCTTTTTGGAGATCCTCTGAAATATTCATTTTAATTTGTCCATTACTTTGCAAAACTAATGACATTTCTACAGGATTCTGCTGTATTTGGTGTTCGATGCAAATTAACAAATGTTAGCATACTAACACGCGAAACAAAAATGAACATGGTAAAGATTATACATTCTTAACATCAGTATATTGACATTGTCACTGTGAGCATGTTGATGTTAGCTTTTAGCTCAAAGCACAGCAGTGCTTAAGTACAGCCTCACAGAGCTGCTAGTTTTGTTGCTTTGATGGTGGCATTAGAGGAAAAAGTCAGAACTGTCCTCACAAGAAAAAAAAACATTGGTTCTTTGTTCAAATGCTTCAAATGAGCTGTACTTTCCTTCTATTTTGACGAATGACTTCTAACTGTTGTGCAAATAATTACTGTCCTAGTAGCAGCGCCAAAGTAGCAAAACGTTATACTACCACAAGAACTGTTGAGTGACGTGGTTTGGCATACAAAGTGTGTTTGTATGCCAAACCACCTCACTCAACCACCCATCTTTTACCAACAGTCAATAGTCAACAACATTGGCTAAACCTCACTACACCCTAACAGTGGCAGATCAGAAAACACAATGAGTTCTTTTTGTGACTGTCATGTTGTTTTGGAAAGTACTGACAATTAGTCTTTTTTTTTGATTAGGTATGAGAATATCTTGGGTCACAATCTCCTCCATAAATACTTTCCACCATACCAAGGTACCTCCAAATGTAATGGTTGGAATTCAGTAGATTTTACTGAAGATTTTCACGGTATCCAGAGTCATCCTCTAATGCTTTCTGATTGTAAGACTGCATTCAGACAGAAATCAGCCCTGCGTTAAAACAACGCAGGAGGCTGTGTAGGTGTGGGCGTGTAGTTTAAAGTAAAACAATGAAATATGATCCAGGAAGTCTAGTTGGAGCTACAGACGAATGCATTCCAAAGCTTATCAGATGCCAAAACACCAACACCATACCACACGCATTTGTAATACTCACAGATGTGATTTTACAACTCTGGAAAGTTATCAAGGTGGCAGCTGTTATCTTTTGTCCCCTTGCCCAACGCAGCACCCTTTTTTGCATTGCATTGCAGCAAAAGTTTAGTCTGGTTCAAGGCCAGGTGCCAGGTGACCCTCCGTTGTTTTACCGAACCCTCTGTGTTGGCGCCCCCGCTGAGTCAATGTACTGCCCCCATTCAAATGAATGAGAGGGCTGCGCTTTTTCACCCAGAGCTAATATCAGTCTGAATGCTTCCCTCCACCGTCCTGCCAAAATTTCCATTTGTACACAATAAATGTTCAGATATAATGGCCTGACTCTGAACTTTGCAGTGCCATTCTCAGGAAAAATTATCAACATTGCGCACAAGATATTTTTCATGAAAGGACATGAAACTTGCTGAGCATACTTCCCCTTTTAATTTAATGTCCCGGTGATCTTTTCTCTAGTGCTGTCAGGACATTACATTATATTTTTAGCCTGCACAACTGATCCTGAGAATAGCAGACTTATGAGTATGTCTGCTCTTTTCAACATTTGTTATTGAGGTGTGTGACGGACATTGTAAGGCTGGTAGCAGGGCTATAGACTATCAGTACAATAACAGATTTATGAATAACTAAAATGCAGGTTAAATATAAATTAAGGCAAAGTAAAGGATGTCTTAAACAGTTAATGGCCCTGCCATTCCAAAACAGGTTCTGTTTTTCCTATGTGTGCATGGCCCACATGGATGGTAGTGAGCTTTCTTGTTTCTGTGGTTCTCCTAAATCATCTAGGGATGAGCTGTAGCCCCTAACCACAATAGGAAAGCACATATAAGGTGTGTCCCAAGTCATGGGTGTCTTCTTCAAAGTTTGCATTTCAAGACTCAATAAATCATAATGAGTCAACAGTTTTGATGCATTCCCATGGCTCCTTCTACAGCTGAGAAACGCGGTCTCTGTTGCCCAAATTTGGAGAAACTTTGCAGCTCTCAATATCTGACAATAAATTGAATGCTGGTCACTTGTTTAATGATCCCAGGTGCTTGCATACATATACTGTGTTGTGCATCACATCAGTGGACTCATTCAAAAGCCACTGCAAGATGTGAAAACTGGAACATAAACATAAAGTCCATTGTTAGTTTGCTTTTGCTTGTTCTAGCAGACTGAACATTATGTTCATCACTACATGGAGGCTGATAGAGGAATTCGCATGCATTAGGACAGAAAAGTTTGAAGTTTTATGAATGTATTTACCATTAACCTGGTACATTTTTTACATTTATCAAATGTTATTGTGAATCATCATAACTTGAAAACTCAGTCAGACTGCATGACTCAACCAGTAGCCTGGGGCTTCATATAACCTGAAGTTTGGTACCATTATGAGGCTTTGGTTTCTGCCAGGCAATGAGAAGTCCACATTTTGGTTTCTAATCACTGACTCAAGCACCCTCTTCCTAAATACCATTGAGGGCCTTGACATCCCAGTTTGCTTGACCAGTCCCGATTTAAAGCACTGCTGCCAACTCCTGAAAGTAGCTGGAGCTGTAATTTATTTTGAGGAACTTGGCCCCAAAGTGGGGGGAGTCAGTGGAAACAAAGCACAATGGATACATATTTTCCTTTATGTTAAAGGGTGGGTTCACAATGTCCATATGAACAGTGAAAGAGGTTTTCCTTGCTCTAATCATTCCTCCTGTTCATACTGGCTATTAAAAGATCCCCTTCAAATGTGCTTTCAATGTAAGTGATGGAGGCCAAAATACACAGGGTGTCCACACAGTCATTTTGTGCAAAAATGCATTTAAAACTTGATCTAAAACTTAAATGAGCAGTCTGAGTTAGTCATATCAAGTGGATATCTGCCACATTTACAGTCTTTCTAGCATCAAATTCCCTCTTTGTGTTTCCTCGGACAGAGTTTCCCTGTTGAGTTGTGGTGGAAGGATAGTAACAAAAAGAGGGACTTTTGCACTAAAAGACTGTAATGTTAAAAGATATCTACTTGGTTTGACTCATTTGGACGCTGAAGCTTCATATTAGCTTCAGATAAACTTTTAAATACATTTATGCAAAGAAGGAGGACTGTGGATTTTGTCCCCCATCACTTACATTGTAAGTGCATTATGAAGGAATCTTCTAATGCTCAGTATGAACAGGAAGAATGATTACAACAAGAAAAACATGTTTCACTGTTCATTTAGGCACCTGAATATTGTTTTAAGACAAACTTAAAAAGTGTGAAGCTGTCCTTTAAGTTCCTGCTGTGGAAAAGGTAATATGTGAGGACACTTAAGTGAGTCCTCTGTAGTGGGTCAAATTAAATTAGTCATACAATTAAGAGGAAATCACTTTAAATTACTACAGCAGAGTGATAACATAGACCTCTGTTTGATTCCAGTCTTACTGCAGTCCTGACTGGATGGTGTTTTTCAGCCACTGCTTTGTCTTTAAAAGGAGTCCAGCACTCTCCAACAGAAAGTCTCTATTTGTGGAAGCAGGAGAAATGAAGATGTTTTCCTCCCTCCATATGCAGATTGAAATATCTCTATTTTTTTCTGTCTTGATTCAGTCAGACAAAGAACGTTAAGCATGTTGACATGCAAATACACACTCAGGTGGGTAATGTTTTATTACTGAGTACTCTCATCCCTATCTCTCCCTCACTCTCCACCGTTATGGTTGGGGATTATCATTGTAGAAGGCAGCTGTTACATAACAGCAACACACACACACACACACAGACACACACGCAGTGGGGAAAAACACATAGTCATAATAGAGTTGTTTAGAGGTGGAGAGCAGAGGATGGATAGAGATGGAAGGATCAGAGAAAAACAGTTTTAAATTGTAGGAAAGAGAGAGACGGCTAAGCTTTCCTTATTCATTTGATAAACAAAGACATGTAAACAGAAGCTCGTTGGCTTGACTGATGCCAGACTTTTGAGGCCGATATTGATATTTGAGAGTTTATGAAAATCTGGTAATGATACATTGACCTGATAAAATAATTTCTTACATAACAGAAAGAAACATTTCAGTACATTTTAATTAAATTTGGTTCTTTTTGTTTTTGTGATCAAGCTGGAAATTTTACAGTGTAAAAATAAACCTCTCAGTGCTCTCTGCTGAACAAACTTTACCACTGTACCACCACATTTTAAATGACCGCAATCACATCTTTGACATTTCTGTACTGACATTTCCTGTCACATATCGGACGACATATAAACCAGCACAATGGAACTGCAAAAAGCTAACTTTTGGCTGTAACAAGTTCTAAAACACATATATTTAGCATGCAGTCTGCTTTATTACATGTGAATACATACATATGTACAGTTCAGACAATAGGTATTTTAATAGTCACATATTTTTTGTTCTTCAGGCTCTGTGCTTCAGCACCTTCAATTTGAAATAAAATAGTGGATACTACATTAAAGTGCTAAGTCTCAGCTTTAATTTGAGTATGTTTACATTAATACAGAAGGAACAGTGTGTGTGAAGTATAGCCCTTTTAATACATAGTTCCCAGATTGCAGTGGTTCAAAAATAATTGCACTCTACTAAATATTTGTTGGGCATCTGTGTGTTGTTTTATCGTTAGTTCAGCACAAAAGAGCTCACATGTGGCTCAGAGTTGACTGAGAGTTGAGAGTTGCCATATAGATTGAGGTGGAGTTTTCTGTCAATATGAGACGTAAAGAGGTGACCATGCAAGTGAAGAAGATGATAATAATAAGGCTAAAAAAAGCAAGAAATCTGGTGGATGAGCAGAAAATCATTTGCATGGTGAAGAAAAAGCCATTTATGACTGCACAGCAAGTCAAGAACGCTCTTCAGGATGTAGGCGGACATGTTTCCTTGTCAACGATCAAGAGAAGACTCGATGACCAAAACCTCTGAGAATTCAGCACAAGATGCAAATAATCTTAATCTTAATCTGATAATCTTAAAAAACAGCTAGACATGCTGCAGTTCACAAAAATATACAAAAAGAAAGCTGTAGAGTTCTGGAAAAAGTTCCATGGAACAATGAAACAAAAATCAGCCTCTATCAATATGATGGAAAATAGAGCCCGACCAATATATTGGTCAGCTGATATTATCAGCCAATATTGGCCTATCACAGATACATCAGTATCTGAGTATATGTGGTCTGATATGCGCCAAAAACTTTTTTTATTTTTAAGGTTTTTTAAAGTTATATTGGCAGCATTTTCTGTATATTTGATCTTTTTTCTTAATTCAAGTTTAATGTATTGTGTTAGATGTGTTTTTTTTGTTCTGTGTTTTTTAAATCATTTATAAAATGATTAAGTTCCCAGTGAAGTTTACTGTTTCAGTGCACTGATGTAATTTTATACGATTAAGGTTTTTGTTAAACTGTAAAATATCACGCTTCTATTGCATATCTTTGTCACAAGTGCTTGATAACCACATTCAAGGGATCATTGCAAAAAATGTGCATTTATGTATGTATTCTGTGTATATATTAAGTTTATCGGCCGATATATTGATATCCAATTCTTTTTACTCCTTAGTATTGGTATGGCATCGGCCTCAAAAATCCAATACCGGTTGGACCCTAATAGAAAGAGAAAAGTTTTAAAACAGGGCTGTTTTCAGTCTGAATGCAGACTAAAGTCAAAGAGATCCAACAATAAGCAAAAGCTGCAGGTATTTGCAGGGAAGGTATGGGAGAGCATCACTATGGAAGATACAGAGCGTTTGTGTTTGTAAGACTTCAGCCAGGCATTGATTGCAAAGGACTTTCCACTAAATGTCAAAGGTGATTTTGTTTGACTTCATGCATTTGAACCCCAAACCTTTGGGCATCATGTGTTAAAAGGGCTAAATCTCCCACACAGTTCTTTGGATATTGATGTAAACCTACTCAAATTAAAGCTGAGACTTTAATGTATTATCTATTACTTTATTTCAAACTGAATGTGATAAAGCACAGAGTCTGAAGGACGGAAACTGTGGAACTGTCAAAATACTTACTGTCTGGACTGTATGTATTATCCCATTTATACTTAATCTCTTCATGCATCCTGGGTAGATTGGATAACTGATTGATATCCAATGCCAAAAAATCCAAAAGTAAATGCAACCTAAAAGCACTAGGGACTGACTGTAATCCAGTTACCAGAGACCAGTTCTAGCCAAATGTTTAAAAGATGTTAATCCATCCGTTTCAGCAAGTATACTTATGTCAATAATTGGTCTGTGCAAGAAGCCAATTACTTCCTGTCCCGTGTAACCACAGGAACAAAACAGCTCCAACAATTTAAACACACGTTTATACAGAAGGCATACGTGCTGCGGTGACGTGTATCTGATCCCTGATCAGATTAAAATTCATTGATCTGTATGTGTGATAGAGCTGTGTGTGTGTTATTGTTGTTAGTTAGCTACTAAACTGTTCTTCTTTTTCTGGTGTTTTTTGGCATTTATCAAACAGCTTCAGGTGCATTACTATCACTTTCTGGGCTAGAGCGCTGCAGACTCTGCGTTGCATGAAGCAGGGTAAACTTTCTGCAATCAGATTTGTCATGTGACTAGGGAGTTGCATACTGTACATGTGGTGTAACAGTATGAGTGATGCTCGACATTTATTCAGTATTTGTTTCTGGTTTTCTGTGACTTACCTGCCTACCATGCAGCCTCTCTTATATCTCATAACATCAATAAGAGAGACAGTCACTCCTTCATGGTTGATTTTAGCCACTGGGTATGTAGGTGGTACAGGTTTATTGGACACAGTGCTGCAAGTTTGGAGGCAAAGATGGAAGCAGATATTCCTGTCTGAGCAAAAACGAATGTGAAATCCTCATTGCAATAAATAAATAATAATAACGGTTTTATTTGAAGACATTGCATTTCAACTCTGACTATAACTGTCATTAGCTGCAGTGTGTGGTTCAAAGAAAGCCAGTCATTGCTGTAATGACCCCTGACCTTTTCTGATAGAGCATTAGGAGACAGAGTGCCTGTCTGTTAAATGTCAGTGGTGGGATTAAGTGAACAGCGGAGGTTTCAGTGCGCTGATGATTCAATGTGATGTGACTTCCTGTTAGACCGTATGGTGGTTTCTGTAGCAGAGTTCTCATACTCAAAGCTGTGCGCACTTTTGTCCTGTGCACCAATCTGGTGTCTTGTGCTATATGATATTATATCACACCACATGTCATGTTTTCTGCCGCATCCTACTTCATTATGGTCTTATCTGTTGTACTGAGTTAGGCTACTTTGTGGTGGTGTGGTCTGCAGCAGCGTGTTGTGTGGCCCTGACTCATTCTGTTTCTTGTAAGTTCAGTGGCACAACTAGAAACAAATATGGAACAGATTTTCCACAGAGCCCTTTTTTATTGTTTTCAATAAATTGGCATTTATAGTTGTAAATGGGTAATATAAATATCCTGTTGACAACTGGATTATAAAAACAGAAATTTGCATGTTACACATACTGTCTGGCTAATTGTAATCACCAGCCTTTTGGAACCCATTTCCCTCATTTTCTCTATACTCATATGCTGAGTTGTCTGCTGCAGGAAACACACAACAGCTATTTGTTACCTGGCTGGCAGATCATAAAGGAAAAAGCTTCCACAGTTAAGAAGACTTCACAGTTAGTAGTAGTGCATTGTAGTTTCACGCCTGTTGGCTAAATAGTTAGGGTTGGGTTCAGTTTTTTGTTGTTTTAGAGAGCTGTCAATGCAACTTTTTGAATTGTATTGTGTAGAGAAGTGTTTGTAATATTATATCCACCCCATTTACAGTCAAGACAGTAAGTTTTTGGACAGTTACGCATTATTTGTTCTTCAGGCTCTGTGCTTCAGCATATTCAAATGGAAATAAAATAATGGATATTACAAATTCCCAACTTTACTACCTATTACAACAACCTTTGCAATGCACATTGGTCATTTTACATTTAATTTGCAATACCTTGCCTTAAAGTGTAAAATTCTTTTTTTTAATTCTACTTACTTTGTGTGTGTATATAGAATGTATGGCAGAGCTGTTGTAGTGGATTGCATTAGATTGCACAGGTGTTCCTAATAAAGTGCTCTATGAGTGTAGGTTCTTTGTATCTGGGGCTACAGAGTTCAGATTTTTAGCATGCTGTTGTTATGAAAAACTGCTTTCTCAGTTTACCTTTAGCTCACGTTTCTGCTACTGTTCACGTAAAACGATACTTTTAGACTCAGCAAAAGTGAGATGTAATTTTGAAATCCAGTGAAACAATACCACCATGATCAATTTGTATTTTACTCTTCTGCAACTACAATGTCTGAATAAGTGTTGGAAAGGAGACACACAGAGATGATAAGCAGGATTAAAAGTACCATAAAGGGCAAAGTAATGATGAGTATTACATTTTATAGTTTTTAGATTTTTAGATTTTTAGATGTCAGATAATTAGCATAAAGTTTCAGTTTCATTACTCTTGCTTCTCCATCTCTATCTTTATATCACTCATTCTTCAACATGCTGGGAAGTCAACCCACGTCTGTTGTTGAACATCACTAACTGAAACTGTATAAAAATGAAAGTCATATTCCTAGCAGCTCATGGGTGCTGCATTCTGAATGCTGTATGTAAGTTGTAGCAGTTGCCAGGCTTATGCCTGCTTAGTCAGTGAACTTAAATAGTTAAGACCTACTTCAGGTTCCTACAGTCAAAATGCAGCAAATGTTTCTGGTTCCTGGAAAAGGTAAAAAAAGGCACGAACTGTAAGTCAGATGAGGCAGCGTCAGCAGCTTATTGTAGACCCTGTAAGCAGAACCTTATCATTATATCATTATACACACACACACTCTCTCTCTCTCACACACACACACACACATATATATATATATATATATATATATATATATATGTTGACAAACAACAGAAGAAGGCAGTGGTGATAGACGTAGCAATCACAAGCGATAGCAACATCAGGAGGAAGAAACACTAGAAGCTGGAAAAATATCAAGGGTTGAAAGAGGAGCTAGAAAAGATGTGGGGAGTGAAGGCAACAGTGGTGCCAGTGGTAATCAGAGCACTGGGGACTGTGACCCACAAACTGGGAGAGTGGCTCCAGCAGATTCCAGGTACAACATCTGAGGTCTCTGTCCAGAAAAGCACAGTCCTAGGAACAGCTAAGATACTGTGCAGAACCCTCAAACTCCCAGGCCTCTGGTAGAGGACCTGAGCTACATATAGCTATATATAGCATATAGCTATGTATATGTATGTATGTTGAAAGCACATTATAATGCTAGGTTTTATGCAACAACTGTCTGTTTGTGACAAATAATCTCAGCTCAAAAGTCCACCTAATAGCTTTTTTTGGTGCTTTCAACTTACCTACATCTTACCTTTAATTCTTTATTGATGTATGTCGACTGGAGTTGCACCTCCTGGTGGCCTCACTCTTAAAATTAGCAAATAAGCAAATAGTTTTAACTGGTTGAAATTCAAATGGTTTGAATTGGTTGAAAGCTCTGAAAAAGCTAAATGGACTTTATTAGCTGAAATGATTTAGTTGCACATATTGTCAAGAATGAACCTCCTTGTTGAAGAACTGTCTGTGTTATAGTAATTACTGCACTTACATTTATGGTAGTGCTCCCATATTTGTGTTCTTACAGTCATGACACTACATGAGGGTAAATAAACACTCTAAAAGAAGAACAAGTGAATCAACTGATCATGTTGAGGGAACCACTGAGGGGGTTACCAGTTGATACCAATTTCTATGACTTGACTGACTTTGAACAAAGCAGCACTGCATCAGAGATCCCTTGATCCAATTAAATAACTGGTTAGATAATTAAACATGGGAACAACTGACCTATTTAATTTGTTTTAATGAAAACTTAATTTTCTTTTCAGTATTTAGTCATTCTTTATTCCTTCAAAGAAACTACTTGTCGTATCAGTAAGATTTGTGGAAACAATGTGCTGTTTTGATGTTATCATCTATGGAACTACATAGATTTAATTAACAGAACAGCCTATTTGCTCCTTCAGCATTTCTAAAGGAAGACTGAAGAGAAGGAGAGGAGCTGGACCGTCATCTTATACTGGCTGGATATTAGAACATCATCTGAACTGCTATCTGACCTTTAACCAGACAGGGAAAAGACACTGCTATGTTCTTCACTCAATCATATCTTATCAGAGGCCATATAGCATTTGTAGTATATCCCATATTCTATCACACTTGAAGACATGATGGATTTCTTTTTCCAGCGTCATTTCCGTCGTCGCCAACAAAGACAGAAGCATGCCGCTGCTGTCCGTCAGCCTGGTCCTGCAGTTCCAGCCAGTAAAGCCAGGAGGCGCTCTAGTGTTGGTCTGCCCTCTGTAGCATTAGTACAAAGCAGACGCTCCTCTGTTGGTTTACCTCCAGTTTGTAATGATCAGCGCAGGCGCCCCAGTGTTGGCTTACTGGTGGCCAGTGGACAGAGGCGACAGTCCATTATAGACATAGGATTAACAAACACAAGTGAACCAAGGGAAGAACCTGGAAGAGGAGCTGAGAAAGCAGATGTAGCCATCAAGAGAGGAGGGAGGGCAGTCCAATATAAAAATCACCATGCTCGTCGTCCCTCCCCCACTGTCTCCTGTGTACATCGAGGACTGGCAGTGCGATATCGACACCCTTCCAAAATAAAATCCATTGAACCTCATTTACTTGGATCCTCTATGTTACTTGCGAGTCTAGTCCAGATGGGCAGAGGAGTGAAAGAGAAGGAAGAGGAAGAATTAGATGTCTCTCTGTACTCCTTCTCTGAGTCAGATGGAGAGGAAGGGAGTGGTGAAGAAATGGAGAACAGAGCTGGGGGAATAAAAGATGTAAGGCCTACCTCTCAGATGCAGTTAACGCAGGCAGTTGTTATGGAAAACATTAAACCCCGCCCCTTGCTCCGCCCTCCTCGCTGTCTGAGACGGAACTCCTCCCACCTCCTCCCAGCAGACTCTGTCTATCGGAGCAGTGAGACAATTTATGGAGTTTATGGCCAATATAATCGCAGAAGGTCAAATCAAGTTCCTTGGACTTTAAATAAACCCATCCAGACTTCCAACACCAGCCCCAGTCTGGGTCAACTGGCCTCAGCAGGTCTGAACTCTGATCCTGGGGCTCCAGAAACAGATGTGCCCTCATCTGGGTCTACACTCCATAAAAGCTGTTCTTCACCACTGGGGGGACCAGAGGGAATGATATACTATGATCCGTATCTGGATTCATGGGAGAACTTCTTGTCGTATGTACACACACACACACACACACACACACACACACACACACACACACACACACACACAGGCAGAATAACACAGTGTGCTTGTACTTGTATGTGGTTTTGGTTTTGAGGGCAGGACTTCATACTAGACTTAAGCTTGAGAGTTTTTCCTTTATGCTTTGACACAGAGTAGCTTGCCTATGAGCACCAGGCCCGGGCCTGGCTCTAGGAATGGACCCCTGTAAATGGTTGATATAATAACCTAAACTCAAGGTCCACTTGCTGGCCTTTTCTGGTGGTTTGAATCAATACCAGTAAATCTTTCTTGCTGCACCACTACTCCCCTCAGGTGTTGCTTTCAATAAGGATAGATCCTGTGAGTAGTTCTCGTTAAATGACAAATCTTAACTCTAGGTCCACTTACTTGGTCAGTCTGCCAGAGTTTGCTCAGTTGACGTGGTGATAACTCAGTTGTTACTAAAAGGTGCAGTGTGTAGAATTTAGTAGCATCTATTGGCAGAAATGGAATATATTATTCATAAGTATGTTTTAATTAGTGTATAATCATGTGAGCATAAGAGCCATTGTGTTATTGTTACCTTAGAATGCGTCCTTTATATCTACATTGGGAGCGGGTCCACGTTGCAATTGGCCATGATGCACTGCCATGTTTCTACAGTAGCCCAGAACGGACAAACCAAACACTGGCTCTAGAGAGGACCTTTCCATTTTTCACGAGTTTTGTGTCCACTGTGGGTTCTCCTACACACTTGAAAGGGCAGGGGTATTCAGTTGGTTGCAATCTGCAACCTCACTGCTAGATGCCACTAAATCCTACACACTGGTCCTTTAATGTGACTTAGTATGGAATTTCAGTCACATGATGACAGGTAGTTGTATATAAATGGAGATGTTAACTCCTGTCTCTGAGGTCAGATCTGAATGTCCCCTTTGATCTTTCTCCTGATGTCCACTGACTCTTGGTCGACGAGCTTTGACCACTTCCCAGTTGATGCTGTGAGTTGTTTTGGTCTTTCAGTGTGAACAGTCTCTTGTTCAGAGTCTATTCCGGGGTGGGGTGGTAGTGGTGGTGGTGGGGGGTGTTCCTGTCTTCAGAGAGTGCAGCACGTAAGAGGGTCCCACTGGGATGCTTCTGGTGGTCCCTGCTGATTTAGCAGATTCTGTTCTGGCCTTAAGTTGGGGTGGGATTCCCATCGTCTTCTCTTTGGCCCAGATTGACTCCCCTGAATGTACTTATATCTTGTAATGACAACTGAGCCATTTCCCTTACAACTGAGCAAATTCCATCCACGGAGTGAACCTTAAGTTAACATTTTTACCAAACTACATTTCCAAGGTCAGAACTGAACTTTCATGCATGCTCATAGGAGGATCCAAGGATTGTTTTGTCTAACCCCTGAGGCAAGTTTGCCCAGGTGATCCTACCATAAGTCCATTGACCTTTTAATCAGTCACATCTTACTGTTGGTAGTTAGTTGTATCATCCCAAGTAGATGATAAAATTTTATATTTTATGTGGTTCGAAGTGGGTTCCAGAAGTGTTTTTCTTGATTCTGGATTCCGATTTAAATTTTTTCATTAAATGATCTCCTCAATGTTACTGAACATGGAAACTCAAGAATCTCCTGAATAATGTAACAATCCTGCAGGTTTATATTCTTACCACCAGTTTCAATTATTAACACTTTATTTCTGAGAAGTCACATTTGGTCTGTGATTTTAGTGGATGGCTAAGAATACTACATTACCCATAAGCCCCAGCTTTCATTGCTATGGAGAAGAAGCCAGTCAGAGGCATGAATCAGAGTGGTAATAAATTCAAAATACTTAACGTGGTGCCATAGTTTTTGTTCCAGAAATTAAAACTGAACCTCAACACCGTAATCTTTAGATTCTGCTTGCTGTTAGTGGTGCACATGACTGAATTTTTAAAGCTTGGTGATTGGCTGTTTCTTACCGAAATGTACCTTGGGAGTCATAGTTAACTTCTACCTCAAAACTCTTTATGTACAAAGTCTTGTCCCTTCAACCCTAACCCTTCAACTTTTTATCAAAGAACCAGATATTTTCTAAACACAGTTGTTCATGTTTTGTGTACTGATGATTTAACTGGGGGAGCTTCATTCCAATCCAAGCTGTCTGAAGAGCTCAAACTGTGAGTCACGTAACATTGTTTATGGGAAAAATGGATGGAATTTTTACTTCTGGAACCAGGGGTGCCCAAAATAGCTCCTCCCACTTCGCAACTCTATTACAGTAAAGGGAAAATGTGTTTTACCATTGTATCATCTGTTTTTCATTTGTTTGTTTTTTTACCCCACTGCTTGCATGGCAAAGAATTGTCATGTCAGTCAGCTGGTTGGTTGGTCTGTCCTGGTCCTTGGCTTAGAGAAGCATTAGGTCACATTGCCACAGAAATGTATATGAATATTTATAGTCCCTTGAGGATGACTTTGTATCAAAGTATCTTGAAAACAAATACCCAGATTTTTGTGAAGTTTGTCATGGATATTCATAGTCCACACTATGTTTGTGGTGATCCTCTGACCTTTGCCTTAGTGTCACCATCAGGATATGTGTGTTATCTGCTAACAGGCAGATAGTCTGAAATGTTCTTTAGTACATTCATTCTCCCATGGTGATATATATTTTAGATCTGAATGACTTCATGGCCTTTCCTTAAGCACAGCTGTTGCCATCTGGCCACTGGCTCTCTAGGGTGTTGCAAGTACTGACAAGGGTAGCTGCAAGATTAGCTCTTTTCCATTCCTTGTTCTGCCTATTTAATAATGTGACAATGGCAAATATTCAAAAATTAGGATAATAATGAATAATAATTTACATTAGATACATTTAAGAGCCCAACTGATGGTGGATTTTGAAGGGCAATACCAATATCGATATTTGAGAGATTCAAAAATCAGATAATCGTATATCTCCTGATATTCATTTTTCAACTGAAACACAGAACATAAACAAATATTTCTGATAAGGGTCCCTTACATTTGATTGTGGAGATTTATAGTCCAACATATTTACTGAGCAGCACATGGGGAGTGTCTGAATCACTCACTCTCATTTACTTCTCACAATATACGCGTTTATTTCTAGTGTTTTTCAGATGGCTTAATAAATCCCTCTAATATTTCCAGGTCTAGCCAGGTGTTTTGGAACATGATGATCAAACATTAGGAAAGGTTATTACTCCTTCCAAAAATGGTGCTGTACCTCAGCTTTAAACCTTTGACACAAATTATACTTCCTCTAGTGAAAATCAGACATGTTTCCAATGCACTGACTGTAACACGTAATGAAATGTGAGTTGAAGGGATTGGTGGATATATATTTTATCATTAGGTCTGTTAGGCAGAATTATTGGGACAAACGTTTTTGTATTATAAGGGAGCTGAGAGATAACACAGTGCTGTGCTCAAAGTATATCCACATATCTTAGTCCAAGATGACTATCCACAGTGAGGGTGTATGCTGGATGAGAATGGCATGAGGGTGAATTCTGTTACATTGAGAGCATGAATTAGTTGTTTTTTTTCTCCATGGACCCTCGCGGGTTCACACTGGGTATCACACTCTATGTTAATAACTTCACAGCTATCTTCCACTCTGCTGACAAACCATGACATTAGCTTGCTTTGTGGCTAACAAGGGAACTACTGATGCAACAGATAAACTGTAGCTTTTATAGTGTCTATAGTGTTATACTGACATGTCTGACCTGACTCAAATGATTCATTTACTCGCTTTTTTTTTTTTTTGTGAAACAAGCAGTAACTGTTTAAACAAGTTTAAAAACAAGTTCATCAACCGGCTTTACAACTCAACTCAACCCTGCACCGCTTTGCAGCTTCATAGCACACAGACATCTGCAGATTGTTGCTTTCATATCATATTCAAGTTCACAGCAGTCAGAAAAAACGATAAGTGATACAAAAATATGCCACAAGAAATAGATGTGAAAGAAACTCTCCCACCTCTCAGTCCTAAAAGCAGTGACAGCTACTTGAGTAATTGCTTTTCATCGTTGTGGGTTGTTAACCGTCCTACAACTAAGTGGTTGATTATGCAAAACTTCTAAGTAAACTAAAGAAGCATCATGTTTAAAATGTCTATCATGCAACGTTATATACAAAGTTGCCAGCTACAATATGTTGTGTATGTATACTGTGTATGCTGCTTCTCCTGTTCACTGATCTCATGTAGCATTATTTGTGGTTGGATAAGACTGAGTGGCTCCTGTAACCAACTGACAAGTAGATAAAATCAAACTATCTGTATTGGAAGAGGGATCCCTCCTCTGTTGCTCTTCCTGACGTTTCTTCCATTTTTTCCCTATTAAAGGGTTTTTAGGGGAGAGGGCGAGCGTCTGACGACAGAGGATGTCATATCGCTGTACAGATTGTAAAGTCCCCCCGGGCACATTTGTGATTTGTGATATTAAATAAAACTGAATCGACCAGCAGCAACACACCAGCTGATTGCAGTTTATTATCAGCTTCTATCATCTGTCAAAGAAAGCAGGATCATATTTCAGTCCCCTTTTTTTTTTTTTACCTTGTGAGCCAGAATTCACCCTTGTCATTGAGAGTTTTCTTTCTCTCCTTTCACTGCCTGCTTCAGAGTTTGTGCTTACTGTTGATGTTTGGCATGATTTTTTTCAAAGCCTGCAGTTTATTTGAACTATAGCCATCGCATAAGTTGAAAAGTTCTAAAAGATTATTAGGCTGCTATTCACTTTCTTTATTGGTTACAATTGTGACCAAGGTAGTGAACAATACTTTGAGCAGCAAATAGATATAAAGTCTGATGGTAAACATGCCAGTCTTAATGTTTAAACATCCACACTGCAGATTACATGAAATTGCAACATTTTGATTGAAAGAAGTTACAAATTTCTGACTCATAAATAGTGGTTTGGATGAGCGTCTATGTTTGAAGTGTGTGTGTGTGTGTGTGTGTTCCCTCCCGGTAGTGATGGGTAAACAAAGCTTTCTGAAGCACTATGGTTCATTGTTTCAAAGCATTTGATAGAGTGAAAATGGTGACATCTGTCGGGCGTTTCTTGTTCTTCCGTTTGTATGGATGGATCTAAGTTGAGACGTGATGAGACAGTGAGTCAGAATAGAAGTGGTCTCATCACTCTCATTGTATTGATTTTGTTCAGTAAAGTCTATATTATAAAAACTGACAATTTTTATCAGTCTACAGCTCAGTTTGTACTTTACTTTGGCAGGTTTAGAAGCACATCCTGTTTTCAAACAAACAGTTGGGGTGGTCATGTGATTTTCAGGGCGAAGCAAGGCATCAAAACGTCCCAAACATTTTGCTGCTCTGAAAGGTTGATGCTGTGACATCACTACCTCCAGGTACTCTGGTCTTTTCCCACTTCAACTCTGAGAGGTGGTCTTCAGAATGGGTAGTCTGACCTCTTTTGTTGTATGTATTTTGTTAAAGCACAGGTCTGTTTTGACATGTCTTGTGCTTGTGCAGTCCTGATAGTAGAAAGTTGAGCCAGTTTTGTTTGCATGTAGCTGTAATACTTCAAATGTCATATTTTTCATTGTTACTATTAATCTCAGTTTTTACACTTTGTTTGCATGTTTTTGGATGTTTGATTTGTGCATTTTTTTTTCGTGTTTTGGTGAGAGTGAGAGTCAGCTGACCAGAATTTGCATAAACAATAAATGCCACATGAATTCCTCCCAGTTCAGGCTCCACTCTCAGGAAATCAAACCCATACAAAGAAATTTGGATACGACACCAAGATCATGACAATAATATGATGACACTACACATTTTCCCAGCCTCGCATGTGGGATCCTTCAGTGTCATCTGGTAGACAGATTAAGTTGCAGGAAACTTGCTCCCTCTTAAAGGTGTACTATGCAGGATTTGTTTGTTGCTGTTTGTAAAAACAACGTTCAAATTTGGCCCCTCCTCCCCAATTCAATGAGGCCAGAGCGAGCTGAGAGGAGAGCGAGAGAGAGAGAGAGAATGAGAGAGAGCAGCGGTGGTTGAACGAGCTAGAGAGTGAATGAAGAAAGATAGCGGTGCTAGCAAGGACAAAGCAGTTTATCGGATAAGCGAAACATTATTTTCTGATTGTTTCATGGCAGTTACATTCTAAAGCACAAACAAACACACCCACACCTGAGCACACCTCCACATAACCCTACGCGATGGTGCAGCATTGCCGGATTTTGTGTGAATGCAGAACTTTATCCTGTCCTCTGTGGCCTGCCCGCCCTCGGTCAAGCGGACATACAGACCTGCAGCTCTTTATACATCCATGACACAGAAACAGAGAGCAGAGTGGAGCAGAGGAGAGAGACAGAGAAAGTGATGTAACCCTGTCGCTACACTACAAGTCCTGATCTCACAACTGGGCGTTGTTATTGGCTGGGGGCTACACACCCACTGCCCAAAGGTTGACGCCCTGAAACGTCCCAAACACAGCCAAATAATAATAATATAATAAAATACAGGCAGAGGGCAGAGTCTCTGTACATACATACACCACTACACACTTCTAGTGGGACATAAGTGATGGTTTAGAGGGATTACTTTTGTACATACATAGCTATATGTACATTGTTTTTTAGGAAAATCCTGCATAGTATACCCTTAACCAATCTCAAAAAAAAAACAAAACTGAACACAAAAATGTGATACTCACAAAGATGAAGATACTCTGTGTACAGCAGTGTCTCTCTCATGGGTGCCAGCTGATGCAGGGCAAATACAGAAAGCATTCCAGCACACACCAGGATACTAGGATAGACTTTCCTGTCAGTCCTTGTATCCTGGTGTGTGCTGGAATGCTTGTTTGACTTGATGTCACATCCACATTTACTTGAGGAAATGACAGGTTTGTTTTTTTTTTATATTCTAGAAGGCGTGGACCTACCCAGTCGCCTCTCCATTAGTGCCGCTAAATTTATGCAAATGTATGCTTTTATGTTTATTTTTACAATTTTAGTTGTACTTTTTGTGTGTTTTCAAATGTTAACATTGGAGTAAACATCAAGGAAGAGGTGGAAGGGATAAACACCAGCTACGATCCCGACCACACAGTCAAGCAAGACCATCTGTGCGTCCATCTCTGCGTCCATCTCGACGTTGGAGGAAACACTGAGGTAAACATAGAGGGATTAAACACCGGCTGCAATCCCAGCCACATGGATCTTCTCTGCCAAGCATCCTGCTATATAATAATAAACTGGATGACCTCCACGCCCGCATTACTTTCCAATGGGATGTCAGGAACTGTAATGTCCTTTGTTTCACTGAAACTAGGCTAAATCCTGGAAAACCAGACAGCACCGTTCAACCAGGTGACTCTTTCTCCGTATACTGTTCTGACAGAACAGTGGACTGACGAGAAAAAAGAGGGAGGCATGTGTTTTATGGTGAGTAAGGACTAGTGTGACAGAGGGAATATTAAAATGCTATCCCGTTCCTGCTCACCTGATTTGGAGTTATTGTCAATCCAATGCAGACTGTCATCAGTCATTATCACAGTGGTCTACATTCCACCACAGGCGAGTACAGAGGCTGCTCTGTTGGATATTTGCAAACCTTGAACTGCTCACAGACCAGTTATCCTGACGCTGTGCTCATTGTTGCTGAAGACTTCAATTAGGCTAAGAAGGTTATGCCCGACTTCCATCAACATATTGACTGCGCCTCAAGGAGAATAAATACTGGACCACTGCCACACACCATTCAAATATGTCTACAAAGCGGTTCAGGAAGAGTGACCATGCGGCCATCTTCCTAAGGTCAAAATATGTAAGTAAACCAGTGACGCACGAGGTCAGGAAATGGTCAGGCCAATCAGAGGCCGCCCTACAGTCTGCACTACATGATGCAGTCTGGAGCACGTTCCAGGACACCACTATCAACACTGAGTCTGTGGTGGATTTAATTTGTGAAACAACAGAAGCAACTGTACTCAAAACTACAGTTCATTCCACAACCAGAAACCATAGTTTACCAGAACCATCCAGGATGCCATAAACGCATGCACTGCAGCCTACAACGAAGGGCCACGGCCAGAAACAAGCAGCAGCCTAGAATGTAAGAAGAGCAGTAAAGAAGGTAAAAAGGGGCCACAGGAGGGCAATCCCAGAAGCATATGGCAAAGTCTATGTACTATAACAGATTACAAGCTCGCCCCCTGCTGTACTACCTGTACACACACCACTGTGTAGCCACTTTTGACTCCAACACTATCATCAAGTTGCTGTCAACACAGCTGTGGTGGGCCTGATCACAGATAACAATGAAAAGGCCTACCTGAAGGAAGTAGAGGACCTGACCTGCGGGTGTCAGGACAACCTACTCCTTAACATCAGCAAGACCAAGGAGCTGATAGGAAGAAGTAAGGAGGGAACTACGCCCCCTTAATATCAATGAGTCCTCGGTGGACAGGGTGGACAGGGTGTCCACATCACCGAGGGCCGGACCTGGGTGCTGCATACTGACTCAGTGCTGAGAAAGGCAAGACAGAGACTGTTTCACCTCAAATACTTGAGGAAATTTCAATGAGGAATTTCTACTCCTGCACCATCGAGAGCACCCCCTCCCCCCAAGAAAATCATACACATATATTTATTACTATTCCTATTCTATTTCAACTCTTTTTAATGCATACATTGAAGGAACTGGCAGGACTACATTTCGCTGTGATTTTACCTTACATGTGACAAATAAACTTGATTGATTGATTGATTGATTGATTGATTGATTGATTGTGGGGATTTTGTGATGTACAAACTGGTCAGAACCTTGAAACATATATTTCTACTCATGATATATAAATGCACCCTCTTATTCATTTCTGGTTCCCTTTACGTGTCATTTGTTTTCTGAACCCGGCTCTGGTTACCAGGAAGATATTTTTAACAAAATGTTTCTTTTACTTAAATTTATTAAATGCCATTTTTATTTGTAAATTAAGAAATTCAATCTCTAATTTTAATGCTAATGAGATGAGATGAATGTGTGTGATATATACCTTGCAGAGTGTTATTGTAGAAATGTTTGACCAGGAACATGAACATTGTAAGAAAGGTCAGTTAAATTTTAGTCAAAACTCTTTAACCAGTGGAAGTGTCAGAGATTTGAGTATTTTCTTTCCTCTTTGAACTTTATTAGCCTGCATTGTCCAGAATATAATAACAGCATTCATGATTTCTCTCTTGAACAACCTGTCAACCTGTCAATCTGTTGCTGTGTGTCTCCAGGAAAGCGATAGCCAAGTCCGGCCTGCACCATCTGCCCTGTCAGCCCAGCACATCATCTCTGACCAGAACGGACCCAGAAGCAAATATCCGCAGTACTGTGGACTGGACTGTGAGTCTGAGTAAACACACACACACACACATTATCTGTGCTATACGTCTACTCTCGGCCTTATGTGTTATTGCTAGTGTATCAAAGTTTGATTCCTGATGTTTATGTTTAGCTGCTGAGGCTACTGTGGTTCATAAAAAGCTTATGTACAATCTCAGACTAAATAATAAACCCCAAGTTGACTCTGACTGGCACAGTTTTGTGCTAAGGATTTAACACCAACAACATTTATGTATGTGTGGCAATGAGACAGCATTATAGAACAAGTCATTTGAAGTTTCTACCCCCCTGTAAGTTTTCTCTGTGTACTTGTGTGTTTGTATCTGTAGGAGTCAGCTCTGTATGGAGATCATATCTGGTTTGAGACGAATGTGTCTGGAGACTACTGTTATGTGGGAGAACAACACTGTATCGCCAGAGCGCTGGTTAGTATCACATACTGATTAAGTCTTATTTGTATTTATTGGGACCACTTCTCCCTCTCTACTCTCTCTGTCTGTCTTCTCAACATTATTTCCAGCAAATGACATTCATATGCAGATATTTCGAATCAGGGAAATGTGTTTGGGTAAAACATAATGCTTCAGTGTATCAAACAGAACGTTTATGTTTGCACCTCATGCATGTTTATACAGTATATCTACATCTGCTAAATGTTTACTGGCAACATTTTACAGCCAGATATTCCTTCAGTATTTGCACTTAACAACTCAGTTATCCGTAAAAGGGAGTGATCGTCCAAAGTACAAAACAGTACAAATTAGGTAAATGGAATGTAGTGTGTAGAAACAGTCTTCTTCACTGAATGTAGCTGCAGTGGTTGAGATTAGCAGACCTCACCAGAGAGCTGGGAAACAAATGACACTTATAGCAGCACAAGAGTAAGGACTGAACACCAGGTCAGTTGAATCAGGGCTCTGCCACATCAGACCAGATCTAAGCTTCAGACTGTGCAAAGATGACTCCAACACAGTTGTTCATATAGTAAGTAGTAGGATGCAAAACACAGACAGGAACAGAATGAACTGCTTGTCTTCACCTTTTTGTAGCCCTGAGTATGGGCTAGACCCTCCCAGAACCAGACAGGAAACACTTTAAAGGATTTGAGCATGGGTGTTTATTCTCAACCTTGTACAGTATGTGTAGCAAAATTATCTGAACTCAAAGGTCCACTTACTGGGTTTTTGGAACTGTTTTTACAAATGAATTGCCAACAATTTTGATAATCAATTAATCATTTTCAGTTGTTTTTTAAGAAAAAATGCCCAAATTCTCTGATTTCAGCATGTAAAATGTGAATATTTTCTGGTTTCTTTAGTCTTCTATCACAGTAAACTGAATATCTTTGGGTTGTGGACAAAACAAACATTTTAGTTTGCATCATGTGCTTTGTGATCAACATTTTTCACCATTTTCTGACATTTTATAGACCAAACAACTAATCGTTTAATTGAGAATATAATCAACAGATTAGTCAATAAGGAAAATAATGGTTAGTTGCATCCCTACTTTCATCCTTATCTTATGGTCTTCATTTGCCATGGAACTGGATCAGTTCATTGTCATCACGTGACCTAACTTTGGGACTTAGATAAGAGGTGATTGTATACTGGGGGAAGATGGAGGAAGATGTTCAAAGATGTGAATGTCCTCCTTGATCTTTCTCTGGTCACCCACAGACTCCTGCTCCATGACTTTGACCTCTTCTCAGCAGATGCTGTGAGTGGTTTTGGTCTGGTGTTCACAGACAGCTGATGTGTTCATTTAGTCTCTTGTTCAGGGCCCTTGCTGTTTCTCAGCTGTCACATGTGATGTCATGTTGATATTGTAAACCACTCCAGTTTTCCTCTCTGAGGGAGGTGCTCTGTCATAGAGATTAAATGATTATTTTGTCATGTACTGTACAGCAGAAGTTCTCAACAACTGGGCTGCTACCAATTGCAACCGTGTCACAAGGAAATAATATGATTCGGCAACAAAAGCTGAATAATAATTCTACAACTTTATAGGCTATTATAGACTATTCCTGCGGTATTTAACTTAAAGCTTAAAACTTAAATGCAATTTTGTACAAAATGATTGTGTGGACACACTGTGGATTTTGGTCCCCATCACTTACATTGAAAGCACATTTGAAGGGGATCTTTTAATAGCCAGTATGAACAGGAGGGATGATTACAGCGAGGAAAACCTCTTTCATTGTTCATATGGACACCTGACTGTTGTTTTAACACACACTTGAAAAACTGTGAACCCATCCTTTAAATTTGATGCAGTCTGTGCTGCATTTTTACACATCACTTTGTCTCGTCATGTTCCCAACAACTATCCATCACTACCATTTCAGCATTCAGCAGGTCATGAAATCTGTATGAAACAGTGATGCTGTAGTAATTCAGTTAGTCATAAAATTTCATCATCAAACACAGTCAAGTTATATTTTTGCTTATGTTAGCTCATATCAAGGTCATACATATGACAAGCTTGTCATATCACACACACACACACACACACACACACACACACACACACAAAGTCATCATATGTCATAGAGTTTCATGTCATATCATGTTATGTATCTGTTGTGCTTTCAGCATTTCACTTTTATTAGTACATGACTGACCCCTGGTGGTCAGAGGTGGCATTACTGCCTCATGTTCTGTCCATTCAAATAATCTTTCCCAGTTGCTGACAGTCAGAACAGGAATTACTAGATTACTGTTGTTTCATATATAAATTGTTTTACTTTTGTTCCTGTTATTTTATTTGTGATCAAAATTAAAATAATGCTTTCCCCTCTTTCTCTCCTCTCTTTCTAGCAAAAGTCAGTCAGCCGAAGGAAGTGTGCTGCCTGTAAGATAGTTGTCCACACCATCTGTATAGAACAACTGGAGAAGGTAATTTCTCTGCTTATATTAAGAATACTTTTACCAAGCAGACTGATTCAGTGAATCCAAATGATTCCATCTTTTAAATCCACTTCACAGAGACAAGAAACATAATGACGCAGGTGTAAAACATTAGTCATCGAGGAGGGATAAAGGTGGAAGGGAGAAGATTAAAGAAGGATGTTTAAAACGTCATTCATGAGGGACAAAAGGTGATAGAAGGATTAAACTTTCAGTCCTCAAGGATGAGTTTAAGATCAGAGAGAAGTGAAAAGGAGGATTAGTTTAAACCCTCAGAGATGAGGTAAATCTGAAAATGTCATTTTATTTGTTCTGTTTTATTTACTTTCATTCTGAAGCAGAGGGCAGCACATTTAAAAGAATGTGCAGGTTGTCTTTAACCATCACTCCTGTCTAACCTGCAGTTTCCCAGCTCTAGAGCCATTCTGTTGGATGCCGCCATGCCCCTCAATGACCCCACCTTTAGAGTGAGATACACAAAACCTCTCCCTTCTCTCCTTCCTACTCGTCTCTAACCTTCAACCTGACCAAAATGACTGGGGTTGGTGTCTGGACCTTTCTTCAATCAATCCATATTGAAACCAGTATCAGTGTTTCCCTCAGGATCAGATGAGAATTTATTTAGTGCGAGAGCCCAACAAGTAATCTTTACAGGTGGAGGCAAATATACTGGGGCCACCGCACAAATAAAATCTCTGCAGTATACAGGGAACACAGATAGAACATGTACTCTCTAGAAGCAGCTTTGGCATCCACAAGTTTGTGGAAAATCCTCTTTTCAATTAGTTAATCAAAACAGAATCTAATCCAGGTCAGACACACACCCTCTGCTGAAAAATCTGTTCTTACATCAGCATGACAGGGTCATTTCCTTTTTTCCTTTTCCTTATATCACATAGACTCTTCTTTCTTTTGTCTCAGGTTCTTGTTGATGAAAATGGTGTGATAAATCTGACATGTTTAAAAGGTGGGCTCTGTCGATCATTAAAGATCTCTGTGAAGGTTATGGTATTAAGGGCACTTTCTGAAACAGTAAGGTTGAGGCAGCAAAGATGGATGAGGAATGGTCACAGAGACAAAGTCAAGGAGGAGGAAACTGCAGACTGCAATTACATGGCTGACTGGAATCAGTCTTGTGTTTCAGCCAGTTCACTGACCTTTGACCCCTTCCCAGTTGATGCTGTAATGGTTTTGACATCAGACTACTATTATCATGTTCATAAGCCTGTTTAAAAGCTTAAAGCTGATGTTATTTACCCACAACCAACACAACTGTCAATAACAACAGCAGAATCAAGAGGAATACTTATACTTGACCAAAGGTGTGCACACAATGTATAATGAGCACAGCTGTACACATTCCCTCACGATCAAGTCTGACATATTTAATAACTTTTGAAGCTTTCAGATCATATCTGTGCATTTGAACAATGTGATATTGTTAATGATGGACCTGTTGATGGGCCTGAGTTTAAAGTGGACATATTCTGCACATTTCTAGGTCTGCATTTTTAATCTGGGCTTTACTGGAATGTCTTTGCATGTTCACATTGCAGTTCAAAACTCCTTATTTATCTTATACTGACCCTTAATGCAGCCCCTTAGTTCAACCTCTGTCTGAAACAGGCCTTTGTAGCGTCTGTCTCTTTAAGGACCCTCTCCCGATGAGCCCAGTCTGTTCTGATTAGTTAGCTTCTGGAAGCTGTGTCTCAGCCATAGACTGTAAAAAAATAATGGACGTAGCCACTGTGACATCACCCACTGGTTTGTGGACTCCTGTTTTGAAGCCTCGAATTCAGCCTTTTTGACTGTCGCCATCTTGGATTTTAGGGCCAGAAGTTACTATATCTGGAGGAGAGGGTGGAACTGAACCTAATGCTAGCATTAGTTGCTAGCTTGGTTAGCACAATGCATTTACAGTCTATGGTTAACTGTGATATTGCTAATGCAAATGATGAATTTGGCTAGCGAAAAACAGGCTTAAAACTAAACGTTTGCCAGAAAAACTGAACATCTGACTCCTTAGAGGGTCTTAGAGTACAACCAAACACTGAACTGCAGCATAGATATCCAACATCATAACAGTATGTATATGACAGAAAATCACAAATAGCTTAATATGCCCCCTTTAAGAAGTTAAAGATGCTCTGTGGAGTTTTCTTATAAACAAAAAGAAGTTGTGTTTACATTGTGTGTTAGTCACCAAAACACATTGTGTGTGTCCTTGAGTTCTAACAAATCGGTTGAATGAATTTCCTTCCCTATAGAACATTTGCAAAGCCCATTATTAAAGTATTTTACATCCTGCATCCATGTTTACCAGCTTACAATCTTCTTCTTCTTTGTCTTGACCCACTCATAAGAAAAGCTCCACAGTGCTACTAGAGGTCAGAAACTCCATGGGTTACCTTTAAGTGAATAAACAAAGAACATAATCTTAGTGATTCTGCAAGGATAAACTCGTGTTTCTTCAAGCTGCTGCCTATGTCATGACATTAATAGTACCACTAATTATGAGAAACTAATTACCAACTAATACATTATTTGTTATGAAACAGTGCATACCAGTGAGGTCTGTGATATGCAAGGCTGAACTATGATTTGTAGGAACAAACAGAATGTCATCAAAATTAACCAGAGCCAATTATCATGATTAAATGACATGTTCTATATGCCCTCCCCCCAAAAAGTGCTATTGACATGACAGTGTTCAGCCTGGCAACCACAGATGTCTGGTGGTGTCTGCTTTCTCTTTACTGTTTACACTTCATTATGAGGAATCATGGTGCCTCACTGGAGGCGGAGCTCACTTTCACTGATATGTCACATAGGTACGTCTGAACCTCTTCCGCCTAAAACTTTGTCTCTCCTTAAAACGCTGTCGACCTGCCAACCTAATCACTGGAAATCATTATGGTTCCTGTAGATATGCACATCTACAGATGTTGTAACAGCTGTCTGTTCTGAAGGTCTTCCTCATAACCTCTCATAGTAGATTGTGTTGTGATCTATGTATTTACATCTGTGTTCCTCTCTGCTCTTCCTCTGCTCTCCTCCAGATTAATTTCAGGTGTAAACCGTCTTTCAGGGAATCAGGCTCTCGGAACATTCGAGAGGTGAGTTCTTAGTTTCTGCCTCCATGTTATTGTTGGGGCTCTAAGTGGTGAAGCTGCTGTAGAACCAAACAAACAAATATCAGAAACCTCAAAAACTGTACCAGCTACAGCAACAAACTTATCTTTATTTTCACTTTTACTAATATTTGTATGTTGTTTGTATTCAAAAAAGGTCATAGATTGAATGTTATGTAAATCTAGGTTTGGAAAATGATAATTTATGTCATTTGTATGTTTCTAGCCCAATGTGGTGCGTCATCACTGGGTGCATCGAAGACGGCAAGAAGGCAAATGCAAACAATGTGGGAAGGTGGGTGGTAATTTTGATGTTTTTATAATAATTTGTTAAGGATCTTTTGAATGTTTGCTTGTTGTACATTGACTTTATATGTATATATATATATATATATATATATATATATTTCTTTGTTCTAACAATGCTTCTTGGCAATAAATCTTGTACCATTGGAAAGCCTCTTTATATTCCTTTAAAATGGTGCCACATTTGTAAGGAACATGCATTTGTGGGATGAGCAGCAGAGCTGAGTATGTGGGTTGCGCCCATGAAAAATTTGCCAAATCCTCTCTGCCAATGCCAAACAGCTTATTTTGCTGTTGCTACTGACTCTTGTTTTGAGCTTCTGGTACCCCCACTGTAGCAGGGCTAAATTTATATATACACTTACATTTTCAGTTTTTGATGATGTTGTCAGAAAGGTGATAATTCTACTTTATGTTTATTATTGACATTGTAGTGAGTGGTGGTGGTGTACTGGAGTGCACATTATATTGAAAAGTGTTCCTAATATTTTGTCCACTCCATTAACATACGTGTGGGGGGCAAGAGTTTATGGCAGAGCTGTTGTATTGGATTGCACAACTGTTTTCTAATAAAGAGCTCGGTGAGTCTATATATAGTGTTTAACTAAATGCCTATAAATTAAATGTATAGTTTGATTGCATCTTACAGTAGTTGTGAAGAGATGATATCTGTTCTTGTTTTTCTGTCCAGGGCTTCCAGCAGAAATTTGCTTTCCACAGTAAAGACATTGTTGCCATCAGCTGTTCCTGGTGCAAACAGGCTGTGAGTATGTTTGGAAGAAGGACTGTGTGACACAATATCTGTAACTGAAAAAGGAACAAATACAGAAGGGGTTACTGAATTAACTGAATTTATTATAACTGATATAATGTTATCATGTCTTTCCCTTTTTTAGTACCACAACAAGGTTTCCTGCTTCATGCTGCAGCAAATTGAGGAGCCTTGTCCAATAGGAGCACACGCTGCCCTCATAGTTCCACCCACATGGATCATTCGGGTCCGACGTAATCAGGTATCTGCTGTCACTCACTCTTTACCTGGTTTGGTAGATATCTCCTAATCTGTCTAATTCTACAGCATCTGTCCTGTCACACAATGCATTCACTGCCTCATCATGCACATGCATGACATAGTGAATGTGTGCACGTCATAGAGAGAAGGGAGACGCAATCATTTTTTAAATATGAGTATAATGGCAGACATTTTCAGTCTCTTCTGGAAGATGTTGCACTCAGTTGGTCACAGAAAAAGTGTCATAAATACACTAAAGACAGAGATGAAGGAAAGAGAAAAGAGAGCCTGAGAAAAAAGTTCAGACCCTGCTTACTTTACACCAGCATTTCTGGTCAGTCACTGCATGAAGTCGGTGTGAATGTCAGATAGTTGGTATCAGAAAGTTACAGAAATCAGATGCAGCCTCCCCAATTCCAGATTCTGAAAGATTAATCACTCATGTTATCGCTAATGTTGTTACATGTACATACTGTAGAGTCTGATAATATGCAAGACTATCAAGAAGTAATCAAGTTGTGATGGCAACTCTGTTTGAGATGTCTAGATATAACATATTAATCCACAGTCAAAAACAACTACTTTTCATGGCCATGGTGTAAAGTTTGCTAACTAAAGTCTTTATTAATCCATGTTTCACATACTCTGCATCTGCATCTCAGATATTTCTGTTAGTTTTGATTCTACAAATATTAAATGAGACTTTCTCGATAGCAGCAATGTAAAATATCTTGCTCAGGATGACTCAGAGAGGCTGGATCGAATATTTGTTAGATAGTAACAGAGAGCTGGTATGTCTCCAACATGGAGAAGTGTAATGCTAATAATAAATGTGAATTTGAATTTCAGACACTTTTAATTTAATGAAGGGAAATATTTAACAGTGTTAAGTAACATTTTCCACACTGTTCCTCATGAAATCAACCTGCAGTCTTTTTGTTTTCTGTCTGTCTAACAGTCATCTATGAAGTCGAGTAAGAAGAAGAAGAGAACGTCGTTCAAGAGGAAAAGCAGCAAGAAAGGAGTTGAGGTCAGTCACCACTGTATACTATGATCCTCCACAAGCAGACCATGAAGATCTCACTGTGTCTCTGAAATGAAAAACTACTGTGAAATTCTCCTGACAGGGCTTTTGTTTCACTTTATCTTCTCATCTCAACTATCTGCTTCACACAAATACATGATAGAGAATAAAACTGTTTAAAGAAAACAGAGCTCAGGTTTTAACATCATCAATAGTGTTATATTCAAACTGCAGCATACACATGAGCACTAGATGGGTTTTATCGCAGACTAAAAACCCATAGATAGTGCTTTTTTATGATTAAAAAAGGCTCCATCTCAAAACATTTTGTATCTTTGCCATCTATTGAGAACATTTCCATTTTCTGGGTTTAGCAGCATAGTTGTGTTAATAAGTTTTTGGGACAAATACCTTCAAAAGGGCTGTCATCACTACAGGTGAGTAGAGGTGAGGTTGAAGCACTCTGCTTCTTTCATAGCAGCAAACTTTGATTCAAGAACAGTAGTTCCTAGTTAAGTTGGTTCAAATGACTGACTATATCACAAAAAAGATAAAGAAAATACAAAACATCAACAACTTTTTAATGCTCACACTGGAGAACATTCAACTTCATGTCTTTGTAAATTTAAGAGAAGTACAAAGAGAAGCTCAAAGTGCTGTTAGCTCTCTGTCCTGGACTGAGAGTACAACTGGAACATCAGTCACAGGTTAGACGGATGAAATGAGAAGCTCTGCTGCGGAATCTCTGATCTGAGTACATCCTCTTCTCTTC
This sequence comes from Thunnus maccoyii, assembly GCF_910596095.1. Taxonomy (NCBI): domain Eukaryota; kingdom Metazoa; phylum Chordata; class Actinopteri; order Scombriformes; family Scombridae; genus Thunnus; species Thunnus maccoyii. Next base: position 19,630,941 of record NC_056556.1, read on the forward strand.
TCTGACAGGAGGGACGACAGTGGAAGCCATTTATAATCCGACCCATCCCCTCACCACTGATGAAACCACTGCTGGTGTTTGTCAACCCCAAGAGTGGAGGAAACCAGGTATTCATGAATAAACCAGTTAGTCAGTCAATGGGTAAACCAGCAGTTCAGCAAGTGAGGGATAAATTAATCAGTCAACAAATCAATATGTCATCCAGTTTTTAAATTGTGTATCAGCTTTCAGCCCTCCAATTGGATCCAGTTATTCATTTATTTATTGCAGCTAGTGATTATTTCATGTACACTTCAACTGTCAAAGAAAGTGGGAACTGAAGGGCGTACTTTTGGTTTGATGTATAATTCTGACAGACAGCAGTTATATTCTAAGTTCATGAGCGCCAAACTGCATTTTTTCAGTGTTCAATAATGGAGAGTTGTGTAGGCAGTCACCTGCCATCAAAGGCCTTACAAAGTTATTTATTGTTGAATTTTTGCAAAGTTCTGATGCAGAAGGCACATACCTGCACCTTTTGAGTCGCTCTTAGTGTCTTAGGAGTCCTCTGGACTTCCTCTAACTTCTTCTAGCACTTAAATGCTTTGTTTATTACTTAGACCAAAAGCTTAGGACTCTCAGTCCCAGCTTTAAGTAGATTCTGGATTGTCAGTAGTGGTAGTCAGTTTCTAGTCTTCCAATGTCCCATTTGTTTGTTTGTCTGACAGGGCACTAAGATCCTTCAGTCCTTTATGTGGTATCTGAACCCCAGGCAGGTGTTTGACCTGAGCCAAGGAGGGCCGAAGGAGGGGTAGGTCATACACGCACACACACACACACACACATGCGTAAACATCTAATGATGATGTTAAACACATTTAACTGAACTGAATGTACCATTAACCAGTTTAACTCTTCCAGGTTGGAGATGTATCGTAAAGTTCATAACCTGAGGATTCTGGCATGTGGAGGAGATGGAACTGTGAGTACACACACACACACACACACACACATAAACACAGACATCACAGTAGTATACCTATAGTTTAGTGTAACATATAAACACCTCCATGTTTTACTCACAATAGAGAAGAAAATAGGTATGATGAGTACAACAAGAAATACAATGAAACATAAAATTGCTATGATGATGACTAAAACCATATAACCATCTAACCCTAACCCTAACCCTAACCCTAACCCTAACCCTAACCCTAACCCTAACCATATATGTATGTTTGTACTCTTCTATGCAGTAGGTGGTGAGGATAATCTTTAAGGTTTAGTGGCATCTAGTGGTGAAGCTGCATATTGCAATGAACTGAATACCCCTCCCCTCCCCGTCCCCTTCCAAGCATGTAGGAGAACCTACAGTGGCCAATATTAATACTAATTGGGAGATATAGGAAGATTAAAACATACTGTCCACTTGTAGTTACAAATCTCACTGAACTTCAAGAGAATTTAAAATGATGCAATAACTGGGCTCAATCAAAAGTCACACAGTGATTACGATCTCTTCCTGATGAATATTGAACTGAAGAAGGTTTTTAGGCAACCCTTGATACTAAGAGGGCAATTTTGTCATAATGGGCCTCATGCAAGAACCACTTATACAATCAGATTCCTTCTTAAGTGGCACGTACAAGTGATTTAAGAAAATTTGTGGCATTCATTGTACATAGAACTTTCTCTGAGGTGTGAATGGAATTTATGAGTGGTTCAGACCTCTTGTACGTGTCATGAATAGATCATCTCTGCCTTTCTTCACAAGGGGAAAACACTTTGGCTTAGAATAATAATGTCTTACTCTGAATGAATTTAGAGTTTAAATATGAACTACTATACTGAAATTAACTAAAATACTAAAACAAAATGCAAAATTAATATTCTGTTCAACATATTATCATCATCATGGCTGACAGTTTACAGAGGGTTTTTAGATTTTATGATTTTTGGCATATTTTGGTGCAGCAAGTGTTACATTTTAGTTGCTAGGAAACTTCTCTCACTCCAACAGCTGCCTTGGTGTCTCTCTGCAGGTTTTGTCCAGTATCATGCTGTGTTGCAGCTGACAGTGTAACATCACCTGTAGACTATAAGATTCTCCTCTAATATCTCTGTGACAGTCACATGACCGCCTCCCATATTTATCATGGAGCACTTTGCTTTAGAAAGATGTTTTTTTTATTATTATTATTTTTATTAAAAAAGAAAGAGAGATGTTTTTTCGCATCTAACTTCACGTCAAAGCATTTCCTCTTTGTTTCTGTCACACTAAGTACTGCTCTGCTGTCAATTGTTTTGGGTGCTCTATTACTGACACTCCTTGATACTCCTTGTTGTTACACTTTGGTAACATTTTTTGCCCACAAATGGAGCAGAACATGGAGCCTTATATGGACATTTTAGGGGCATTTAGGGGCACTAATGAGCAGATCTCACAAACGGGCACCTCCTCATGAACAGGTGACATTCATCAGGCTGAAACAAGCAATCTATGATGGGAACACACCCTTTTGTCTCTGTAATTGCATGTCTCTCCCTGTGTGTGTGTGTGTAAAACTAGGTGGGCTGGATCCTGTCTTGTCTTGATGACCTGGCTTTAAACCCTCAACCTCCTGTTGCTGTGTTACCACTTGGGACAGGAAATGACCTTGCCAGGACCCTCAACTGGGGAGGGGTGTGTACAAACACTTGCACTGACACACACACTCATAACTAAACTATAATAGTAAATTAAAGTATTATAAGCATTAGCTTTTTTTCCTGATGTGATTTTGTTATTTCAAAGTTAATACCCATCGTCATGTTTTGTTGATTTTATTGTCTTCCTCTGTGCATGTTTTATGATCACAGGAGTTTATATGATTGTGTACATGTATATGTTTTATTTACTCCAGGGCTATACAGATGAACCTCTGTCTAAGATCCTGTCCCATGTTGAGGATGGAACTGTTGTGCAGCTGGACAGATGGAATCTACAGGTTGAACCAAACCAGAGTTCAGGGGCTGAAGCGGATGAACAACAAACTGATAAGGTCAGCACACACGCACACACTTACTGGCAAAGACATCATATCCTTCCACTCTGAGCTGACCTCAGAGACTTCCACTGGTAAACAAGTTTCTGTTTACATTCAGTGTTGCTCAGCGACACACAGTGTGTGTGTACTTCAGGTCATTCCTTTGAAACTTTCTTCTTCCCTGCCATTTGCTGGCACATTGCTGTCTCTCTTGGCATGTTATTGCCACCTGTAGATTAGTGGACTAATGTGAAACGGTTGACATGAAATGTATATTGTGTCATCTGTGTGTGCTTTACACATTATTGCCAATGGTCTTACAGTACTGGAGACAAACAAAATGAAGATCCACTCATAAAAACATTGTTTCATAGCTCTATTAGTGGTTACTCCACAGGTTATCTTTAACTCATATTTAAAGGGGACATATTCTGCACATTCACAGGTCTATATTTTTATTCTGGAGCTCCTCAAGAATATCTTTTCATGATTTACAGTTAAACTTAAACTCCTTATTTATCTTATACTGGCCCTTTGCACAGCCCTTCAGTTCAGTCTCTGTCTGAAACAGGCCGTTTTAGCTCCTTTGTCTTTAAGGCCCCCCTCCTGATGTACCCACTCTGTTCTGATTGGCCAGCTCTTTTAAACTGTTCCTCAGGAGACCTCCGCTGACTCCAGAAGCTACATCAACAAACCATGAAACAAACTATAGTAGTAGGATTTCAATACTTTTTTTGTTATTTCCTCGAAATGTCACCTTCTCAAATACATCCATACATGTTTGAGCCGGTATCCGATCTGAAATATGAGAGTGGACAATGCAAACAACACATGGATTAACCTTATCAATAACCTTACCAACCGAGGCTATGGAACGGATGGCCATTTAGGGGCATGCATGATGAGACAACATCAGCTTGTCAGTAAGGTAGAAAAATGAAACACAAACGAAGTGCTCAGAGCAGGTTGAAGCCCTGATTTTTGACTTACAGGGAGCATTTGTACATATGTTAACCTCAAGTTCTGGAACTTTGATCATGTTTAACATCTGACATCATAACAGGATATAAATAACAGAAATCCACAAAAAGCAGAATATGACCCCTGTTTACCACAAATTCACTATGACAAACACAGGCTCTAGATTCTTTAACCCTTCAAACTAAGAGACTAAAAAGAGTAACAGATGACTCATAACTGATTCATATCTAATCAGTTGTTAGTTTATTCCCCACCCCTTGTCCTGTTGACTAGCACCACCATCAAATCAGAAATTTACCCTTGACCAACACTTGGGTCTTTGACGAGCTTTGATCACTCATGGACTCCAGAACACCTGATGCTGGATCAGAACTAGTTCACCACCTGCTGCTGTTAAAAACGTTCTGCATTGGATCTACATTTTTCCAGTAAACATAACCTGGGCGGCAATTAAGTTGTATATAAATGTTATTTATTGGAGACAAGACTGCAGTGTAATGAGAGATGTAACTAGTGTGTGTTTTCATGTTTGAGTGTGTTTTGTGTGTCTGCTTTCTTAGCTTCCTCTAGATGTGTTCAACAATTACTTCAGTCTTGGATTCGATGCCCATGTGACTCTAGAGTTCCACGAGTCAAGAGGTATGTTCATATTGATAATCAGAAAAGTGAAATATGTTATTACAGCATTATATACTGTGTGAGTAGGTTTTTAACGTTGTTCAAATTAATAATGATGTGTGAAGATTATGGGAACATTGCTAATTTGTTACATTTAGTTCAAATGTTTGCAAAACCTTGACATTTCCATTTGATTTGCTGCATGTTTCTTAAATGTTTTATCTATTTAATGTCTCTCTGTCATTGTTTTAGAGGCCAACCCAGAGAAGTTTAACAGTCGTTTTAGGAATAAGATGTTCTATGCTGGGGTGAGTAAAGTGTTACAGTAAAAGTAGTGGTTTGGTCCCTCTGACTGATATATTATTATATATGACATCATTAGATTATTAATAGTGAAGCATCAGTGTTAGAGCAGCATGTTACTGTTGTAGCTGCTGGAGGTGGAGCTAGTTTACACTACTTTATATACAGTTAGCTAGTTTAGTCCAGTGGTTCCCAACCAAGGGGTCGGGCCCCTCCAAAGGGTCAGCAGATAAATCTGAGGGGTCGTGAGATGATTAATGGGAGAGGAAAGAAGAAAAAACAAAGTTCTGATACACAAATCTGTTTTCAGTTTTTGAACTTTTTATCTAATCTTTGATTTTTGGTGAAATATTGGATCATTTGAACATTTATTGAATGAAACCATGTGAGAAGTTATTAACAACTCATAGACATGTGAAATGTGACCCCGACTACACACTGCTTTTTGTAAGACGTCAAAAGCCAAAAAGGTTGGAAACCACTGGTTTCATCTTTAACAAGGTGTTGTATTTTAAAAGCTTGTTATATTATCCATTGTGTCAAATCTTCATCTGAAAAGTAACTAAAGCTGTCAAATAAATGTAGTGAAGAAGAAAGTACAATATTTCCCTCTGAAATGTAGTGGAGTGGAAGTATAAAGTAGCATAATATGAATACAGTACTCAAAATTAGTAAATGTAATTAGTTACTTTCCACCACTGATCAGCTGGCACATGACTGGTACAACAAAAAACACAAAACTTAATGGTAAGAAAAAAACAACAACAAATATCTCAATACAACAAATTCATGTATATTGGGAAGTTTTTATAAATGAAAAACAAAATATAAATCCCCTCCAACATCTTATTGGCTATTCAAACACCATTTCCTCTGATATTTGCCTTCTCTATCTTCTGGTGCAACCCTTCCCCACACGTCTCTGCTGTGATGTTCTCACAGCAACATGGATGCTCTGACTTCACTCTGTCTGTTCCTTTGTGTCCACCTCTCCCTCTGTTGGCTTTAATATTTTGCATGTGAGGATTAATACAATGAGCATATTGATGAACATGTCTGGCAGTACAAATCATTAGAAAAGCAGTTAAATCCAGAGGCTTACATAGGGGAGTTTTTCCTTACCGCTGTCGCCAAGTGCTTGCTCATGCGAGAATTGTTGGGTCTCTGTAAATTAAAGAGTACGGTCTAGACCTGCTCTGTATGAAAAGTGCCCTGAGATGACTTTTGTTGTGATTTGGCGCTATATAAATAAAAAATGAATTGAATTGAATTGAATAGTTTAAGTTTGTACTTAAAAGTGTTATGAGAAACACAATGTTTGTTCTCAGAACCACAATCACAAAAAACTCTGCAATATTGGTTTCATCATATCAACTGTGTCACTTAAATGTTCAGAATATGACAGTTTGAGGTCACACCAGTTGCTGTCTAAGATGTTTTACAAGTGCCCCATGTCTATGTGGTAAACATTAGGTGACCCAGGTGTGGCTACTGTGCAGAGTTGTGGTGAGAACCACACAACTAAATGAGAACTTTGCAGCGGTGAAGATTGTTGTTTGGGAACACTCTGTCTCTGGCTTTGTCAGAAGCAGCAGGGGATAACTCTGTGGGCTTCATGATGCATTCCTCTGAGGAGAGTCCCGCTTACCTGTGTGTTTGTCTATCTGTGTGTGTGTGTGTCTCTCATACAGACGGCATTCTCAGATTTCCTGATGGGAAGCTCCAAAGATCTGTCAAAGCACATCAAAGTGGTGGTGAGTAGCTGTCAATCAAGCAGTCAGTCATCCAGTCAACTGCTGCGTGAGAACACTCAGTCATTCTCTTGCTCTGTGTGTGTTTGTGTTTGTGTGTCTATCTCTGTCTCCAGTGTGATGGGACAGATTTAACATCAAAGGTTCAGGACTTGAAGCTGCAGTGTCTGGTCTTCCTCAACATCCCCAGGTGAGTCAGCGCTGGTAATGGTAACGGTGGCATTGCTACTACTACTGCGGATATTACTTTCCGCACTACCTTCTACTGCAGTGGGGGAGATTAATCATATAATTTTTCATCTATTGTGTGTTTTTAATAACATTTCACCACATTCAAAAAATCTGCAACACTGTGCCCGTTCAAATCACGCCTGTTTATTTGCTTATATTGCTTGCTTGAGAACCGCATATGTATGTATCAATTGACAAACGTATCAATTAAAGCGATAAGGAATCAGTAAATTAAATGGTTTAAATCCAGACAGAAATTCAACGGTGAGACTAAACTAAGGTGGAACCATAGAAGCAGTTTATAGCCTTCCATTGGTGATTCTGCTGCCAATCAAACATGTCTAGTTTTGGCTAGTTTTACTGCTGTGGCCTCTGTTTTTCTCTCCTGTGTATGCTTGTTTTTTTCTCTTGGGCGGTTTAACTGAGCAGGGCGTGTGCCTTTGTCCTGCTCAGGATGTCAGAGCCCAGAAGCCCCACCCGGCTGTGATGTGAGGGTGTTTATATCAAACAGCCCCTGTTGCACTCAGACATGGAGCGAAGTGGCTCACTGTTTGCTTGTTTATTCAAAGTTTATTAATATTAAATGCGTTGCATGTCCAAATTGCACTAAAATTTGACACTGCACTTCCTTTGGTCCCCAGCAATGCACCTGCCAAGTGTTAAGTAGATCGGATGAATGGTTCAAGAGATATGTGAAGGACAAACATACAGACAGACAGACAGAGATTCCTTGCTTTCTATAGAGAAATTTACATGAACTATGTTTTATTTTATGTTTTTGAACATATCAAAACAGAATAAATAAGCAATAAATATCAAAATCAACATATTAAAAACTCTGTTTAATATGCAGATATTTGCAGCTGACATGATAAATCACGGTTGCTGGTTGTCATGGTAACACCACATGCTCACTGGCTCAGGACTCACTTTGGCAGGTGCTCAGCAGTCAGAAAAGCAGTGAGCACCAGAGCAGCGATGAAAATATTTGAGACAAAAAACAGCTCAAAGAAATGTTTTAGCATTTGAGTGTGTCCGTGCGCATGCTGGTAAACATACTGCTGGTAAACATGAAAACAAGACAAAATACAACCTGTCAGTGGAGTCAGACCTGCAGGTTGGTCTCTCTCCACATCAACAGCAGCTCACATGTCCCATTAAAATGGCCAAAACCTTTTTGGGGGTTTGTATGTTTGTTTTTCCTTGTAAATCTTAAATATAAGCTAATTTTAACTGAAGAAAATGAAAGAAATACATTTAATATATTAATGTATTCAATTGTATTCATCTACTGTGTATCCCACTACTACATACACCATTGCACTATACACCATTGCAACTGTATTTCAGCCTGTGGCATGGTGTTTTTTTGTTCCCATCATGAGTTCTCTCAGTCAGTATGGTTTCCTTCCAAATGACATAAAACAGCACTAGACCCTTCGTCTGGATAAGTATTAAAAATCTTATAAAAATATCTCTTTTGCATCCATTCAAACATCAGAATCATGCTACAGTAAACACAGAGAACATCATAATGACTCTGTGTTGCTGTGTCCTTGTTTGTGAATAATTGTGTCTCACATGCAGTTGTCAATTTGCCTCATCAAGAATGTTCAAAAGGGACTTTTATCTCCTGAGTTTAGTGGATCCATAGTTCCTGGAACTATTTGGTCAAAAAGGGGCATCTGTTTAGTTGACTCTCCTGCAACATGACATTCTGTAACCACTGGCAACTGTTTTAAAAGCAAAATGCCCAGTGGTAGGTTAAGTAGGTTAAGCGTTGAAAAAGCAGCTGCTACTTGTTTATCCAGTAGCAAAACACCAATTGTTTGTACAGTATACAGTTCACTCACTGACCACTTTATTAGGAAAACTGTACAGTCTAATGCAATCCAATACAACAGCTGTGCCATAAATTCTACTTTCACAAAGCTTATATATTTTCAATTTTTGTTGACATTGTCAAAAAGGTGATAATTCAATAATAAACATAAAGGTGATAATTCTACTTTATGTTTATTATTGAGGTCATAGTGGGTGGTGGTGGTGGTGTACTGGAGTGCATTATATTGAAAAGTGTGCCTAATATTTCGCCCCCTCATATATGTTAATGTGGGGATAACACTTTTCAATTTAAGTGGAGTTTATGGAATTTATAGCAGAGCTGTTTATTGTATGTTGTATTGGATTGCATTAGATTGCTGAGGTGAAGTGTATTTATTATGTATAAACACGCTGCAAACTCCAACACGGAGGGAAAACAGGCAGATAAAACATACTGAATGTGAATGTGACCTTGCTGCAGTAATCATTTAGATGATGCTGTGGCACTTTTCTGCTGTTTGTGTGTTTTTGTGATCCGGGCGTATTTATATGCTCTCAAACATTTGGTCACGACATCATGAATCAAGCGTAACCAGTTATGTGTGTTAATTTATTTGGAATGCCTTCTGTATGGTGGGCGCCTGATATTACTCAAGCTGTTTATGACACGGAGGAGAAAAGCCACCAATTTGTGTAAACGCTTTTTATAATCATGTTTATTGGTGTTGGTGGTGTTGGAGCCTTGATGTGCAATAAACACAATCTCAGTGCTGAGGAAGACTCATCATCACTGCTGTAGCTGTTTGTCCCTGCTGTCAGTGAAGAGCTAATTGCAGAGTTGGTGCAGTTCATGAATGGAGAGATTCCAACCAAAATCAGCCACAATGACTTTTAATCAAATCAAATGGTGATGATGAGTGTTTCTGCTGCCTCTGATAATAACAGTGTGTGTGTTGTGTGTATTTTTGGAATTGATGGTTATGATGATGTGCTGTGTGTGTTGTGTGCTTTAGGTACTGTGCAGGCACTACACCTTGGGGAAACCCTAGTGAACATCACGACTTTGAACCTCAGCGCCACGATGATGGATACATCGAGGTCATTGGATTCACCATGACATCACTGGTACGGAGCCCTCACTGTGTCCTGGTAACTGGGTAACCAGGGAAGGAAAGGATCTATATGACCAGCTGCCAGTCAACAGTCTGTTTTATTAAAATAATATAAATATGAATTTAATATTACTTAGAATGGACTTAGTATTATTTGTGATTATGTCAGTAGTAGTTTGTTGTTGTTAGTTTATTAGGTCCACATTGAAGAAAAAAAAAAAGCTGTACAGGAACAAAGTCATAACATTTTAAGAAAAAAGTCTAATAATAATATTTTGAGATTTTAATACTCGATGAGAGCAGTCTATCAGCTTTTATGTGTCAAATAAGTGATGCTAATCACTCAACCAGTTATAGCTGGTTTCACTAATACGCACCTCATCTTATGCGAGAAAATGAAACCAGTTCCATGATGAGTGAGTCAATAAGCAGACATGTTTGAAACAGCAGCTGGAGTTCAGACTTGAGACCTGGTTTTCTCCAGACAGCTGAGCCAAGAGCGAAGTCAGGGCATCAGAGAGAGATTTAAGCTCAGTGGGCTTTATGCAAATGATGTGAAAGGCAGCAGAGTCTACCTGTCATATAAAATGCATAATATATCCCATTCAGACTAACGCAGAGTCACAGTCATCTGCCAGACATCTACTGTCTCTGGATGAGATAAAGTTTAGGGAAGCAGTTGTGATTGGGAAGTAACAGTAACAAGAAGTTACAATAACAAGATGTACATTTACCAAACCAGCTGCTCATGCTTGAAGCCTCTTCTTGGAAACAAACTTCTAATAGGGCATAAATCTCACTTTTGTGTGCCTTATTGTCCACACAACTGTTAACTCCACCACCCCCAATATATTTTTTTTAATTTTAAGAGGCATTCCACTGATTTTACTAAAGGGAGTACTACTCAGCCCATGAAAACAGTTTTATAATATCTGTCTTTGAAGGAGTTTGACTGTCTGTCTTTTGAGTCCCTCCTACTACTTCATGAAAGTGTAATATTAATTCCCTGAAGTAGCCTTTAATGAAGTCATACCTGGGGTAATGTTGTGAATATTTGGTTACTGAGTGTGTTTCTCTGTGTGAAGGCTACTCTCCAGGTTGGAGGTCATGGCGAGAGGTTGAACCAGTGTCGAGAAGTAACTCTCACCACTACGAAACCTCTTCCAGTGCAGGTATGCACATGCGCGCACACACACACACACACACACACACACACACACACACACACACACACACACACACACACACACACACACACACACATACACCTACAGTGGTAGAAGAAGTATTCAGATCCTTTATTTCAACAAAACAGATTTGGCAGAAATGGAATATAATATTCATAAGTATGTTTTAATTAGTGTATAATCACCTGAAAATAAGAAGTGATGGTATTTTCATTAGCTTAGAATGAACCCTTTACATCTTGACAGGGGAGGATGAGGGGAGGGGTATTCAGTTGGTTGCACTATGCAACCTCACCACTAGATGCCACTAAATCCTACACACTGGTCCTTTAAGTACCAATACAACAATGTAAAAATACTCCATTGCAAGTAAAAGTCCTGCATGGAAAATCCTACTACAGTAAAAGTACATAAGTATTATGAGCTTGATGCAGTTAAAGTATTGCAGTAAAAGTAGTGGTTTGGTCCCTCTGACTGATATATTATTATATATGACATCATTAGATTATTAATACTGAAGCATCAGTGTGCAGTGTCACACACACACAAACACATGTAGGAATATCACTACACTTGGAAATCATTATGATGCACTCATTAAATCATAGGGGCACCACCTCCATTGATTAATTAGTTTATAAATTGTAATTAGGAGGAAAAATAATCAAATGAAATAAATCAGTCTTATATCTGAAAGTCATGAACTCTGAATACAGGGACTCCCATCTCTGTTGTAAACACAGACAAATACAACGACTAGGTGATAAATAAAGATATTTATTGAACTACAAAGGAATAGGGATGAATAGGGAAACACTAAGCGTATGTACATATATACAAATAAAATGAATTGGTAAATTAAGTTAACAAGATGCTGCTGACAGAATGAATGAATTAATGAATGAATGTTGTCAAAAACGCAAGGAGGGGCAATTAAGTAAGTTCTTGCATTGTACTTGCATCAACTCTGAGACAGAAGCATGGTAGATGGTTTTCTTACTGTTTCCTTGGTGATGAAGCGTGGAGTAAGGGGAAGCAGATTCGTTATCCTCGGGTTGCCGGAGTAACAGCTAGATGAGCATCGTTGCAGTAGGTTTGGTGAAACAGCTGGTTCACTCTTTCTCAGGAGGACGAATCCAGTCTTGCTAGCTGAGGCCGCGTAGTGTCTCAGTCTTGGTGCATTCACTGGCAGGCTGCAGAGTTGGATGCATGGAGCTCTCAACTAATCAGAAGAGTCCTTGGAAAAGTCTTTAAAAAGTTTAACTACACAATAAGAATAGGAGATTACAAAAATAATAGATAATTCAAATGTAAAATGGCTTGGCTTGGCTTGTGGCTTAGGCATTTTTGCAGTCTTTTGCTTCTTAGTTGAGTCTTTCCATCCTGGCTGATAAGACAGAGAGGAACACAGAAGAAGCAGCAGTGCTCAGCAAGGCAAAAAGCAAAAGAGGAGCAACACCCAAAAAGGCATGAACGAAGAAGAACCAGACAAAGAGTTGTAACATTTCTTCTAGCTAGGAGGCGTGTTTTTGGAGAGAGAGGATCCTTGCTGCTCTTTTGAGGAGCTGCATTGATTGCTAATGAATTCCTTTTTGTAGAGAGAAAACCGGCCCCCGACTTTAAAAGGGAATAATTTTATCCCTATCAGATATTTAAAAATGACACGCTCGCAAATCGACAAACTCATTCCGTCGTCAATGTCATCAACACATCATGAAACAGTGAGAACACTTAGAAATTGTAATATTGATTAACCACATAAAATACAGAATAAAATCAATGAAACTTAATTTTTCTAATCTGTAATTCAACCTATGAAGAAAACATTATCCTATCAATCAAACCATAGATAAATGACACACTTACACTTATTAATATCAATTTTTCATCATTTTTAGTGGCATTTCTGACCATTTCACACACTTATTGTATATAAAAGAAAAAGAGAGGAGGAGAGCGAGTTAAAGGAATGCAGCTTCTCCTAAAATGTACGATTTAAGAGATAGGAGCTAGCAGAAGAAGGGAGGGAGGCTCAACCATGTTCGGCAGAAAAACAGAGTCGTTAATTTCCAAAACTCATTTTCAAATTATTTTCCTCCTTGGCAGGTGGTGAGGAGGCTTGGTTTCATTATTCTACACACACACACACACACACACACACACACACACGTGCACACTGTATTGTACATCTGTTACTGTACTGCTTCACTGTACTACAAGCTTTTTGTAGTACCACTGTGCTAAATATTCATATTGTCTCAGCAGAGTCATATTTCTGCACACAGCTTAAGTGTTGACTACTAAATACGATGCAATATTCTGTAGAGCATCTAAAGTTACCTCCTAATATTACAGAATATAGTTTATTCTGACTTTTTTTCACAATTGAGAAGACCAAGTATTCATATGATTGATTCTTTGGTTAATTGATTGATTATTGATCAATTTTGATGACATTTAGGTGGATGGTGAACCATGCAGACTTGCTCCCTCAGTCATCCACATTAGCCTCAGGAACCAGGCTAACATGGTTCAGAAAACTAAACGAAGGACGTCACTACCACACCTCAACGAGTGAGTGTCACACACACACACACACACACACACACACACACACACACACACACACACACACACACACACATACACACAAGCATGATAGGCTTAATTTTCCAATACTTGTCTAACTAACTGGACATGATAATGTAAGACTTTGTAATAATTAATCTGTTAAAACTGGTCTGGTCTGGTTTGTGTCTCAGCCAGCAGCCAGTCCCAGAGAGGCTGAGGATCAGAGTCAGCAGGATCAGTATGACGGACTATGAGGCTCTGCACTATGACAAGGACAAACTACGACAAGCATGTAAGGAAACACACTCACATCCATCTGCAGTGGTGGCAACAATGTCTGCAGTTACTGTTGTTATGTATCTGTTATGTGTAGCCAGCAGTGATAACCAGACTCACTGTATGTAAGAGTTTCTCATGAACAAACATAACATGTTTTTGTTAATGGTATGAGTGATAACAATGTTCCCAGGAACTTTATTTTGCTATTGTGGTCATACAGTTTGTTTTATATGGTAAAAAATGTTACCAATTGTATCTCAAGCCCTTCTTTGGTTATTGTCAATAACCCAAAATCTTTTAGGAAAAATGTTAAAACAATTTAATAGAAACGTTTAACAGATACATGGTCCAAATGGCATATTTATAGAACACCAAAAAAGGCTATGTGCACCAATATTTGATTAAATTGGACTAAGCATAAGGAAGTTATGGTGTATAATTCATAATAGAAAAATAAGACAAAGTACAAGTGTGAAAAAAGACAAAACAATACAAAAAACCATATGTTTTAACACCAATTAATGTCCATTGAAAAGATTTCGACACTGTCCAGTCGTATATCATCTCTAATGATTTGCAGATCAAATAATCCAATAAAAGTCTTATACAAGATTTTTTAAGGGGTTTAAAGGGTCTTTCTCTACAGTAGAATGGTATTCAATGTGCAGAGGGCTTATCAGTAGTCTTCAGTAACTCTTTAAGCACACAAAAATGACATTTTGAAAAGATGAGTTGGTTATATCAGACCACATTTTCAACCGGCTGCTTCCTGCTTGTCAGTATGTGGTTAGGATGTCTTCCGATGTGTTGAACATGGTCAAGAAGTTGCATGTGGATGTACCTGAATATCTTCAGGCTGAAGTGGGAATTAAACTGCTGGATGATTAGAAGGTAGAGCAGTGATCTGAAGGTCAACAAGATGATTTTCAGCTGTCTCTCCATCCTTTATCTCAGTCGCTTGTCATGCTGCAGTGATGTGATGGAGCTGTGAGTGTCTGTGTTCACATGAAAGATATCATACACACACACACACACAAACACACACACACACAGTGCGCAGTGCTGGCGTTGCTGATGTTTCATGTACATAGAAGAGGAAAGCTCTGCCTCTGACTGTCTCTCTCTCTCTCATTGGGAACAATTACACTCACATGGCTTCACAGAACACACATGCACTCATTTGGTTCATGTTAGTTCAGAGTGTTGACACAAGGTGGCGCTCTTAGCTTTTATAACATTGTAAACAGCCCCCTTTATAATACTGTAAACTATTTATATTGCTGTAAATGTAGACATATTTCTCTTTCTTTCTGTTTTTTGCATGTCATTTGTCTGTACTGTTGAGCCTTGGGATTCAAGCCTAAACCATGGGGGAAATATGTATATATACTGTACATATTTATACATATTTCATAAGAATGATGATAATAATATATAATATTATTCATTTAAAACCTCGCTTAACTTAAAAAAAATCCCTAAGTGTTATGTTGAAGTGTTATATATTTGATTTGGCTGACTGATATTCATTTTTTATACTTCATTCTTTGTTCTCGCTATCTGAAGTTTGAGTTGTTTTCCCGCTATGCAAATCAATCACTGCTCTCAACTTGTGGATGTGACACTTGGGGAGATGGTAAAAATATGTTTCATACCCCGAGGCACAGTGGTTACATCATCTCAATGCCATTTCTCTGAATGGCATTGAGATGTTATATCATCTCAATGCCGTTCATTCACGCCGTGCTC
Organism: Thunnus maccoyii; assembly: GCF_910596095.1. NCBI lineage: Eukaryota > Metazoa > Chordata > Actinopteri > Scombriformes > Scombridae > Thunnus > Thunnus maccoyii. The sequence continues at coordinate 19,646,552 of NC_056556.1, forward strand.
TGTATTCCATCCTGAACATATGTGGAATGTAGAGATTGTTTCATGGGGATGTGGACGGATCTTTCATAGTGTTTTTTTAAACAGTGATCTGTACTGTTAGAATTATAGGAGAACTATCATCTAAGACACTCCTAAAGTTAACAAATTCAATGACTAAATACAAACATATTTGTTCTGTAATGTAGTTCTATGTTACATGATATACATTATGTATATTATAAAATCATGTATGTCCTAGTGCAGCAAATAACAGTTGCTTTTACCATCTGTTACTCTGACAATTACTGTAGTTGATTAATTAATTCTTAAATGTAAAAAGAGTCCAAAGTGACATTTTGTTAAACCAATTAGATTCATTATTTCTGACAACACAATTGCAGCTGCATCTTCAACTAGGTGCCAGGTTATTCAGAGATATAAAGGTATCAAATATATAATTTACAATACAATTTTACATTGAATAAACAGAGATTTAGTTACAGATATCAGCACATAAATGTCAAAATGCTGTATATAGTCAGTTGTATTGCACATGGCCTCTGTGCATATTAGACTTTATGTACATTGTTTTATTGCACATAATTGTTGTATTTTACATTCTGGGACTAAATTAAGCTTATTACACTTGGTTGAAACCCCTAAGATACAGTGATAGAAGTCGAAGAAATACACAAATCTCACATTTGAGAAGCGGGAATCAGAATATGTTTGAAATTGTTGCTGGACATTTAACCACTCAATTATCAACATTTTTGATGATTAATTTTCTGTCGATGGACTAAACAGTTGAGTGTTTCAGTTCCAATATGTTTACTGTCTTTGAAAAGTGTACACTCCTCTTAACTTTTTCCACATTTTGTTGTCTGGTTACAGGAACCTTAAGTAAAATACTAACTAATGGCCAAGAAAGGCTGCATTTACAAACACAACATTATGTGTACCATTACAGTACCCTACACAACAACCAATCAGTCACTTCTTAAAAAGACTGGTTAAAAAGGAAACATCCTCAGAGACAGTCCATGAAAAGAATGCAGTACTTTGTAAGTGGGTTGTGTGGCTGTTTTAAGATGCACCTGGCTAATAAACAGCTGTGCTGCTTCTGTCTGTTATCCGAAGAACATTCCATTGAATAGTGAATTAGACTGAGAGTAAACAGGTACTACTCTTTAAAGTTACTGCTCACTCTCAGTGGCAGTCTTTTCTATCAATGAGAGGTGTGTGTGTGTGTGTGTTTGTGTGTGTGTTTGACTGCTCTTCCAGCACAATAAGCTGTGTGATGTTCAGCCAGCAGTTTTGTGTTGGTGCAGCGGGCAGCCGGCCTGGGCTGCCTCAGGGAGCAGTCTTTATTGTTTGAGCGACCTACGTCGGTTTACTGATGACGGGCCAGCTCGGTCAGGCTCATTTAATAAAATGAAAGACACAAATGCCAGCAGCAGGAAAAGGAGAGCAGTTTATCTAGGATATACAAAAGAGATCATGGTTGAAATGACTGCACTACCACAATAGTGATGCTTTTAGTGCTAGTGCTGGTCTGAGTTAAGACCAGCGTTGAAGACTTGAGATCTGTACTCAATTCAGTGCAGAGTGTGAAAGTAAGGACTTTGTAATTGACCAGGACTGGTTGGCCTTGAGAGTTGACTTATCTAGGACTTGTCTTGACTGGAGAGTTGAAAATTAAAAACAGGGAAGAAATCACTCTGTGACAAGCTTTATGTTAATTAAAGCAGCGTAGGTGATGACTGACCTACCAGAACTGTACTGATTGGCTGGCAGCTGAGATCCTTCAGTACTGCAAACCTATATACTTTGTGTTAGTGAAAAGTGACAGACTTCATGTTGTCTTCACTATTAACAATCTCCACTGGCACCAAAAATACAAACGACTCGAGCTGACCAATCACATCTCTTACAGTCTCCAAGTGGTATCCCTGATTTGTAGTTACATTTTTGTGGAGGGACACATCAACAACATTTAGTCTACAGCAGCTATATGTGTAGGCTCCAAAGCTACAACATAACCCCTCAAAGGACAGGTTCACAATTTGTCAAGACTTATAACAACAGTCAGGTGTCTATATGAACAGTGACAGAGGTTTTCCTCGCTTTAATCATTCCTCCTGTTCATACTGGCTATTAATTTGCCCTGAAGGACTTTAAAAGCCTTGTGTTCTGACCTTGCCTAAAACTGTTTTCTTTCTGTCACAAAGAGGATTTATGCAAATATCCCAGTATAATTTACAGCATATATTTTCTTATTTCAAAAGTACTGCAGCAATCCATGCAGCCTGTTTAAATATCAGTTGACATGTTGCTGTTGGCAGTTCCCAATTTCGTTCCTCATTACCCACAGTGCTGCTGGTTTTTCATAACACCATATATTTAATTGCATTCATGTGGAGTCCCAGGTCTACAGCAGCCCCTGAAACATGACCAGAATTAAAACCAGCAGTACTGACAGGGTCCTGGAGGCTGGAGTTGAGAACCAGTGTATAAGCAGATATCAAAGTGCTGTTGGATAATTGTCTTGTTCCTCTGTATCTCCAGCCATTCCTCTGGGACTGATCGTGGTTCCTGGTGACAGCGACTTGGAAACTTGCAGAGAACACATCCAGCGTTTGCAGGAGGTAGGAGGATGGGAGGGAGGGAGGGATGTAAAGAGATGAAAAGGGCATGGTTCTGTATCACTGAATGGAAAATAAAAGGCAGTGATACAAAGCAACACGAAGAAAGAAGAAGCAGAGAAAACTCCTTTAAATTTTGGAACAAAGTTAATTAAGCTGTGTGCATGTGTTTGTGTGTATGTGTGTGTGCGCACACCTGAGTTTCTTAATGTCTAGACTACTCTCCTCTTTACTCTCCTTCACTTCCATCTTCCTCTTTAGGATTTCTGCTCTGTCCACCCTTCCCTCAGATGCTGGGGAATGCAGGTTGGTAGTTGGATGCTGGAGTCTGTAGTGTAGTTTTTGTTTGGCTCAGAGGCACACGGGAAACTAAGAGCTAGCTTCTTGAAAGCAATACTACTAACATTTAACATTTTAGTTGCAAATCTGACAGTTAATCCTTCAAGTTGAAGGCAATGTCATTTTTAGTAGACAACATTTAGGGAAATGGACGTAACTTTTGAAATCACAGATGCCATTTGCCTTATGCGATAAACATACCAAAAAAACAATTCCATCTTTACACTGAAGTTAGCTTAAAGATGCTATTGACACCACAGCTACCAGCCCTGGGGCACTGCATGAAAGATGAGTGTAAAACCAAACCTTCAACACATTATAAAGTATAAAATAAATGAATGTAATCAACAGTTTTATACTCAGCACCATCGGGTGTCAGTCAAACAGCAACTTTGGAATGACACCTCCAATTAAACTTCACATAAGAAAAAGCAAAATATTTTCTCCAAGGATGTAATACTTTTTTACCCAAGATCTTTTTGGAGCTGCTTCACAGCTGAATGCAGTTCTTTGAAATTTTGCAGCCCCAAGCAACCTGACAAGAATGCAGAGTTTAGAGGGCCCTACCTGCACTCATAGAACCACGGTTACAATTTATTCAATATGTAATACAATGTGTTAAATTTCACAATCGGCTTAGGGATGTCAACTGTAATCTGAGAGGTCAGTTAACCACAGCAGCAATTAAATACTCAAATAATCAAGTGGGAGGTAGCAGACTGCTCCATTCATATTACTGCAGTTCTTTCAGGCTGCTCAAATGAGCTTATTTCTAAAGTCAAACCATGAAACTAATGAGGAAAGTTTCCTGTCTTAATCCAGAGGTAGATTTTAGTAGAAAGGTTACATCTGACACTAGTGCTGATAGCCAGCATGAGTGATTGACAATTGAAGAACTATGTTATTGAGGGCTCTAAATGTTGTAAAGTGAAATCCTGCTTTAGAGTCCTCCAGCACATACACACCACACACACACACACACCACTCTAAACAAATAAACACCCACACACACATAAACAGAACAGATTCTGTACTCTAGGGGTAGGTACAGAGTGTAATCAATAATGTATTACACAACACAATACGCACACACAGTTACACGAATAAAATCAACAGGATTTAGAACAGGATCATTAAAAATACATCATCTTAGTCATTCCAAGTTCCAGTAAGAATGAAGACATCCTAACTTTTTAGTCACCATTACCAACAAGGTGAGAACAGGAAATTACTGGTTTTATTGCTTTATTTGTTTAGCTTGATTGTCAGTCAAGCCACAGAGATAAACACAGCCCCATAGCCAGTAAGTAAGCACCCGCCAGTCTCAAAAATATTTTCATTACTTATAGTTTCCCTGTTTTATTATTTGAGTTAACTATATTTTCCATAAGTTTTATTTAATGGAGCAGTTCTTTCAAAGACATAAAAATCAACTAACTAAACTCTAACTAAAATAGCAGTCTCAGAACTTTGTCTCCATTTTCGCTGTATGTAGTACCAGACTACATAATTGTAGTACTTTACAGAACTGTAAAATAAAGCATTCATATTTTATTTCCCAATAAATGCTGTCTCAAAGTCCTCTCCAAACAACCAGGAATAAATTCTGGTGGAAAAAATATATATTCATTTATTTATTTTGGTGTGAAATTTGTCAAATTTAAATATATTGAGTCAAAAAAATACTGGAACCAGCGTTTAATGTTAAAGTTGTTAAAATCTCCCAAAAATCTCACAAAAAAACAAAAAACAGAGGACATGAACTCAGTGTCTGCAATGTGAGCCTCACCCCTGCATGAATAGTCATTAACTGAAAAATAAGTTTTACTATCTGTCACTGACGTAGTTTAATTTCCAACTCACTCACACCACCATATCAAGGAGGACAAAAAGGGTCTAGGCCTTTGTCTGATGCTAAATATCACATAAGCATTGCAGCTCTATCTATTATGGTCCCCTCATGTTTGAACAGTCATTATGGAACATCTCCCTAATGGAGACCTGTGTTTGAAAGGCCAAAAGGCCATTACTTTAACAGATAAATGAAGTTATAGATTACATGTCTGAGCAGTGCTATATTGAGCCAAACTCAGTCCACAGTGAGAGAAAAGTAAAACCAAGAGTTTTTGTACTAGCTGTTCTCGCCTGTAATCACCACTGAATAAGTACAGGCTTCCACCCTCAGAAATGCAGGCCATGTGGTTATGCAGCCACGGAGTTTGCTTAGGTCAGGCTGAGATTCAAGCGTGGTCATTAATTCAACCTCTTGGTTACATAGCTCCACAGCTCTGAGTGCACAGTGTGCAGTGGAAATGTGCAGCAACATTTTTTCTTGCTCTACTGAAGTTTGTATTTATTGAAAGCTTGTATTACACACCAACTGTGAAGAAATCAATTTCTTTAGTCATGTGTAAATAACCTGAAGTAATATTTTGCCTGATGTGAAAATGCTTTCATGCTTTAACAAAATCCAGTAAAACTACAGACATACTACATAAAAAAAACAACCTTAGCTATTGCTAACTGAACTTTTTGATTGGTAGCTCTGCAAGGACTCAAACATGCACCATCACATGTTGGCATTTTCTTCACCTTGAAATGTTTGACATTTCCTGCCCAGCACAGCACATACAGAGCAAAAGTGGTAGGATGAGCACAAACAGATGGGATTTTCATCGCAATAAGGTAGTATAAAGTAAGTGGTGATAAATTGGGTCTTACACTGAGAATAGATATCTTAGAGCCATGTCTGTTTTCAGCTTGTCACTCAGCTGATAACTATGTGAAATTCTTTTTTTTACACATTTTGTGATTAAAAAAACATATAATCAGTGATGAAACCTTTGGCCATTGACTGTTAAAGGTCTTTCAGCATTAGACTGATTACCCAGATGAGCGGTCAGCAGGCTTAAGTCCAATGCCATGTGCGGTCCATAGATCTCCCCTCTTCATACATACATAGCCTGTATATAAAGCTGGATGTAGCAGGGTGTGATGTTACCTGTTGGATTCATTGGAGCTGATTTGAAGAGTTGCTACTTATGTTTGGCACCATCTTGTCCATTTGGAGCCAGGACCTTCCAAATAAGGAGTGCGCGGTGTTGCCTTTTACATTCTGGGTACACGTTCTGCTACCTTCGACCCAGGCTAACGCTAGCTTACTGGAACACTGAGCATTGCACAGTTAGGTTAACGTTAGCTACTTTAACATTAAACTTAGTGAAATATTGTGACAATAGTCCGACTCAGTGCGAGTCTTGGAGCTGGGGAGAGCAGAAGGTGAGTCAACTGTCAAGCACAGCTGTCAATCAACACCCACACGGCAGACATCAAATCTACTATACATCTTCACATTTCATTAACAGAGCAATAATTTCCAAAACGACCACCAGCACACTTATTATATGCCTAAATTGAGATTGAGACCATAATGACTCATTGAAAAAAATCAGACTCAGTATTTCTAGAAAGAAGTTGACGCTTTTCGAATGGGAGACAGTTGGAGCATCCGGCGGCCATTGGTGGAATTGCACTTGAAGGTTACGCATTGGCTTCAGCCTCAAGCCATGGCAGTTGTCGCTTGGATCCATAGCCATCTTGATGCCTTTTCACCAGTGACTGTTATATTCATGATGGCTCACTCCCTTTGCAATCCTATGATTCTGTGAAGCTTTAAAGCTCTGCAGATGGACTGGATGTCAAAGCCTCTGCAGCAACCTTTAATGTGTATACATTGTGCCTGCCATCCTCTGCCCCTGCACTCAGATCTGTGTACTTAGCTTTCTTCCTCTCAGGGGCCTCCTCCACCCTATCTTACCAAGCAACAGTTAATTCTAGAAGGCCCTTTGTCCCATCCATGACAAAGCTGATTGGTTCCCTTGCAGGGTGCACTTGTTTGCTTCTTATGATCCCAATGACAATTCTGTTCCAGGGATCTCCTTTTCTGGCACAGCAGGCATGCTGGTGTTTTTGCCAGATCCCAGTGAAATAGGCATTGTAAATCGACTGAATCGGGAACTTGATCTGGAGTGGCTCAGTTCTCCAGAATTCTGCCCAAGAACATTTGCAGTTCATGGTTTGTTCCAATCTGGTCCTGGTCCATGTGCCTTGCTGCCTTATCCACTCCATCCTACTGGAGCGTACTTTTTCCACACCTGCTCGTACATATTCCTAAACCATGAGACATCTGTCTTTCCCTAGGGCTCTCTTGTAGTGAGGTCTTGAAAATCTACAGATGCCACTGACACACCCTGCACAAAGTCCTCCACTTCCTCTAAGTCCTGACGTCAAAGTCAGCATTGGAGACTTTTAACTCAGAAGAGTCTCTATCTAGCACCTCCCATGCCCAAGTCATCAAGAACTAAACTAAAGGGGAACTATAGCTTGTTCTTGTGGCCATTTAAGGTAATTCTGTCCAGGCTTTCTGGTGGTCCCAGCTATGTTTGGAGGAAGTGACTGATTTTCCTTTTGAAGGCCAAAGATCAGCAGGGGCCATGGGATTTGTGTTTGGATACTATGTACACTAAGGGCTGCTGCTATCCACCTAGAATAATATCTTTATGCAGCCAAATAGAGCTGGTTGTAGCTCTGGTTGCAGCATTTGTCGCAAGTCAGCCAACGTGGTTGTGTTGGTCACTCTGGCACGAACAGTATGCCCAAGCTGATCCCACAAGTGTTCAATGGGGTTGAGCTCAGGACTGCTGGCAGGTCATTCCATCCTCTCCACTCCCAAGGTAGTCTCTGATAAACCCTGCTCTGTGGGGGCGAGCATTGTCATCTTGGAGGATAGAGTTCGGTCCCAGACTGTGGAGATATGGGATTGCCACTGATTGCAGAATCTCATCTTGATATCTCTCTGCATTGAGATTGCCTCCAATGATGACAAGCCTCGTTTTTCCAGTGAGGGAGATGCCGCCCCACACCATCACACTGCCTCCACCAAAAGATGTTACTCTATCAGTGCAGCAATCGGCATAACATTCTCCGTGTCTTCTCCACACTTTGACCCTATGATCAAACTGCTGTAGGCAGAATCTGGACTCATCGCTGAACATAACGTTCCTCCACATGTTCAGGTTCCAGTGCACATGTTGCCGACACCAGTGCAAACGGGCCTGACGGTGAAGAGCAGTCATGGCAGGCCTCCTGGCAGCCCTATGAGACTGGAGATTAGCTGCATGCAGTCTGTTCCAGATTGTCTGGACAGATAGCCGTCAGCCATATGGTCCTGCAAACCTTGACTGCAAATCTGTAAAAGACAGCCTACGGTACCTAAGTGCTGACAGGGTGAGGAAACGGTCTTCTTGGGGTGTCGTCTTCTTGGGACGCCCACTTCACGGCCTCTGACATCTGCCGTTATATGGAACTTGGCCCTCACTTTGGAGATGGTACTAGGGCTCACTCCAAATAATGCTGCAACTTGGTTTTGCGGAACACCAGCTTGAAGTTGCCCTATCGCACGGGCCCTGTCCAGATCAGTCAAACTTGGCATGCCGATTCTTAGAGCAGACTCCTACTGTCCTACACCAGATTATCAGACTTTGAGGCTCTTTTATCGTTTCCTTCTGGTTTCTGTGGTTGCCATGGTCACACTGCAAGCTGCGGCGGCAAGATGAAAAAGTTGAACTATGGTAACGGTAGCAGCAGAGAGCTGTGCACGTTCACGAGAGCAGCAGCTGGCTTTCCTCTTCTTGCTGCGGCAACCAATCGCTGTTTAAAGCACCTTTTCAGTTTTTTCCTTAAATGACAGTTTAACTTAGAAGCCACAGCAAGGCTATAGATCTGTGGTGAGTATTCATATGTTTTCATGCTTCACCATTCAGACAACCCTATCATTCTCATACTTGGAGAGGCCATCTCTCTTCTCCTTTTGATGAACTCTTTTCATCATGTTGTCATTTGCACAGTTGTTTAATAAGTATAAGACATGTGATGGGCTAAGAGGGTAAGGAATCTCCATGCCTCTCTGATTTACGTTCCTCTTCATACTTTTGCACCTAAATGAACAAAAATACTATCAAACCTAAGCAGACTCAAAAAAAAGGTAACGAACATGCATATATTGAAGTGACATGATGTATCTGAGGAACATCAGTGGAGGTTTTTGATTTTACAAAGACACACAGACAGTTTTATTTCCACAGAGATTAGTTTCTCCCTTGTGTCTCAGTGTTAAAATGTGATGCATGGACTATTGTCTGTGAATGTCTGCATTTGCATGTGTGTGCAGGGTGCGAACTATACCATGGCTTTCAGGGGAGCTCGCTTTTTTCAACTGGGGGGGGGGGGTCTGATCTTTGAGTTAAAGTGAGTTAAGTTTATGATATTGCGCTGCCACAATTCGATGGTGATGGCAAGAATAGCATGCATGGCGGTATCTTTATTAAAGTGAATTAGTGATGAATCACCCTCATGCATGAATCATACATCAATAATAGCCTAATTTTATGCATGATCCATGATGATGAAGATACAGAAAGATAGAAATGCATGGCAAAAATAGCATATTGTCAATATTTTAGAGACCCCCCCAATATTTCACAAATTATTGTTTTCAGGGGAACTCATGTATTATTAAGAGGACCCCCCCCCCCCCTCGCTCCTCTGTAGTTCGTACCCTGTGAGTGTGTATGACCTTCGCTAAGTATATTGATTAGTTGTGTTTCAGTGTGTTCATGGCAGCCATATACCTGTTTTATGTGTGTGCAGCCAAGTTTATTGGTGAGTTTATTGTATTGTGGCTTGTTGTGCTGAGTTTGTCCTGATACGGCAGAGGTGATTTATTCTGTTCAGAAGCTGTCGGATTTGAAGAGATAAAAAAAGTTATCAGTGACTCAAAGTTAGGCTTTTATTTTTCATGATCCTTTGTTTAATTACAGGGTTAATGAGATAGTCTCTTTGAGGTCCAGATCTCCGCACAAGAGGCCCGAGAACAAAAACAATCACATGACAAAGGCAATTCTCTGTACAGTTCTAAAAAGTCTTTTTAGTGTTGCTTTCAGGATAGTTTTATTGATCAATCAACACACTCTTCACAGTTTTGTTCAATCACACAGCAGAAGACTGGAACAGACAGAAAACCTAATTAGAAAACAAAATTCAAAGAGTGTATTACTTCTGAAACTGAATCTTGACTGAAAAATGAAGTTACTTTTAACTCTTACTGTATTAAGATTTTCTGTTGTTCTTTTGATTCATAATGTATCATACTAAGTAAAATAATGTACTGAATGTCAATGTCATCCTCACACAGCAAAAGTTATTGTAGATTCTAACATTCAGTTAGTCCATGTGCTTGGTAAAAACTGCTGTGTAAAAAGAAAGTATGAGTCTGGTTGAGCTCCATACTTTTGCTCCAAACTTAACTCATTACATTACATGTTCCTTTACGGTATTCAAAAAAAGTATGATTTGTACCAATAACTGTTGTACCTACTGCTAAATTAGGGTAATACAACATATTACTGGTACTAACTACTTATAGACTTGGGCTGTAATTACTTCAAAATACCTACATAATATTAAGTAATTATTGTTCAGTAAAATAAAGAAGTACCACTCATTTAACATCAACAAATCAAGTTCCCTATCATTATAAAGAATACCTGAAATATTAAGGGAAAAAAGATTGATTCAGAAATCCAAGGGCTTCAAGTAATAAGTTCTATTGTAAAATATTGTTTTGTGATACGAAATGTGTTATGTGAAAACAAACCAGGGCCTTTATTTTACAGTCAGTGGAGAGAGACAGGAAACATGGGGAGAGAGAGAGATGGGGGCTTGGCATGCAACAGGGCATCCACAGCTGGGAGTTGAGCTGTGGATTTTGAGGTTATGTGGTATGCGCCTTAACCATTAGGCCCCCGGGGTGCCCCCTCTTTGGTACTTTTTTTTTTTACCATGGAATGTATTTTGATTTGAGAAAAACAAACATTCTACATAATTAAAATATAATTACATTTGATCTTTCATATTATTTGCATTTGGCCAGCATTGTGTGATCACAATAGACATTACTGACATTTTTATGAGTATTTCATTCATGCAATACAGTAGCTGATGCTAACATTACATCTAATTTTCAAATAATTCAATTTTTATTTTGTTGCATTCTGATTCTGGCTAGATAAAATGCATTTGGTGCACAAGTCAGATGCTGATTAAAGGTAAAAGCTGATGAGTCTGGATTGAATGCATCTTTTGGCAACAATTTGATCATTAGTTGATTACACACATGTTGCATTGGATGCCATTGATTTTACAAAATGAATGAATGAATGTAGTCATTGTCAGTCACAAAGGTAGTGAGGTGTTACTGAATCACAGTTCATAGAGAACAAGTTTAACCACCAAACTCCACTACCCATATGATAAAAAGTACACTATTGTGACAAGAAATATTTGTTGTTGTATTTAATGAGAGATTTCAGCTTTAAGTGTGGACAGAGTGTAGGCAGTATAGATCAAATTGATAGTGATGTCAGCAAACTCACCCCAAGGTCATTCAGTACACTTCCTCTTTCCCGAGGAGCTGAGAGACACTACTGAAAAACCTGCTACTTCAAGGATTATTTACAGAACAACAGAAGCAATCACACATCCAGTGTGGGCAGCTCTGTTAGTAAGGATTCTGTTCTCTTTACAACATGATTAGCAGTATTTTGCTATAACTGGTTAGCGTAAATCAAAGATGAGCTTGATGAGATTCTACGAATAGTTTCAACAGCATTTAACTGTAGGCGAGGAGACAGAAAAGCTCACCTGCTCACTGCTTCTGTGAGTTACTGTCATGGAGGTTTTTTTTTTTTCCTTTCTATTTCCTGTCTTTCTTTCCTCTTGGTGGCCAGGGGGATTTTGCTGCTGGGATGCCGTACTGTCATGCTCTGTCACCCTGACATGTGCGGTGGAGGGAATGTGGTTGCTGTACTTTTACAGCACGCCGGCCCGTGCAACTTGAATTGTGTGCACAAAGCGTAGAGCACCGCTGTCCAGTCCATTTCAATGGTTTATAGAAGCAGACTTAAACCTTAACCATCTGCACTCACCAGCCCTGTGATCTGGTCGCATCATTAGTAGATTTAATACAAGTAGAGTTATGACACATACACACATCTAAAAGCACATAATTAACTTCTTTTCCCTTCTCATTGTTAAACAAAACCAGATACCTTTTCATGTAATAAAATACAACCCACTGGTGTAAATAGCAAACAAGTCCTCATACCTTAATGACAAATTTGTCACATTTTTCAATTTATGTGCCTCCAAAATATACCCTATGACTGTCCAAGAAATGACTCATAGAAGTGTTTTCTCATCTGTTCCCTTTATGGTTAAGGTCTGATGTGGTTTAGTGCTTAAGGTTTGATTGCCATCATGATTAAAGATCAGCATCTTGATAAAAAGAAACCACTTTTGGCTGTTGGCAGAAGATGGGACACAATCTCTGGTGATATAAAATCATCCTGCTCTTTCCAGTTTTGCTACTTTGTTACAGTGACATTTTGTACAGAAATCAGTGTTTCTACCAGAGGAACCCCAGATAAATTTAGTTCCAGAAGGATAGTTCCAGGTGTTAAAGAAGTCCATGGTCTGTCGTATTTTCCACAGGTACAGGAGCGTTACGGGTGGGGTTGCTGTGTCAAACACACTGCAGCTGCTTCAACTTGTGTGCTGTTTCATTCATAAAACAAGGAAATAATCTAGTATCGATATTAGGATGACGTGTGGACATTTCTCAGTGTTGACTTGCAGGGAGTATTTTACATATGTTCACCTTGAAGTCATAACAGTATAAAAATAACAGAAATTCACAAAAAGCATAATATGTCCCCTTTATGTATGTCTGTAAATAATTCTGGAAAATTGTTCTTGAAAAAAAAAAGTCCATATTGCCCACCTCCAGCTATGAGTAGTCTTTCCTGCCACAGTGACATGAACACATGTGGAGGGCATACACGGCCACTTAACCCAGTTTATCCTGCTGATCTTTGTTGACTGTTTGTCTCAATCAGTCAGCCTGAGAAAGGAAAACGTGTTTGCGGTTTACATGATGTTTGACATATTGGAATACTGGTGAAAAACCGGAGGCAATCCCATTACTTAAGTACAGTGCAAATGCAGTGAATAAATAGCTCTGCTGTATTTAGGCAGACATCATGGATGAGATGGAACTCTGTGTTCTGTTCTCCTCATGTGGATGTCATGTACCCACATCCTTCATTTCACTATGAGCTTTTCATCTTCTTCATAAGAAGCAAGCAGAGCGATGCTAACTCTGTAAATGTTATTTTTAACAACACTATCCTGTTTTTATATAGGTTAGATCACTAATGCGAAGACAGCTCATGAGTTGTTGTGAGACTTTGTGTTGCGTAGCAACCAGGGTGATGTAACGCTCATTTCACCGTTTGATCTCCTGCTCTCTGGTGACTGATGATGCTCACTGGTGCAGTTTGTGATTGAGTAGAAGCTAAATAGCTCCTGTCTGATAAGGACCTTATAAGGTAAACTTTCTTTATTGCAGTATGTGTTTTTTTGAGTGAAATGTCTCAACCATTGGATGAATTGCTATAGAATTTGGTTCAGGCATTCATGTTCCCCTCAGAATGAATTGTAATAACTTTTACTGACTTTATATCTAGCGCCATCATCAGGTCAACATTTTAATTTGTCCAATATCAATGAGTAAAAATAATTACAGTGTTCGTTTATGGCCAAATTAGTCTAACAATGTCTATAGTGTATGTCAATATGTCTAAAAAGCTAGCTGTGAATGGAGTGTAATGTTCTATTTAGAAGTGCCGGCTGCTGGCATGTGTGACGGTGCTTGCTGTGATTGGCTGAACTTGTCTTATTGCAGGTAAAAATAGGAGAAAGGAATAAAATAACTGCCATATGAAAGCAGAGCAAAGAACTGTCTCTTCTGTAGAACAGACATTAATTCATGTTTCTGTTCACCACCACATTCTCTCTTGTGTTTTTTGCCCCTTGTCTTTAGAGGTGTATAATCGGCCTCCAATTATGTGACCCTTTTAAGAAATGCTTCTGTTTTATAAATAACACACACACACACACACACACAACTTCAGGCACAGGATGAATGACGAACAGGGCCCAGAAGGCTCAGTGGATCTGACTAACAAAAGTAAGAACTTGGCTACTTTATGAGAGGACAAGCGGGAGAGAATGGAGACAGGAGAAGAAAGAAGGTGAAGAAGAGAAGAGAGGAGTCAAGTCAGTCAGACAAGTTCAACTTTTGATTCGGTGTTTTAAGTTTGCTGTAAAAGCCTGCGGGTGTTTTACTCAACTCGAGACTGCTGCCGAACACGACAGCAGGATTAGATAAGTAAAGACAAACGCAGGGAGAGAGTAGGAGCGGTGTTTACTTCAGCCAGCCTCTCTGTCACAGTCTGCATGAAAGGTTTGCAGTTTGAAAAGAAAATAACTTTACTTTCTTTGGCTTGTTTTCCTCCTGTCACATCTATTGGAAGGTGACTTTTTAAATTTAGTCAACTGCAGTGCTGAACTAAAATCATTTTCTTTGTTTTGTTTTGTTTTGTTTTTTTTTGTTTTCCATTGAAGCTGCCAAAACCAGGATTGATTACGTACAGTATATATTCACTGTTCTCCAATGATTTTATCCCAGTTACTGTGGAAAAGCCTATGACACAGCCATAAAAGCCCAGAGTCTGCAGATCTCCATTCAGACTGCTGCATCAGGTCACTTAGCACTGTGCTCAAAGTTAAGTTTCAACCACAAAAAAATCCTGAATGTCACACCCAAAGTCAACAGCTATCACATTCAGAACATTGTGTTTAGCTTGTTTGAGAAACCTTCAGTATATTCAGCCATTTTTTCCTTATTTATTGCTTAACTTAGGCTGCGATAACTCCTACCCTCATGAATGTTGTAATATTTAGTTTTTGTTCAACTGTTTAAGAGAGGTGCTGATTCCACTTCATTGTTATTTTGGAGGCTGTCTGTTGAAATGTTTTGTTAATAGTTATTACGTAGAGGGGATTCTTAGAAACACCTGTCAGTATAAGACAACACAATTCAACAGCAACAGCAGTGTCGAGGATGCCACTTTGAAACTGTAGTTGGTGAAGTTACAAGCTGGTCTTCATTGGACGTAGCTCAGCTACCGCAACACAACACTACCGAGAGCAGGAAGCTACAGTACAAGCAACTCACAAAAAGAAGCTCATACAGTATAAAACTGTGCAAAAGTTTTCAGCACTTTAGATGTTTAGATTCTTATCCATTATGCAACACCATCAGGGAGGCGTCTGATCGGGCCCAAATGTATTCTGCAGCATGACAACGAGCCCAAACATCCAGCCAGAGTCATAAAGAACTATCTTCAGCAGCAAGAAGAACAAGGAGTCCTGCAACAGATGGTTTGGCCCCCACAGAGCCCTGATCTCAACTTCATGGAGTCAGTCTGGGATTAACATGAAGAGACAGAAGCAGCTGAGACGCCGAAATCCACAGAAGAACTGCAACTTTTCCAAGATGCAGGAACAACCGACCTGCCAAGTACCTGAAAAACTGTGTGCAGGTGTACCGAGGAGAACTGCTGCTGTTTTAAAAGCAAAGCTGCTAACGGAAAACATTGATTTCATTTAGGTTTCTGCTGTTGCATACTCAACTTTGTAGCAAGTTAATTGATAAATAAAAACTAATCATGGCAATATTTTTGAAATCACCCTCACTTAACTTTTAGTGCCTAAAACTTTTGCACAGTATAAACAGCTCATTACACAACTCCTGCACTCATTATTTTGTGCTATAATTTATTACATCATGTTAAATGACTTTTAAATGTCAGTCTCAGTAAATTAATTGAATGGTGTGTGTGTATGTGATGTGATGTAGCTTATTCAGGCAGCACAGCTTGATCAGAGAGTGAAGGAGACTCTCCAGAGCCAACTGTGTCCTTCAGGATAACATTAAGATCATTGTGCCAGAGATCAATGCACCACCTTGTGATCTCACCGGGAAGCAGATGTAAACAAAATGCTTTGCATGTGAGAAGAAACAAAAGCAGAAGGCTAAATAAGTGTGGATGGAAAAAATGGTTGGAGAGACGCGGTCAACAGGGGTTGTCTGTTCTTAAGCAATAACTGGAGGTGAGATTTGAATTGTCGGTTTCAGTATCTGTCAACAGTAGTATGCTAGCCAATGTTAATCTCAAAGGCTAGAATGTTTACCCTTGCTCGGCAACACCGTCAGTTCTCTCTCACTAGCTATTGTGCTCCTGCTCGGAAAGTAGTGACATAATCATCCAGATTTTAAATCCTAAATATCAAACATTTTTGAAATGATCTGTGTGACCCCGATGAGTCTGCCAGCAGAACAAATAACTAGCTACTGGAAATGTTGCATGATAAGTTGCTATGCTACCCAACAGTTACTGAAAAATGTAGTTCAACTAATAACTGGGTGTGTCGGTGCACATTGTTTGTTTTATTTTGTGTGTAAATTCAGTGTTTTCCTTCAATCTGGGATTCTTACACCAAGGAGGATATCATGAACATCAGGGAAACAACTCCTGCAGATTTATAACCCACTTCTCTCGCCTCATCTGTGGTATTATAGGACATTCTGGTCAAAGACGTCCTCACCGTTGGCCAGGCAGTGAAAATGCAGGCGGAAAGGAAAATGCACTGGTGTGTTAGTGCGACTCCGATATCTTGGACTATGCACACCACTACCAGGAATGTTTGTCTCCTACGTATGATCACTGTGCAACAAACTGAAAAAACCTCAGAATTTTCTTCATCTTCCATTTTGTGCTTCACATGACATGGCTGTGTGGATTCATACCAGAGTTTGGTAGGCTTCCAACTTTTTTCCAATTCTCTGTCAAAACAAAGGGTGGATGCATCTGTTGTCTCACACATGATGACTGGTGTAACGACATAACAGTGATTCTGCAGTACTGTTCCCCTGATCTGGAATCTTTTTTATCAACTGTAAACCTTTCCACTCCCTCCGTGGGTTCTCCTCCTTCATACTGGTCAGTGTTTACATTCCACCGCAGGCCAACGTGCAGGAGGCTGACTCGATACTGTGTGTGGAGCAGACAAACCCAGACTCTTTAGTTATTCTCCTCGGCAACTTTAACAGAGGTCATTTAAGCCATGCCCTCCCCAGATATAGACAGTTTTTTAAACGTCTGACCAGAGAGAAGAATACTTTTAATCACTATTACACTACTATCAGTGGTGCCTACCATGCCGTCCCCCACGCTGCACTGGGCCACTCTGACCATGTTATGGTCCACCTGATCCCCTCATACAGGCAGAAATTAAAACTCTTTAAGCCTGTAGTGAGGGTATCTAAGAAGTGGATCAGTAAAGCTGTGAAGGACCTCTGTGAGTGTTTGGACTGTACTGACTGGGATGTTTTCAGGACTGCCACCAACAGTCTGAATGAATACACAGAGGCTATGATGGCCTACATAAGCTTCTGTGAGGACAGCTGTATACCATCACACACCAGGGTGAGTTACAACAACAAAAAGCCCTGGTTCACAGCTAAGCTCAGACAACTAAGGATGGAAAAGGAAGAGGCAATCAGGAGTGGAGACAAGGTTAAGTTTGAAGAGGTGAAATAGAGGTTTTAGCAAGGCAGTGAAAGAGGCTAAATGACTACTCAGAGAAATTCCAACGACAATTCTCAACATCAGCAGTCTCACCGGGAAGGCTTAGCAGAGGATGTACATCCTACGGCAGCTGAAGAAGTTAAACCTGCCAGAGTCAATGATGGTCACTGAGTTCTTCCTCACCTCCTCCATCACCATCTGGTACGCTGCTGCAACTGCCAGGGACAAGTGCAGATTGCAGCATATCCTCCACTGTGCTGAGAAGACGATTGGCTGCAACCTGTAGTCCCTCCAGGACTAAGACCATGGCTGGCCCCTCCCACCCTGATATAAACTTTTTGAAACACTCCCCTCCCTACAGTCTGTCAAGACCAAAACTTCACACCACAAGAACAGTTTCTTCTCGTCTGCAGCTGGCCTCATCAACAATGACTCCCTCCCATGGACATTACACTTATAATAATGTCAAATTTGGGATTTTGATATATATGTTTGCTGATGATTTTGTTTGTTTGTCTTGTTTTCTTGATTATATATTTTTTTTTGTTTTTTTCTTTAACGTGCTCTAAAAAAAAGAATTTAAGTATATTATTATTATTATTATTATTATTATTATCATTATTATTATTATTATTATTATTATTATTAATTGCATACTGAATATACTGTTAACACTATGCACATTTGCACATTCCTGGTCAATATTTTGTACATTTCATTTAATTCTCTTCAATTTAAAATTTAAACCTGCAGCAGCTCTTCTCACTTAGAATATAATTTACATTTTTTTATCATAATTTTTTTCTTTCTCTTTTTGAATGATTTAGTATTATTTAATTTTGTGTATATTTTTGACTGTTATGCACCACAACATCAAGGCAAATTCCTTGTGTGTGCAAACCTACATGGCAATAGACTTGATTCTGATGAAAGCCAGCAACACTTAATGGGATTACATGTAGTGTACTGCCTGACACTGAGCAGCACATACAACCTCCAGAACGACCATAGAGTTGAATCAACAGCCCTCTAAAACATTTTCAACAAAATCTGATCAGTAGAACCTTCATGATGGTAGGACTTATTGCAGGGCTGTTGGATTTGAGTAGTTTGCATACAAACACATACATAAATACATTATTTTAAAACCCACAATGAGCAAAAGAACATGCAGCATACAACATATGGCCTCAGACCATTGCAGGAACAATCAAGTCAGGTCAGGTCAGGCCCAGTTAACAGAGTGTAAAAGTGTGTTTTAAGCTGAAAACAGCAATAGAGTGAGAAAAACAAATTGATGACAGAAGAATATTTCACAGTTTTGGGGTATCTGCTTTATAACCACAACATTTAGTCCTTGATCTGTGGACAAACAGCAGTCTTTGGTCGGAGATCTGAGGTGTCTGACAGTGTGGTACAGGGGCAAGTATACACAGATAGAAGCAGTGGGAAGACCATTTAGTGCTCTGTAAACAAAGAACAAGGTTTTAACCTCCTTTCTACAGCTAGCAGGGAGCCAGAGGACAGAGACAGGAATCTCAGTAATATGCTGTCTGTGTTTTGATCTCGTTAAAAAAGCCTCGCTGCAGCATTCAGAGCTAATTGGAGACGAACAGCTCAAAGAAAACTAGCTGATCGCAAGTGAATCTCCCAGTTAAACTTGCATTTCATATTTATATTTTAAGCTCATGACATGTGAGTTGGTGAGCACAAGAGAGGGAGTGAGGATGTTAAAGTGGACATATTCTGCTTTTGGTGATTTTCTGTTATTTGTATACTATTATGATGTGGGGTGTTAAACATCCTCAAAGTTCCAAAACTTGAAGTGAATTTATGTAGAAATGCTGTGTAGGAATTTGTGCACTCAAATAGTTTTATGATTTTATGGGGCAATTATGAGCACAACTCAAATATGAAATGATTCTTTGGGCCACATAACTCTTATTAGAGTATGTATAATAATAAGGAAACGACAACAATTGCCTGATTCATAATTTTGCATTTTTGATAGTAGATGTAGTGTTCTGAGAGTGAAACAAGCAGAACGGTACTAAACATGATGTTAGTGTTATCAAGGATGATGGAACTATGTTTGTGGTACATTTCTTGGCTTAAAGGCAGTGGAATAAAAGTCTAATTAAAGCACATAATGACACACATGATATACATGCACATATCAACATACAATATTAATTGTCTTTGGACAAGTCTACATTTTAGAGTTTGCGTGTGTGTGTGTATGGGTGTCCACATGTTTGGTGTGGATTGTTCTAGTATGTCACTAGGGCATGACATGTTGTGCAGTAAGTTCTCCTTATTGTTGGTGGTGATGACTTGCAAGCTTTCTGGTGCTCTTATGCTGGTTTGCCCAGTGATCAGTTCTTGGCTCAGTTGTTCAAGTCCTGAAAATCAGTTCACAGTGGGATTAAAGTTGGTGCCCACTTATCTCTGTGTGTGACTGGCTCTGAGAGGATAGTTATGATAGCCGGTGGTGGGGGTTGTTTATCCAAGTGGTACTGTCAATTCACTGTCTTGTAGCTTGAAGGATCAAAGGTGGTTTGAGTCAGTGGTCTGGTTTAGTGACCATGCACGAGCACGGGGGTGGGGGTGGGGTGGGGGGGGTTGGATTTGGAGCTCTCACTTAATTATTGTTATTTGCCAGCATTCCTGGGGAGTTGAAGAAAGAGCTGGTCTGGCGTTTGAGGTTTGTACTGTCTGCATTCAAAGCCATCAGGAGACTTTCCCCTACAGCAAGTCAAAAGCCAGGGCTTCAACCTGTTCTGAACGCTTTGTTTGCGACAGCTTTTTCTACCTTGCCGACAAGCTGACGTTGGCTTGTCGCATGCTCATAAGAACAGCTTTCTGTTCTATAGCCTTGGTTGCTAAGGTTGTTGCTAAGGTTTTTCCATGTGTTGTTCAAGTTGGATTCCGGATTCCAGCTTGAACATGTATAGATGGAGTTGTGAAGTTGACATTTCAAGTAAAGAACATGAAAGAGTAATGAAATCCTACTACTATAGTATGTTTCATGCTTTGTTGACGTAGCCTTCGGAGTTGGCCGTGACGTTAACCAATCAGAACAGAGTGGGCTCATCGAGAGGGGGGCCTTAAAGAGACAGAAACTAAAACGGCCTGTTTCAGACAGAGGCTGAACTGAGGGGCTGAGTAAAGAACCAGTATAAGATAAATAAGGAGTTTTTAATTGTAAATCATGTAAAAATATTCCAGAAGAGCCCCAGATTAAAAATTTAGACATGGAAATGCAGATTGGGTCCCCTGTAAGAGAGGTGAAAATAAAACTTTAAATTTCTTTGCCTTCTATCAGTACAGTTGCTATTGGTCTACTATTTATGCAGTTGTGCAGTTCAGTAATTTGTTTTAGGCAGCGTTGTAAAGTTACTTTAATTGAGTTTTAGTTTGACAAGGGCACGTGTTACTCTTGGTTCTGACTTTAGTTAAATATTCTTCATGTCAAGTTGTTGACTTGATATTTGTCATTCTTGTTTTTTTATTTGTTACATGTTCGAAATAAACAATCAATCAACCAATCAATCAATCAGTCCACCAGTCAATCAATAAATCAATGAATCAATCAGTCAATCAATAAACTTGATGGATACTTTGTGAGGCTTCAGCCAGACCAGACACTCTGGTCTTGGCTCTGACTTTCCCACTCTCTGTCTTCAAATATCTAACAAAGAAACCAAACTTTTTGTTACATGCATCTGTTTCTTCTCTGTTCTTCAAGCTATTCTTTTGTCAATCCCTCTGTTCTATAGATAGATGGATTATTATTATTAACAAAAAGTTACATCCCCAGGTCATCCCCTGCTCCACTGTCAGCCAGTTTCCTCTTGCTCTGGAATCTAACTGTTCTGTCTCTTTGTCACTCAGGAGGAAGCAGCCAAGCCAAAGATTCTTTCCTCGCAGAGATTGTCTCCAAAATGGTGTTTCCTTGACTGTAAGTACACCAGAATGTTCATCTTTTTCATTTAGAAAGACAGAATATCTGATGTTGTGAAGAATAAGTAATTGTCTAGTCCTCGAATATAATAAAACTGCTTTTTCAATCGTAATTTCCAGAACAAAATATTGTCTCATATTCAGATAAATACATTATTATAAAATATTTTTAAAATGCCATTTTGGGAAAAATCAAATAGAATATCAAATAAGGGAAAAAAACGATCGATCGGGTACATATCCAATTAGTAATCAGAATCAGCTTCATTGGCTTCATTGAATTTGACTCTATTGGCTCTCAATGCACTTACACAGTAATCAATGAATCTACTATTTGTACCCATACCTAGTTGATAGTTAAGAGATGGGAAGGAAGTGATCGGTGATTGGTGGTGAAGTTGGACTTGTCAAGTAGACAATGCTGGTTGGAATGTGTTTCATGTTCTCCTGGCATACATCGCACCTACAAGTTTTTGTTTTTCAGAAGTAAAGCTAATGTAGTGTAAGTGTAAGACATGAAAGAGTGGGCAGAGAGCAAATTCAACATATAATGGTAGATAATTTGTTATTAACTGGCTTTCACTTAGATGCACTTACTGCATATTATTACCTGTAGTCAAATAGCAGTTACCACTTTGACAAATTTGGACTGAGCTGCTTAGCTGCCTGTAGCTCTTGTGAAATTAACTTGAATGGAGCTCAAAACAATTACTATATTGTAATTTTCTACATTGTAGAACAATACTTAAGACATCAGAACTATGAAAAAACACACATGGAATCATGTAGTAAACAAAAAGTGTTAAACAAACCAAAATATCTTTCACATTTTAGATTTCTCAAAGTAGCCACCCTTCGCTTCGATGACAGCTTTGCACACTCTTGGCATTATTTTTCTAAAACAAAAATATTTATGGCATCTGTTCTAAATGTATTAAAATAATCAAATTAAACATAATCACATTTAATATAATCTATTATATTAAATATTTAATTGCCACTTACTCCTAGTCCTAGTGGTATTCAGCCATGCAGAGTACCCAGTCCCTGCACCCATGTATGACACTTATCACATGTATTTAAACAATCAATGCAGACACAGATTTTTGAAAAATCAGATTTCTGTCAGCAGCTAGAGGTAAATATTACAGTAGTTTGTATCTCAGTGGTGAACTGAAAGTTTACAAATACATTTCTGCTAAACTGTGATGAGGTTCATCATATCAGTAGCTGTGATGGCTGGTGGACCGACAACCCACACAGCTCATTATTTTCAGTCTTGTTACAGCCAGATTACCCCCACTGCTCTCTCTGCCAGCACATACAGCTGTGATACTAATAGCACACACGCTATTAAATATATTCTGTGCTACAGTTCAAGCAATCATTGTGGTTTAGATGTTGAGGTTGAACTGTGGCTTTGTTTAAAGGAGACATAGCATACACATATCCAGGTATAGTTATATTCTGGGGCTCTACTGGAATATCTTTCATTTACATGCACATATCAACATACAATATTAATTGTCTGTAGACAAGTCTACATTTTAGAGTTTGCATGTGTGTGTGTATGTGTGTCCACATGTTTGGTGTGGATTGTTCTAGTATGTCACTAGGGCATGACATGTTGTGCAGTAAGTTCTCCTTATTGTTGGTGGTGATGACTTGAAAGCTTTCTGGTGCTCTTATGCTGGTTTGCCCAGTGATCAGTTCTTGGCTCAGTTGTTCAAGTCCTGAAAATCAGTTCACAGTGGGATTAAAGTTGGTGCCCACTCATCTCTGTGTGTGACTGGCTCTGAGAGGATAGTTATGATAGCCGGTGGTGGGGGTTGTTTTGATCAGTGGGGTTTTAATTGCTGAAAGTATGGAAACCTGATCACTGTAATGTCAAAAAATGTTAAAGAATGTTAAATATTGTTCAAAAATTAAATCATTCATTTTAATTATGTAAAGAATCATTAACACAGTTATCAGGACTTGATCAGCTCTCCAAGGTTCTGATCCTGCTGCTGGCAGCAGCTAGAAGCTGTGCGGATTTATTTCCTTCGTTAGTTGAATCATTGTTTTCACCTCATTTATTTCCTCATGTGTTCCTCATGTCATCATGTATTGATGCAGCAGGAAAGTTGATCTGTGTCTGATCCATTGTTGTCCGTCTGTTTAAATACCTACGTGTATTGCCATTAGACAATTTCATCCCTCATTACTGCGATTAGTTAATTCTGATAAATATTATGCTTAACCATGATAACATGTATTTTTAAAAATATGCTGATATACATAATAATATTCTTTCACATTGTAATCCTTTTATTTGTAATCTTTTGCCTGTTTGTGCACTTCTGCGCGTCCTGTGTGTGTAACAAGCAGAGTTCATGCGTGTTGTGCAGCCGCCTGTGTAGCTGCATATTACTGTCTTGATAATGCGCCCTTAAAATAACAGTGAAACACTGCACCTTTGACTTCAGACCAAGTTTTTGTTGGTCAATAATGCAATCGCTCTCTGCTGCCTCAAGATAGCAATGCACCAACAATGTGCCTGACCACACCTCATTTTAAGACCAACACGCAAGTGCATTTGCTATTCAAACAACATGGGTGCTGGACGGGAAAATGACAACTGCATCGGTCTTAAAATAACAAAGACATTTGCGTCGCGCTTGGCGCCTCTTTGCACCGCTTTGCGCCAGGCGTAAGATAGGGCCCATCGTGATGTCATCACAAGGAAGAAGTAGAGGTAACATTGCAGACAAAGCATTCAAAGCAGATTTTGACTTGCAGGGAGCATTTTTACGTTCACCTCAAGTTTTGGAACTTGAGGTGACATCCAACATCATATGAGTATATAAATAACAGAAAATCACAAAAAAGCATGATATGTTCCCTTCAAAACCTGTTGGATCATTCCATTCATGTGGCTGGTAAATGTGGTCTGTTGGAAAGCTTTGACAGCAGACATTAGCTCTGCGTGAAAAAGTGCAGCCCTCTCCTCATATGAACCAGTGCGTTGACGCAGTGGGGGTGAAAATGCAGGGTCGCCTGGCAAAAAAATTGAAACTGGTTTAAGTTTTGCTGTAAGGCAATGTCATCCAGCAAGCCAATCACACATAACATGAATGCAGTCTTTCTAGTGTTTACTTCATGATTGCCATGACGAAAGATAAAATACATGTAGCTGCTACTGTGATGACTTTAAAAGAGTTGTAAAATCCTGGAAGTATTACAAATCGCTGTGCGGTGTTTTGGTGTCTGACAAACCTTTAATTAAAGACAATTAAAGACACTAATCTGTTCCTGGATTGTATTTCATTGTCTCACTGGTAGAATGGTAAACAACACGCCCCCACCAACGGAGCCCCTTGAATTGGTTTAACGCAGGACTATTTTAAGTCTGAATGCTTCCAATTCCAATTCATTTAATGTATCAGTCTATGCAGACTCCTAGGGTGTTTTTCTCCTCTGGGATGTTTGGAGAAGTGTTATCCCCACAGACAGCTGTTTAATCACACAAATCTCCTGCTATTTATATGTTCTGAACTTATTAAATGGTATCTATATTGATTGATCCAGGCTCCCAGTGTGGCTATGACCTTGCCTGTTTCACCATAGGCAGATTACACTCACCCGCTGCGGTGGGCGGGGGAAATAAATCAATAAGCAAATGCCGTCGATTTCTTCCTGTGGAGCTGACATGAAAACTATTTTGGTTCAGTACATTTCTGCTGCAGCTGGTTCTGTGGACAGAGATGTCCTTTGATCCAATGAGTGTTATCATAACCAGTAGCAATTATGGCCAAAAGTACAAAAGTACCCAAGTTATAAAAAAACACGATTTTCAAGAGTAGAAATGAAGAAATGCATATAGACGCAATCTAGCAATTTGCAAAGGTTTCAGTGCTGCAGCACCCTGAAAATAACGTAAAGCATAGTTCCATCAGATCATGTTTACTGGTGCATGTCATGAATATTAATCTCATACAGCCAGGCCTGCAATTTATCTAGCTCTTGCCCAGGACAAGATGATCTGCAAAGGCCCCCACAGTCCCGACTGCGCACAGGATGCTGACTGGCCATAACACACACACAACGCATGTTCTGCATCTTTTGGTATTTCTCTTGCGATCTCTGTGAAAGGTGTTCTCTTGGCCATGAGACGGTCCAGGTTCACCCTGTCAGAATCAGTCATTTTATCCAGCCATAACCCAGGACCACTAAAATTAGTTTCTGATGCTATTTTGCTTGTGTTTGTATCATACACCTGCTGCTCTGACTCCGGGGCGAGCGCTGCGTCTCCCTCCCTCTCCTCTTCACTGCAGCTAGCCTCTCCCACCCTGCTCTCATCCGCAGGCTGGGTCTTTCCTCCTCTCTGACGCAGCTTCTTCCACCTCCATACTCAGCTGTTTCTGTCAGAGGATATATTGTGTCAGGCTTTTATACAAGCTAATAACTGGACGTTAAAGTTAAAGCTAGGTGGTAGCTATTAGTGACTGTTTTCTAGATGTTTAAGCTAGCTCTCAATTAATACCCTCCACCCCCATTGCAGGTGGGGCTGTACTTGTTGCAGCTGCATCTTCCACTTCAGTATTTTTTTTCAAATACATGTAGTCCCTTGCACCTCTGCTATCATTTTCTGTTTTTCATCTCTCTGTTCTTTTCTGAGCACCTGACTTTTGACGACTGGCTATTTTGAAAGTTTACTGGGGATGGCCTGGCTAGATGTTAAACTTTTTTCTTTTTTTTTTTTAACAAGTAAAATTGTTTCCGACCACTATGTCAAGGAAAATTAGGAAGATAAAAAATAACAAGCTTTTATTAAATTATCCCAGCAGATTAGAGGGCCCTTTCAGGCCCTCCAGGCCCAGGACAGCTGACCTGGTGTTCCTCTGGTGTCGGCAGCCCTGCATTTAGCTGCAGCTTACTAATAATATCACAAAAAAAACACTTCTTACACAATGTCATACATACGTGTACATACACACAGTTCTAGCTCTGAACTCATGGCAGGCTCTCTCCTGTCTTTTACCAGCTTGAAACTTTGCAGGTGGTGAGCATATAATTTATATGATCAGCTTTGATCGGGCAGTTATTTTCTACCATTGCCACTTGAGCTCATTAAAGGTATACTGTAGAGAATCAGGAAGCCAATGTCCGTGATGATCAGCTTTTTGCACCATTTTGTTGGTTATTTTATTTAGTTGAGTAGAGCAGAAAACAACTGTGGGTTTCTGTTGAGCAAGAAAATCAAAGCAAGCATGACTGATTGTCTCCAGATTGTCAGAAGATATTTATATAAACTTGAACCTTTCCCCATTTCCCAATATTGCACCATTTCATTGCCTTTCGAACACCTTATCTTAGGTGCTTAGCTTTCACTTCACATTGGGTTCTTGATAATACCTGTCTGGGCTCACTGTTTATTTATAATGTCCCATGTGTATTGTTATATCAGGAACATCTAAACTACGTATCAGAAATCTCCCAAGAAGAGATCTTCATTTTGGACCCTGAACTGGTTGTTATGACGACACATATAAACTGTCCTTGAATCCTACTCTCATATGGACTATGCTATAATGGTTTTCCCAACTGGCTTGACAGGCAGTTTCATCTGAATGCCATGGCCCTCTCATTTGTCCAACCACCATTACTGTTTATCTACTTCTACTAGCCTTATCAAAAGCCGCTGAATAGCAAAACCTCAGGAAAGTTAGAGTGAAGGCAAGTCTACCGAGTCATCAGGTGAGCACCCTCTCAATAACTGATGTTTCACTGAGGTGGGCCCACAACACTGAGAACAGCGTGTTCCAGCATCCCGGAACCACCCCCTCTTACTTGCATCCACACACTCAACACAGCCCCCCTGAGAAAGCTATATTCACTTCTGTCTATGACATCATCAGCTAACATGCTGGCTAATAACAACCAGCTAACAACATGTTAAGCTACCTAGCATATTGCATGTTTTCTATCAGGTAATCCATCCTTAATACCACAAATAACGTTTCATTGGTTAAAACCGTCTTTTTCTTTGTCTCCACAGCTACCACAGCAGATCGTTTCTACAGGATAGACAGAGCACAGGTAAGTGTATCTTGTTTACACTGAATGTTATTTCTCTATCGTGTCTCTAGATTCAGTTATACATTCAATATATAGCCTAAAGTAACCAACTCTCTGAAGTCAGGTGATTTTGAAACATACAGAATAAAAGTACCTGTGTTCCTACTCCCTGGTCATTTTAATTTTAAAATATGTTTCATGTGTGTTTGTGTTTGCAAGAGATGTTTATGAGAGCACAGCCTTCACCACCTTCAGAGTGCAAGGGAGAGTCCAAGAATTTCCTCTCACTGTGCCTGCTTCTCTCCTAATGACTTGGCACGTCTTGGGATCCTGCTAAAGCTGTAGCAGTGGAAGCAGATGTCCGCTGTTTCATGAGTGTGAACAGAATCTGGTTTCTTGCCAGTTGCTTAATTATTCCCATTGCTGGGGTAGTGCAGGCTCGCTTGGCATATTACTCTAACAAGTGGTTCATACACCACAGGTAGCCTACAGAGGCTTTAGTGGAATCCAGAGAGGGGGAAACTAACAGGGTAGCATGTCTTGTTAATACTCAGCCTCCTTCTTAGTTTAAAGAGGGTAGTTTTTGACAGCTGGTCAGCAAAATCTGCCCAGCTGCTCCATCTCAAAAAAGTAGTTAAATACACATTCTTCCAGTTCACTATATGGCCAGTGTGTGGAGAGGGGTCTTAGTTCCAGTGAAGGAATACCTTTATGCTCCAGAATTCAGTAATTTTAGACAATAGTATTATTCCAATGTTGTGTTAACAGTTTATAAAATTAATGGTTTTCCCAGCTTGGTGTGGAAGAACTTGACAAATCTTCACAGTGCCCTCACTTCAATCTCATCCAACGCCTTTGGGATGATACCTGAAACAGTGTGTCCTCACCAGTGCAAAACCCTAAATATAAACTATTGTAATGTTTGAATGCAGGGCTGAATGTTTTGGCCTGAACTCCTGAGCATCTTGCAAGCCTGGCATACTTACTAGATGCACTGCTGCAAGGCTAGAACCTGCCTTACCTTGTGTTTATACATACAGATACAAAGAGGCAGGTTCTCTCCTGTCTTTTACCAGCTTGAAACTTTGCAGGTGGTGAGCATATAATTTATGTGATCAGCTTTGATCGGGCAATTATTTTCTACCATTGCCACTTGAGCTCATTAAAGGTATACTGTAGAGAATCAGGAAGTCGATGTCCGTGATGATCAGCTTTTTGCACCGTTTTGTTGGTTATTTGATTTAGTTGAGTAGAGCAGAAAACAACTGTGGGTTTCTGTTGAGCAAGAAAATCAAAGCAAGCATGACTGATTGTCTCCAGATTGTCAGAAGATATTTATATAAACTTGAACCTTTCCCCATTTCCCAATATTCATTGCCTTTCGAACACTTTATGTTAGTCAGCTTTCACTTCACATTGGGTTCTTGATAATACCTGTCTGGGCTCACTGTTTATTTATAATGTCCCATGTGTATTGTTATATCAGGAACATCTAAACTACGTATCAGAAATCTCCCAAGAAGAGATCTTCATTTTGGACCCTGAACTGGTTGTTATGACGACAGTAGGCACGTCCCCCACAACAATGCCTGACCTGGTTAACCCTGCTTCCAGCCTGGTACACAGCAGGTAAGTCAATCAGCATCACACTGATCCTGTCAGTGTCACCACTAGTTGAGCACTAGCCCTAACCAGTAAACAATAGTGAACAGTGAAATGTGGCAAAAGTTGGGTGACATTAATACTGGGCTTCCTATGGAAGCGTTTAATGATGTTTTGATCTATCATTAGGCCCTGTAGTGGGTATCAGGCTATGCTGTCATAACTCTACTGAGCCCTCTGACAGGTGATACCATTTGCTTAACCTGAATATACCGTTAAACTGCCTTTGAATCCTGGAAGTTTAATCTGAGTGCCATGGCACGCTCAGTTACCCAGTCACCATCCCTGTTTATCTCGTCCCACTAGCCTTACAAAGAGCCACTAATTAGCAAGCCATCTGGAGAGTAAGAGGAAGGCAAGTCTGTGAGGTCATCCAGGCACGAATCATCAAGTTAGAGATCCCTGGGCACAAATGTTTGATGGGCCCCTAGCCAACATGGTTTGGTATGATAATGATAATACTACATTTAATGTCCTCACACACACACACACACACACACACACACACACACACACACACACACACACACCTGTTGCTGTCTCTTTCCTGTCTGACTGTCTCTCTCCTGTTCTCCTCCTCTGCTCTCCAGGGGTCGTCTCTGTGTCTTGTTTGTCTGTCTGACGTTCTCTTCCTCTCTACCTCTCCTCTCTCCAGTTGGTCTTCTGGTCCTGTTCTTCTCCTCTGCTCTCCAGGGGCGGTCTCTCTCTGTGTGTGTCTGTCTGACAATCTCCTCCTCTTTCCTCTTCTCTCCCCCTCTCTCCTCTTCTGATGATGAAAAAAGGATGCAAATGGAATAGATCAACCAAAATCTAACCCAATCTCCCATTTTGTGATGTCAGGCTTTTTTTCTTTCTTTAATAAATCACACATAGCATACAGGGCCTATATGTAATAGTTCTAATTCATTATAGAGGGCACTGTACCTCAATGGAAAATGATAAGTAACCATTGAAAGTAACCATTACAATACAACATGAGCCTTAAAGTATCTGATATTAGATGTAAAATAAAGCAGCCAGAGCTTTTTTGCTTTTTCATAATGATACTATGTTTCATGTAGTTTGTCCTCACTCATACACATACTCATACACACACAAATACACACAAACACACACACAGCAGTTAATGTCTCTCCTGTCTGACTGTCTCTCTCCTGTTCTCCTGCTCTGCCCCCCCAGGGGCTGTCTCTGTGTCATGTCTGTCTGTCTGAAGATCTCCTCCTCTCCACTTCTCCTCTGTACAGTTGCTCTTCACCATGTAAAGGCAGCCATCTTTTGCTTAAAAAAACTGAATGGCAGTTACAACCCGCTTCAGCACCTCTCATCAGTACCGCTTCTCTCCTTGGGCTGTTGCACTGGCTTAGTGTTCACGGTCTGGTTTCCAATGCCAGATGAGCGCTGAAGCAATGCTAACATGCAAGTAGAGTGCTCAGAGCTATTCTCATGATCATGCATGTGTTCAGGGTTTTTCCAGTCAGAAAAGCCATTAACAAATTGATTTTTCTTTGTTGAAAAAATCATGCAGGCAAAGCAAAAAATATTAACTGTAGAGGATGAATACATCCAGTCTCGTGAAACTTTTTGAAGTACTATCGATTGGTTTGGGAGAAATGGCAGCATAGAGGAGAGCGGGGTGGGATGTAACCATTGTTTCCACACCTGACCAATTCTATCATTCTGTCCAGGTAAAAATAATATATGAGTGTGTTTTTGATTATATATGGTGTCATGACCTGAAATTTAAATTTAAGAAAAAAAACATTAAAAAAAAAAAATAATTGTGCTTCTTGGGCCCCAAGTGTGCATGGACCCCTGGGCCCGACCCAGAATACCCATTGGATAATCTGGCCCAGAGGTCATCAGGTGTGCACCTTCTCAATAACTGGTACTTCGTTGTGTTGGGCCCACAACACTGAGAAGGCTCAACACTGTGTTCCAGCATCCTAGCACCACCCCCTCTACCAGCTAACAATATGTTAAGCTAAGTAACATGCTGTCTCAGCCACCAAAGAAACAAAACAATCTTTCTTAGCTCCCTCACCTTAGCAAGCAACAAAGCCTAATATCTAATATCACCAGCTACCACCATCAGGAAACAGTATGCTAGCTAAAAACAACAAGCTAACTACATGAAACACACTGTGTTTCTGATGACAACACAAAATCTGGTGTTAGATTAGTGGTAACTATCTCCTGAGGAGATGCACTATTCCCAGTCCAAACCCCCTATGCTCAAGTTGTACCTGCCCTACAATATTCCTGTCTAAATACTGCCTGAACCTGTAAAACTACCTCCCTTGGGTTTCACTTCCTCCCTGCTGTGACTATTAGCGCTGTACACCATACTGCCATATTCCTAGACTCTGAAAGCTCCAGCGTTGCTTTTGCACATTTATACTCCTCAATTAAACTGGTCATAGGGAGCTGCAAAATCCTTTTTCCATACAGTGTGGGGTGTAAGTCAGTGTTCAGCTTATCCAGCAGCCTTTTGACACATGGTGCTATGAAGGCAAGTCAGTTTTATTTATATATATCACAACTAAAGTTATCTCAGGGTGCTTTTCACATAGAGCAGGTCAAGACCGTACTCTTTAATTTATAGAGACCCAACATTCCCCTATGATCAATCACTTGGCGACAGCAGCAAGGAAAAACTCCCCTTTAACAGGAAGAAACCTCAGGCAGAACCGGGCTCTAGGTGGGCGGCCATCTGCTTTGACTGGTTGGGTTGAGAAAGAAAGAGGGAGGGAGAGAGAGGAGAGAGACACACAGAGAAGCACAGCAACAACAATAATAACAATGACAACCATAATAATGATAGAAATATGACCAATAATAATAATAGCAGGAGTGGCTGTGAAACAGGACCATGGCAGCACAGGGTCCCAGCAGGAAGCAGGAAGCCCACGATCCATAACCAGGAGGTCTGCCGCCATGATCCATAGAAACCTGTGAGATGAGAAAGCACAAAAACTCCAGGGAAGAAGCCAAGTTAGTAATGTGCATTAGAGGAGAGAGGAGAGGAGCTCAGTGCATTATGAGAAATCTCCTGGCGGTCTAGGCCTATAGCAGCATAATTAGGGGCTGATCGAGGGCAAGCCTGGCTGGCCCTAACTATAAGCTTTATCAAAAAGGAAAGTTTTAAGCCTACTCTTAAAGGCAGAGAGGATGCCTGCCTCCCGGACTGAAACTGGAAGATGGTCCCATAGAAGAGGAGCCTGATAGCTGAAGGCTCTAGGAACCACAAGTAAGCCTGCTTCCTGAGAGTGCAGTGCTCTAGTGGGGTAATAGGGTACTATGAGCTCCTTAAGATATGATGGTTCCTGACCATTAAGGGCTTCGTAGGTGAGGAGAAGGATTTTAAATTCTATTCTGGATTTCTCAGGGAGCCAGTGCAGAGAAGTTAAAATGGGAGAAATATGATCTCTTTTTCTAGTTTTTGTCAGCACACATGCAGCTGCATTCTGGACCAGCTGGACAGTCTTTAGAGACTTGTTAGGGCAGCCTGATAACAAGGACTTGCAATAATCCAGCCTAGAAGTAACAAATGCGTGGACTAGTTTTTCTGCATCTTTTTGAGACAGGATGTGCCTGATTTTTGCAATACGTTGATGTTACGTAGGTTAAAAAAGGAAGTCCTTAAGTTAAAGGAAATATGCTGATCAAAAATAACTCTGTTATGAGTTTCTAAGGTGTTTAGGACCAAGCACAATAACTTCAGTTTTATCTGAGTTTAGTAGCAGAAAATTGCAGGTCATCCAGGTCCTTATGTCCTGAAGGCATGCTTGGAGTTTAGTTAACTGATTGGTTTCATCTGCCTTCATTGATAAATATGATTGGACATCATCTCCATAACAGTCAAAATTTATGGAGTGTTTTTTTTCTTTTGCCTGTATGGAAGATTCATTGTTAACGTGTACAAACTGAAATCGATCTGATAAATAGGATTTTAACAAGCTTAACGCAGTTCCTTTAATGCCAATTAAATGTTCCAGTCTTTGTTATAGGATGTGATGGTCAATGGTGTCAAATGCAGCACTAAGACCTAACAAGACAAGTACAGAGAGAAGTCCTTTGTCCGATGCAATTAGGAAGTGATGGCTGTCGCGCCATCCATGTACGCCTCTCTCTCCCATGACCCACTTAGATGGCTTAATGATAACACTGATTGCCATAGTAAAAACTAATGGTGAAATTGTGCACCCTGCCATGATGCCTATCTACATCTGCTACCACAATGTAGTAAACTTTGCAGTTGTGAAACATATCTGAATATCCTGAGGCCCTAACTAACCAGACTCATAGATTTAAGTGTTGACACAAAATAGAACAGCAGAGACCATTTTCCAACCCACTGTCTAATTGACATCAAGGGTAGCTATGACTTTACAGAGAAAATCTAGTTTCCAGAATCAGTCCATCTCCTCTCCACAGAGGTAGATAATCTTCATGCTAACACTCATGGAAAATCACATCACTTCACAGTCTGCAAATGTATTTGACACATACTTGCAGGAAAGTAGGCCAGATACAGCAGTACTGAAACTTCTGGAAACCAGCCTAAGAAAATACATTATTGAACTGAATAATAAACACTACTTGCAAATAAAAGATACAGACATTAGAAAAATATATTGTGCTACCATTTGAAAAATTTACAAGTAGCATACAAGGCAGAGAGGGAAGAGACAGCGAGAAAAATGACCATCTAACCACTGCAGAAATACTTGGATGACATTTGGGAAAATAGGGAAACATCACAGAAGAATGCAATTCATTCTGCCAAATAAATAAATGTAAATTTATTGTGCGTCCATTATTCCAAATCAGTAGATAAAATGTATACTCTCCCTGAGGTCACTGCTCTGTTTTGCATAGTGAAGGCATGCTCTGCCAGAGGATTGCAATGTTTAACCTGTTTATTTGGTGATCTTCAGGGAAAGCAGCTCTAATCAGACCTCCAGTGAAGTCTTTGTCTACCCTGTGGCTTCTTCCTCTCCTTCAACATCATCCTCTGCTACCAGGTAGACACACACTGAATACACTGCCAAGTTCTTTGAGAAACGCTATATCAGGGGTCAGCAATTAGGTTCAACTATGGGCCACTTTTTTCAGGATTTCTCATTGCAGGGCCGTCAACTGGTGCAGTGAAAACACAGGCCTATATGTTTTGTTTTTTGTCTTTTTTTTCATTTAGAATAAAATAGATTTATAACACTGTTAATGACTGTATCTGGGGGTGGGATGGCATCAACATACCATTTCTGTTCAATTGCCAACCACTAAAGAACAAATCTGTTATGGTTGCCTAGGCTAGTTGTGTAATTCAAACATTAAAACTTTAATCTCTGGTAGGTTTAGACTAAATTTCAGCATCATTCAGTGTTAGAATGACATGACGCAACCATGGAGACAGTACTTAATGTAACAAGGTTATGTTACAATAACTAGGATTCACAGGAGCTTTGTGTTTATTTTGTTATCTACGGTAGATTTGTGAAAAAGTGTGTAAATGTTTTGACGTAAACTATGAAAGTCTAAACTTTCATCAGACCAGAGAGCTTGAGTATATTTTATAATTGCTCAAAACAATGATGCAGAAGCATCACATTCAGAAAGCAATATTGTATTTCAGTCTATAAAGTGAATGTCGAGTTACATGATGACATCCATGTACAGTATATAGTGGGTAACGTGGGAAGGACTCGGCTCTCTCTGTTTGGTTGAGGGAGTACTGTACATGCAAATTACAGTGCGCTGCTTCACTGTTGTCTAGGCTATAGAGCCTGTTAGAGGCAAAGCTTGCATGAAGTATGTATGTGCATGTGTGCATGTGTGTGTAGGTGTATACATACAAAAATATTTTGTATTTGCATTTTTTTTTTCTTTTCCTTATGAAGAAACAGCCAAGTGTTACTATAATATTAGCTATGGTTATGTGTGCTCTTGGTGTGTGTGTGTCTGTGGATAACACATTTTCCTGCTTGCCCTGCCTCCGTATGAAATCCTTTTAACCATATTTACACACACTCTCACAGAGATTAAATTCTCACCTACAGGAACCTGTTAGAGCAGCTGTCTGTTGATGCTCTTTAAACGTTCTCTCTCTCTCCAGGCTGGATGAGAAGCTCATACAGAGAGAAAACAGATTCATTTTTCTCTGTTGACTTATTTAAGGGACAAGGATAGTGATAGTCTTTATTTTTCTTATTTGTAAACTAATCCCATAGTCCGTCTCTCAATACTTTCTGACTTCTCTGCTTTGTGTTACTCAGGCCTTAGTCCACTGATTCCTACTGGAGACTTAAATTTTTAAAAAGAATCAGTAAATTCCTAACACAGCTGGCCACTGTAGTTTTTAACCAATAATACTCAAACAGGGGGAAATAGTGCATTTGTTGGGGACTATTTTCAGCAGAAGATGAATCCACATTTGGTGCTCTAGTGAGTATTTCTGGCAGCAGGACGGTGTGTGTGGGATTGGGTCAAAATAAACTACAGTGCGTGTGTTCATGGTGATCAACAACAATGGAGCTTTATGGCACAGAGGAATCAGAAATCAGATATGGATGCATGCCAATACTACATAGATCAGTTAATAGTTTATGTCTTCACTTGGGAAAAATATATAATATCCTCAATGCACCACAAATCCTCAAAGAGGTTTTGTGGTGCTATATGTGACACACATACCTGTGCTCCTGTGTGTGTGTGTGTGTGTGTGTGTGTGTGTGTGTGTGCACATGTGCATGTGTGTAAGGAGCAACAGAGATAGTATAGATAAGTATATACACACACACATTGCAATTAGCGATAAATTCTGTTGAAAAGAAACCTGTGACAGTAAATCCCTTTTCATTGTTTCATTATATATTCACTGATGTTATGGTAGCTTGAAAATTACACATTATTTTTTAGTTTTTTAATTCCATGATAATCATGAAAACTTTATTACATGACACTCCTAATTAAGACCTAAATAACACTGCATGCTATATGTATCCAGGGATCAGTGTGATTAGGGTGAACTGAGCTTTTAAATGCTTTTTTCACAGTACTGGCTGTATTATTGGTGGCATGTCAACATAATGACAGACATGATTACTTCAGTTAACAAAAACACAGGGAATGGTGTCATGTTGTGACACTGAGTACTTTAAACATGTTAATCTGATCACATAATGTAATGTGTATGATAATTAGTATCAGTGATCTTTTGTACCATTTTAATAATGAAAGGTAGTTATTAGTATAAAGATGAGTGGGTACGCTGCTCTGACCGCATCACTAATGTTAATTGACCCTTGCTAACAGCCATGAATGTACAAAGCTGTTTGGTTTATATCCTGGAACGGTATTTACTGTTTCATGTCATCTCACTTTAATTATCTGATGTCTCTTAAACACCTAATCAGCTATGGAAACAACGATGCAGACAATATGACAATGTGGTAGTTTCTGCTGGCATTTGAGCTGCTTCGTGGATGCAAAATACAAAATGTGAAAAATGAACTTACAGAACAGAAATGGGGAATAAATAAAGTACAATGTGAGAATAGGCAGAGCCACACCATCGGCTGATCCTAACAGTACCTTTTGGCTACTGCATGTGTGTGTGTGTGTGCATGCACGTGTGTGTGTGTGTGTGTGTGTGTGTGTCCTTGTGTGTTGGCGGGCTGATTTGCAATGCTGAGTGCACTGAGTGGGTGGATGAGGAGGAGAGATGAGACCGAGAGGCAGGGGCAGAGTGAGGGAGAGATGGGTTTAGGAGGAAGATGGAGTCAGAAAAACAGTGGATGGAGAGAAAAATGTAATGCATGTCAGAGCACTTGAGAGTCACACCAATCTACTGTACTTAGACACACACGCACACACACACACACACACTCTCACATGCTCTCACACACTCTCACACACTCTCACACAAACAGTGTAGCAGTTTGCCCACGCAAGGCCAGAGGTGAACATTATTCCTCCCACTATAATTACCTCTCTCTCTTCTGCTTCTCTCTATCCCTCTGTCTCTGACAAACACACTGAAAGACACCTACACACCAAACATTTTGTTTTTTCAAATGATTTTTGAGCTGATAGGTTCACATACAGTCAGTTTACACTTCAGCATCAGATGAAAAACTGTTAAAGCAAACATAATCATGATCTCCACAGGTCAGGAAATTTCTGAAATAATTGTGAGGTACATTTCAGGTAAGAAAACTAACTAATTTTGTGAGACCTCACAGTCACATGAAAGTGGCAGATTGTATTTCCCAGTGTACAGCTGTGTAGCTGTGGCTGCAATTTTGGCAACAACTTTAAAATTTGTATGTCAACATGGATGAGAAGTCATTGGAGGGGCTCAGAATCATTACTTTTGAACATCAATAAACAGAGTGTTCTCTTTTTGTGGAAAGACAAGCAGCCTAGATTTATTCAGAAAAAGCTCTCACTGCTGATAGATAGAGAGGATTACTTGTATTGTCTTTCATTTAAAGGACAGGCTCACTATTTTTCAAGTGTGTTGTAAAACAACAGTCAGGTGTCCATATGAACAGTGAAAGAGGTTTTCCTCACTGTAATCATTCCTCCTGTTCATACTGGCTATTAAAAGATCCTTCAAATGTGCTTTCAATGTAAGTGATGGAGGCCAAAATCCACAGTGTGTCCACACAGTCATTTTGTACAAAATGCATTTAAAAGTTGATGTGAAGCTTATATGAGTCTTCAGCAGTCTGAGTTAGTCATATCAAGTCTTTTTTAGCATCAAATTCCCTCTTTGTGTTTCCTCAGACAGTGTTTCCCTGTTGAGCTGTGGTGGAAGTATAGTAACAAAAAGAGGGACTTTGGCACTAAAAAGACCGTAACATTGAAAGATATCTACTTGATTTGACTCATTTGGACGCTGAAGCTTCATATAAGCTTCAGATAAACTTAAATACATTTTTGCACAGAAGGAGGATGGATTTTGTCCTCCATCACTTATATTGTAAATACACTATGAAGGAATCTTCAAATGGTCAGTATGAACAGGAGGAATGATTACAGCAAGAAAACATGTTTCAGTTTTCATATCGGCACCTGACTGTTGTTACTGACTTGAAAAATTGTGAACCCGTCCTTTAATGCTAGATATCCTTTGATTAGAGGCGGTAAGACGGATAGAAACAAAGGTAGTTGGGATTAGCTGGAGGAGTATCCTGTAAAAGACAAGAACAAATTGATTTCATTATCATCACTGTCATCACAAAGCTATATAATGGCATCATTAAGATATTTTTTAAAAATAATAAAGAATTAGCATCACAAAACCTGCTTGGGGATCCTGTTCAATATGATACAGAATGTATGGCTTGTGTAGGGCACACACATTTACAAGCTACAAAAGTACTGAGTGCTGTCTCACTAGTCACCAGCACAGCCACATGTGTTTATTGCAAGACATAGCATTAGTTCAAATCCTTTACAGTCCCTTTTGGCCCTGTAAAAGACTACATGGCATGGCTAAAGCAGTCTGCACTGAAAAAAAAACCCTATTATTTCAGGATTTAAAGCCAATCTGGACCTCTTACACACTATAGACTCTGCTCTGCTGAACAAGACATACTGTATATCCTTTGCACCTCATTTTTTTCCTACGCATTGCTGCATTGGGACACAATGTGAGATTCTTATTCCCTTTTGGAAATGTTTAAGCTGCTACCAGTTTCCTTGTGTATTGAAAATTCCGAGAGAATTTTACATACCTTCTGTTTCCTCTTGCTTTGCCCTCAGCTTGTCCTACTTTAACTCCCTTCAAAATGCTTTCCTCTTCCTTCTACTCAGTCCTTTTCTTCACCAGTGCCTTTATCTCACTCATGCTCATTATCTCAGTGTTCAACTCTTTATCTAGCAAGGATCCAGACTTTCCAGATAAAAAAAAATGCAAAGAAGCTGCAGAAAGGTTGAGGCTCATAGTTTGAATATATGAAGGCAGCGTGTCTGCCTTATGCTAAAACATAAAACATAGACACTAACTAGCATATGGTCACTAAGAGTGAAACTGTGGATGTTTGCAATCATTTCATCTCTGCAAGTGCATTATGTGTCGCCTCCTGATACACAGTATGTTCCTTTGATGAACCTCACAGGGATGTTAAAGTGAGATTCTCATTTAGGGAAAATATTGATTAAAAATATAGTCGTAAGAGAAAAATATTTTGTTTAGAAAAAAATTCTCCGCTGTGGTTTCAGAACAATTAATAGACCATATGGTTCACATCTTCTATCACCCGTTTTGGATGTTATCACTCAATTGAATGGGCATTATCAGTGGTTTAGAAGGGTCCTGCTACACCTACTAGTAGGTGCATATCAACCCATTGGAATAGGATTCTGGCACCTACCAGTAGTTAATATGCCACTACGTTACGTTACACTACAATATAATGATGTTTTATAATGTGACCACACTGTGGTTAAGGTCTGGTTAGGTTTAGGCACAAAAACCACTTGGTTAGGGTTAGGGAAAGATCATGGTTTGGGTTAAAATGATCACTTGAAACGTAGTTAAATGTTGTTAACTGTCTTGTTATGAATGCAATAAAATGGTTATGAATGCAATAAAATGCAGTAAAAATGTCAGGTTAAATGGCAGTAACCCAACCTACCTCTTCCTAATGAGGGAAAAAATCATCTTATCAAGTTATCTTACATTGACATCATCTGAACTACGTCACTCCCCTGGGTTACTATGGCTGCAAGATGACATCTGTAACTCAAAGGTGACCTCCATCTTACCATTGGATGACAATGCCCTTCTGAAGTGACTAGTAGGTGTAGTAGGCCTCTCCTAACCCATATCTATGAGGCGGATAACCACTGATAATGCCCATTCAATTGAATGATAACATTTGAAGTGGGTGCTTCTATAGAAAATGTCCCCTACAGACATTCCAGAAGTTGCCTGAAGCTGGAGACTGCAGCAAATATTTGAACTCTAACTCTTCCTCAGTACGAGAAGTCCTGGCTATAAGCTATCCAGTGGTGGAAGAAGTATTCAGATGCTTTACTTAAGTAAAGGTACCAATACAGCAATGTAAAAATACTCCATTAAGTATTAGCAGCAAAATGTACTTTAAGTATCAAAGTAAAAATACTCCAGTAGCTCCATGAGGTGGAGTTTTACTACTTTATATACAGTTAGCTAGTTTAGTCCAGTGGTTCCAGTGGGCCCGTCCTAAGAGTCAGATAAATCTGAGGGGTGGTGAGATGATTAATGGGAGAAGAAAGAAGAAAAAACAAAGTTCTGATACACAAATCTGTTTTCAGTTTTTGGACTTTTTCTCTAATCCTTGATTTTTGCTGAAATATTGGATCATTTGAACATTTATTGAAATGAAATCATGTGAGAAGTTTAGAGAGAAAAATCACTATTTGGTGGAGCTGTTAACAACTCATATACATGTGAAATGTGACCCCAACTACACACTGCTTTTTGTAAGACGTCAAAAGCCAAAAAGGTTGGAAACCACTGGTTTCATCTTTAACAATGTGTTGTATTTTAAAAGCTTGTTATATTATCCATTGTGTCAAATCTTCAACTGAAAAGTAACTAAAGCTGTCAAATAAATGTAGTGGAGTAGAAAGAACAATATTTCCCTCTGAAATGTAGTGGAGTGGAAGTATAAAGTAGAATCAAATGGAAATACTCAAGTGAAGAACAAGTACCTCAAAATTGTACATAAGTACAGTCCTTGAGGATATGTACTTAGTTACTTTCCATCACTGAAGCTGTCTGGGGCTGAGCTGTTCACTGAGTTTGTTTAGTGACTTTGTTTCCTCTGTGTTTTGCTGTAGTTCCTCCCAGAGGCAGAGAGTGAACAGTGACAGCTCTGCGGCTGAAGCTTTAACACACAGCACAACACATGTGACCAGTAAACTCAGCAGGTTAGTATACACACTGAGTAGTCTCTCTTAATGAGGTCATGATGGTGGTTGTATCTTTTTTGGTCTTACTTGCAAAATAAAGACAAAAGCACAGACAGACAAAAAAGAGAAGAATAATGGTGGAAGATTAATTTTCATTCTAATGCTGGTAGAAATTAATATGTCTATTAATATAGACTTTTAAAAAACTACAGCCACCAGGCAATCCATTGCATATCACTGACACTCCTTACATAATTTCAGTCAGAGTTAACACATTGCAAAGGTCAGTGAAAACTAAAAACAATAGTGATTGTATTTATTTAAATTTGTCATTATGTTGAATGTTATACTTTGTAATGTTAAAGTAACTTGCCTGTACTTCTTGTTTGTCATTATGCTGTCACTGGTTTATGTTTTGCAGAGCGGGCTGCATCCATCGTTCCAACACGACAGCTGCTGATTTTAAACCGAAATTGAGGTCAGTACACTAACAAACACATTTATATTATTATTTAAATAAATGAATCATGTTTAAATACATCACAGGACATAAATAATGAAATTATACACAGAGTTCTGTCACCCTCTTGGATGGGCTAGAAACACTTGTCAGTAGTCAATGCAGTCTAAAATAAAACCAGCACCAACTATGGCCTCAAAATGATAAACTTGACATAGATTGGATTGATTACTAGGCTATTTTTGGATTGCATTAGATTACACAGGTGCATTCAATAAACTGTGAACTCAGTGTAAAACAATGTAACAATGTGGTTGTTTTTAACTCATGTATTTGATCACCCTAACCCCACATACAAATACCAACAGGTGACATTAAAGGGTGAGAGAGCTGCTACAAGAGGTGTGATGTGGTTTGGCGTGGTCGTTGGTTTGATTTTGATGTGTCTCTTTGTGTCAGTGTGTTTTTTACTAATACCCCTCTCAGACAACAGATGTATTATTCTTGTCATATTGTCAGTGTGAGCCAAGTTTCTGCACTGTACCACTTTGGTATAGCCTGGCATCGCCAGACTAATTCACGAATGCTTTTTAGTCTGGAACCTCAGTTCATTTTCAATTTCCAAGGGGCATTATCAACGGGCGCAGAAAGAAATGCCTCTGGATGCAATTGGATAGATCTACAACCAATCAGAGCAACAAAACATGTGATGTGTGACTTTTTCAGATCTAGACAACACCTATAGCCAATCAGAGCAACGAAACATGTGACGTAGCGCTGAGTGACACATGCAAGTTGGGTGGTGCTTTGTCCGTTTTCAAGAAGAAAAAAATGGCAGCCTGGTCAAAACGGCCTGGTCAGAAGCCAAACTTTCTCATATTACAGCTAAACAGTACACTAAAATATGTTTCTGAAAACATTTGAGGGGGAAATAGGTAATGCAGTGACAGAATCTTAATTCATATTTGATCAGCACTGCCTAGTTTGACAGTTCTGAGTTTCGTGTACCTGGTGCGTTGTGCTGGACGGACCTCTCCAGACCAGCAGTCATGAGTCCTCCACTAACTAATCAGGTGCTCCAATGGAGTTCGGTGATATTGACCAATCACAGCACGATATCCCCAAGTGGGCACCCCTGTATGTCCCCACGTATGTAGATAAACTGTTGTGATTGGCCCATCATGGGCCAAGACGGGTGGAAATCTGTCTGGAAACGGGAGGGGGCCAGACATATCTGCCAGCTTGGTAGATTTGCCTGGTTCCCATGCTAACTTTGGTATGTTCCTGACCATGAAATTGGCTTTGCCAACGTCAGTAATGCAGTCTGCATTGATCTGTAAATTAATATGGATAATTCTTACAATATATGTTGTCCACAGTTGCATGCTGTATGAGAAGCAGTCATCTGAAGGCAGCAGGACAGATATGTTGATAAATCTGCAGGCTCTGATTTGAGAAGTGTTGCGCCAGAGCGCAGTGCCAAAGACCTACCACACTGCACTTGTTGTTGCACATCCCTCTGCTCATTAACACATACTGGTACTCATTAAAGCAAAGCAGTACTCTGCTCATTAAAACACTATTGCACTAACAAATGAGTATGTGTAGGTTTTGTGTGTGTGTGTGCATGCATGCTTTTGTGGCCATGCATGATGTCAAATCCCATCAGATAAATGCACAATGTTTCTGTATGAATTTCCACAATAATATCGCCACAGCGGCTGGCATATGCTATATTAACTAAAGCGGTTTGCACATATGTGCAGCCTCATTAGCAGTACCAGCGTCAACCTATCATTGTTGCAGGGGTGTGGCCAATATTATTGTTATTAGTTTAATCTTGTACTAAGAATTCAGATGTGTTGACAACTTCTGTCAGCCAAAGTGACAGAAAACATTCAGTAACAAAATATTACAGCAGGACTGAAGATTATGCAATTATTTAGTTTTTGTCAGCATAATGAACTGAAATAACATAAAAGTTTTAGTAACAAGTGTGACATGAAGATTCTCCTCTGTACAGATGTGAAGCCCTGACAGTCAGAATATTTGACATATAAATAATATAATGTCTATTTCTGCTCCTGTCCTGTCCTACTTTATTCATTTATTTGTGTGCACATTACAAGATATATTTTTTATAAAATATTTAAAGATTTTATATGTACACAAAGTCATTCACATATATGTTATCAAAACACACTTTTACCTGCATATAATCAGCTTAAAATAAATAAACATTTGTGCAGGAGAGGCAGGAAGCTAAAAGCTTATAACAAGACCTCTCC
The DNA here is from genome assembly GCF_910596095.1 of Thunnus maccoyii. Classification (NCBI taxonomy): domain Eukaryota; kingdom Metazoa; phylum Chordata; class Actinopteri; order Scombriformes; family Scombridae; genus Thunnus; species Thunnus maccoyii. Next base: position 19,690,467 of record NC_056556.1, read on the forward strand.
CCAGAGCTCAAGATAAACAGAATTACACTGAATAAAAATCATTTCTTTTTCACTGGAATGAGAAGTGAATGAGTTTGACAAGTCAGCTGATTTGTGGTCAGCATGTTGACCAGCAGGTGGTCCGGTGGTTAAATTTCTATGTAAAATAATTTAATAATATTGGAGATGACAGGTAATTTTAATAGGCTGTACTCTATCACACAGACATCATTAACACAATGTAAGTGATTGAGTAGCTACGGTTGAGTAGATTGATCTGGTAACATTTTATTAAATCAGGATCAGATCTAACAGGATGTAAATATTTCTGTTACTTCCTGCTGGGAACTGTCCGACTTGGATGCAGATCTTTGTCACTGACCCCTGCTGCTGCCGCCTGATCCTGTCCAGTTTCCAGGGGAGGCACAGTTCACCTCAAACAAACCTAATTTGTTGCTTAGGTGTGACCCATTTTGATACAGGGGCTTGACCCATTCAGTTTCAGGGGTCATTACTTGTTTGTCACAGGGGCACCCAGCATCACCTTCTTACAGCATCTGAGTGGGTGGGGATTAACCTTTACCTAACCCTAACCTAACCAGCCAACCCTTTGGCTGATCCAACCTACCATTTACCTCAGTAAAACCTTACTTACTTTACCACATCAGTATTGAAGGCCAAGGTCAAGTGGGATTCGAATCACATTCTCCAGTCCCCAACGAACAAGCTCAACCACTACTACTACTATACTGGAGCTGCTGTATGTGACAAACACACTAATCATGACTGACACTGTGGGTGCTCTCCATTTGGCACCTCACATCTCTCCCTCATGTCTCAGCGACAGGCAGATACGAGGACGAAGGAATTTAGTTCACCAAACAGGACAACAGAACATCTCACTGCAGTGTCTTTTTGAGGAGACGACAATTACCTATTACACATCTCAATTGTCAAATGTGTAGAAATCAACTATCAACACTTTTGTGTGCTTGGTCTGTATTTATATATGATAAATATGTATGTATGTAAAAACTAAGTATGTCAACTATCAAATGTCTGTGATTTATTCCAAGTAAGGCAGTCATTATAGAACATTTTCATTGTACAATTATAATGGCAAAAATACCACAAAAATGGTAATATTGTAATTTAATGATGATATCACAATAACAATCACTGTCACTCCAAAGTCAATGTTTATATTTGTCAACAATGACTTGAAGTGTTAAAAGTTCAATAAGCACTGATTTGTGCATGTCATGCCCCATATCCACAGTGTATGTTTTGACCTGCTATCAAAAATTCAACATACTACAAAACATACGGCATACCAGTTTGTGTGCATGTGGACATGAGTGTTTGTGCTTGATTGTGTGTGTGTGTATATGTGTGTGTGTGTGTTGTTTGAGAGTGAGAGTTATAGTTACGAGTGTTTTTTTTGCACTGCAAATGGCTGTAAATGTAGAGTAAAGTGGTAAGGTCTGTCTGTGTTGGTCTCTCTCCAGACAGGAAAATAGCCAAAAGACGAGTGAAAAAGAGAAATTGAGGGAACAAGGTAATACACACACACACACACACACACACACACACACACACACACACACACACACACACACACACACACACACATTTCTGTGCTCTACAGGTAGTTTGTAGGACCTGTCTGGTACAGCCTGACGTTTGATTTAAAGATTCATTTAAATTTCACATTACACACGGAGCTGAACCTTGTATCTGACAGCTGTGTGTGTCTGTGCGGGTAAGAAAGAGAAGCAAGACAGCTTCTATGTTTGAGTGTGAGTCTCCAGACAAACTCTTCTCTTCGCTGACACATTTTCTCAACCTCTGTCTCCTCGCTCTCACTTTGCATGCTGGGAGTTGGGTGTGTGGGAGTCTGAGATTTCTTTCCTGTCAGCTGCACTGTGGTTTTATTCTCTTTGGGAACTTGCATGTTTTCACTTCCTGATCTGGTTCAGTTGTGTTTCTTTCTTGGTGGTGAGTTTGCTGGCAGGTTTGTATTGTAAACTGAACGCAACCCAGTTCTTTCTGTCAGTGATCAAAGTCACACTGGAAATCATTCCCATTCTGCCACAGCTAATACAGTAGCGCTTGTATTTCTGACAGAGACATGTTGAGAGCACAACAGTCTTTATCACTTTATCTCAATTAACTGTGGCAAATCTACTGTTTAGTACACATACATAAATGAACCATCTTATCTTTTAGTTTTGTCACATAGTCTATATATAAAGATGGAGGTAGTGAGGTGTGACGTCACCCGTTGATTTGCATTGGAGCCGGTTTGAAGCCCAGAGTTGCTGCTTGTGGTCAGCATCATCTTTTCTGTTTGGAGCCAGGACCTCAAATAAGGAGTGTAGGGTGTTGCCTTTCACGCTCTGGAAACATGACCTGCTGCCTCAGACTAAACATGGATGTATTATAAGAACTGGATACTGGACTCAAAGATGACACCTAATCAATCGTATCAGAACTGCTCGTCTGGCGCATGAGCCAAAAAAGTTTCTAGCTTCCGGGTTGTGCAGCCCACTGAATATAGATGGATGGATGGATAGATTGATAGATAGATGTACTTTATTGATCCCAAATAAAGTATATCTAGGCAACCAGGCATTGCACAGGAACAGCATACATATCAACACTAGAAGCGAGCAAATAGGCCTGCTCGGCCTGCAGACTTTACTTAATGCACTAAAAATTCATTATAGAAAGAGTCATAATTGACCTTATTTGCAGTTAGAGGCGTCCTGTCAACAATTGTACAGACATCTCTTATGTAATGGTGGTCTGTGGAGAAAATGCATTTTGGGCTGCAGGGGATTTTTTCGCCACAATACCGCAAGGGGCCACTGGGCAAATTTGGCACCAAGGCTGAGCAGCGCCACCATAACCAGTTCTGTTAATGTGTCCATGGTACCAAAGCAAACGCTAGCTTACTAGTGCTAGCTTACTAACTTGGGCTAGGGTTAGCTTCTTTAGCTAAATTGTGCTAACTAGGCATGTATCATAATCAAGTAACATTAAACTTACAGAAATATTGCAGCATCTTGTGAAGGTCTTGTTAGTGTAATTCCTTAAACACAAACCCAGTAGAACTGTGTTTCTGAGGAAAAATCACTCACTGTTTATTCTTTGAATAGAAGCTCCGAAATTACGAGTCAGTGTGAGTCCCGGAGCCGCGGAGAGCAGCAGGCTAGCCAACTGTCAATCACACATAGGAGCGATAATTTCCAAAATGACCACCAGCAGACATGCTAGAGACTTATTAGTGAAAAGCAGCAGATTATAGTCTTTCTTTGACTTTCTTCATTTTGTCTTCACTGTCAGCAATCTCCACTGATATCAGAATCTTGTAGAAAACACAAGTAGCCCAAGCTGACCAATCAGTTCACACCAAAGTTTCGAAAAAAATATCCTAAGTATTTATTAAGGGATTTGGCTGGTGATTTTCTGTATTTTTCTTACTGTCAGCTTATCTCATGTGCAGAGCCAAACCAATAATGAACTGATCCTACTTACAAGTATCATGTGTGTTTCCAAAGCCTGATATAACTTATTCCTCTGTGCTACAGAGCTCTGCTGCCCCAAAACTATTAAAAACATGTCAATGAACCAAACTGTTGCACTGGGTGACATGTTCTTTTGTCACTGAAGAGAGCGGTCACTGTAGCTTGTTTAGAACAACTCCAAAGAATAATAACAGTCTTAAGATGGTAACTCTCGGGAGAGAGGTTCCTAGTACAGCAGACGCCACTGCCTTTGCGTGGGAGCTTCACTAGCTTGTTGTGCTACATATCACAACCTCTTGACTTTGTACTAAAGTTATAAATTTCTCAAAGAACTTCACTACAAAGTCACAAGGTTGTGATATGTAGCACAACAAGCTAGTGAAGCTCCGTAAACGGAACCGCATTCTGCACATGCTCAATGGCAGGTTGCTATCTTATTGCTATGTTTACTCTTTTGAGCCATTTCTAAACAACCACTGTCTTAATGGATGAAGCAACATGTTACCCAGTGCAGTGGTATGGCTCATTGCTCTACGGCACAAAGGAATAAGATGTATGTATCAGGCTTTGATACACGCACAATACATAAAATCGCCAGCCTTATCCGTTAAGAGTTTAGCACTCAAAGCTGAGTAACACTTCTGGTAACACTAGCAAACCAGCCCACAACTGTCAGATTCTGATTCAAATGCTGCTAAATCCTGATTGGTGCATGAAAGCATGTGACATCACCTTTTCTCAAATGAGCTTAGCCCACGTCACACCAGTGCTGACAGACAGAAATACAAAGCAGTTGTGTTCATATAGGATCCCATTGCTCATAGTAAGAAAATGACTGAGGAAATAGGAAGCTTATTGCGAGTGTTGTATAAAGATAGTTAGCTTTTTGGCTGGATGCAGCAGTGTTCTCATTGAAATGAATGAGGTGGCTGCATTTTTTCATACAGCACAGTTGTCAGTCTTAACACGGCCAATCAGAGAAATTGACGAGAAGTTTGTCCACAGACTGTACCCTCTGCTGAATGCTTGCTGACTAGGATACAGACAGCTGGCATGATTTTTCATTCATTTGCATAATTTATTTCAAAAGAAGCCAAATTAGTCCTAGAAATGTTTAAAATCATTCATCATGCTCAGTCTCTCTGTACATTTACATGTACAGACACTTGTCCTCTCTCTCTCATCCACACACACACACACACACACACACACACACACACACACACACACACACACACACAGGCAGCTCCCATAAGGTCAGGCAGGTTGACTGCATCAAACTGAAGAGTTCAATGGAGCAAATGACATGTAAATGTGTGTGTGTGTGTGTGTGTGTGATCTCTCCTTTCCTCTCCTCTCTCCTTTCCTCTCTCCTCTTTTCTCCTCCTCTCTCCTTTCTTCATCTCTCCTTTCCTCTCCTCCTCTCTCCTCTGTTCCTCTCCTCTCCTCTCCTCTCCTGACTCTCATTTTCTCTGCTTAATTCTTTCCTTGGGCTAAATTCATTTAATTCCTACATTCTGTGTGTGTTGGGTTTTGTAGAGTGTGCGTTGTTTTTGATTTGTCTTGCAGCCACAAAAGCTCTTAGAGGTTTTTGAAGTCTGCTTGCTCTCTCTCCCCCCTTCTTACACACACACACACACACACACACACAGTAAGCCTAACATAACTGGATTAGGATTCCGCTATTTAGGGGGAGGGGGGGTGAGAGCGAGTATTGAGGTCAACCTAATAAACATTCATCTCATATCTCTGCCTGGTTTCAGCCATACACACAGCATGTGTTCCAGCCAGTAACCAATGACATGGACATACTGAACAAACTGTGTCTGTGTTTGCAGTGGCTTTGAAGAGGATGTTCATGTTAATGATGATGATGGGCTTTGTTTAATTCTGTTTAACTTCCATCATCGTTGCTTCCTGTTTTCCATGTTTTCCATGAGTCATTAAAATGTGAAATGTGGCATATCACAGTACAGCAGTGGTGGAAAGTAATTCAGCATATTTTGTCAAGTACTGTACTTAAGTGCAATTTTGAGGTACTTGTACTTTACTTGAGTATTTCCATTTGATGCTACTTTATACTTCCACTCCACTACATTTCAGAGGGAAATATTGTACTTTCTACTCCACTACATTTATTTGACAGCTTTAGTTACTTTTCAGATGAAGAATTAATACAATGGATAGTATAACAAGCTTTTAAAGTACAACACCCAATCCCTAGGTTGGGAACCACTGGTTGGGAACAAATGTTCAAATGATCCAATATTTGTTTTTTCTTCTTTCCTCTCCCATTAATCATCTCACCACCCCTCAGATTTATCCCCTTTGGAGGGGCCCAACCCCATCTTGTCAATATTCAGTTTATTTTGAGTTCTGTACGCCTTGAGTTGATAATTTGTCCATTGTGTACCTCACAGTACAAGTGTTCTTTATCCTTGACCATGTGAACCACAGATAAGGGATTTCCTCAGAACTTTGGAATACTTTACACAATAGAAAAAAATTTACTGTTAACATGATTTTTCTTTTTTTAGTACAAAAGAAGAAATTCTGTTTAAATTCTTTATTTCTTTCAGAGTTAAAGTTCTCTGTGTATTTTGCATTTAGTAATTTATGATCCTGATCAGTTTTTGCTACGATCTGAGATGCTAATATGATTGTTTTTTATAGCCTTTGTGTTAAGATTATCTGTGCTCAAAAGATTCTGTGCTGTCCATGATTTGGTCCTCACACCAGATCTTCATGTACATCAGTGCAGCGCTTTCTACATCACAGTCAGGTCCTGCCCAAACTTGTCTCCTGTGTAGAAGTCTTGTACTCATTTTTCATACAACTAGCTTGGCTACTCTTGCTTAATAGTCTCTCTCTCTCTCTCATGATAGAGATGTTGATTGAGTGTGTGAAGAACAAGGACGTGAAGAAGGTGAGTGACAGTTTCAGTAGTCAATCTGTGAACAATGTTTCAAAATTTCCCCACCATGGTGGTTTTGTCCCAAAGCACAGCACCAAAAGACCTGTTAACTGTTCACACTGTATCATGTACATTTCTGCATCTGGATATTAAATGTCCAGACCAGAGCCGGCTGCTGAAATCAGAGATATTTCATCCTTCTTTAAATGAAGCAAAGGCAGTAGCAACCACGGCTGGACAATATGGCCAAAAAAACCCAAATCTCAAGCTTTTTTTAAAGCTTGGGGTCGATTCACGATTCTAATCTTGTCCGCAAAATGCAGGATTGAAACACATTTTTTAAGACAGCTGAGCAAGAATAATAAAAGACCTGCACTACCTGCAGGCTATCATGATTACGTACAGAATACATTTTCCCACACAGGTATTGCCTGTCAGTATCAGCTGCTTCGACTAAGTAGAGCACATTCAGTTTATCCAGTTTCAGCACAGATAGGGCAGAAACAGATCTGCTGCTGAACAAAACATCAGCCTGATATCTGCAGACTGCTGCTAGCTATTGTTAGCTACCAGACAGGTTAGGAACAAAGTATCTGGAAACTGTTGAGTCGACTCCCAGCTTCTCAACTCAACTAATTAGAGATGATACCTTATCAACTAACACAAACCGAGAACACAGATCAGTGTACAGAGTGATTTTCAGTCTGTTCTTATGTAGATGTAACTGTTAAATTCACTGTGAGATACCCAGAGACAGTTCTCCACTTGTAAACTGCGACAGGTGAACATGTAGTGAAAACTATTCACGTCACAGTTTACGAGACTGTCATGACTCAAATGGCTAATGTAGCAGCTACCATCTATGTTACTTTCTGACTAAAAATAACCTTTTTGTGCAAATTGTAATAACTCAGTTTTACAATTCAGATGTTTTACACATCATGTAAAAACAAAAATTCAAATTATTTTAATTAATTCGAGATATCATCCAGCCCTAGTAGCAAGAGCACAGATTACTTGTGGCATTAGGTGCATTGCATGTGGAAATTGGTAATTTTGCAGGGCTCTCACAAAATTAAGGAGTATATCTTTAAAACTGCACAAATCAATATTTTTGTAGTAACAATGGATCAAATGACTATGTGTAATGTGAAAAAGAGACATATGTTCTCTCTTGAGTTGGTGGACACCAAAGAGTGAACATTTGACTTACATTCATTGGGGCACAATATGACTCTAAATGAATGATAATGCTGCTCAGTGTCTGATGGATGTGTAAATAGATAACTGCTTGTTAACACATACCAACTTCATACAGTCAGAATATGTCAGCTGTTGTGTTTTCAGCTTGTCCCACTGCTCCACAAGTGTCCAAAACTTTTAATTTAGCTTTAAGGGAAAAGATTTTTATGTTAATATTTGTAGGATTCAATCAAATGTTTGCCACACATATTTTGCATCTTGTTTTCCACATTAAAGCTAATTAAAACCTGTTTTCACCCAAAGCTCCAAGAGTTGCACCTGAATGGGTCTGACCTCAAAGCGCTGGACCAATCAGGCTGCAGTTTGCTGCACCATGCTGTCAGTACAGGAAGCAAGGAGATGGTCCGCTACATCCTGGACAATGGTAACTGTAGCAAACCAGCAACCATTATCAGTGACAACCATAACCACAAAATCAGAATGAGTATCCAAACCAGTTTTCATGGACAAGTATGTTTGGACACACAGTGAATTTGACTCCAGTTTCCAGTGGCTCTCAGTGTACCTGCATACAAAAACATCGGAAGATACACATACAGAAGACATACGGATAAAAACAAGTACAGCAGGCTAACAGTTACATTAGAGTACATCAGAATCAATGAAATTTCATGTATATCTGTATGTGCAGTAATGTGCAAAAGTTTTGGGTACTAAAAGTTAAGTGAAGATGCTTTCAAAAATAATGCCATGAATAGTTTTTATTATTCAGTTATCTTCATACTAAGGTGAGTAAACAGCAGAAACCTAAAGAAATCAATATTTGCTGTGAGCAGCTTTACCTTGAAAACAGCAGCAGTTCTCCTCGGTACACCTGCACACAGCTTTTCAGGTACTTTGCAGGTCGGTTGTTCCTGCATCTTGGAGAAGTTGCCACAGTTCTTCTGAAGATTTAGGTGTCTCAGCTGCTTCTGACTGACTCCATGATGTTTAGATCAGGGCTCTGTGGGGGCCATACCATCTGTTGCAAGATTCTTTGTTCTTATGTTGCTGAAGGTAGCTCTTTATGACTCTGGCTGTATGTTTGGGCTTGTTGTCATGCTGCAGAATAAATTTGGGACCAATCAGACGCCTCCCTGATGGTACTGCATAATGGATAGGAATCTAAACATCTCAAGTGCCTAAAACTTTTGCATAGTACTGTATATATTTGAACAAAAAACACTTCATATCAAGTAATGATGATAATAATTTGGTTGGCAGTAATACCCTGTTTGCACTTGGTTTTAAAATGCGTCTTGGGCGATCAGACCACAAGTGGACAGTGCTAAATACAAGTGTAAACAACCAGCAAGATGCATTGTGATCTGATCACTCAAACAACTTGCCCGGGTGGTCTGGGACACATTTGACCACATATCTTTTGTAGTGTAAACGCTAATGTGTCCTGATGCATCCCCGACAAGGACCTAACAGAAAAATACGTCATCAATGCAGGATGCGGTGATTGTTTTGGTGACAGTGCACCGACACAAAGTGACTTTGTCCTGCCAATCTCGACAGGTGGAATAGCCCGTACATATATATTAGTTCTTGAAACATTTTTGTTATCTTAGCTAGCCCATGCGAGACAAATCTGGAGTTTGTCTGGAAACAGAATGATGTAATAATTGTGCTTGGAGCCTTTGGACCTTCTAGCGGATGTGACATAGAAAGTAACGAAATCTGAACACAAGTGGTCAGCTTGGAGACGAATGATAGACACAGGTGTGAACGGCGATGTGTCTTGGCTGTCCACTTTTGTTCGGATCACCAAAACACATTTTAAAACCAAGTGTGAACAGCCTCTAAGAGACAGCACAAGAATTCAGGTCACTATTGTCAGGAGTAAACATTTAAACACCCCCTTCACAATGTCCTCATGCTCATTTTTTACATCACTATATGCTTGTAACACTACCTCTTACACTGGTGTTGATTTTTTCCATTGGACACACAGTAAATGACTAATGAAGAATAGTTGCATATGAACTGTATTTGTTGAACACTGGGTTGGAATGTTTCACTGTTAACAAAACTGAACAAAGACATATGTAAATGCATGTTAGTGGGCTGTTGACACCCAACAGTATGATCTAATGTAATGTCTCACTACAGTAATCTTTTCTCATCTGTTTCTGTTTTGCAGCTCCAAGTGACCTGCTTGATGTCACAGAAAAACTACAGTGAGATCATGTTTTTGCCTTTATTCACCTCCTAACTTGCTAAATCCTTCAACAATTCAAATTTAAGATTTGAATTAATTGACTTAGGCGAGGTTTTTACAGTGGTAATCTTCAAAGTGTTCTTTTTAAAATTAGCCATTGATAAGCACTTATTACTGTTGTGTGTTTGTCAACAGAAATCCTCTGGGCATAATTACACATTTTTGTAAACACACAGTATATGACATGGTGTGTCTGAGAAAATTTTGTAAAACTATATAACTTTATACTGTGATTGTAGGACCCCCTTTGATGTTGTTCCACTGGGCTCTGGTCTCTCTATATGTGCTGGGCATGCTAACAAGTGTACCAAATTTAAAAGAGAATAAACATAAGAAACCAAATAAAAGCAGTAGGGCGCCAGAGCATCAATGGTACTTGACTCCCTGGAGACATGAGACGCTGTTATCTCATGCTGCCTCTCTCCCTTTTTCTGTCTCTCTGTACTCTGGACCACCAGTGGGGAGACGGTTCTTCATCGAGCTGCATCTCTGTGTCACAGGACCATCTGTCATTATCTGGTAGAAGCAGGAGCCTCACTGATGAAAACAGACCTACAGGTAGGTTCTTCACATGTTGGTGGAGTTGAACCATATCAGGCCTATCTCATGTAGGACTATAACTTTACAAACATTTATAACATTTACAGTACACCATTTTCTCTTATAAAAAAAAAAGAAAATAGCTTTCAAACACACTGATCACTCATCAGTGGTGGAAAGTAACTAAGTGCATTTACTCAAGCACTGTCCTTCAGTATAATTTTGAGGTACTTGTACTTTACTTAAGTATTTCCATTTGATGCTACTTTATACTTCCACTCCACTACATTTCAGAGGGAAATATTGTACTTTCTACTCCACTACATTTATTTGACAGCTTTAGTTACTTTTCAGATGAAGAATTAATACAATGGATAGTATAACAAGCTTTTAAAGTACAACACCCAATCCCTAGGTTGGGAACCACTGGACTAAACTAGCTAACTGTATATGAAGTAGTTGAAACTAGCTCCAGCTGTTTTTCTTACAGTACCACAGCAGGACCTCAGTGCATTACAGCCAAGCGGCAACTACCACAGCTTGAGGCTGAAGCCAATGGTAAATGGCAAATGGACTGTACTTGTATAGCGCCTTTCTAGTCTTCCGACCACTCAAAGCGCTTTTACACTACGAATCACATTCACCCATTCACACACTGAATGGTACAGGGTCTACCATGCAAGGTCCCAACCTGCCCATCAGAGGAGATCTAATCATTCATATACATTCACACACTGATGGTACAGCCACCAGGAGCAATTCGGGGTTAAGTAACTTGCCCAAGGACACATCGACATACGGACTGGAGGAGCCGAGAATCGAACCGCCGATCTTCCGATTAGTGGACGACCCGCTCTACCTCCTGAGCCACAGCCGCCCAATGCAGAAGTATCTTAAAGTGCCACCAACAGCTGCTAGATGCTCCAACTGACTCCCATTCAAAAAGCCTCAGTTTTTCTCTAGAAATACTACTAGCTAATGTTAGCTAGTAGCGTTCGGTATTCCCTGTAAGCTAGTGTTGTTTCCAGAGCGTGAAAGGCAATATCCCACACTCCTTATTTGTAAAGTCATGGCTCCAAATGGAGAAGAGGGCGCAGACCATAAGCAGCAACCGCAAAAAATATACAAATAAAGGTAACTCTATTCCATTAAAGTTACGGAAAAAAAGACGTAATCAGATTACGATTCATTTAGTAAAAATGAGGATTATTAGCAGGATTGCAATTTTAAAATAAATTTTAAAATGAAGAAAGATATACTAGCATGCACTGTAAAAGTCCCAAACATAAGCAGAGCAGGAACAAGAGGACAAAATAACTCAATGATCCATGATGGTGTGAATAGAGGATGATACCACATGGCACACAAGTGGGCACAGCAGGCGCACTGGCACACACTTCATACACTTATGTTGGGAGAGTAGGCAGGGATGGTTGTTACACATTGTGGCAGTCCCAAAGACTCATACGAGTTAAAAGAGATGCTTGCGTAAATGACAGCTTGTAGCGCACATAACACCTCTCCACTGAGATGACTGTGAGCATTACATGCCCAGAGCTGACAGTGTGTCACTGGTCACCGAGCACATTCAATACTCAATGAGTTAGAGAAAACTCACACAGATAGAACCAAATAAAAGGACATGGTGAAGCCCATGATGCTGCTGCACATATGTCTGCCACTGCCATTCATCTGAAAAGAGCTGTGGAGGAGGACAAAGCTCTCGTAGAGTGGGCACAAATACCCGCGAGGGGTCTTCCCCCACTGCGATATACAGTACATTATGCCTGTTTGATAGCTTCACACAGCCAGTGGGCCAAGCGCTGTTTCGTCAGAGGCTTTCCCTGAGAATGTTCTCTGTAATGCACATCATGTGTTGTGCACTTTCATTGGAGGTGTGTAAGCTATTGCCTGAATTTGCTTAGTGAAAAGCAAGTTTTTCTTTAAAAATACACTGAGCAGAAGACACATTTTTGATGCTACAAATCTTGGTTTCCCCATTTTCTATTCTAAGGTTGCATTACAGAATACACTTAAGTAAAAGTCATCTTATTGATATTTCTTTTCTCTGGTCTTAATTTGCATATTTCGTGTTGAGGTAATCCAAAGTAATAGAAAGTAATCAATTACTTTAATATTGTGATACTTGGATTAGGTTACTGACTACATTATCTAACAGGTAATTGGTAATTGTATCGACATATATACAGTATATACAGATGATTACAGCACATCATCAGCATTTAAGTTGCCAGACACACCCTGCATCACCAAAAAGAACATGTCAAACATGTCATGAGGAGATTTGATTGTATAGTCTGTTAAGTGTTTTTCTTGGAAGTGGTATGTCAGCTTGCATACAACTATTTACTCCAACTATTCACTGTACTGAAAGTATAGCTTGTGCTCTGTTTCCCTGAGATTAGTACATCAGAGTATTAATGTCAGGCTATTATCACCATATAAACCTTCTCTGCAATGTTATTCCGGGCTCAGTGGCACTCCTCAGCTTTAGGACAGTTCTCAGTTCTCATCTTGCATGTGGAGAAGCTGAGTCTTCACCACTGAGACCTTACAAAGTTCTATGTTCTCCATTAAAAACATGGCAGGTGCAATTACTGAGAATAGTCACAGAAACAGAATATAACCATATAATAAAATTATAGAAAATATTTTCGGTGCTCAAAATAAACCATATAAAAATCGATTGTATTTTGGAACTTCAGGTACTTCAGGGAGATTAACTCTTTTCTCTCTGTCAGAGACCCCAGCTTCTCTCCCCTGTATTACCTTTAAAGGGGATGAGAGGAGCTCATGTGATTGGTCATTACTAAAGCTCACCTCGACTCCACCTGTTGATTCTGTATATACTCCATTCCAATATCTACATGTGAAGTTTTTTGTCTAGAAGTGTTTGTTGTGGTGATATTCAAGCTAGAAGTGCAGCTTAATTCAGTTACTGTGTTTTCTTGGCTGTGTTTTCTTAGACTCCCATCAAGCTATAGGGCTCCAGTTCAATATGTCTCCCCACATAATCCAAGATGCAATTTTGAATAGCTTAATTCCCGGGATAATTCCTGTGTGTATGTGTGCATGTATCACAGCCTGTAAAGAAAACATGAATCTATGACATCAGCAAAGGTTTCTGAGCTTAGATTTTGGTTGGTTTCCAACTCCAAAGGTTTTACCATCTTTGTCAGTTGCTAAAGGCACAGAACCTGGGTGGAGCAGATATGAGATGAGCATGTGGCAAACACAATGGCTGAGTGTGTCAATCAAGCAAACACTTCCAAATGTATTTTTTTGTGCCTAAATAATACATACAGTCATACAGATAACATCCAGATGTCCTCTGGAGGTGAAAGGGACTCTTTGAGGAAGTCAACACCACCGTTGTACTCACTGGAGTGGTTCACATCTGAGTGTGACACTGCTGGGATGGTACTATGGCACCCTTCTGGGAAACAGTGGATTGTCTCCTTCAAGTTGGGAGTGAGCTGGTGCCCCAAGTGTCTCTTGTTGACAAGGGAGCTTGAGATGGACTGGGGGAAAAACAGATTGGTAAACCATCGGCACTGATGCGAGTATTGTACCAGAAGGCAAAACTCTCATTTTACCAGTTAATCTATGTTTTAACCCTCACATAGCGTCATGAGCTTTGGGTCATGACCAAAAGAAAGAGATACAAGTAGTGGAAATGAACTTCCTTTGTAGGGTGTTCTCACTTATAGATAAGGTGAGGAGCCTTGACATCTTGACTTTTAAAAGGTGTCAGTTGAAGTGTGGGCATTTGATTAGGCTGCCTCCTGGACACCTCCCTCTGGAGTTTTCCTTGCTTTGCCTGCTGCCACCACAGCCCACAGATAAGCAGCAGAAAATGGATGGATGGACAGATATCACCAAAGCATAAAATAAAATAACTGAAATCAGCTATTGGTACCATGATGGCTTGTAGAAAAGTATATTTCACTTTGTATTTCAACAGAGGCCTATCTTGAAGTTGAAATGGTGTTAAGAAGTGATGTTGAATTAACTTAAACTCACTGCGGCTCAGGAGGTAGAGCAGGTCGTCCACTAATCGGAAGATCGGCGGTTCGATTCCCGGTTCCTCCAGTCCGCATGTCGAAGTGTCTTTGGGCAAGATACTGAACCCCAAACTGCTCCTGATGGCTGTGCCATCAGTGTGTGAATGTGTGTGAATGGTTAGTTCCCTCTGATGGGCAGGTTGGGACCTTGCATGGTAGCCCCTGTACGCATTCAGCGTATGAATGTGTGTGAATGTGACTCATTGTATAAAAGTGCTTTGAATGGTCGGAAGACTAGAAAGGCGCTATACAAGTACAGTCCATTTACCATTATTATAGTAATCATATTTCTGGAACAATTAGCCCAACTACAGCTGCAATTGCATCAATTGGGAGGATCCCTGTTTGAATTAACTCTCAATATTTTTTCCATTATCTTAAATCACCAATCATTGCGGGTGTGGATCCATTATGAAACTGTATATGATACTGGGGTATACAAATAATCATGACAGAGAACTGTGCACTGTGAATAGACTTTAGTATGACCAGTTCTCTTGGAACCAGTGTATATAGTGCACTGAAGGACTTGCTTGGGGACATGTTACGGACATTTCCAGGTCTATATTTTTAATCTGGGACTCCACTTAATTATTTTTGCATGATTTACAATTAAAAAAATATTTATTTAATTCATACTGACCCTTTATGCAGCCCCTCAGTTCATCCTCTGTCTGAAACAGGCCATTTTAGCACCTGTCTCTTTAAGGCCCTCCCCCTCCGAGGGGCCCATTCTATTCTGATTGGTCAGCTTCCGGAAGCTGCATAAAGGAAGGACTTCTTGCCAGCTTCAAAGGCTACGTCAGCAAACCATGAAACAAACTATCGTAGCAGGATTTCACTACTTTTTCTTGTTCTTTACTCAAAATGTCACAGAAAAATGTCATGGAAAGACCTTAACAACAACCTTAGCAAAAAAGGCTACAGAGCGGTTAACCGTTTATGTGACAAGCCGACATCAGCTCATCAGTAAGGAAGAAAAAACATAGCAAATGAAGCATTCAGAGCAAGTTGACTTGACCTGACTTTTGACTTGCAGGAAGCATTTCTGCATACATTAACCTCAAGTTTTGGAACTTTGACCATGTTTAACATCTAACATCAAAACAATATATAAATAACAGAAATCCACAAAAGGCACAATATGTTCTCATAAGTAAAGGCTGGGTTTTCTGGTGAAGTCTTCTATTGTGACTGTCTCATATGTATGTATATGTGTGTATGTGTGTCTTCTCAAATATGCATCTACTTTCATTTTTTTTTCTTCAGTTTTCCATGGAGGTTTTAACCATGTAGAAAAGGCTCCAAACTGGCTGTATTCAGCAATGACCTAGATACAGAGAGAGGGAGGGAGAGGGATGAATGGAGAGGGGGAGTGTGAGAGACAGACAGCCAGAGAGTGCAATGAATAGAAAGAGAGACAAATGACTTGAGAGGAAAAGACTATGATTTTGACATCCCTGCATTACAAAGTACTGTGTTTTATCTCTTCATCTCTCTGCACTCGCCACTTATGGCGTCTCTCTGTGTGACTCCATGGTTCATGTAAACCAGAGGCTTTAGGAGCAGTTGTTTTACACTCTCTCATGGACTTGAAATAAAGTTCAGCTCCCTGTCTCTCACTCTCCCTGTTCATCTCTCTCTGTCTAATGTTTCCAAATCTGGTAGAGCCCCAAAGACAAATGCACTCACATAGACACACAGACACACACACTCTCTCTCTCTCTCTCTCTCTCTCTCTCTCTCTCTCTCTCTCTCTCTCTCTCACTCACTCACTCATACTGGACTCATCTAATTAGAGTCTGTTCTAAACTCTGGAAGTGATTCAGCATAATGGCCCCTCCCTCAATAAACAAGCAGTTAGAATATGTCCTCTCAAGGACACAAGTTGTTTATTTCATTTCCAATTTAGTTGTTTCTCCTTATCTCATTGTTATCAGTTGGAGACAATGCTACTTCCACAACAACATTTTTCAATTATAGAGAAATGTGAGAAGAAAACTCATCAACACAGGCATCAGCTGGCCTGTAAACTCACAATCACACACATTTTAGACATGGCAACTGGAGCCTAATGAAACATCACAGTCTTTCTAGAGCAGAGCAGGGGAGAGGCTGGCCATTTTGGCAAGTGGGAATAAGACTAACAAAAGCCTGTTTTGTTTTTAACAAGGCTAGAAGTCTAAAGGATTGCTAGCAGCCCAGTGTTCATTACGGCTCACAGTGTAGAAGTGTTAGAACAAACAACATACAGGTGATTTAGGTAGACAGGCAGATCTAGGTAGGTATTCTTAGAGCCTTGCCAGAAGTCTGACTAAACACTTTTCAGACATGGAATACGTAAATTTGCTATTTTCTCTATCTGTTAGGCTGCATTCAGACCAAAAAAAGCGTACCAGTGAGACAATGAAATGCGATCCAGGAAGTTAGAGCTACAGATTAATGTGTTTAAAGCTTATCAGGCGCCAAACACTAGACAGTGTTTGTACAACTCTCCAACCTTATCGCGGCTGGAACTATTTCATCTTTCATCGCGACAATCGTGAGGTAAAAAGCAGAAACATGTCATTCACATTACAAAGTAATCCAACGGGAATGTGCACATGTATGTGTTTGGTTATCACAGCGCCTTGCTGGATGACTTTGAGATGTGCGGAAGCAAAAGTTGAGTCTGGTTCTGTCTCTTTTGCTGGATGACGCTGCACTGTTGTGCTGAGCCCTCTGCGTCAATGCACCGCCCGCATTCTAATGAATGAGAGGGCTCCATTTTTTCATAAATACACAGGTCATGTTTAAAACTCACCCTGTTAAAATATTTATGAAAGTATTTTCCAGGACCTTCCCAAAACCTTTTGCGATTTCACATTTTTCTAAATGTTTTCCAGGCCTGGAAAACTCAGTATGACAGCATTGTGCTATTAACACTAACAGTTGTATACAATTGATTACACACATTTCTCAATACCAAGTTGACTTTTTCAAACGTATTCTCACAGTTCTCTTTACCAACATACAGCTTGGCAGTTAACAGTTAATTTCACATCCAGAATGCATTAATTCAACCTGTATACCATATCGGCCCAGATGATACTTAAGGTGATGTTTTATTCCGATAATTATATTTGAAAAAGTGGGCATCATCTTACATTACATGCTCACAAGATCAGAGATCCCTTTTGAATGAGAGTGTACTGCTGTTACACCGGCTCCTACAGAGAGTGTTGCATTATGGGTTGTTTGTAGCCTTATTGTTGCTAGGCTAGCAAGTGTCTCCATGTCTTTAATGTTATTATTTATATATTTTAATGGTATCATTTCACTTTTACAAGAGAAAAGGCTTCAAGATGAGAATAAATAGTAAATAGGATGAGTGTGAAAGTGTGTTGTATCTTCAACATGTCTTTTATCAAAAACAGGTGTTGCAAAAGGGGAGGGGTTGTCTTATATTTGGGCCAGTACAGTATATGGTGGAGTAAAATAAAATGAAGACGGTTCAAATAAGAGCAATAATGTATTACTCTCTCTCTCTCTCTCTCTCCCTCTCCATCAGGGTGATACTCCTAAGAACAGGGCAGAGAAGGCTAATGATGCTGAACTGGCAGCCTATCTGGAAAACAGACAGCATTACCAGATGATACAGAGAGAGGATCAAGAAACAGCTGTCTGAAACTGTTGAACTCTTTATGAACAGGACGTGGATGAAGAAACTGCTTTCTTCTGACTGCAGACTGAGTGTGAAGCCGTGCCAAATCTGATTGAAATGTGCATTTAATAATTATTACGGCAGAGATTATAATGATGATGGTAATGACTTTAAGTCAGTGGATGTTAATGTTAATGGGTGTGAAGAGAAAGAGTAAGGTTATGAGAAGTTCATTAAGTCATTCCTTTTCAGTTTGAGTAATAAAAAGTGACAGTGAAATCAGGAAAATGGAACACTGGGAGAATCAGAAATCAGGGTTCTGATTTTAAGGGCAGTTTCAGATTTATTCTTCAAAAGCCATTCATATCAAAGGTATACAAAGGACTATACATTTTAAACTAAATGTGACCATCTACAATAAATTAGTGATGATGAAATGTGTCGTGGTATTAGTATCAGTTACTACATTTAGTCTGCAGATGGTACAATTTCAGTCCAGTCTGCAATTTGCATTACACACCAAAATGTAAAATTTCTCTGGGGGGACATTAGTGTCTGAGAGGCTTCATTAAAATTGCTCTCCTTAGGAGCCCGAATATCTCAGCAAATTTATTGACAATTTGCATATTAGATCAAATATCTGCAAATATATCTGAAATATCTGCATGTGCTGCATTGCTGTTTTGGCCTAAAGATGGCACTAGTGGAGACTTTATTGAATGTCCAACATAGAAAACAATTGAGTAAATTTCATGGCAATGATGGAGGGAAATAGAGGAAAGGTTAGAGAGTCAAAACCATTAGGATTCATCCTCTGGGGGTCCTGGAAATCTGACCATTTTGCTTTTTAAATACCATGTTGTGGACCATATTTTTAGCAGTGGTGGTGGAGAGGTTAGTGGATCCCTGAAATCATGAGGATTCATAATTAGTATCAGATTTCATAGCAATCTGTCTAGAAGTTGTCAAGACATTTGTTTGGACACACTGTATTATGTTGACTTACATGAATATATTCCAGGGATAATTAATATTTATATGATGGGAAGTGATATTTTCTGGTGCCTGTACTGTAGGATTGAATGTTAGAAGTGAAATTCTGGGCTGAGATGACTTCAAACTAATAACCAATCCAAAATGTTTCAAAAAATCATTAGAAAACATCTGTCCATCATCGATCACGTTACACACAGTATTAGAATCATTTCTCAAAAGGAGGTCATGGAACATGGAAGTTCACATGACCATATTGTGCTATGAAAGTGCACATCCAAAGGCCATTTAAAAAAGAGCATCAACGGTAAAATCATTGATTGACTTTTTTTTTCTTTTTGTGTATGTGGAACATGACAGTAATATCATACATTTTGGATCAAATGGATGCAACTATTTTGAAAAGATTAAATGTTAAGATTATTGTGTTATAGTTTGCACCAACAAGGATCAAGTGTTAAATCATGGATGATTATCATATTTAGTTGTGCTTAAGTTTAAAGCTTGTTTTTATCGAAAGGCCTGGATGAGCACAAATTTCCTAAATAGCAGCAAAACTGAAGCTCTCCTTATTGTCACTCCACACCAGATCATCCCCCCTACCTCATCTCACATTTGACCACAAAGACATCCCCCTTTCCCTCTCAGTCACTAATCTGGGTGTTAGGTTTGACCCTCAACTGCCTTTTGATGACCACATAAGACCTCTTTCTACCATCTCAAAAACATCTGTAAACTCCGCCCCGCTCTAATCCTGTCAGATGCAGAGAAATTTGTCCATCCCTTTATCTCCTCAAGACTGGACTACTGTAATGTGCTCTTCACAGGGATCCCTGGCAGGAGCATCCAGAAGCTCCAGTACACTCAGAACAGCACTGCCAGGATCCCGATGATAGTGTAAAAACACAAACACATAACACCAATTCTGTTTTCATTGCACTGGCTCCTTCAGGGTTGACTACAAAGTCCTGCTACTCACATACAAATCAATCAATGGACATGCGCCTCCTTACCTAAAAGAACTGATCACACCACATACTTCCATCCGCACCCTCAGATCTGCCAACAGCTTGCTCCCCCGGGCCCCCAGTAGCAAGCTCTGCACCATGGTGGATTGAGCGTTCTGCTCTGCTGCACCATGCTTGTGGAACAGCCTTCTTAACCATCTGAAGGCAGCACAGACTCTAGACTCTTTAAAAAGGCATAAAAGCCTTTCTATTCAGGATTCATTACAATTTTTTTTATGTTGTTCATGTTATTAATACTGTAGCACTTTGAGTTTCACTATGAATGAAGAGTGCAGTACAAATTAAATGTATTATTATTTTTTATTATTAAAGTATAGTACACACACATAGCACTGAATAGCAGCAACTCAACTCACTGATGGCGTTTTGAAACTGTAATTTGAACTGAATTGAGTTTGTGAGGAACATTTGGATTTTGCAGGCACTTTTGGACAAATCAACAATATCAGAGCTCTTTAAACTCTATACTCAAATTTTCCAGCCTCAGTCTTCATTTAATACTTTGAAACTTTAACAGTCTGTAATCTAGATGTAGACAAAGGTGCAGCCCCACCACCAGAAATCAAAATACAAGATTGAAACCTTCATTTGATCGAAATGTCTTTCAATACTCATCATGTCCCATTTTCAGAAAGCTGGAAGAGATAAATAATAGTAATAAATCTTCACTCTGAACTGACATCAGTAATATGAAGATAACTGTTGTCTTCCATTACTGCTGATCAGATAACAAAAGCAAATCAAGCAGAGCGGGAAACATCTGGTAAATGTACTAAATTGAGTTCATCCCCACCTGTTCAGGGAACACAGTGATGAAGTGGCTGAGATGTGGAGAATTCAAAGACACATCTGCATTTTCAGAGTGTGCTGCAAAAGTCTTTCCTTCATCCCATAAATTACAGACCCTGCCATTTGAAGCAGCAAGATACAAAAACAGTAGAAACATGCACTCCTACGTTTTACTGAGAATAATACAAACTAACATGCCCCCACTGTCAGAAACGAGATAGGATCAGTGTTGAGAGCAAGCTGAAGAAGCAGGTTTCTCATGTTCCATGTAAACATCATATCCTGAATATGATCAAAACCAGGATTATACGCAAAACATATTCCCTCAGGGTCTGTAAACACAGC
The DNA here is from genome assembly GCF_910596095.1 of Thunnus maccoyii. NCBI lineage: Eukaryota > Metazoa > Chordata > Actinopteri > Scombriformes > Scombridae > Thunnus > Thunnus maccoyii. The sequence continues at coordinate 19,711,782 of NC_056556.1, forward strand.
AGGAAATCAGTCACCACTCATGATATGCCAATGGTTTTTCACAAAGCCCACTCTTCACATGTGCTTTGGGAAGCCTTAAATTCAGAAGAACTGCATGCATTTTACTGGTTTTTCTGTCTCTCTGCTTGTCATGGCAGCTCAAACTCAGACTGAAAATACTTCTTAAGAGCAAATATTTCAGAAATGTCTTGTTTGCATTGCCACATGACTGGTGTGATGGCCCTCTCTTTCTCTCTCCTGTTTACCTTTACCACCAACCAATTTTTGATGACATAACTGATACGCAAGAGCTTTGAAGATTAATAATAATGACATCACTGAACAATCCAGTGAATTCCCAGTTTATGGCCATTTAGCAAGTTACAATACTGGGTGATCAGAATGAACAGACTGGAAATAGGAGTGACCAGCTGGACTTTCAGACCTCAGCTCTGTTTGTTGAGCCACCTCCTTGAATGTGTGATGCAAAATAATGATGTTCTGCAAACCCCTTTGATGAATCTTCAATTATAGTTGTAGAAAGAAGTTTTGTGGGTTTCTGAGGGTTTGATGATGTCTCTCTAATCTTTGTACAGTAAATTATTAGAATATACTTTGACTTTCATTTATGTTTCTCAACTGCTGGCCCTGCGGCTGCCAAATATTGACAAACCAAAAAGACAAGACTCAAACTAGCTTCACTGTTTTTTTGTTCTGTTTGCTTGTGAAAGTTAGCAGTTGAACTGTGTTGGTCTCTTCATATTAGCTTTGCTTTGACAGTAAACTCTTGCATGTACTTCATCAAGGTGATGTAAAGCAGGTTGAGATCCATTTTTATTCACATCTGTGGCCAATCTTTTTTCTCTGTTGTTCTCTGTTTTTTTGGTAAACACATTGGTGTGAAATAGTTCAATAGTTTAAATTCTTTGAATTCGTATTTCTGTCTTTCTATTTCTTAATTTGTTTTTAAGTTGATTGATATTTGTAGATAAATATGAAGATAATAAAAGAAGGCAGTATATTCGATAATGACTCATGTTTTTTCCTGTTGCATTTGATATGGGATTACACACTGGCAGTTCATTATTTCTGTTTCTTCTGCAAACAAATATCAGAATACTAAGCTCCTTCAACTATAAGTGTCACATGGCCACACTTACTGGGAATTTGTATAAATGTCACCTAATTCAATACAACCTGAATCCTTCTAAGTTTTTTATATTAACTACCTATACATATATAGCAGTGGTAGGCAAATCTGGCCCTCCAGCAAAAATATTTGGCCCTACATGAAAGCTGTAGTTTTGACTTTCATAGTTTGCATTAAACCTTTACATAATTTTTCACAAATCTATTGTAGATTTTTAAAAAATGTAAGGCTCATGAATATCCTGATGAATATAAGCTTGTTATATCTAAAACTGCCCACAGGTTACCAGGATACAATGGTTGCACCATGCTATTTGAACTATGAACGGTGCTGAAATTAAGTCTAATTAACCAACCAGAAATTAAATTTAAATGTGTGAATTCCAACTGTAATTCCACAACTTTAGCCTATTGGTTTAACTGTCAAGTTTGGGTGGGGTTAAACGTTGATTGTGATTGGATGCTAGCTGTGAGTGTGGAGTGTTACACCAGTAGTTGGTGTATGGAGAACAATGTAGTAGAAAAACGCTGGTGAGAACAAAACGCATATCATATTATATTTTTGTTATAATCTTTGTTATAGTCAAATGACATGTTTAGACTTGTAGAGCTGAATATAGGCTGTTATCAACATTTTTAACCGGCTTACTTCACACATTAGCTAGCTGGGGTGCTAGCTATTAATAGGCTACTAGTACTACTAATAGTAGTAGTAGCTTGGTGGTGAAGTAGCTAACTGACAAGTGAACTAGCTAATCTTTATTTCGATCAGATTTGCCTGAATATATTGATCAACAGAGCAGACTAACGTAATTGTTCATATTAATAGGAGAGGAAATCTGACCTTTTTGGCTAACCTTGTGATTGGATGCTAGCTAGGTGTGAATGCCAGTGCCTCACTGGTGCGAAATCCTTCTGAGGTAAACACAGAAACTATGTAGATGTTGTAGCGCCTGTATCCTCGGAGAAACTTGCCATTATTTAATGCAGTAGATATCGTCAGTATGGAGAACAAAACGTAGCCTAAGTGTCACATTGCATTTTTATTATAATCTTTTCATCGAAGTGGCATCAAATTACATGTTTAGATTTAATGTCTTAGTTTGTCCACATCATTTAAATATCCTGCTAGCTATCTAAAATATAGAGTTCAGTTCAGTCTACCTGTCAATCATTTAGTAATATGTGTTTGTATATTGGCAGTTAATTTTAGAGTGATGAGCAAAGGAGCACCTGACACACAGGCAAAACGTGATTTAGACGTTTTTTTGTAATCCATACATGAGATGCAATGTGTTAATGAAACCATTGATTTTGCATACATTATATAGATTGTTATTCTGATTTTATGCCTAGCTAATTATTGGAGGTCAAGCTTGGTTAGGCCTAACCTATCAATATTGCTGGTGCTGTGCCAGATTTTGTAATCACATTTCAACCCAAACCTGTCTGGCCTATGTGGACCTGTGTGTGAAGCAAGCAGGGAACCTGTGTCCGACCAGTGCTGATTTTGTTTTAGTTTTTTTGTATTCTCCTGTCTCTCAGCCTTGCAGACCAATGTCAGTGAACAGGCAATTGTGTCCCCATCTGAAGTTGGTAAGTTGGTCTGAAGTTGCTTTTGAAACAAACTATATGTTTCTGTAACCATGAAACAACTCTGTGGACTGGTGAGTCAGATGTTATGGATTTAAGTAAATCATTTGCAAAATGGTTACCAGTTATCTTTATAATGGGAGCTTGTGGGGACAACAACCATTCATTGGTCTTTAAGCTTTACATTGTGATCTGGACTGATTTTGCCTTGTAGACACTGTCAGTGACTCTAAATTGGAGGAGTCACTGATCACCCGTGAGGCAGTAACAATTATCCTGGATATGACCACTAAAGTGTTGTTGGGGAGGCCCTCTGAGTCCACCACTTCAAGAGAAGGTAGTTTACACACCCATAAGTTATAACAATGTTATGTAATACACAAATGTTTATTTGGTTTAATGTATGTTGTCACTCTGATTAGGTCTGTAGTGCACTAGATGAATGCAAGCCGTCTGATGAACACCTGGTGCCTATCTTTGGAGAAACACTCACCTGACAAAACCTGTAGACTCTAGGACTTCAGAAAGACATGGAAGGCATGGTATGATGTTGGTGTTGAATTAACCTCCCTCAGAGGTCATATTGTACATGGAAAAATACTCTTGCCTTTTACAATGAGGCTTATCAAAGATCTTCCCAATTGTCCATTAAATATAGGGACATACTATCACACAACATGGACATCTTCAATTTTGTTAGTCATTTATGTCTACTAGTTGTGTTTGATAAATGTGTCCTGACAGATACTGAATACCAGGTTCAGGTTTATATCTGCTGTTGTATCCGAAAAGGTTAAAGTGAAATGTAGAAAATATAGAAAAAACTGTTCAGCCAAATGGAAGGTTGCATGCATGAATGCTGGATGCATGATGAAGCAAACTAAAGTATTACCAATTGCATTACAGGACCTCAAAGTGTGGAGCGCAACGAGTTTCAAAACTGTTTTTTGGTTACCACCTACATCACAGAACCCTTTGTCTGATTGTCCAGTAAGTGATATTGCAATTATGATGTGACATTCTTCTGATACATGTACATCACAAGTAATGCAAATTCTCTGTTTAAAGTCAGACATCTGTGACCATGATTTTGTCACCCTTCCCTCATGGAAACCTCAGAATTGGATGCTGTTAGTAAGTGAAGTTTTGGCAAGAGAGACATGTCATGGAGTTATCTTTTATTGTTATTCCTCTTGTACTTTTGAAAGTGACTTGTTTAGCTTTCATGTAGGCATGTATTGCAGGCTAAGCTCTCTGTGAATGTTGGGACTGTTTGCAAATTATGAAGCCAAAGCAAAGGAAGCTTTACGTTCTTGAATCACTTGGTTCATTCAACCTTATGGGATATAAATACTACTACTACTACTAGTAATAATAATAATAATTATGATAATGATAATAATAAACTTATATAGTATAATTCATGCATAAAATGCAGTACAAAGTACTTAACATAAAAGCAGACTGCAACAATAAAAACAAGGGAAAAAAAGATAAAATTAAATTAAAAATAACAGGATAACTAGATAAAACAACCGTCAGATTAAAACTTATAACTTCAGGGGAAAGCCATGGTAAAAAGGTGTGTCTTAAGATTTCATTTGAAAGTGTCAACAGATTAAGAGCCCCTCAGACCCTCAGGTAGACTGTTCCAGAGTTTTGGGGAGTAATTAACGAAGGCTTCCTCTCTGTGCCTTTTTGTTCTGACCTCAGGAACAATCCAGAGGTTTGAGCCAGAGGATCTAAGAGACTTAGGAGGCACATATGTCTTAACCATGTCAGATAGATAAGATTGGGCAAAGCCATTCAGTGATTTAAAAGTAATAAATATAAAGGAAATTTTAAATTAATTTTGTTAATGACAGGTAACCAATGTAAGGATTTTAACATTGGAGTGATGTGGGCTCTCTGTCTGGTTTTCGTCATGTGCTGCTGCGTTCTGTACGAGCTGTAACTGACCAACTGCTTCCTTAGACACACTAGACAGAAGAGCATTACAATAGTCTAGCCTGCTGGAGATAAATGCATGTATTAACTTCTCTGTGTCTGCCTGGGAGAGAAACAGTCTGGCAATATTCCTTAAATGATAGAAGGACACTTTATTCACATTTCTTATGTGACATTCAAAATTTAGGTCAGAGTCAATGATAACACTAAGGTTTTTAACCTGTTCCTTGGTGTTAAGTGTGAATAATTGTAGGTGGTCAGACAGTTTTTCTCTCTCTTTTGCTCCGATAACTAGGATCTCAGTTTTGTCTTGATTCAGCTGTGACCACATACAGGTTTTATACGAGATAATGTTTAACAGCTCTTTGTGTTCTACTTTGCTGTATGGCATTTCTTTTTAAGTCATACAGTGGTTCTTTTCTTTTAATCCCTAGTGTACATGATTAATGTGAACTAATGTTAAACAGCTCCTTGTGTTCTACTTTGCTGTATGGCAGTGATACAGTGATTTTGTTCTACTAATCCCCTTTTATGTTTGATCCTCTGAGAATAATGGTGGCACTACTAGCAATTGGTATCTGTCCTAAATTTTTTTGAAATACAAAATTGAGTGTGGTTGTGTCAGTGCATGTGCATTTGCTAACATGGACATCATTATTCTCATTTTTTAATTTGTTTTTGTTGTTTAAACCATGCAGTATATTAAGGACAACTGGTTGACATTCCTGAGTGGTGTGAAAGGGCTGAAATTGATCACTCTGAATTAGAAGGACTGGCAAAGAATATTGATGGCAACCAGGGAGGGGGATCCAGAGGCCCTGGAATTCGTCCTTTATTCCTTCGATTTGCAGGAGGACATGGAGTTCTTCATGAAGGTATACACTGATACTGATGGCTACCTTGTGATTGACAAGTCACTACCAAGGCGATATCGCTGATTACGAAACAGAACCATAGCGTAACCACAGATTCACAGAGTATAGGCATAGCTATTTCACAGTATATTTTCAGTTCATGAAAGTTAATTGTAACATTTTGCTCACCTAAAAAAATCTTGTTCAGCATTTGGTTGTTCAGTTTTTGTGGTAAGTACATTTAGTTTAAATGGACGAATGGACCACCACCTCCACATCAGCCCCCTCAATGGTTGTGAGAATGGCACAGACCTACAAAAGTCCACCACCATGTCCTTGGTCTTGGGTGTATTCAACTGCTGCTGGTTTGACAGGGACCATGATGGCTGGACAGAAAGTAGCTGCTAAAGCTGGAACAGGGCAGTTGAACTGGTTATAGAAGAGGTTGAACTCATTCGCTCTCTCCACATTACCATCTGTTATACCACCATTCCTCTGCTTGCAGGACATGATTGTCTTCATACCATCCTAGATCTCCCTCATGTTATTCTCCTGCAACTTTTGCTCCACCTTCCTCCTGTAGGACTCCTCAGCCTCTTGTAAGCAGAACTTGAGTTCCCTCTGTATGCCCCTCAGCTCCACCTGGTCCTTGTCTTTGAAGGCCCTCTTCTTTTTCTTGAGGAGGTCCTTTACATCACTGGTTATCCTGGGCTTGTTGTTAGCAAAGCTGCACACAGTTTTCACAGGAATAACAATGTCCATGCAAAAGTTCAGGTAGTCTGTCATGCAGTGTGATCAGTACAGTGTGTCTCCATGTGTTTCCTGCAGCACACTCCAGTCAGTGGACTCAAAGCAATCCCTAAGAGTCTCTTCAGCTTCAGGAGACCATTTCCTGAAGGAGTGTGATGTTATGAGTTGCCTTTTAGGCTTGTATTGAGGCCTTAGGTAGACCATGTTGTGGTCAGATTTGGCACCGTATGCATCCCTTACATTGGCATGCAGAAGGTCAATTGTCCTTTTTTTCTGGTGGGGAAGTCTACATAATGATAAAACACAGTGAGTGGTGAATCCATGGTAACATGATTAAAATCACCTGATATGGCAATGAAGGCCTCCGAGTGTTGCATTTGCAGCCTCGCAATGGTTGTATGGCTTCACATGCCGTCCCTGCTTCCACCCCTGGACGAATGTAAACACAAACAGCAATTGTGTGCAAGAACTCCCTGGGCATGTAGCATGGTCAGAGACTTACCACCAGCAGTTCAATATCCTGACAGCAGATCATCTCCTTAACTGTCACATGCCCTAGGTTAAACCATCTGATGTTTATGAGTAGTGCAAGTCCCCCACCTTCTCTTTTGCCACATAGTTTAGCGTCCCTGTCAGCTCTCACGGTGGTGAGTCTGAGTCTTGGAATGTCCACGTTAGCATCAGAAGTGTTGCCGGTTAGTCATGTTTCTGTGAGACATAGTAGACTGCACTCCCCGTTGGTCGTCTGATTTTTAACCAGAGCTGCTAGTTTGTCGGCTTTGTTTGCCAGCGAGTTTACATTCCCCATCACCACAGAGGGAATAGATGGCTTATATCTCCTGCATTTCTCTATTTGCCAAGCCTTTAGCACCGGCTCTACATCCCCTGTACCCGCTCCTCAGGATTAGGTTGCACTATGCCAACGTGAACCTTTCATTGAAGTGCTAGTGGCTCTTCCCTAAACAAAGTTAATGCCACTCGCTTGCATAAAAAAACCCACCATATCCATAGGATATACAGAATACACAGTAAACATGCAGTAGAGAAACAGGAAGAGTAAGAAGAATCAAAAAGAGCAGCAAAACACTGCAACACAGACAGAGCTACTGGGTAGGCTGCCTATTCATGTCGCTGCTGGAAGCTGTTCTCCTGTGTACTCCACTAAAATAAATACGATTGGCCAGTCAAAGTGAAATGAGTTACAATTGTCTTCTTAATAGTCCACGTGATAATACGTCATTTCTCTTAGTTTTTCCATACAGTCTGCGGTTAAAGTCATCCTCATACATGTAAACAAACTGACGTGCACAGGTGAATATGCAGGGTGTTTTGGTTAGTCAGCAAGCTGCAGTATGTGGTCCCCTACACAGTTAACCATAATGGCTACTACAAGCGGCTAGTTTCTGTGTTTACTTTAGTTCAGACTCAGAAACAAAGTTCTTAAGCAATTCATGTAAAAATCATGTTTGTTTGGAAAGATGTCGATATAATTATGTGATAAATGTCTTTTTGTGAATTGCCAGAATCTCTGTAACGGAGCTGGAGAGTGCAAAATTAGTATAACACATAGAGCCACAATGGCCATATTTATGGGAAATACATCAGGTTAAAATAAACCGGAATTTTCCTTTAAAATCAGATTTTCAGTGAGCACAGAGAAACTTTCAGCAGATGGATGTAAAAACAGCCTTCCAGTGTCAAAATCTGCACATACATCATTCTGCACTGTGAAGCTCAAACATCCAACTGTAGGAACAAGAAGAAAAACACATTTTTGAGTGGAGAGGGGCTTTAAGGATAGGTTCATATTTTTAAAAATGTATCAATCATCAATCAGATCACAATCATTCCTCATGTTTTCCCTTCCTAATGCTTTTCTAATTTAAATCCACAGTCCTCCTTCTGTGCAAAAATACATTGAACTGAAGTTAAACTGGCGAGAGCAGGGGGAGTTTTTGTTTTTTTTCACTCCCGACTGAACTGAGCAAGGACAAAGCCGCGGAGCCGAGCCAGTTGCGGTGCAAAACAAAACACACAAAATGAGCAATAGAAGTAAAAACAAGTCCATATACTGACAGTGGTTGCAGAGTGGAAGCATGGAAATATAGAGACAAAACAGCTGATGTAGAAATGTAAAGACAGCACAGCAATTGATCAGGGAGTGGGTTCCAGGGGTTTGGAAAGGGCCACCCACTGTAGTGCACAGCCCGGCTTCAGAAATACCTGTAAAGTGCATGAAACACCAAAGTTACCGACTGAGAACTACACCTGAATTAAAAATAATGCAAAAACACATGTACATACCAAAGAGAGTGAAGGTGCAGCTTCTCAGCAGTGGGAGGGGGAGAGCCACAAAGCTACAGCTCAGTCATTATCACAGCAGATCAGAGACCAAAAAGAGAAAGTTGTCACATCCTGCCAGGACATTCTGATATGTTTACATTCTTTGTGTTTTTGTTCTCTTGAATTCCTTGGTTGTCATTATCATCAGATGCCCTCAGACTTTTTCTGTTTTGAGTTGGACTTTTTGAGAGACTTTCTGTCAGTTGGGTTGCCTTTATTGGTCGGACTGTGCTCAATGTGTTTTTGGTTTTCTGATTTCCCTGTGTTTTCTCCTCCTGTGTTCATGTGCTCCTCCTCTCACCTGCCCTGCATTATCCTCGTTAGCCCTGCCGAGCTCTGTGTCTTCCCCACACCTGCCCTGTATCAGTCTCGTCAGCCCTGTCCTGCTCCCTGTGTTTCCCTCAGCCAATCATGCCCAGCCTGCCCTTGTGTCTAGTCACCTGTTCCCATTTCCTGATTATCCCACTAGAACACTGCGCTCCCAGTATGCAGGCTTACTGGTGGTCCATACAGTCTTTAAAAGTAGAATGGGAGGCAGAGCCTTCAGCTATCAGGCTCCTCTTCTATGGAACTATCTACCGGATTCAGTCCGGGGTGCAGACACCCTCTCTATGTTTAAGAGTAGGCTTAAAACTTTCCTTTTTGATAAAGCTTATAGTTAGGGCCGACCAGGCTCGCCTTGGATCAGCCCTTAGTTATGCTGCTATAGGCCTAGACTGCTGGGGGACTTCCCATGATGCACTGAGCTCCTCTCTCCTCCTCCTCTTCTCCATCTGTATGCATTCATGTAACATCAATGCATGTCACTAACTTTGCTTCTTCCCCGGAGTTTTTTGTGCTTTCTCATCTCACAGGAAAACCTGACCCCCGGGCCGAACCTTCGCGGTCCTTCACAGTCCTGATGGCATCCTTCCCTGGCTGTTGCTGCTTGTGCTTGTTGTTGTTGTTGTGAATGTTTTTCTTCTGTCCCCCCTCCCCCTTTCCCTCTCTCTTTCTCTCTCTCAACCCAACTGGTCAAAGCAGATGGCCGCCCACCAAGAGCCGGGGTCTGCTTGAGGTTTCTACCCGTTAAAGGGGAGTTTTTCCTTACCGCTGTCGCCAAGTGTTTGCTCATGGGGGAATTGTTGGGTCTCTGTAAATTAAAGAGTACGGTCTTGACCTGCTCTATGTGAAAAGTGCCTTGAGATGACTTCTGTTGTGATATGGCGCTATAAAAATAAAGATTGATTGATTGATTGATTGATTAGTTTAGTTTGTATTTAAGGTCTGGTTTTCAGCTGAGTCTTTGTTGGATCCCCTGTCCTGTCCTGTCCTGTCCTGTCCTGCGCGCCCCGTTTCCTATTCTGTCAGCTTTTGTTTTGTTGCTCACGCCAAATAAAGACGGTTTTCTTCAGCCCTGCTTTCCGGTCTCTGCATTTGGGTCCACTCATCCCTGCTACTTTGTGACAAAAGTTAAATTTAGCTGGAGGTCAGATAAAAGCAGTTTAAAGTTAGCAAAATAAAAATTAAGCCAGCCTACCTTGGCACAAAAATACATTAAACAAGGGCTCCAAGCGGGCAATATTACTTTGGGTCTGCAGCCCTAAGACGAGCAGACCATGCTGCAAAGCAAGAGAGCAGAAGCAGATATAATGCCAATAACACACACTCTGAATGTGCAGTATAGAGATACGACAGAAATACACACCTTACAATTGCTGGGAGACCAGATAGCAAGGAAACACGACAGATGCCAGTATGCCAAACTTTGCACACGCCAGCTACATGGAATCAGGCTCCAGAATGAGGCAGGAATGTTCATCCGAGGAACAGTCACCTGCCTAGATATAGCACTGAACGCATCACCCAGTAACCAGCACATAGCTGATTCATTGAATCTACCCGGTGACAATTTGATGCACTGAAAAAGGGAGAAAAAAAGGGAGAAAAGCCTAATCTGCCACATTAATATCAGTTTTCATTGGTCTCAATTAGACAAACCAAAGTGTGTCTTTCATACAGTGTTTCATATAAATCATCCCTTACAAACTGTAAACTCATAATGTCACAATGCGCAGAAAAGCTCACTATGTATCAGTTAATAAAAGCTTTTGTTTTCAGTTTTGTTTTCCATATGCTTACTAACTCTATCAACAGTTGGACAGATATCAAAGTAGTTATTTTATCGTGTTCAGATTTTGTTCAAGAAATATTTTTCTGGTAGCCTGGTTCCAGACCTCTGACTCACCGCCCACATCTCTGATTTTTTTCCACTGATTCAAATAGTGTGTCAGCAGTTCAGTTAAATTGAAATGGAGGTTCGGTCTGATTATCAGGCTACCTTTGAGGGATTTGAGCATCTTTCTCTGATGTTGGCTTGCAAATGAAAATGTCAGGTGAATACAGATTTAATATATTCATGCCAGTCTCCAGGCAGCTGAAAAGCTAGGAAGAGCTGCAGTATTTTTTCTTTATCAGTAAGTTAGTCAAACCCATAGTTTGTAAGCATACCAGGATTTATGTTGCTGAAACAATGTTGCACTGGGAGTTAAATATAAATCGATTAAGGTATTGATCGCTATGGATTTGGTTGCAGAGAGACAAAGACAGTCCAATTAGCAACAAGCATTCCTTTACTTGTTAACCATCTCTCTGTGATGGCTGTGGATGGTTTACAGGAATAAAATTAAATACTAAAAATGTATTTTACCTGATAAACTGATAAAATTACAGCAACAATACACACCTTAAAGGATAAAGCTGGTAATTTTCTATATATATTTTTTTTTATTGTCAACAAATCCCATGTGCAGATCCAAACCAACAATAAGCTCATCTTACTCACAAGTAGAATCAGTATATCAGTTCATTGCTGGTTTGGCTCTGCACATGAGATTTGTTGACAATAAGAAAAATATAGAAAATCCCCAGCTATATCCTTTTAAAATAAACTTCTTCAACCAGACTAATTTGACAGCAACAAATATTATACCATACAAAAACAAACCAACAAATAAAAAAAAGGCTGCTGAGATCAGACTGTTCTCCCTGGCTAGTCTTGCAAAGTATTTCCTCACCCAAAATATATTTTGCCCCAAAAAAGGTTTCAAAACTAAATTTGGTGACATTTATTTTCAAAAATTATAAAAGATGTGGGTTTGGCTCATGAAATGAAATTCAAATGGCATGTGGCTGGCTACCATGTGTTTACAAGTAAGCCTCAACAGCATCCTCAATAAAATAGTCAATGATGATGTTTCATAAATCCATGATAACACAAGATTGTAGACTGTGAAAGGCCTAGCATCACTGAAGAAAACTTGGAATGATTAAATTACATCTCATAATAATTAGTTGAGTTTTCATCATTTCAATTGTTTTTATGATTTATACATTCTAAATAACCTTAATCAGATTTTCTATACATGCAACTACAGTATATACAGTATATGTATTAGTCTTGGAATCCACATTGCCCTTCAGAGGAAGACCTGCAAGCTCATGTACAATCAGTATTTAAAAATATTTCACAGCTTTTTCTGCTTTTTAATATTCCTGCATTACAGTAGACACAGATGGGAGTAGTCAAGTCAGTTTTATTTATATAGCACCAAATCACAACGTTTTTCACATAGAGCAGGTCTAGACTGTACTCTTTAATTTGCAGAGAACCAACATTCCCCCATGAGCAAGCGCTTGGCAACAGCAGCAAGGAAAAACTCCCCTTAATGGGAAGCAACCTCAAGCAGAACCGGGTTCTAGGTGGGCGGCCATCTGCTTTGACTGGTTGGGTTGAGAGAGAAAGAGGGAGGGGGAGAGGGGAGAGAGAGACACAGAGAAATAATAATAATAATAATAATAATAATAATAGCAGCAGTGGGTAAATATGACAAATAACAATAGTAGTAGCAGTGGGCATCAAGCTGGACCATGGGGACAGCGGGTGGTCCGCAGCCACAGGCAGTAGGTGGTCCGTAACCGAAGGTCCACACCTGCGAGACGAGAAAGCACAAAACTATGGAGAAGATGCCAAGTTAGTAACTTGTGTTAATGGTACATGAATGTATACAGATGGAGAGAAGGAGGAGAAGAGAAAAGCTCAGTGCATCATGGGAAGAACCCCGGCAGTCTAGACCTATAGCAGCATAACCAAGGGCTGGTCCAAGGCAAGCCTGGCTTGCCCAAACTATAAGCTTTATCAAAAAGGAAAGTTTTAAGCCTACTCTTAAATATAGAGAGGGGGTCTGCCTCCACTAAAAACTGGACTGGACCCAAACCGGACGATAGTTACACAGGAGAGGAGCCTGATAGCTGAAGGCTCTGCCTCCCATCCTACTTTTGGACACTCTAGGAACTACAAGTAAGCCTGCATTCTGAGAGTGCAGTGTTCTAACAGGGTAATAGGGTACTTTGAGCTCTTTAAGATATGATGGTGCCTGACCATTACATGCTTTGTAGGTGAGGAGAAGGATGTTAAATTCTATTCTGGATTTCTATTCTGAAAGCACATGCACACATGCAGCTGCATTCTGGACCAGCTGGAGAGTCTTTAGAGACTTGTTAGGGCAGCCTGATAAAAAGGAATTGCATTAATCCAGCCTAGAAGTAACAAATGCGTAGACTAGTTTTTCTGCATCTTTCAGGATGTGCCTGATTTTTGCAATGTTACATGGGTGAAAAAAGGCAGTCCTTAAAATGTGTTTTATGTGGCAGTTAAAGGACATATCCTGATCAAAGATAACTCCCAGATCCCTTAAGGTGGTGCTGGAGGCCAGGGTAATGCCATCTAAGGTGGCTATATCATTAGATAATGTGTTTCTAAGATGTTTAGGTGCCAAGCACAATAACTAACAGTTTTGTCTGAGTTTAGTTGCAGAAAATTGCAGGTCATCCAGGTCTTTATGTCCTTAAGGCACGATAGGACTTTAGTTAACTGATTGGTTTCATCAGGCTTCATTGATAAATATAATTGGCTATCATCTGCAAAACAATAAAAAAATTACAGAGTGTTTCTAATATTACCTAGAGGAAGCATATATAAGGTGAACAGTATTGGTCCAAGCACAGAACCTTGTGGAAATCTGTGTCTTTTGCGTGCATGGAGGATTCATTGTTAACATGTACAAAGTGAAATCAGTCTGATAAATAGGACTTAAACCAGCTTAATGCAGTTCCTCTAATGCCAATTAAATGTTCCAGTCTCTTTAATAGGATGGGATGGTCAGTGGTGTCAAATGCAGCACTAAGATCTAACAAGACAAGTACAGAGAGAAGTTCTTTGTCCGATGCAATTAGGAGATCATTTGTAACTTTCTCCAGTGCTGTCTCTGTGCTATGATGCATAAATCCTGACTGAAAAACCTCAAACTATTGTTATGTAGAAATTCACACAACTGATTTGTGACTGCTTTCTCAAGGATCTTAGAGAGAAATGGAAGATTAGATATAGGTCTTGGCCTAAACACCTGGATCAAGAATAGGCTTTTTAAGAAGAGGTTTAATTACAGTTAATAATTACAGCTACTTTAAAGGACTGCAGTACATAACCTGCTAATAAAGACAGATTGATCATATCTAGTATAGAGATGAATTGGTATGAACATTTCATATCATGACCAAAATTATGATGGTTATCAGTATATTGCGGTATTGTTAAAATGTACTGGAAAAGTACTGATACACACACTGAAATCATTTCACCAAGTTTTAAATTGAAAACCACAAATAATGCACTATACACTTTTGTTTCCATAAACATTAAAATAATAACATAGCCAATACCTTATGTTAACATACAAAAACCATTTCAAATGCGCATTAACATTAAATATGGCAGCATTTGGCCATGAGTGGTGACTGCACTTTTCACTGCAGCAAACTGGAATGCCTTTCTCGTCTACTATATGTATGTACTGTATTCCTGTTCTCATTAAAGGGGCCATATTATAGCCCTTTTTCACAAATTAACAGTTCTCTGGGGTCTTAAACAAATTTATCTGACATGCTCTGGTCAAAATACCTCAAGGATCTTCTCATCCTGTCTAAATAGCCCTGTTTAGAATGGGAATAAACTTAGATTTTGCTGTGATTTAATTGCAATAAAAGGATCAAAAGGATGCTGAAATAGCTAGATAATGATTTAACATTAAGATGTTTATAATTGATGACAGCAGCTGAGGTGGTGTGTGACTCCGGTGTTAACTTAGCTCTGGCTATGTTGAGAGGTGAGGTTGAAGATAAATCCACTTGATCCCAAAAGTTTCAAAAAACAAACTCCTTCTGCCAGTAAAGTGCTCTGGATGAGAGCAGAATCGGGTGTTTATTCCTCCAGAAGATGAGACAGCAGCAGCAGCGATGTAGGACTATTCAGCTCTGCTCCCTGGCCAGCTCTCTCCTGCAGAGCTCACCAGGGCTCAGCAGCCATCTGTCATCAAGCAGCAGCTCTGTCCTCCAGTCCAGCCCTGTGATATGCACAAATTTTTTGCCCTTAGCTTAGCCTTAGCCTAGCTTCGCCCATGTGACCTAAGAAGGGGCATCAAATCTGAATGGCTTGTTGAAGTACATGAGTACAGAGCAAGCCAGCCCACACCAAATTGACTGGGTGGTCTTATCCCATTGTTTGAGTGTTAAGGCACATCAGAGACCCAAATACATGCACACATGCACTGAAAAAGTGAGTTTTTCATAATATGGCCCCTTTAAGCTGTTGCTTTTTTTTTTTTTTTTTTTAACTTTTTCTTGTTGTTCAGCAACATACAGGAACTCCTCAGCTCCAGTCAGACTGAAAACAGTTTTGTGTAAAACAATACATTGGACTGTGTTGGTGGGGGCGTGTTGTCTAAAGTGCTGGTGAGACAATGAAATACAATCCAGCAAGTCCGGTTGGGGTAACAGATAATTGCATTTAAAGGCTGATCAGAAAAGCACTGCACAGTGGTTTGGAATACTTAGACTGGATTTTACAACTCTGGAAAGTTATCACACTGCAACCCTGTTTACTAACAGGCACATGTTGAACGTGTCTGTGTCCATCCGAAAAAAGTATGAATCTAACTGCATGCACATCGGCAAGACCACAGATGTCCATGGATATGAATGCAGAAAGCATGAATTAGCTTTGAATTAGTAAAGTCCTCTTAGACGGCTGAAAATCTCTGGAGTGCTGTCATTGCCTTCCACCATGTTTTCATTGAAGCAAAACAAACCCATGTTGCATGCTGCGCCTATGTTTGGGAGACTGTTGCTAACTTTGATGTTGATGTTGGACAGTACTTACCATGAGTTTTGTGCTGTAATCAAACACAATTTTAATGATAATTAAATTTGAAAAGGCAATATTAACCATCAGGAATTCTACCATGGTTTATCATGACACCATAGAAAAGCCCATACAATTTTCTAAGCTATTTGGAACCCTGATTAATAATTAAAATAATAACTATAACCAAAATAACCATATAGTTACTGTTAATAGTTAGTTACTGTTGAAAGTAAAATTCACTCTTGTGCAACATTAAACAGACAGCATGTCTATGCAAAAGCATTTATTTAAAAAGAAAAAAAAAAGGTAAAAACACAATAAGTAACACAATATGTAATCTAGCTAGTGAGGCTGTATACAGATCTGTATGTTTGTGTGTGAGTGTGAAGGAAAGCAGGCACTCAAACCATGTGCTGGCTGGGACAAAGGAAAACTACAAACATTTTCCTTTGTTCTGTGAACAAGGGAAGACAAAGGCACTGCTGTGGGCTGGGAGGAACAACATTTTGTTTTTTTTTTGTGTATGCAAATACACAAGAAAATGACAATCTGAATCTTGAAAAAGGAGTGTCTTTTTTGTTTTGCCTCTGTGTGTTGAATACATGTTAGGTCAGAACAAAGTGTGTAGATGTGTGTCTATGTTTAAGGCCAACTGGTGTAGGATAAAGGCGCCAGGTTAAGAAGAGGTTAGTTGCATGCAAGCCCAAGGCCTGTGTGAAGCATGCTAACATCAATTTAGCGGTGTGGCTATTCAAAAACCTGACCATGAATAGGACATCACCACAATAGAGCTCAATTAACAACATTAAACCAAAATCAGTACATCGACAAGGTTAACAGTCTATCTTTAGCTATGTGTGCTACTATGCTGTGCAGTGCTATGCTTTGCTAGGCTAGACCCAGTTGTTACTAGTCTTTGGAGTGAGAGAGATGCTGCTTTGTTGAGCTGGTGATCCATGGGTGAGTCAGGCTGACAAGAGCTATGGCTCCAAGACTAAATGGTACAGGCTTTGCTGGGCTGTCCGTGATCCTACCATGCAGGCTGGATGGCCAAAGTTGCTTTGTTCAGTCTTTACGGACTTAGCGGCAAGCTAACTCTGCTTCGTGGCTCCTGTGCTTGTAAAATCAGCCAGCAGACTTGTGTAGTAGCCGCTGGTGCTAGATAACTTGGTTACTGATCTTAGGTAGGCTCTTGCGTCTTCTGCCATAAAGATCCATGGTCCATGGGTGCACTAATGAGGGAACGTTCACCAAGCGTTGCTTGTGCCTCTTGGGATCCAAATGAGGGCTGGTGAACCACTTTTGCAGGCGGTGCATGTGCAGCAGCCCCAATCTGAGGAACCCAAGCTTGTGTCACAGTGTTGTGAAGACATAAGTTAAAATTATTTTTATGTTATAGCCTATGAAGTTATTTATAGGCCACAAAGAGATTTGTACCTTGTTTTGTTTAAAAAAAAAAAAAAAAAAGCTGACAGAGAATGTGTCACATTGGGCCATTTAGCCAGCAGCCTGCACTTGTGCACACTGACAAATACCTTGGTGGATTTTGGGAGACAAAACATCATTTTTTGGCTGCTGAGGTGCTGTCCAAAGTGTTGAAAGGTGCACTTGGTAGGTGTGCTAAGCGCTGAAATAATTGTCCCCCATCCTGTTAAACGCCTATGGTGTGTTCATAAGCACGTACATACACGTGCATGAATGTGCGGTAAACTTAAGGTTCCCAGTTTGGGGGTTTGAAAATAAAATCACCCAACTACAGTAGCTAACGGTGTGGAGCCGTGCTTCCAATTCACTTAGCCTTGCCTCCAACATAGTAAAAATACTACATTTATTAGATGTGCCATTATTACTAAAAGATGCAGAGGAATAGCTAAACATATGACACACCACGCAAGAGAGAACAGGAGAGTGAGAGCAGAGCAGATCTGTATAGCATGTAACCAACTGTGGGATTAGCGAGAAGTCGCTAAAAGAAGGAGAGAACTAAGAATGCTTGAGCAGAGCTAGTGTGAGTTTAAATGTACAGCAGGTAATTATCCGCAGTAATAAAGAATATAGCAAAATTAACTGAGTTGAGAGCAGCAAAAGCGCTATCCGGCAATGAGATAATACACTAACTGCAGCACGTCAGCAGCATGTCAGCAGAGAATCGCGACTTTTAATCCTGCCTGTCACACACTATGAACAACAACTTTCAAAACAGGTTTCATTTAAATACCACTTGCCAAGAATAGCGATAATTCCCTGTGGATTCAATCTAGGATGTTGTGTCTTGTGTTGTCCACACTACACATCCAATCAGGATGATATTTCAAATGCTCCCCTCTAGATCAAATGCATTGATCACTTTGCTTTGTTGTCAGTATGCTTAATGAGCAGCTATATTGTTTTCTGGAACAAGTGGCCTATATTGCTTATTAATTAATCTGGAGCTGCCATCCTTTGAGTTCAACATACATTCTCAAAGGTCGAGAAGCATCTACACATATTTGTCAGCTAATCACCATTTAGAGCAGAGATTTTTAAAAGGGAGACTATAAAATGCCACATGATACTGAAGCTTTTCATCCACACATTAGGATTGATCAATCTAATCGATCCATGGCTGTTTGAATGGGTCAGGTATGTACCTCTGACATTTCCTCTCACATAATTATCCCACAGAACAAAGCATCTAAATAACAATTAGGCAGTTTGCATTGAGAAGCAGAGAAGATGCAGGGTGAAACTGCTGTGGGCAGAGGTTTGTGTATTACTTAAGTGTAACAATGATACTTTCCTTTATACAGTTTCAATGACGCTTCCACTTTGTGGACTGAAGGAAACAATGCCATTGAGCATAATCCACACAGTAATTACATTTCTTGCAAAACAGATTAGGAAAAAGCATTTAGTAATATACTGTATATATGCATGCTTTTTAGGAGACAGGTTGAAATGTGTCAGTGGTTTAGGACATGTTTAGCCCAAACATGGAGACACATAGCAGGCAGCTACACATTTCTCTGTTTTTTATTTATCTGTCTAGCGTCGTCAGGCTAGGCTAACCCATTGTTGCTAACTTTGGAGCTAACCCCCACTTTTCCAGCAGTTGGAGAAACAACAGACGTGACTTTTCATGGTCTTAACAAGCTGCAGCATTTATTAACTGACACACTGTGGTCTGCACTGTACATTTACTGCCAGACTGACAACTTACTGCTAACCTTTTCCTCTGCTCTGCCCGCATTCACCGTTATTTTTCTGCCGCATGCTCTCTCGCTTAACCACGCACTCGCTGCAGTTTCTGAGGCAACGACACAGACGATAACTCACGTTTTGAGACAACGCTGCTTAGAGGCTGCCAAATGCTATTGATTTGCGAATGAATTAATATTTGGCATTATTTTTGACATTTAAAATTTTTTTTTTGTACTATTATAGGGGAAACACTGGTATACCTGCTTGTCATGTTTCCTGACTGCTGTGTATTCCAGCAGACATTGGATGACTGGCCAAGTCAGCCAATCACAGGCCCAATACACAGACAGATAAACATTCATGCTGAATCTGATTAGGAGCTGACATGTAATTATGAGAAAACAATGTTAAAAATGTAATATCTTTGCATTATGAGATCAGAATATCACAATTGTAAAGAATTAATTAAGAAATCTCATAACATTGAGAAAAACAATTTCAGAATTCATATATATATAATTTAATGCAAGTTTAACACCTTTATTACATGTGATACAATCTCTTGTTAAATGATCTTTTATATTAACATTGCTGTAGGAACTGACGTGACAGTTGTGCCAGTTGAAAAGGAGCACGCTCAGTTTTAACTAAATCTTATGTTGGTGTTTAGGCTAACTAAGTGTGACCTGCTTATCCACAGAGCCTGGTTAGTCTGAGGTTAAAAACAATCATGCACACAATGTAGTAACTTTAGTTTAATTAATGCTGTTGAATGAATAATCCCTCCACTCAAATGAATGATCTCTGCATACTGTACTATGTACTACTACTGTACTGTGCTCTTAGATTACCTAATTCCTGCTCTTGTATTCACAATTTGTGCACACATGACATTAAAAAATATAGTTAACATTTTGATATATTTATGGGATGCCAAATGTAACAAAGTGGGTGAGACCACGCCATTTGTTCTATTACACCTTGATGTATTTCTTTACATGCTTGTCATTTATTTGTTTAAAACAGTATAACATCTTGTTAGAAACTTGTCTTTGGTTACACTGGTCTAAATAAAACATTTTTTTTACTGATTCAACAAGCCTGAGTCTGCCTCTCTTCACCCTCCTTGACGCTCTGGCTAAGCTTCCCCACACCAAACATAAAACAACTTTGTTTAACAGGGAAAACACCAAAGTATATCCATGTTTCTCCATCCACAATCAGAACAAAACTGCATTTAAATCAAGTGGTTCATTAAGACTAGATGGTCCATGGCCTGACAAATGTCACTGTTTGAACCCTTTGCACCACATTAGGCTACACAGTGGTGTATGTGCAGCTAACTGATAGCCGTCAGAACTGGCCAGTGCTGCTGAAACAATAGGCTGGTCCTCACCAGAAGAAGAGAACAAGAAGAGAACTACACACCGTCACTTTTGTTTTATGTCTTCTTCTAATGCTGTCTGTTCATCAGACAAGATCCCAGGACTTGTCCCTTGTCACCCCATGAGTAAATTACAAAAAAGTTGAACATCTCATCCCATGGTGTGATTAAAACTTAATGACAGACATTTCTGATGCAGGTGCTACTATGTTTGTTGTGAGTCCTCTCTCAGTACTTAGTTCTTCTGCTGGATTCTGTTGTAAGAGAGATCTTGATCTCAGTTTGATTACCTGATAGAATAAAGATTTTTATATGCTTAAGATTTTTTTGTGTCTCCCACTGCAGTTGTAACAATAAATAATGGGAAAAAATACAATATACACTTTGCATTTCTGCACAGAATCACAGTGTCTGTCTGTGTCTGTCTATGTTTGTATTCATTTTTCAAATCTGATCTTTGGCTGCCAAATATATTGTGAGAAGAAATATGCAAAGCAGTAGAGAATATGTCAAAAAGCCTGGAACACAAAGCTTTAAATGCAGATTTGATCAAATATGCATTACATTAGTGATGGAATGATGCACAAAAGTTGCCATGGTTTAACATGCCTTGGTTTGAGGTTCTGGTTCAGTGGGGGAACTGAGAGAAGTGATATAATGTATGCTGCTGCATTCATTCCTGTGAAATCTCTATTCATTTTCCCATTGACAAGTGCAAGCTAATTTCTCATGAATAATTAAAGAGTTAGTTCCGAGGTTATTTTGGTGTCTTTGATCAGGAGTATGACACACTGCCAACTTCTCTCACACTCGTTTACAAAGCTTAATCAAACTACATTATCTCCTGTTCCCCATGAAACATCTAGAGACTCTCCTGCCAAGAAAAACAAGATCATCCGTCATTTTCACAAAAGCCCAAAAACATGTAAAAAAAAAACATATAAAATATTTATGTTGAAGTGACAAAGCCCTCAAGTGGCTAAGCAAAGGAGGAAGTAGTGTGACGTTATTTTAGAGCCAAAGAGGGTCCACACGGGGGTGGGGAGGTGGGGGAGTGGGGGAGTCAGGATCGCTTGTGTTGAAGATAGACTTTAACACAAGACACAGCTGTTAATTTTCTGTTTCCTATCAACAGTCAATGTTGGTGTCTTTTAACCATGACCGTGATTGTTCCCTAACCTTACCTAAGTGTTTATTATTGTGACCAGGGCAACAAAGGCCTTCTAACCACATTGAGGTAAAGGTTTTAACCCAAACCACAGTGTTTCCTTAACATTAACAGTAGTTATCTGAATCCAAACCATGATCTTTCACTAAGCCTAACCAAGTTTTTGTAAGATCAGAAAACGGTTATTTTCTGAAACGGCAATTCAGTTCTATTCATACTGGCATTAAACCTGGAAGATGGAAATAGTTTTGGAAAATTAAACTAATAATTGCCTAATAATTTGCCCTAAATTAAAAACAAAAACAGCAAATACATGGAAAGATGGTGACATTTCCTCTGAAAAACCAAATCATACTGCATAGCATACTGAAATAACTGGTATGTAAATGATTACTTTCAGTGTTCTTTTCATATAAAGTCACCTATCATTTAATTTAAGGTTATAGGCCCACCATGGTGATTAGTCAGATGAACTTGCAACTTTAATTTATCTTGATGCTAAAAAAAAAAAAGATACAATCAAGACTACATGCAGACTATTTCATTAAAAAATTCAGATATATTCATATTCAGCATTGGAGGAAAGGAAATGTCCAACCTGTTTCAGACTAGGTATTTTCTATTTTGTTTAAATTGAGGAGAAATTACTGAGTAATTATTTGTATATTTATGTAAATTTTCCAGAACAATTTCCAACTTTTTTGGCACTTGATTTGGATTTCATTTTAGCCATAGAGAAATGACAGGGTAATTATTATTTAACTACCAGGCTGTAATTTACAGGGTCATTGAAAACACTTATACTGTATGTGTTGTTCTGTAGGCCATGGACCAACAATGTAATTTGTTGGGAGGACTTGTTAAATACAGCAACTTGTTGTGTGCCCACTTTTCCACATATATTTTCATTATTTTAATTATCACTTAGATCCTCCGTTTTGCTTATAGTTGTTCTTTTGGTGTAAGCTTCAGCTGGATTTTTTTTTGTTTTTTTAAATCTTAATCAAAGGAAGTCTAACACCATGCCTCTTGGCCTGTTTAAATGCCATCAAAGCTTCACTGATACATTATAGTTTCTTTTTCTCTTGCTTTTTTATTTCTTTGGTCTCCCTTGATGCAGATAAACTCCAAATTATGGGTATAACATGAAAGAAGAGACATGGACTGATTCAGTCTTTTCTGATAAGACAAGATACACAATGATCAAAGAAACAACAAAAGCTGGAAAGGATTCTCCCTGCTAACACTGTGGTATGATTGGTGCTTTTATCATTTGCTGATGTGGATCTGTACACAAACACCAAATACCAACTGAAAATAAAGTTGTACATGTGATTTCATTGAACATTTTATCCGTGTCAAGCACACATAGCAATGAAAGGAAGACCTATAGCTTCTGATCTGATGGCCCACAGAGTGCTTTGTCTTATGACACTAAGTCAGTTTTATATGTATAGCCCAATATCATACAGACGGGTGACAAATTCAAGGAAAACTGGTACAGGTCTGAATGCTTGACCATTACAGTGAGGGGATCTAGTGGCTCTGTTATGCTTTGGGGGGCATTTTGGCACAACGTGATTTAGCCAAGTAGTGTTCCTGGATCAACATCCAACATTGTGTTCCTGGACCAACATTGCAATCAACCAATCACAGCTCTCTGACATCATCAGTGTGCTGCTCCCATGCATCTTTTAAAATTCCTTTGTACTTCTTCAGTGGTATGCTAAGTTTTCCCAATTGAAGTTACTACAACTGAACAAAATCCTCTGTAAAACTAAACAGGAACATGTCCTACTTTGGCTAAATAACATTGTGCACATTTTGGTTGAGATGGTTTGGGTGCACTTGTCCCCTCAGAGGGGAGGGTCACTGCAAATCAATACAAAGTTGTTCTGAGTCATCACCTTTATCTTATGATGAAACATTTCTATCCTGATGGAGTGGTCTCTTCCAGGATGACAATGCCCCGATTCATAGGGTACGAGGGGTCACTGAATGGTTTGATGAGTATGAAGATGATGTGAATCATACGCTATGGCCTTCGCAGTCACCAGATCTCAACCCAGTTGAACACCTATGGGAGATTTTGGACTGACTTGTTAGAAAATACTCTCCACCACCATCGTCAAAACACCAAATGAGGGAATATCTTTTGAAAGAATGGTGTTCATCCCTCCAGAAGGGTTCCAGAGACTTGTAGAATCAATGCCAAGGCTGAGGAACATTATATATTTATATATAGATTCTAGAAATAGATGCTAGACATTGAACAACAGTATTTCCCGGAAATTACCCCATACGATAAAGTAATAAAACAATGTCAACAAAGTGTTTAATTGAATAACTTAAAAGGTTAATTTGCTCATGATATATAGCTGAATACATATAATGCTAACATCATCAGAAAATGTGATTGCAATTTTATAGTGACATATAGTTGGAAATGTAATAGCAACCATGACAGACATGAGCTACCTTTTATATCAATCAATCAATCAATCAATTTTTATTTATATAGCGCCATATCACAACAGAAGTCATCTCAAGGCACTTTTCACATAGAGCAGGTCAAGACCGTACTCTTTAATATACAGAGACCCAACAATTCCCCCATGAGCAAGCACTTGGCGACAGCGGTAAGGAAAAACTCCCCTTTAACGGGTAGAAACCTCAAGCAGACCCCGGCTCTTGGTGGGCGGCCATCTGCTTTGACCGGTTGGGTTGAGAGAGAGAAAGAGAGAGGGAAAGGGGGAGGGGGGGGCAGAAGAAAAAAATCACAACAACAACAACAAACACAAGCAGCAACAGCCAGGGAAGGATGCCATCAGGACTGTGAAGGACCACGAAGGTTCGGCCTGATATATATAATGAGCTACGGTACTCCTTCTTGGTATGTATTGAGATTTCCACACAAAGTAATAGAATAGATTAGAATAGAATTCCTTTATTGTCATTGTACTGGTTTATACAACGAAATTCCGGTGCACTGCCTAAGTGGAGCTCAATATACAAGATAAAGAATAAAACCTGTTCATCTCACACGCACCAAAATCCAAACACGCGTACACATTTACCTACATATGTGTAATAGAATATCAATATTGCACAGTATGAATATAATATATAAATAAAAAGTATTGCACAGAATTAAGTGACAATATTGCACAGTATTGTACAGTATAAGAGTTGTCTATGGGGGGTGTGCTTTCAGAGCAGAGTTCAGTGTGGTGATGGCTTTGGGGTAAAAACTGTTCATTAGTCTTGTGGTGCATGCTTTGATGGACATGTAGTGCTTTCCTGAGGGCAGAAGGTCAAACAGGTGATGGACCTGGTGAGATGGGTCCTTTTAAGATGCAAGATGCCTTCCACAGGCAACGGGACGTATATGTGTCTTCCAGGGCAGGCAGATGTGTGTTGACAATTTTCTGGGCTGTTTTGATGACTCTCTGCAGAGTCCTCTTGTCAGCCACAGAGCTGTTGCCATACCACACCAGGATCCCATGTGTCAAGAACACTCTCAATGGAGCAGCAGTAAAAGGACACCAGCAGCTGTTGTGACAGGTTGACTTTCCTGAGTGTTTCAGGAAGTAGAGCCGCTGTTGTGCTTTCTTAACCAGAGAGTTTATGTTGGTTGATCATGTGAGAACATCTGAAATGTGGGTGCCCAGGAACCTGAAACTGGAGACTCTCTCCACTCTCTCTCCGTTTATGTGCAGTGGGGGTGGTCATCCTGCTTCTTCCAGAAGTCGATGATAAGTTCTTTTGTTTTTTTAGTGTTAAGTGCCATGTTGTTTTCTGCACACTAATCTGTCAGCCTCTGTACCTCCTCTCTTTAAGCAGACTCATCGCCCTTAGTGATCAGCCCACCACTATTGTGTCATCTGCAAATTTAATAATTGTGTTCGTGTTATGAATTGGTATACAGTCATAAGTGTACAGAGAGTAAAAGAAGGGGCTCAGCACACAGCCTTGTGAAGCCTCTGTGCTGAGTGAGTGGAAGAGTGGTGGGTAGGGCTTTACACGAATCCAAAAATGTTATTCGGCAAAGCACAAATAGAGGGTTTTTTACAAACATTTATTTCCCACAGATATTTTAAAAATTATTTGTTTTTGGGAAGAAAAAAAAAAATCATACCAACGTGCAGGTCGGTTACATTGCTTTCTCAGTCTCTCCTCTTCTCCGCTGTTACGTGTATCAACAGGTCTCAATGAGGGGAGTCACATCAACCTGCTACATGACGCACATTTCCTTAGTTGGACATCACTCCTGGAGTTGGGGGTGTTGCCCAGAGATAAAGCTGAGCTACTGACAGGCGTTAAGTGCTCTCAAGGGACTCTCCATAACCTGTTGTTCCACTTCTCCTTTCCACAAAGTTAGGTTGTAAAAAATAGGCAATAAATGAAAAGTGCAAAGCAATAATCGCCTTTGAAGGTCTTCCCTACATGTTACATGCTGTGCTGTCTCTGTGTTATGGGTGTATAAATACCTTCAGGTCTGTCTATGCAGGTGCAATGAGCAGAATTTTAGCTCAGTAGTCAGTGCAGTCGTCTGCCTATTTTCACTTTTATTTGAATACAAATATAAATAATTTTGCTGCCTCAACAAATGTAGATACAAATACAAATACTGGGCTTTCTCCACATCCCTAGTGGTGGGGGCCCATCCTGACTGACTGTGGCCAGTCTGTTAGAAAGTCCTTTATCCAAAGGCAGATGTTGTGTTCAAAGCCTAGGTTGGACAGCTTGGAGAACAGTTTACTGGGTATGATTGTGTTAAATGCAGAACTGTAATCCACAAACAGCAGCTGTGCATATGCTCCTTGTTGTTCAAGGTGGAGCAGTACAGTGTGGAGGGCTGTGGAAATGGCATCATCTGTTGACCTGTTAGCTCTGTATGCATATTGATGTGGGTCCAGGGTGGGTGGGAGAGCAGCCTTGATGTGCCTAAGGACCAATCTCTCCAGGCACTTCATGATTACTGGTGTTAATGCCGCTGGCCTGTAGTCATTGAGGCAGGTTATTGCTGTCTGCTTCGGAACTGACACTATTTTGGATGTCTTAAGGCATGTGGGGACAATGCACTGTGCCAGGGACAGGTTGAAAATATTTGTAAACATGTCAGCTAACTCAGCAGTCTCCACGAAGCTGTCCTGAAACACCACCCTGGCCAGCTGCTTTCCGTATGTTGATATTATGGCGTGTGTGCATGTAACATCAATCTAGTGAATACTAGCACTGATCTCATATTTCTTGAAGCGGCTGTGGCTCAGGAGGTAGAGCAGGAGGGTCATCCACTAATCAGAAGATCGGTGGTTCGATACCTGGCTCCTCCATTCCGCATGTCGATGTGTCCTTGGGCAAGATACTTAACCCCAAAGTGCTCCTTATGGCTGTGCCATCAGTGTTTGAATGTGTGTGGATGATTAGATTTCCTCTGATAGGCAGGTTGGGACCTTGCATGGTAGCCCCTGTACCCATTCGGCGTATGAGTGTGTGTGAATGGGTGAATGTGGTTTGTAGTGTAAAAGCGCTTTGAGTGGTTGGAAGACCAGAAAGGTGCTATACAAGTACCGTCCATTTACATTTGAACAAATAAAAATCTATCCTGTGCTCAATAAATGTATCTGCATGTTTGCTGTTATCCATATTAACGTGCCCTCTCACTCAGTTTTACTGACATACCTTCTCACAAACTCTTGCTCAGTGTGCTGGCACTGCTGCACACTAGCTAACATGGTCTCTCTCTCAACCTCTCCACTCTGCGCGCGTTCAACTTTTCCTGCACACTTGCTTAACCTGGCACAGCTTTACAAATGTGCCACAAAATCAAACATCTGAGAATTGGAGAAGGTAAATTCTGATTGGCTGTTTTGTCTCCATTAAGATTGCTAGTAGAACTATCTACAGCATCCCGGAAGCAGGTTTCATCAAAGGCATCAAAAACAATAACGTGATATCACAAAACTAGAAATTCATAACTCACCTGACGCTGTGGTGTATTGTCGCTGTTTTCACCATTTGATTCTGTCATGTCTGGTGGCTGGAAATCTGAAATCTAAAAACATGATCAAACTGGTGTCTGTGTCGTGCAGGGCCAACAATCAGCATCTCAGTTCTACTTAAATTTAGAAGCAGGAAATTATGTAGTTTTTCACAGCAGCAAACCTGGCCTCTCAGTTGGTAATTTGGGTATGATGAGTTGAGTGTCATCCACATAGCAATGGAAATTAATTCCTTGACTGCATATAATTTGGCCAATACATACATAAAGAAAAGCAAATAGGGCCAAGAACAGAGCCCTGAGGTGCTCCATATTTATAGTAGACACACTGTGTTATTTCAGATGAGTAAGACTTTAATCAAGAAGAGCCAGGCCAGAGACAACACTGTGATTAATTAGTCGGTCTAAGAGTGGAAAATGTGGTGCAGTAACAGGAGTCAGTTCTTCTGTATGTGAGGCATATGTGTTTGTTTGTGTGTGTGTGTGTGTGGATTAATAGTGTTTTGAGGGTGTGGGGTGAATGGGGCTAATGCAACCAGAATGAACTGGTTTGGGAGACAAAAGCGGGGGGCTAGAGAGGGAGAGATGGGAAACCAGAGTGAAAGAACTTTTCTGCTGAGTCTTTCTACAACTCCAACCTGGTAACAAGTAAGTGCTCTCTACATTTCAGCCAATACTTTACATCAAGTTTTATGAGCTGTATTACTTCAAAATTCATATTTTAAGAACCTCCATCAACACACTTGGTTTATTCTACTCTATAGGTCACTGCAATTTTACAGCAATTTTATGGTACTAACCCTTAGAAAACTATTATAATAAAAGGTTTGCTAATAGCTCCTACAGCTGTTTGTTATATAAGTTGTGGTTTTTGACTCATAATTATTTGTGTTTTCTGTGGTAATGTGCTGAAAATTAAGAGAAATTATTCATTCATTAAAAAAAATTAAAAATCACATCATATCAAGCTCTGTACTGTACATTCTTCCTTTGCTGCTTCCCTAACGCTTTTTTTGATTAGTACTTATCATATGCCTGCTGGGTTTTACTAGCCTATATGTAATTGTCCCATTGTAATTGTCTTTTTGTGTATGTGTGTATGTGTGTGTGTCTGTGTGTGTCTGAGTGTTTTGCCTGTACTGTAGGAGAAAGGTATGGAAACTTGGGGAGTGTGTGCAGGCGAAGCAATTAGCTATTGTGACATTGTATTTTCAGGGTTTGACTGTGTTGGAAATGCATGTTTTTGCTATCTGCTGATACGAGTGGTGTTGTTTTTGGCACATTTCCTGTGTGTGTGTGTGTGTGTGTGTGTGTGTGCATGTCTTTATTTTTCAGAGAACCAATTTCATCTGAAAATCAGCACTGTGAGGACATTTCTGTGCTGTGAGGACATTTTGGCCAGTTCTCACAACTTCAAAGGGCAATTGAGGGTCAAGACTTGGTTTTAAGGTTAAGGTTAGAATTGGTTTAGGTTCAGTTTAGGGTAAGGGTTAGGTTTAGGCATTTAGTTGTGATGGTTAGGGTTAGGGTAAGGGGCTAGGGAATGCGTTATGTCAATGAGTGTCCTCACAAGGATATAAAGACAAGTGTGTGTGTGTGTGTGTGTGTGTGTGTGTGTGTAAAAGAGAGAAGAGAAAGAGAGGTAGAGAGGGCAGGCAGATAGGAACAGGGTTGAGAGAATAACATTAGCTTTGCTTTTTTGCTGACAAATTGGGCAACAGAACAGACTAGTGAGCGGCAACTAACGGGAAAGGAAGGAAGACTGATGCAGTTCCCTAAAATGTAACTGTCCAAACCATGATAGTGAATATTTATGACCCAGTCAGCCATGAATTTAAGTGCATGACTTTTAACTCTCAGATTATGCCTGTATTTACCTCGCCAACAAACTAGATCTTTATTTGATGGCTTTATTCACAACTACAAGTACAAGTAACCTCTTTTATATCTTGTCTGTTTTGTTTTTTATACATAATTTATAATATTATAATATAGTTTGGTGCTTTTTGCTGTTAATGCAAACTGAAAAACTTTCTCCATGTTGTCCTGTTGTCTTAATAAATTCAGCACTTGTATATGTCCATTTCATGACATGTATTGACATGTATGAACCTGTGTTGGGGTCTTTGGGCAAAAATGAGCTTCTGGGCTCCTATATCAAGATCAGGTGATAAAGCAGAGGCACCTTAAGGTCCTTATCATGTCAGTTGGTGTGTTTTAGTAGAGTGTATTGCCAGTGGTGGAAAGTAACTAGGTACATTTATCCTAATACTGTACTTAAGTTCAATTTTGAGGTACTTGTACTTTACTTTAGTATTTCCATTTGATGCTACTTTATATTTCCACTCCACTACATTTCAGAGGGAAATATTGTACTTTCTACTCCACTCCAGAATTAACACAATGGATAATATAACAAGCTTTTAAAATACAACACATTGTTAAAGATGAAACCAGTGGTTTCCAACCTTTTTGGCTTTTGACGTCTTACAAAAAGCAGTGTGTAGTCGGGGTCACATTTCACATGTCTATGAGTTGTTAACAGCTCCACCAAATAGTGATTTTTCTCTCTAAACTTCTCACTTGGTTTCATTTCAATAAATGTTCAAATGATCCAATATTTCAGCAAAAATCAAAGATTAGAGAAAAAGTCCAAAAACTGAAAACAGATTTGTGTATCAGAACTTTGTTTTTTCTTCTTTCCTCTCCCATTAATCATCTCACCACCCCTCAGATTTATCTGCTGACCCTTTGGAGGGACCCAACCTCTATGTTGGGAACCACTGGACTAAACTAGCTAACTGTACATAAAGTAGTTGAAACTAGCTCCACCTCCAGCAGCTACAACAGTAACATGCTGCTCTAACACTGATGCTTCACTATTAATAATCTAATGATGTCATATATAATAATATATCAGTCAGAGGGACCAAACCATTACTTTTACTGCAATACTTTACATCAAGCTGATAATACTTAGAAACTTTTACTTGAGTAGGGTTTTTCATGCAGGACTTTTACTTGTAATGGAGTATTTTTACATTTCTGTATTGGTGCTTTTACTGAAGTAGAGGATCTGAGTACTTCTTGCACCACTACATATTGCTTTATTCTAAATGGTAATGGTAAATGGACTGCATTCATATAACACATTTCTAGTCCATGTTACATGCCACATTCATCCATTCACACACACATTCGTACGCTGATGGCAGAGTCTGCCATGTAAAGTCTAATCATTTACACACCAATGGCCTTCAGGAGCAATTTAGGATTCAGTATCTTGCCAAAAGGACAAAATGCAGACTGGAGGAGCCAGTAATCGAACCGCCGATCTTCTGATTAGTGGACAACCCACTCTACATCCTGAGCCACAGTTGCCCCAAAGTCTAAAACAAAATTAAGATTAAATGCTTTGCCACACAGTAAACACAGGGCTTTTTGTGCCTGGTTGGTAATTCAGCCCTGTTTCCATGGGCTGGGCTGTTTCCACAACAACAGAGTTGCTCCATACTCTTTGCTGTTTCTGTTTTAATAGAAATGCTGTTTTATTCACTCATTACTTCCAGTCAGTTTTACTTTACTGTTTTTTCATTCTGTGTTAAACTACGGTTAATGAAACTCAACGTGTCTGTTTCACATTAAAAAGCTCATAAACTCATCGGGAATAATCCTCTCCTTTCCTGGTAGACTTTTAATGTGAAACATCTGCAGGAAGTGTTGACTTATGGTTGTCTTGTGGTGTTCAGAATGTCTGTGTGGAGAAGGATGGAATCTGAGCTTCCCACATGAAAAAGAAGTGGCCAGTGTTTCCACTGGTATTTGAGGTGACACATGACAGTCTAGACCCACTGAGATACCATCCGAAAATGTAATTGGTCAGCCTGACATGATTCCAGTAAATATCAAGAATGTAAATGAAGAGGATTTGTTCCAGATGTTGTTGCAGGTTCTGGATCATCAGGGCACTGATTTTCTGGCAGGATCTTTAATTTAGTGGCATCTAGCGGAATGGACTTGGCAGAAATGGAATATCATATTCATAAATATATTTTAATTAGTGTATTATCCAATGAAAGTAAGAATCGTTGTGTTTTTGTTACCTTAAAATGAGCCCTTTATATCTACATAGAGGGTGGATCCCCTTCAACGAGGCCGCCATGTTACACCCCCATGTTTCTACAGTAGCCCAGAATGGACAAACCAAACACTGGCTCTAAAAGGGCCTCTCTTGTTTTTCACAAGTTTTGCAGCCACTGTAGGTTCTCCTACACACTTGGAAGGGGAGGGTGAGGGGAGCTGTATTCAGTTGGTTGCAATCTGCAGCCTCATCACTAGATGCCACTAAATCCTACACACTGGTCCTTCAAGACTATGCCAACATGTGGATTCTGACTAATGTTTGAGTTAGCTTGAAGCTAATTTGCATCCGTAGTCCCCCACAATCAAAACAACAGCACAACAACAAACAGTACAAAGCCAAAGAAAAAACCCCAAAAAACAAAATAAACCAAACAAAAAAAAACAAAATAAAACACAACAAAAAAACCCCCACACGGAACACACCATACAAAATACAAAGCTACACACAACAGCACATCACGTACACCTACAATGTCAATTAGAAATATAGAGTGGATTAGCAAAAGAATCACAACTGACCAGAAACCTGAGATTATTTACTCTTTATTTCATTGTATTTAATTACTAAATAAAAGATAAATCTCTCTGCAACACATGCTATACGCTGTTGAAAATTCATCGTCCACTGTGAAAAGTGTGAACATACGTGATACAGAGCAAACTTGCTCCAGCTCAACTTATAAACCAGTCATGTCTGTAAATTAGCAGATGGCTTAATTCAAAGGCAGCAGTGACTTTCCATTTTTAACTCTCATCTTAAAAAATAAAAAAATGATCATCATCTCTGTGAGACTCTGTGGGTAAATAATCTTAGTTAAGGATTGTAATTCTGTGTTGGAGTTTGGAAGGTTAACATTGCGTTAGTAGCTAGTAGGTTCCATTCTGCTACAACACTGCACTCAGCCCAAAACTCAATGTGTGTAGGTAGTTACTGTATGTGCATAAGCCAGACGAAAATAGACTTGAGGCCTAACAAGATGCTTTGGGCTGCAGCTGCTGAAGACAGCTGTAGTGATTAAAACTGAAGCGTATTTGTTCTATCAGTTGAACGTGAGACAGATGACACAGCTAGGCAGCTGAAACGTGTCCTGTGTGGACAGGG
Source organism: Thunnus maccoyii (assembly GCF_910596095.1). NCBI lineage: Eukaryota > Metazoa > Chordata > Actinopteri > Scombriformes > Scombridae > Thunnus > Thunnus maccoyii. The sequence continues at coordinate 19,744,618 of NC_056556.1, forward strand.
TGTTACTTAAGGATGATGCTGAGATGTGTGTGTGTGTGTGTGTGTCTGTCTCTCTGCTCTGTCTGGCTCTCTGGTATAGTTAGTAGGTCATACAGGGACCAATAAGTCATTTCCGCTCAGCTGCTTTTCAAAATCCCTAATTACAGAGTCAACAGCACACACACACACAGACACACACACACACACACCAGCTCTCAAGCCCTTATCCCCAGCCTCCCTCACTTCTGATAATTTGGTCAGAATCCCAACTCCAAACTTGGATGGCAGGGGAGCAAAATTGGCCTTTTTCACAGCACACTTGGCTTTTCAGATTAAAAAATGAACATGCCACAGAAATTCATACTGTCAGCCTTTTATTATGAGATGCATGAGTGTTTGTGTGTGTGTGTGTGTGTGTGTGTGTGCACGCAGATGTGCGTCTGTTGTATTGCTCTTCAATGATCAACTGTGACTCCTGTCAGATTGGTTGTGTCTTCTAATGCCAGCTCTGCAGAAGTTAAAATTAGAGGTGATTTGCTGTAATCCTTGTTCTACACAGCAGAGAAAGCCCTCTAAAGCCAAACTTATGCCAGCAAAAGCAGCACTGTCCCTAAAATTCTGTAAAGATGATGAAGCGGCACAAATTATCTCAGCAATGACTCTCCTCTCTTCATAGAGAAAAGGCAGGATCAGGCTGTCCATTGTAACCATGGAAACCATTGTGCACCATGCAAACATTCTAAAGGAGCATTCAGAGTTAAAACAAAGGCTGTGTCTGAAATCACTCCTTTGTTCACTCATTCACTACTCCCTATGCAATGCACTTAATACATAGTTTACTCTATGTTGAGACTCACTAATTATTGTCACCATGTGTCATAACTGACAGGTGTAGAGTTCAACAATGGGTCTAAAAGTCTGAAACAACATTGAAAATCTCTAATATTTTCATGTAAACCTGGAAATAATCAGAAACTTTTAGGATTCAGATACATTTAAAAAGACAAGAAGTTGTGACATTTAAAATGAAGAAGAAATATTTAAGATTTTACACCAAGGCCAGCAATCAAATTTAAGCATATTTGTGGCATCGACCAACTTAACTCCTTGAGTTGTATCCCTTCCATTGAAGCATGTGTTCAGATGGCACTCAAGTAGATTTGAACTACTCATCAGAGGCTCATTCAAGTAACCCAGTTCGACGCCAGTGTTCACCTGTTTACTAAGTGTCAGAAGTCAAATTGTTATTCTAAACAAAGAGTGGCTTCAGCATCAAATCATTGCTACAATAAAGGTTTAATTTGTGACACAGTGACAATGAGAAGGTTTGCCATGTCTCATTCCAACCCAGTCTCACATCAAAATGTATAATAGCTACGTTGGTCCATAGTGCAAAACATATTAGTTAACAATAATGGCTCTAAAATTGTGAGATGCGATTTTTATGCCTATTCTTTTCTGTTGACCTGCGTCCAAGTCACGTGACTGTCAAGATCCAGTTCTTGTGGTCACCATGTGGAATCTTTGTAGCCCCAAGTTGTAGCTACATTTGTGAAGAGGCGCACATCAGCTACATTTGTTGGCTCTGTAGTTACAGCATAACCCCTTATCACACAACTGGGTGTGCTTTCTTTACACAGAATGCAGCAGCACCCTGTCGGGCGGTAGAGGCACATTGACAGATGGGTGGAAATTTTTCAAAGTATTAAAAGTATTCATCTACTGCAGCACCATTTTGATAAATTAAGGAGAGACAATATTACATTCATGGTTATGAGCTGCTGCAGTAACTAATAAAAATCTAGAATTTTAACAACTACCAGACTTATGAAGCTATTATAATTTTTATTTGACAACATTTCAATTTACAGTCTTATTTCTTTGGATCTGATATATTGTCCTCAGTTACAGTAAATCTGAATATAATAATAAATAATATATAATGTAACTGACTCTCAAATGACAGAATAAAATCATTTAAATGGCCATAGGATTTATCCTAATTTAATTTTGGTCATGGGGGAGGACTCCATGTCCATCACAATAAAACACTACGGTCACTGAAGAAGGGAAGAAATTTCCTTTCTCCCAGACACTCATTCCACCGGAAATAACTTCTAATACCATCGTGACCTCAAAAAATCTTTTTTTTTTTTTTGTCTGCTTTCATGTTCATAAGAAAGTCAGAATGTGGTTTCAGGCTGATTTTGCTGTGTTTTTTCTGATTGTGTCTTATGGCAGATGGACCTCTAGGCTCTGACAGAGATAATCAGAGCAGAGAGAAGAAAGTCACTCGAGGGAGTTTAGTTTTTCTGTCTGTTGACCAGCGTTTTTTTCTGGCAGCTGCAGTATGTCACATTTCCACAGTCACTACAGTAGCTTAATACATAGAAATTTCACATCCTGTTCTTCATCTTTCAAATCAGTCTCTTATTTTATGCTTGGGCTGTATGCAAAATGATTGATGATTGAAGGGTCTGATTGATTAAAGACCCTAAAAGAGCAGTATTTCTCTAAAACATTAAATATTCCTGGCTAAATAAGCAACAATCAAAGTTTGGGGAAAAAAAAACATCTTAAAGTAATATTTTATTCTTATTAAGAGCTTAATATTCAAAACTCTGTTTATCTTTTCATCAGGACTATGTGGGTGCTTTTTTGATTAACAGTGTTGGTTACATAAACATAAACCTTTATATATATATATATATATATATATCCATCTGAGCCCCCGCACTTCAAACCAGTGGTACAGAAATCTCTCGTGAAATAATCAAAACAGTCTGAGCCTGGGCAGGAAATGTGCTCATGTAGGACCCAACCACTCATAGTAAGAGGCTGATTGAGACTATAAGTTTCTTTCTCTGGATCAACTGAATCAATCAAACTCGTGCTTACAAAATCACCATGAATTATCACCAAACTCTGCAGCTCTATGAAGGTCAAGTGTGGCCTGTAGTGATGGATCTTGATTTGCCTGGATTTTTCTCTGTGTGAAAAGAAACCAAACCAAGGGGAAAATGCGTCAAGTTTACCAACTCATCCACTGAAACCAACCACAAATCTGAAAATGCCCTAAGACAATATAAGGCAGGATGATTATACAAGATGATAAAAAAAAAAGTTGCTCCACTTTATTTGGAAACACCAAGCATAAGCAAAGCACTGACCATTCCAGTGTTTAATCAATTAGTTATGCAGCACTACTATATGTGACTTTCTGCTCCTCAGCCCATCACTGTCAAGAGTGTCCTCCAACAATCCCAGACCCTCCATACCCACACGTAAAATCCATAACTACCTGGTTCACCCCCCTCCTGGAACAAAAAATAGTCAGCCACATAATCCTGCGTAAAACAGCAAATTGTCATTTTTACACTTGATTTTTGAACGGATTAAATGAAAGCAATATAACATGTTGATTAATGAGCTTTAGAGATATTGGTGGTTGCATTTTGTTACCTTTGAACACAGCCAGGCTAGCTGTTTCCCTATGACTCTATGATAGTTAGAAAAGTCCCGGACCAGTCTGTCCACTGAACACACAGATACAAACCCTCCTGTCCAACACCACAAACACAACTGATATGAAACAATTCAGCAAAACCTGAGATTATATTCAATAATGTTTTTAAAATGATTTATTTCTACAATATTTGCACATGGAAACTACAGTATGATTAAAGTGGAAAAAAAAGGAAAGATTGGGGTTATAACAAATTATGAGTAAGGTTAGGCAACTGAAACACCAGGTTGAGGTTAGGGAAATGATGTTACAGCAAATAATCATACTTCCTTCTTAAAGGATCAGTGTGTAAGATTTAGTGGCATCTAGCAGTGAGGTTGCAGAGTGCAACCAACTGAATAGCCCTCCCCTCCCCCTCCCCTTCCAAGCGTGTAGGAGAACCTATGGTGAAAAATGTGTAAGATCCTCTCTAGAGCCAGTGTTTGGTTTGTCCGTTCTGGGCTACTGTAGGAACATGGCGGTGCAACATGGCGACCTCTGTGGAAGGGGACCTATGTACTCCCTATGTAGATATAAAGGGCTCATTCTAAGGTAACGAAAACGCAACGATTCTTATTTTCAGGTGATTATACACTAATTAAAACATACTTATGAATATTATATTCAATTTCTGCCAAGTCCATTCCACTAGATGCCACCACATTCTACACACTGCACCTTTAAGTAAATGTTGGAGTTTTATGAACTAAATTGATATTTATTAATAAAGCTCCTTGTTGAAAACAATTGCATTATTGTAACATAGTTGGGTAGTTACAAGTTACTGAGTAACTCATTAGTACTGTACCACTGTCCTATCCCTAAATGATTGTAATATTAACAACAAGTATGTAAAATGTTCAGGATCTCAAACAAACAACAAACAAGCACAAATGAAATCGTCTAAAAAGGAGACACAAGCTACTATCTCTTAATAGGTTACTACACTCGTATGGTTTTTGTTATCTTGCACAAACACACAGCATACATGCCCTGCAGTGTGGTCACAGTGTGTTTCTTGGTCACTGACTTCACTTAAATTGAGACTGTGTTTACTCTTTCTCTCCTGCTCACTCATGTTTTCTACTGTCTGTTATGTTTTTGCCTTTCTCTCTTTTCGTTTTCTATTTTGTACATGTTCATCTTATACATTCATTTGCCCTTACAGTAAATTTGCCTCAGTGCAGTTATAATGACTTTTATAATGGCCACTTGCCAAACATTTACCCCGTGCTGTACATCTATCTAACTATCTATCGATAGATAGATCTATATTTTCTCAGAATCCTTTATTTTCCTTTACTTTAGCTAGTTGTTTGCACCATGTGAAGGCAAGTTTGAGAATGATTTCATTTACAATGACGATATACATAAGCAGCATAATAAATACTTTGTTTAACAAATACTTTGTTAGACTTATAGGTAATATCTTTATGATATGGTCAGGAACAGAACAACAACTTTCACTCTTTTTGGATTTTGAATACCCTCCATTGATCATTTACAAAAGAGGTACAAACTTAGAGGGTCATTTAGTAAAAACAGATGAATTCAGAAGTAAAACTCCCTTTATCACAGGTACTTTTCCATGCAGACCCTGTACATCATGCAAAAATATGGTCCACGCAGTTCATTTCACAGATTTATAAACTAAAAAACAAAATCAAATCAGGTCATTGGTAACATGCAGACAAAAAATGTCATATACCTTTTGTTTTGCCAATGCATACATACCACATTGGCAAAACTTCACGCATATTAAAAACAAGACTCAATGAACATCATAGTTGCATTAGAAGGAAAGATATTGCATCACCGGTGGCAAGACATTTCATGAATTTTGGACACAAAACTGAAGATCTAAAGTCTATTGGTGTTGAAAAAATTGAAATCAGTCATAAAGGTGGTGATATTGAAAAATCTTTATTGAAAAAGAGAATGCTTTTGGATATATACCCTTAAAACTTAACATCCTAATGGCTTGAACGAGGAATACAATCCAGTGCTCTTTCTTTGAACCTGATGTTCACTGTCTCATTAATGACTGCATGGTTACAGTCTATACCTAGATTAAAGAAATATTTTCCTGTGGTGAATTAGTTTCTGCCTTCTTTCTTGTTTCAATACTGGACGCTTACTTGTTGTCATGTATTTGATTACCTTACCAGGTGCGATGCTAATTACCTTGAGAGGAATCACCTGTGTATGTGTGGGTGTGCAACTTTAAAGGTAGCTATACCACATGTTTGTGACACTGATGTAGGCCGGATGGCTGAAAAAAAAAAAAAAATGCTTGCAGGCTCTGTCTTATGGTTTCATACTCCACATTCAAATGTCAACCCCTGTGAAAAGAGGCATCAAAGAACAGTACTCCATGATGATACATGTATACATACTGTACATACAGTGAAGCTAGCTATCAGAAGGCCCCAAAGACAGGGCTGTAGATCTTGGGTCTGGTCTTTGGTTATCTATTGTCTTATGCTTGTCTCTGTCTCGATGGTGTCTTTGTGCAGGGAATGCTTACTTTCTATGGTGTGTCATTAGTCATTATTATCATCATTAGTCATCTAAATGTAGTGCAAATTTTAACCAAATTTCAGAAAATTGATTAAAAATTAATGTGTTTCCCTCTACTGCTCTTTTGTGAATATTAATAGTTTAGCACATCAAAGTAAACAGTTGGTGGTGCTGATTCTCCTATCAAGTGCAGTAAGGCATATAAAGATGGTGCACTATTTTGACTTTATTCAAATTTCCAGCATTTCTACTAACGTGCACAAAAAAGATAGATGGAAACACATCTATTGCCATGTAACAATCAAGCATCCTTATCTGAAAATAACAAATCATAATCCAACTTTAGCCCAGCGCTTTACACAACCAACGGCCTGACAAAATCTGATGGGTCCTGAGAAATTATAGGGTTTCTGGTTGGATAACAGGACTGTGACATTTGTTGTTTTGTTTTTCATCTAAACACATTGGAGTTCAGCTGTAAACATAAGGACTTAGATATGCAATATTACTAGTTGAATTTATCAGGATGCACTGAACTCATCGTAGGCTCTTTTCATACCTGTATGCATTCTGTTGCATGCTTCCCTAGCACACACTGCATCGAGTTGGCCAACTATAGGCAGCAAGGCCCAACAAGAAAAAATACACAGCTGGATACACCCTTTGCTACATGTTCTCATCCCAAGTCGTCAAATACCAACGCTTTGTCAATGCCCTTCTGCGTCTGGTACCGAAGCTCAAGGTACCCATTGGTGTCTGTATGAGACACATCAGGCTTTCAACATGGACCCATTTGCGGCAATATTACATGCTCAGAGCTGGTGCGGTCTGGTTAGGTTTAGACACAAAAACCACTAGGTTAGGGTTAGGGTAAGATTGTGGTTTGGGTTAAAATGATCAATTGAAACGTCGTCATGGCGACAGTAAACTCAATGGCAAAAAACTGTCCCGTGTCGCAGTTGGAAATGTGACGCTCATGATTAAAAGTGGGAGGCGAACAGTGGTCTCCTGCAGCAAAGTCCACTTCTTGCCACCTAACTATCTAGCCATCCACCCAACCTGCCTCCTCCTAAGAAGGAAAATGTCACCTCATATAGATGTCATTGGTCTTGTGGTGTCTAATAATGACATGGATGGGTTTACATTGGAGTAAGTTAAAAGCCAAGCGCATCTCATACAGATGCCAAAGGGTACCTTGTGTGTCGATATCAGACGCCAAGGCCGAGGTATGACAAAGCATGACAAAGCATAAATATTTGATGCCCTGGGAATGACAGCACAGCAGGAGTTTCAGCTTGTTTCTCCACATACCTCTGTTCACATTAAAATGCCAAAACAGATAATTGGGCATGTGCGGAGGACAAATGAGAAAGTCAGCCACAGAAAACCAGCAAAGAAGAAATTATACCGCTTCTGTGATGGCTTCCTGACATTTAGTTTATTGCGAGCAGATTACAACAGTTTTGGCAAAGAGAGGTGGTCGATAGCTACATTTAACCCTAAACAAGCTGTCAAAGTAGACAAGAAAGAGAGCAACCCTCACATGAAGCTGTCCGCCATTGTTCTTATTGTATTTGTGTTTCTTCTTCTTTCACTTCTAATGAAATGCCATGCTACTGCTACCATTTATTTTCTCATCGATATGACAGCGTTTCTACAAAGCTCTGTTTTCCCTGTATACACGACAATGCCAAACCGGCATTTTCACATTTACATTTACACACTCTGGAGGTCATATCTACAAAGCTCCGTTTTGGGGGGAGAAAAAAGCCATGTTAGTCTGGATGGAGGGCCAAAACGGAGAGAAGAGGATGCATCTAGCCGGTTTAGTGTGGAAATGGCCTCAGTCAGCAGTGCTGCTACATCTTGCAGATTGCGGATAATGCTATTAGTGATAACAGTGGTATGTTTTGGTTGTTATTTATACTCATGGCACAATAGTTGTGTCTATGCTGTCAATAAGATCCCACTACAGCTAGCTATTGGCATCTGTAAGAACCAATATTTACCGTTGTGTTTGGGCAAAATATTTGGAAACATGAGTTTGTCTTGTGCATGAAAATATGTTGACTTAGAAGACATGGTTCTGGAAGTACGGGAACAGGCAGTCAATGACACACTAAGACATGAATTTCAATTGATCTTCAGTTTTTCATTATGGGAGGCATCCTGACTAAATGACCTATAGTTATATTTGAGTGACAGACACCATCTAGCAGCTGTAGTAATTATGACCCGGAGAAGTGATACAGTTCAGATCTCAATATAAGGTAACAAAATTGGATGGTGGTGGGTTGGGTGGATGGCTAGATAGTTGGTAAAAAGTGGACTTAGCTACAGGAGACTGCTGTTCACTTCCAGTTTCCAACCGCAAGTTGGAATGGTTTTTAAAAAAAGTAACTATGATTGTTGTGGTGTTTACTGTTGCCATGACAACGAAGGTTACCTAACTTATAAAATAGTAACTTTAGCCCACGCCACGTTTCAAGTGATCGTTTTAATCCAAACTATGTATGTTTCCCTAACCCTAACCAAATGTTTTTTGTGCCTAAACCTAACCAGACCTTAACCACAGTGTTGTCACGCCATAAAACATCATTATTTTTTAACAGTGATTTGTAACGGTTTTGGAAAGCACCGATGAAGGCAGCATTTTAGAAAACGTTCCCATAGGACGTTCTGGAGTGCATGGTAAAATCGACCTATGTGGTCATTTAATTATGAGGATGTGTTGGTTATTAACCTCTAACCTGAAACAAGCCTCTGGTCATTTCTCAACACTGACTAGACAAAACGATGTTGACCTCTGACCTTCACTCTGAGCCTTAATGGGTTGTTTCAGGTAATGGTAACAGAAGCCAAGGGTTGAGGAAACTGACAGGCTGGACATTATTATTTCATATGTTTTCTTGTCATTTACAAAAATGAGTAATAATAACACATTTAGAAAAACACTCTCTCGTTTTGTCTCATCATATCATAAGTGGCATCGTTTCAGAAAACCCAACCATTCCATCATCTGATTATACATAAGTAAGACTCTGGGTGACCAAGGCCTTCACGATGATTTCAGTTTTATTGCCATACATAATTTTGCTACTACAGTTGATCCTGGAAAAGATTGGAGTGGTTTCCTCATGGGATGCATCTGCGCTGCTTTTCAACTCCAGTCCCTGGACAGGTTATTAGAGCAGCAGTGTATAATTGCAGCCTGGTTGGCGTGTGAAACATCCATTGCAAGATGCTCTACCAGCTTTGCTTACACTCTGTGTTACTGGCTTAAGAGAGAAACTGTGAAAACCTCTGCACAATGTTTGTTATAAGCTGACACTGACATTTTACATGTGTTGTTTGGAATTATATTTAAATTAGGAAGGTGTTGAGCAAGTAGAAATATACACTGTAAATATAAATGACCACATTCACTTTCACAGTGCATTTAATAAAATATATTTTGAGCTTGGAGGTTCATTCTTGACCTTGGAATTAGCAGCACTAACATTCTTGTCAGGTTCACATGCTTTTTTTTCTGGAGCCTTTCAGCCACATCTCATGGCCTTAATCAACAAATGGTTTGTTCAGTTCTCATCATGGAGAACTCCATTCACTTTTTATAATGTATAATTTTATTATATTTTTACAAACTTTTATGAATGTCATGGTAATAAAAAAGACAAGTTAGAAAAAAAATAGTTCTTAGTGTATGTTATATATTTTGCCTCCTTCCTTAATGTAGAGGGCAGAAATCAATTAAATACATTTATTAAGGTTGTCAACTCCCACACCTTTTTAGCATGGGACACCCACTTTCAGGATCTGTCTCTAGCTCTCATGCTGCCCAAAATAATCTCATGCCACATAAGAGGAGGCCACAAAGCCACTCCTCAATGAAACTTCAGAACATCAGGCTTTTTGCACATTCCGGCTCCAGATTGGTCCATAAACATTACAAGGAGCATCAAATTTGAGTTTATGAAATACCTGTAACAATACAAGCATCTCCAAAAATAAGAATTGATGAATGAATTTGTGCTAAATTCGAATGGAAACCTGACTGGTGACAGGAATAATGAGTGTCTAATGGTAATTGACATTCTGTACTTTTCTACACATCAGATATATAAGCTGTAACACAGAGATTTTGAGTTTATTCTGTGAAATTGTTTGGAATAAAGCAGCCATCCTCAGGATGAGACCTGAGCTTCATCAAATTTGTCAAGACATTTCTATTTATTTATTATTAATGATTATGGATAATTAATGAAGTTACTGTGCCAATTGCTGTGCCAGGTGCATAAGAATGCACAATGCACGGTTTTTAATTTGGAGACCCTGGTCATTCCTGCTGCTATGTGATGGTTACAGCCATTTAATATAGAAAACACATCATGAAATCACGATTCAGACTCTTCTCATTCATGGTTCTGCAATGGTGGAATGAGCTACCCTGCTCTACACGGTCTGCTGACTCCCTTGGTGCTTTTAAGAATTGCCTGAAACTCAGCTCTTCATGTACACCTCAACACTTGAGCCCTTTAACCTTTTAGTACTTTGTTGATTGTTGCACTAATTTCTTGTTGTTTATGGTATTTTTTATGCACGTGTCTACTCCCAGTTGTTTCTTACTTTATTAATCATATATATGAAAAAACAAAAAAAAAGTTCTGTCCAGCGCTCTTTTTGCACTTGTACCTGGTCAGCTACTTGAGAATTTGTACCAAAGCTCTTTTGAGTTTTTTCACTGTCCTCTAATGCTAAATTGTCTTGCCTTGTTTGTAAGTTGCTTTGGATAAAAGCATCTGCCAAATGACAAAATTTAAATGTAAATCCAAAAAGTTAATAAACTCATAGAACAGTACCCTACATATAAACAGCTGTGGGCACAACCCAGTCTCACATCAAAATGTATAATAGCTATGTTGGTCCACGATGAAAAAACGTATTCGTACGTTTCACAATAACAGCTCTAAAATTGTGAAAACTGAAATCACATAGTTGCATGTTGTTTGAGTCATTGTCTTTGTGTTGTGTAGTTGTCTGAGCTGTTACTTGTGTTATTTTATGTAACTGTTTGATTATATTATTTCAATAAAAAAAAGCGTAGAGTTTAGAGTGGAGAAATGAATTGAATTTGAAATCCAGAATTTGAAGCTTGAAGCTGAAAAAACGTAGTCATGTCACAATCTTAGAATGGTTATTGTAAAACTAATATGTTTTGCACTGTAGATCAATGTAGCAATTATACATTTTGATGTGAGACTGCGTTGTTGGGCAACAAACAGAACATCAGTACTGACGTTTCTCTGAAACCTCACATTATTTCCTCCAACTGAAGTCCTGCTAATTGTGGCCTTTACACTCTCTGCAGTTTTTATGGAGCAATCTCAAAGCTGAAATGTAGAAAAAATCCTGATGTTCAGACGTAATTTTGTGTAAGGTTTGTTTGGGCAGCGTGAGAGTGAGAAACAGAGTCTGAAAGCAAGCGTCTCATGCCAAAAACATTGGAAACCCTGATAAATGTTTTTGTCGTCTTCTTCAAAGTTCCAGCTGATTGATTGCGTCAGAAGCATTTGCTGCCCTCTACAAGAGAGAAGGAGGCAAAATATATAATATTATATCAAATCAAAAGCTGAAATTAGTAATTAGAAAGCACAAATTATTAAATTATGCACATGCTTTTGTTTGTCTTATCTCTGTGACATCACCCGGGCTCCATTTAATAAAACAGTTTTCATGCGTTTCTCAATTTCAACATAGTCAACAGTATATCTTTGTGAAAATGTATTAATAAATTTATCTATCAGAATTGTTTCAAAAATGAGTTTAGCACTCTTTTTTTTTTTTTTTTTTTTTTTTAAATATGTAGAATATGATCATATCACCTCAGCACTGAGGGCTTGGGGGTAGATGTTTGATCCTGCTGGCTGGTGAGGCAAAGCTAATGATAGTTTGAAGATAAAAGAATTTTATGGATTGAGAAACGTGTTTGGCATCTATCTTCTGCTCTTTTTATCTCATGTCTAAATAAAGCATAATTTCTAGAAACATGGTATGCAGTGAGACTTAAAGTTTTACAGAGGTGAAACCAGAATCCTACAGGAGTGAGCTACGGTTTTAAGCTTCATGTCTGTTTGTTATTGACTGGTAACCTTTGGTGGCAGCACCTGCAGCGGCTGAATCTTTCTTAAAACTTGAAAATGACTGTTAATGACTGTTAACCATGTCCATGCTGTGCTTATGGCTGATGTCTTGTCTATTATGCAGGGCATTAATGAGTGCTTAATAAGTAGAGGAGGGTGGAGAAACACCTGTAACTTCCGAGAGGGAGTTAAATGTGACTCCAACTTTTACAAAGTAGAGTACAACAGAGATAAGAACTCCAAAATGAAGAAAATATCACAGTAGTGAAAGTATTAACCCTGGAAATACAGTAGATTAATAATGAACCTTAACAGTATGCATTGAACACCGGTGAACTGTATGTTAGCTGTATTATTCATTCATTCTTCAAATCCTATGACCAGCGGTCGCATTGTACATCTCATGTTGTTAGTAGTTGCACATGAACACACTACAAACACGACAGCTGACGGCCCTGCTGGTGGCCAACATGCACGCATGTACATTCTATGAGAGGATATAATTGATGTGATGTGGGTCTCTTCTCCAAAAGACATTGCAGAAGGACCACTAACAAAGCCAACCATTTTCTTGCCACTATGAAGAAGAAATTGAAAACATGTCTAATGAGAAATACTGTCTGTGTGGAGTTTTGCTTTGCTTTGTGCTGGCGCTGTCAGCCTGTGGTCTTTTACTTGTGGCAGAAGAGAGGGAAGGTGAAATCACTCATCAACTAGATGAACAGCAACAACAGCCAACTACAGCCAACTGTGCTGGACACACTGTCAAATCTGCAGGCTGGCAGGCAGTTGGTCACATGTGGGCCAGCAGTGTCCAGCGGTCCACTCTTGGCTTGGGGGAGTAGGTGTTTTCCTCAGCTATGGTTTGGCCAACTGTAGATAATTTGGTTCACACAGTCTGACAGGTTCACCTAAAGGGAAGTGTAACCAACAGTAAAAAAGCCTAAGAGCAAACTTTCTTATTAGATTACATAGCACATTATACCAAAAACATGAGTTCATAAAGTCCAGCAGTATAAAATACAGCTATTTTCAATGAAACACAGCCTGATCTCAATAAGATTAAAATGAAAAGAAAAAGCTAAAGAAAGAAAATCAGTATTCTGTAATCATTGCAGTATATCAAATATGACTGCAAGGTTTAGACAAAGTACATAATCCTGTTACAAGGTCACAGTTTTGTCCGCAGCTAATAAGTGGCCATCAATGTTATTCTTTATTTTAGTATCATTACTTTAGGCTCTTTTTAATACATCTGCCCCTGCAATTTAAGCTTGCAACATAACCAACAGCTGTATAAAACGGACAGGAGCATAACAATTTTCACTTAAGATTTAGAATTTCTTCTGTGCTTCTTTTCTTGTGTAAATACAGCCAGTTTTCAGGAGCCCCTTGTTGGGTTGTTTTGAGCTGTGATGGTGCTGGTGAGAGGAGCAGATAATGATTTCTCATGAAATAACCTTGGATTGAGGGTCAACACTTAATGGTTTACCACTTATAATGCATGTGAAGTTGCGTTTTAATGTTGATTTCCCCACTGCTGTGTGTTTTTACAGAATGAGGGCTGCGTTGCTGTTGCTGCTGTTAGTCACTCTCATCGCCATTAAATCTGTAGATGGAGGGAAAAACAAGAAAGGTAAGATTCTGTCTTTCTCTCTCCCTGTCTTGCTTGCTTTCTCTTTCTACAGTTGTTCCTGTGAGCGCAAAATTGCAAATGCCGAGTGTTGAACCCCAAATCTCTTGTAACTTCTTTGCACAGACGTTAATTGTCACCAATTCCTAAGCAGTAGAGCATTCATTATTATTATTATTATTATTATTATTATTATTATTATTATTATTATTATTATATATTGGCACCAAATTTTTTTTTTTAATTTTTAAATGTCATGTTTGCAACTAAAATATGAAGACTAGAGACCCATGTCAACAACAGCTAAAAGTAATGCTAAAATGCAGGAGAGTGATGTAGTGTCACTGAGCAAGGATTTCTAACTACCAGATAAACTCTCAGCTAAAGTCACTTTGTTCACAGAGCCGCTATAAAGCGTCAGGGTTGGTTTACTTCTGTTCTGGAAAATAAACCTGCCAAACACCTGTAAAGCTGACTCATTAACATGTTGCATCGTGTTTGTTTAATTCGTATACAAACGTAAAATTTAATTCAAGTAGCCCCGCCCACCACCCACAAACTTTATAAATAGTCTCACAAAATAGACTCATTGTGATGGCTGGCGATGTCTACTGTTGCTAGTCATCAGTTATTTAGATTAAAATGATTTACTTAAACAATTTTTCCTCAATCAGCAGCTTAGCTTTATTGAGAATATATAAAATGTTAACTAAAGCTAACCAGCAGAAAAAAATCAAAACATAATCATCTCTTACATAGGCTACATCTTTTACAGCTTTTGTGGATTCTGTTACTGATTTGCCGCCAAATCTGAAACCTCTTAATGTAAATGTAAAAAAACCCCATAGCTTAATAATCTGTTACCTGTTGTAACCATGGATGTATTGTAAGAGCTGGATACCGGAATAAAAATGGCACCCATTCAGTCCTATAGGAATTGCTCGGCTGGCGCATACGCCAAAAAAAGTTTCTAGCTTCTGGGTTTGCTTCCGTGTTGTGCAGCACACTGAATATGCGCAGTAGTGTTTCCCCCGCTGGCCCCGCCCGCGAGTTCCTGCTCAGCCCATAGACTTTACATTGTGATGATGTCACGGATTTTTAAATCGCTTTTCTCGGCTCGAGGAAAGTTTTACATACATAAAACTTCCATGGATCAAAAGTTCATAATAGAAAGAGTCATAATTGACATTGTTTGCAGTTCGAGGTGTCCTGTCAACAGTTTTACCGGTGTCTCTTTTACAATGGTGGTCTATGTGGAAAATCCTTTCTGGGCCGCAGGGAATTATTCGCTGCAATATCGCAAGTGGCCATTGTGAAAAATTGGCTGCAAGGCAGAGCGGCGGCACCCTATCCAACTCTTATTATACCTCCATGGTTGTAACTAACTAGCAATAACTTGCTAAACTGCTGGCTAGCTTAGCTGCTGGCTAGCTATAGTTAAAGCTGGAGTGCAGGACTTTTGTCTCCCCCTTCTGGTAGTGAGAGTGAAGGGGGGCACTCACAAACTTACAAAGACGTTACTAGGATGAGGGGAGGACTTTTCTCTTCATTTGATAATGTTAAAAGTAAAGTAAGACCTTGCTGTCAACTCATTTTAAAAAAGACAAGAGAAAAAGAGAGAGAGCAGCTGCGGTCAAGCAGCTAGAGAGTGACTGAGGAGAAGGAACGGTGGTAGCGAGAAAGGCAGTGAATCAGATTGTTTGACAGCAGTTATGTTCTAGAGCACAAACATGCCCATGTATTAGCAATAACTTATCTTTTACTTCCCCGCGTACTTAGGCAGTAGACTGGTCAATACACAGATAGGAGAAAGACACTTGCCTCGGCCAGATGTCGCAACATGTAGACACTTTCTGTGTCCGTTGTTTCAAATTAAAAGCCCTCTATGTACTTTTTCATCCAGGCAGACAGACCGTGTGTCGTGACTGAGTGTGTGACAGAGAAACTGTCACTTCTCATCACTTTCATGCACTTCTGAGTGTGTGACAGAGAAACTGTCACTTCTCATCACTTTCATGCACTTCTGAGTATGTGACAGATAAAATCATTTTTGTGTCATTTAGAGGGAAAATGTGAGCATTTTAGCTTTTGAATCACTTTTCAAAAGTTGCTAAAAGGTTCCAAATTTGAAAAATAGCTAAATTTGTTGCTATGTGCTTTAAAAAAAAGAAAAGAAAAAAAGTTGCCAGGGTAGTCTGAAAAGTTGCTAAATCTAGCAAAAAAAACAAAAAGTTGGCATCAGTGGATAAACTACTGTTCATCAACAAACAGTAACAAATAAAGAAAAGAAGAAGTTGATTCCACTCCTTCTGCTAGGCAAGGCTAACCTCCTCCTGGCTCACGTTTTGTACTCAATGTACAAACCTAATCTTGATATCAGTCTTCTCAATGCATTCCCTCCACTCACTCCAAGAAAGCAAATAAGCATATTTACCAAAACTATTGCTTTAAAACAGTGCGCTGCTCTTGCTTTCATTTCCAAATATACTTGTTGTCTATGAAAATATACAGAAGATTAAATGAATCAAGTATGTTTTTGTCTAGTGCAATTATTTCAAATTTTATGTGACATGGGCACATTGGAGGCTGATGCATCCATTGCCTTCAGGCCAAAGATTCGCGACATGAGGTGAAGCTTGCAACTACTTGCAATGCACCAGTCTGCAACGCTCTGAAACCTGCCAGTTTACACCAGTGCAACGAGATGGTGTATCATTTCCATAGCAATGACTCTCTGTACTTCCATTCTAACTGCTGGCTAGTAGCATCTGTGGTGTCTTAAATTATGAATGAGGATAGTGATAGTGAGTGAAATGCTACAGTTGCAGCTCTTGAATTGATGAAATGGGCGAAAACATAAAAAAATGAGAGGGTTGAGAATTTGGAGCCATCCATTGGTGCTTCAATGGAATACCCAGGGGGCTTGCAAATTTATGCCAGGAACTTGAGACAGGAGAGGGCAGTTTGTTTGTTGGTTTTGTTGGAGTAAATTTTAAGGTTTGTGTCAAACAGACACGGCTGTTCCTCAAACAAATTGATGAGGTGATCCTCTTTTTCCTCCATCCAAAACTCGCCCAGCTGACAATTTGTAACTGACTTGACCAGCTGACTTCGCTACAAGCTGAATGGCTGTTAAAACAGGTGAAGTCACGAAACACCTAATGGCTTAGATTTGCTTTGGTCATACTGGCCGTTCCCAGTGACCAGCAGTGACCGGCAGAAATGGGGCACAGGCCACTAGCAGCACTGTCACTGAATGTGTGGATCACACAGTAAAATAATATTAACGCTATGCATGCCTGTCCATGTCATATCCAGTTAATACATTTTTTTTCTATCCTCAGAGAAAAACAAACCCTCCCAGCCCAGGTCAGAATGCACTGACTGGCGCTATGGAAACTGTGTCCCTAGCAACGGGGAATGTGGGCCAGGGTTTAGAGAGGGGTCATGTGACCAGCAGACCAGGAAGATGAAATGTAAAGTACCATGCAACTGGAGAAAAGACTTTGGAGGTAACACACACACACACACACACACACACACACACACACACACACACACACACACACACACACACTCAATCATTTCATTACATTGACTTACATTGATTTCCTGGACACTTACCCTAACCCTAACCTAAGTCTTTTCAGTTGAAGACCTAAAGTCTTCAACCTAAAGACTTGTATAATCATTAGACTTATATAATCATTATGAATGATTTACGTTATGACGACTTGCTTTTTGGCCCCAAAAGGGAGCAAACACTCACATAATGGTAGTGCTCCAGTGCCCATAAAGTTAGAGATTTGATGGATGGATACAGTGTGGAGGTGAAGGTAAATTGTGCGCATTTCAGTGTAAAATAGTCTACGACTGGAAATAGTACATTGATTGTGAACTTTTGCTTTATTTTCTAAAACCTTCACTGTACAAACCGTTGACACTGACTCCATAGCATGAGGACATAGAGGCAGTAGAAACAACAGCACAAGCAGCCATAACATATGATGCAATCCGGTGCAGCAGCCCTGCATAAATACATTCGTGAAGCTATGATGATACAGTGTTTGTTGACACTGTGTCAGAGGTGATTAGATTCTAACTGATTCACTTCTGAATGATAACAACACAGTTTCTGGTGTGATGCCTGAAGCTCTCCATGTACATTGCTGTTGCCATTTTTAAACCAACACGCTCAGAGGTTTATAATTGGTCTCACATCATTCTGCATCTCTTCTTTTAGTTAGAGGAGACCTGCACTGTTACTGTGCATTCATAAAGCCCTTCTGGAAAACCATGTAAGCCACTTGTCTTACATCACTTCTACAGCACAGGACAACTTATTATCCTACTCAAGATTAGCTTGATCTTGAAGTTCTCTGAGCTCAGTAAGTTATTCCAATCAGATGGAACAATCTGGATCAGTGTAGCCTAAGTCTTAGCAAAGTGGTCAAGTTAAGATTCTGAAACAACATTCATGCAAAATTAATATTCTGTTCAACATATTATCATCATCATGGCTGACAGTTTATAGAGGGTTTTTAGATTTTTGGTATATTTTGGTGCAGCAAGTTTTACATTTTAGTTGCTAGGAAACTTCTCTCACTCAAACAGCTGCCTCAGCGTCTCTCTGCAGGTTTTGTCCAGTATCATGCTGTGTTGCAGCTGACAGTGTAACATCACGTGTAAACTATAAGATTCTTCTCTAATATCTCTGCGACAGTCACATGATCGCCTCAAATCACAGAGCACATTGCTTTAGAAAGATATTTTTTGGCATCTAACTTCATGTCCCAGGCATTCCTTCTTTATTTCTGTCACACTAAGTGCTGCTCTGATGACATGCTGTGTTAACATCTTCTAACTGTTTTGGTCCTCTACTATTGACACTTCCTGAAGCTCCACAGTGAAATTCTTGTTTTTACACTTTGGTAACATTTTTTGCCCACAAATGGAGCAGAACATGGAGTCTGATATGGACATTTTAGGGGCGTTGATTATGCTAATGAGCAGATCTCACAAACAGGCACCTCCTCATGAACAGGTGACATTCATCAGGCTGAAACAAACGATTCACAACAAGTTTGAGCAGTTAAGAGAGTTTGTTGAATCCAACTTGGAACACATACGAGCAAACCTCACAGAGAAAAGTAAGAGAGGAAAATGTTCTTGCATGAGACCCATTACAAAAGACAATGAAAAAAACAGACATACTAACACACAGTATAACTGATAAATTATTAAAATAAAATATGATAAGGGTATGTTGTATTGTGCAGAGTTCTACATTGGAGGACAAAGAGCACAGGTGACTTTGGAGTTTACAGTCTCAGTAGTTTCCAAAGAGGGAGTTGTGTTAATGTGATTGGGAAAACTGTTTCAAAGACAGCAGCCATGACATGAAAATGATCTGAAAATGGACAATTTGCTTTGAATTATGAGGATGAAAAAGTAACCTGATTGAAGAGAACACAGGAAGAATTAAAGTGTATTTGTTGAAATGAGATCTGAGAGGTAACCAAATGCTGTGGTTCTGGTTTGGATTCTAGCAGTAGTGTTCTGGAAAGGATGGAGACTTTTCATAACTTGGGCAGGTCAGAGAAAGGAAAATTACAATAATCAAGTCTGGGAGAAATGAAATGTATGGATCGAAATGTCAGTATCTGATGAAGAGAGAAATTAATGGATCTGGCTATGGCATGGAAGTAGTAAAAAGCAAACAATGTCAGGTCACATATGACACCAAGACCATGTCCACACTAAGCTGGCTGTAATGCATCTTTTTCTCTCTGTTTGGCTCTCCTGTAGCATTCTCAAACTATACTATACTATACACAACCATCAACATTCAGAGACAACTCATGTGGGTGTCTGTTGGTGAAACAATAAGCATCTCATGGCGTTAATAATGTGTAATTATTAAGACTAAGTAACTAAAATAACTAGTAAGTATTAAAAGGTGTATTTTAATTGCAAAAAGGCAAGCAGAGGAGAGGAGTACTGGAGGCCCAAACATGCAACCTTGAGGTACACCAGATGTAACTGTGGAAAAGTTAGATGGGTTATTTTTATAAAGTACACACTGACTTCTCTTTGACAAATAAGAATGAAACCATACCAAAGCTGAGCCCCGAATACTTGTTTTAAAGTTGTGATATGTCTGTTTTTATTGCTTCAACAGTCATTAACAGTCATTAACATGCTCCCACTGGACCATGCTGAAAAAAAATTTAATGCATGAATGTGTAAAAGTTGTATTGCATGTATTCAATTATCTTGTCCACAGGATGGCACTAGTAATAGCACCTAATAATAGAGTATAGTCACACTTCTTTAACACTGTTTCAACAAACATCCAACCAGGGCTAAAGCATGTGATTGGATTACATTTTATAGGAATTTAAAAAGTTAGAGCCATTTCCAGTACATAAAATGACATTTCACACTTTCTCTCTCTCTCTTCTAGCTGACTGCAAGTATCGCTTTGGCAATTGGGGAGAGTGTGATCCAACCTCTAGCTTGCGGACCAGAACAGGGACATTGAAGAGGGTTCTGTTTCATGCAGAGTGTCAACAGACTATTTCTGTCTCCAAACCCTGCCTCGGAAAAACCAAGACAAAAAACAAAGGTGAGACTGACAAGTTCATAGCTGGATGTTTCTCCATCTCAACAGAAAAGAACAAACTGTGATGAACAAATAGCTCATGGCATGCAGGATATAAGAGAAAATACAAGTTTTAACATGTGAGGAGTCATGCATATGTCTAATTTGTAAAACCATACGTGAATCAGCAAAGCTTAACACGAACTGAACTAACATGAACAGATCTGTTACCAGCAATTCTCTTGTTGGGACTCAGTTAGGAGCGAGTAGGTGGAGGAGACAGCAAGTCAACTCACTCACTCATGAGCAGGACACAGAGGTTATCCTTTGTCTTTCTCCTGCAGGAATGGGAAAGAACACTGGGTTGCACAGCGGTCTTTCTTCGGATCTGGGAATTATGTTCAGAATGAACACAAAGAAATCTCAGGCTCAGCCAGCGAGGAGAGTTAGTAGGCCTTGACAAAAATCACAGCACATATGTGTTGCTGCTTCCTTAAGCGGCACAAGCCACACAAAAAGCACTGATTTCTGCTTAGCTCTCAAGTCTATATCCTCAGTGACGTCATTGGACTCCTTGTGGGTTGTTGGTGGGTCTCATCCAATGGGAGATGAGGGTTTGAACAACCCGGATGTCACACTTAGGTGCGTGTTTGCTAAGCCTGCTGGGAGCTGGAGTCTGTTTTGGACTCTCATTGTCTAAGTTGGTGCTCCTTTCACTGGTCTTAGGCAGTGAGAGCCCAGTGAAGGGGTCAGCTGCTGTATGGCCGTGTGTGGCCTAATACTCTCTAAATCAATTCATGATCCAGCCGGTTACAGTTTTTTACAATTGGTTACTTGCGTGGTTCAATACTGAGTCCACATCTGCAAAACTCTTCACACAGTCAACTTTACCAACACACTGCTGGACATAGCAGCTCATTTTACACACAAAAGCAAACCTTTCCAGCAATCACAGACACAACAACTCATGTGTCAATCAGAACATACTGAGATAAAAACACTAACAACAGGCATATGAGGTTCTTTTTATAGCAGTCTATGAAGTGACATCACTTTTTTTTATTACTGTACTGTACTGTATATGTTGTTTTTTAATGGATGATGGTGTACATAATGTGTATGTTATGTAAACAGAGTAAGATGTGTAGGTCTCTATAGCATGTACTACAATGTATTCTACAGGAATACTGTTTTTTGGGTGAATATAGATGTATTTCAGTGTGGTTATGATTTGGCAGATGGCTGTCTATATGAATACATGTTAGTTTTTGAACATAAACCGAAGAGTTTGGAAGTGAGGATGTAAACATGTCAAATGTGCTGCAGATCCACAGTTTTGTTGCTTGTTGTGAGTTGAGTGAGAAAAGTATTCAGTATTCATTTGAAGGCTGTAGTCGCTGAATGTTTTTTGTGTGAAAACAATGAAAATGTGTCACAGTTGGGTTCATAATTGTTGCTGCTGTGTTGACTGTGGGATGAGTTTTGAAGATGTGAACTGAGTATTGAACCATGCTGGTAACCAGTTGTAAAAAACTGTAATATAACTGACTTGACCTGTAATCAGATATAGGCTCTGAGCTGCTGCTTGAACAGTGAAAGTACAAGCTTATACTTTTTTTTTAATGATAAAAATAAATAAACATATAGATGGAAACACCCTCCATATTTTCAGAGGATTATGTTTACTTGTGTTTCTGCCTGCTTGGAACAGCTTGATGGTAGAGGATCACACTCACCTGTTGAAAATCCGGCTTACTTTACGCACAACTGGCTCAGTGTCATTAATTAATCTTCTACACAGGACACCAGTATTTAAAGTCCATGTAAAGCAATAATAAATACATATTCTGAGTTTGTCACAACAAAAATGTAACTTAAATGATTAGTTAAATGTACAATATGTAATTTCAGCCGCTAGGGGTCTCTCAATCAAAACAATAACAAAAGACGGAGTATGATGACGGTGTGAAGTAGCAAGGGATCATGGGAGCTGTTGTCTTCATTGTTAAACAACCAACTTCACCGGGATAGGATTACTCCAGTGTTAATCGTTCAGGATGTTTTTACAGGTCTCCTCCTCTCCAAAGCATACGGACCGGGTGATTACAGGTAAAAACACTGAATAAAGCAGTTTCACCTAAAAAAAAAAAAAAATCAGTGTTTCTCCGACGATGTTCAGCAAGCACTGGACGTTTGGCACGAGCTGTTAGCTGAGCTGCTGCTAACACTTGTTTGGTTTATTTCTCTTATAACTTAAGATCCAGACATTCGGCGGGTGTCTACTGGGAGCCGAATATCCACAGAGGTCTCCTCCTCTCCAAAAACAAGTGTACACGCAGATTAAAATCGTTAAAAATACTAATTAAAGCTGTTTCACCTAAAAAATCAATGTTTCTCCGACGATGTTCGGCGAGCACCGGACTTCCTGGGGGACGATTTGATGTAAATGACCTCAAAAATGTTACTCTTCCACCAACCTGAGGACAAACTTTTAAAGAATAACGAAAGTGTTTGCTACATCCAACACTTTGGTGTAGTAGGTTGTAACAAACAATCATGCTTATAGGCCTGTAAACGGAGATTAGTCTTGTTAATTTTTTGCTTAGAGATTCTTCTGTTTTTCATTTTTTGCCTGTGCTTCTCCTGAGGACCATTTGAACTGCTATTTTATTTTAGGTTCAGCCATTATATTATTATATATATCATTATACTTGTTGTTTTCTCTTTCAAATACCGATCAATGTTTTGTGGATGAATGGTGTAAGTAATATTTTGTTTTGTGTGTTTTTGCAGGAAGGAAGAGAAAAGGCAAAGGGAAGTAGAATACAGGCTGAAGAGAGCAGTCTCCGGTGACATAGAAGAGTGTTAAAAGTCAAAGAAGAAATAGAATTAAAACGATTGCCTGAACCAGCTGAACTCTGAATTGCACAGTGGCCACAAAATTTACAGAACACAGCTTGATTTCCACACACACATTTTTGAGTCTTTCTCCAGGCTTCGTCAAACATGACAAAAGCTTGGAATCTGTCTAAATTTTTAAACAGAAAGGAGAAATATGCACCGCCACAAACTCTAGAATAGGTCTGATAATGTGAGTGTGACCTGTGGCATTGTAACCAAGCAACACAAATCAAATTGCTTTTGGAATATTCGTTTCATAAATTTTCTTTTAGACCATGGTATACATTTCTTGCACTGTAGATATTGTGAAAAATGTTTTCTGTGAGGGATTCTCTATGTCTGACCCATCACAACCAGAGAATGCGTCTGGGTATCCACTCCGCCATGGCTGC
Organism: Thunnus maccoyii; assembly: GCF_910596095.1. Classification (NCBI taxonomy): domain Eukaryota; kingdom Metazoa; phylum Chordata; class Actinopteri; order Scombriformes; family Scombridae; genus Thunnus; species Thunnus maccoyii. The sequence continues at coordinate 19,768,292 of NC_056556.1, forward strand.
AGGAACTGCTCACAGTTCATCTCTGCTATGAGTCTGAATCATTTTGTTAATCTTGGATGTGTGTGAGAGGCATTCACACACAAACTGTATCCTCCATTGTTTCTGCTAATTCTGGCTTAGTGACCGCAGCCAATAATTCATTATATTCAACAACTCTAACCACAATAGTTGCTTGTAGATCAAAGTGCATTTGGAATTTAAAGTTTATAAATCTGCCTTAGGACTTCATAAGTCCCCTGTTACACATTTCTTTCACTTTGAATATTCTGAAAAAATATTTCCTGTATGCCTCTCCCTAACTTTCACTCATCACTAGCAAACTTGGCTGAAGGGCTTTAGGATACACTTTGTATTTTTTATGCAGTTTCCCCTTTTTCTTCCAATTTAGATGCATCAATTCTCTTTTCTTTATAAGCCATGCTAGTGGCATGGCTCTAGGGATGTTAGTGTCAGTCTGTTGGTCGGTGTGACAGTCTGTCCATCACTTTAATCCAGACTGAAATATCTCGACAACTACTGAACAGATTATAATGTAATTTAGTAGAGATATTCATGTTCCCCAGAGGATGAATCCTACTGACCTCAATGAACCCCTTACTTTGTCCGCTAGCACAACCATGGGGTTGACATTAGTGGTTCAGACTGAAATATCTCACCAATGCGGATTTCCATGAAATTTATAGCAGATTTTCAAGGTCACTAAAGGATACATGTCAACAGCATTGATGATCCTCTTTTTAGTTTGTTATTGAAATATCTTGACAACTATCGGATGGATTGCTGTGAAATTTTACTCACACCTTCATGTTCTCCCGAAGATGCAATGTAATAACTCTGATTTCCTTACTATTCATATCACACCATCCTCTGCTCAAAATTAGATTTTGTCTGATACTTTCAATACTTCAAATACCTGCAAAACACACGACATTCCCATCAGCCTCACTTACTGTACTGTGATTTATGTTTAGTGCCAATGAACAAATGTTTGCATGCTAACATGCTAAACCAACAAGGTGAACATGCTAAAATATTACACCTGCTAAACATCAACATGCTAGCATTACCATTGTGAGCATGTTAGCATGCGGATATGAGTCTTGAGCTCAAGTACAGCCCATCTAGCATGGCTGTAGGGACTCTTAGGGCTAGATGTACTAAGGGTTTGACACATGTGCTGTATTTATCAAGCTGACTCAGCAGCCTGGATTCGCAGTCTGCAAGTCATTTAGTAATTGTCTGCAAGGTGCGCTCTTCTCATAGCATATGCATTCAAGAGATCGCCAAGCAAATAAAAGGAGGAGACATGGTAACAGAGGTTTATGTATTCCTCTGGAATTACTAACTTCATGCAGTTTGCGACTGTCAGTTTTTTTACTCTCACTGTGTGTCTGGGGGCACAGTCCAGGACTGACTGCATAATGAGCTGTTGTCGTAGTAAATCAGACGCTGATTACACACAGACTGCAGCTGCAAACTCAGACAACCGCAACGCACATGTGCGCAACAGCATTTTCTTAGTACATCTGGACCTTAGTGTTGTTTGAATAAGTTTTATCCATAATAGACTACAAGAGGTTTTTCTGTCAGGACCTAGTAATGCCACTGTGGAAGATGCATTCCAAACTCGTTTTAAACATTGAAGCCCAATGCTTAGTCCAATTCTAAGGTCATGGACTCCCAATACAGTACACAGAGGCTTGAGGTACAATTTTAGACAGTGATAATGAAAACCTTTTTTAAAGGATGTTTTACCCTGTCTGTATCACCCCTGTTGTCACTGACAGTATGTTTCTTCCAAAATTCTATAATTCCTACATTGTTTGATTAGAATAAGCTAACCCTCTGGTTTGGATCTTCCCAATATTAATGTGTAGACGGATCATTACCAAGGTCTCATTAAGTGAAAGATAAGTCAGAAGAAGTGTGCCATGACCTTCTTGGCCTTAGTTAGCATGAATCTCCAAACTGCAAGGAATAGCAGAGTGATACTTTAAAATGTTCAGAGTATGAGATGTCATGGCATGTGTCACACTGTAGAGTGTTCATAGCAAACATGGCACATTAGTGAACTTAACACATGTACAATGGTGGTATTGACCATGGTGTCATGTGTTACATAGCTAATGATAATAAAGATCAAACCATATTCAAACTTGAGGTTGTGTTATTTTTCCATATTTGGGCCTTTTGGTCTTGTAAAGCAGTGATTTATAAGGGGGACGGTACTTCTGCAGTTAACAGGCGTTATTGTGGAGAGGCTCGGTTCATTTGAGATTATGATTTGACAAAAATAGTTAGTGAGAAAGAAAATAAACACACAAAAAACATTACAAATTTGTGTGAAGCTGAAGTTTAGTATATTCATTGTTACAATAACCTGAATACTGGCCACAAGACTCGCCTCAGTTTCCCCTCAAACTTGTGTTAGCTGTAACACCTAAATGCCACATGCGTGATTAAGAGAGCATAAATTCTACTTGGGAAACAAAAGGAAATAGTTAACAGTAGACCTCATGGAACTTTTTTTCAACCATAGTGGCCTATCACTTGTCTTTCTTTTTTTCATTGTCAAAATACACACTTCAGAGTATAATACCATCAAGTTCAATATCAGTTTAAATGAACACATATATAATATGATGGCTGGATGTTGATGAAGTATTTTGATTTTATTATATTGTCTTTCACTATGTGTTTATATAGCAGCATACAGTTATGGATGTCCACATGATGAGTTATAATTGTTGACAAATACGGTAACACTTATATCTGCTTACAACTACATTATAGTTTGTTATGAATCATTTATTAAGTTTGCTTAGAGATGCTAAATATGGGGACTTGAAGTAAAATGTTACCAGAACAGAAGTCTATCCTACTATAGTTGTCACATGCCATATATTGAAAGAGTTTTTCATTGCTATAATCGTTACTGCTGTCCATGCTGGCAGTGAAGTGATCACTTCTTATAAAAACTAATACTGGAAGAAATGGGAGCCAAAATGCACATTCATTCTAGAGTTCAGCTGAAGTTAGTATAAAGTTTCAGCAGTCTGACGGGTGGTGATGTTTAAAAGCTGTTGTCTAAGTACCAATATTCCTCCATTTTAGTTCCACATCCAGTATTTTCTTGCTGATACTTCCATATAAGTTTGCTGAACAGTGAACACAATGCTAGAAAGAAACTTGCATAGACTTCAAGGACAAAGATACTCTCTTACAGCCAGTATGAACAGGAGAAAAACTGTACCTAAAAAAATTGTACCTATAGCATGTGATTATTGTATTAAAGCTGCAGTGTGTAGAATTTAGTGGCATCTAGCAGAACAGACTTGGCAGAAATGGAATATAATATACAGTACATTTTAGTTAGTGTATAATCACCTGAAAATAAGAATCGTTGTGTTTTTGTTAGTTTAGAATGAGCCCTTTACATCTACATGCCCGCCATATTGCATGCTGCACCACCATGTTTCTACAGTAGCCCAGAACGCACAAACCAAACACTGGCTCTAGAGAGGGCCTTTTGCGTTTTTTGCCAGTTTCACAGCCACTTCAGGTTCTCCAGTTGGTTGCAATCTGCATTCCCACTGCTAGATGATGAATCCTATGATGAATCCTACACACTGCACCTTTAAGATGGATACAAAATTCAAACCTACCCTTAAAGGATAAGAACAAAGCCTATGCTTCCATGTATCCATTACAACCAATTTCAAAATACTGTGCCTTTCTTGACTTTTAGCTTGTTACTTTCTGTAACATCACAAAAATTATATTGTATGCTATGTCACTTTATTGTTGTTTTTCATTTGAAGCTGACAGATTTTTGACTCTCCTGTCAGATTGTTGTGTCTGACAGGAGAGATGTCTGTATTTAAAGTTTGGCCGGTAGTGATCTTGATGATATGGTGTCATGTCACTTTGATCTAATTTTAATGACCTGATTTGGCTGTCACTGTAAAACAGACACATAATACACACAGTCTTATTCACATGCACACATGCAGTCAATCTCCCTCTGTCTCTCTTACACACACACACACCTAGTGTGTCATTCTGCCTTTGATGTAGGTTGGAGAAGAAAGCCTTTATCAATAAATAAACAGCTCCCTGCAGCAATGATTTATTTCTGCTGTCTTCATTTCATCCACTGATTCACATTTGGTTGAAGTTCCACACATGTAGTTTATTCTGAAGTCTGCTGAACTTTGTATTGTTGTTTGAAGTTATCTTTTTTAAAATTTGTGGAAGTAAACAGCCAACTCACTCAGTGTGTTCCAGTGATGAAAGATGTTTCATTTTGATCTTTTCTCCTAATATAAAGGTTTATGTTCATTTTTCTTGGCTCTGTTTTTGATTTTTTTTTTTTTTTTAAATCACGAAGAAGTAGTTTTTTTTTACTGAGACTCAATGTTAACTGACAGACTGGTACCTTACAGCTTTTTTCTCTGTCCTTTTTAGTTTGATTATAAAGTAATCCACTTTTCAAAGGGACTGGTTGTGGATGTTGAGGATGTGTTATACTGATAAATTCTTTTCTATGGCTTTGATTTGATGAGACAAATTGCTCCAGTGCTTACCCTAGAGCCAATTAGGTCAAATGGCAGGTTCACACAGTGATGCAAGATGATGCACTTTGTATGAAACCAAGTGGTTGAAATCTATAAGGCGACTGCTGGGCAACATCAAGAAATGTACTCACAATTAAGCTCCAAAGCACCTATGTGATTGGTGCATATGCCAGTGATTAAGCCAAATGTTGTCTCATGTAAATATTCAAGTAAAATATGATACAATTCAATTCAAAAATGTAATTTAGGTGTGAAAAGAAAAGTAGGTCATATCCCTTTGATGCATGACACCCAGCTGTTGTAGTGATAAATAGGTACAATCACTTTTGTGCCCATAATTCTTAAAAAACATTTTGAGTATAACCAAATTATAAACCATGGGTGACAACAGAACTTACTGTAAAGCACAGATAAAGAAGAAAAAATGCCTCTTCAAGGCATTGGAAGTAAAGAAGAACTGAGAACAGTACAAGATCAAAACTGAAATAAAGGAATGCAAGGCAGCCTGCAGGGATGACACAGAGTCTCTCTTCAAGAGGGATGCAGAGAAAGCCTGGCAGGGTTTACAGACTATTACAGGATAGAAACCCAAAGGACAATTTATCTCATTTACTAATGAGCAGGACCTTGTCAATGATTTAAAAATCTTTTGTTGTAGATCCTACATCAAGGACTTCAGATTCAAGCAAACTAAAGTAACTAAAAAGAGGCAACACTTTCTGGGGAAAACTCAGACAGTGCTTTTCCATGCAATAGACTTGTTTTGTTGTATATTATGTATCAGCTTATATTTTATTATGTGCTGCACATGTCAATTGTAAAACACAACCACCTTGTTTACGGCGGACTGGTGTTACTGGTGTGTGGTTGCATGCTGAGGAGGAAAAAGACGATAAAAAGGCAGGTAAAGGTCTGGACTGAGGACAGTTCTCTTGCCCTCCAGGGGTGTTTTGATTGCCGGGCTGGTCAGTGTTTCAGGAGGACTCTGATATTGATGAACTTACAGATGTTGCGTGTAGCTACATCTCCTTTTGCAAAGACTCTGTTATTCCTACCAAAGAAAGTCCCCCTCCACTCAGACACATGTTCTTTTTCTTGTTCCTACAGATGGATGTTTGAAGTTCACTGTGCAGAATGATGTATGTGAAGAGTTTGTTCTTCATTTGGAAGCCAATCATGGGCCAATATTCAACTTACATGTGTGATGTGGAAATATGAAGCCTCCAGTGAACAAACACTGAGAATGGACTTTGCAGTGAAGTAGGAGACATCCAGTGTCCAGCAGTTAAACTTTTGAAATAAAATATATTTGCATACTAATAGATTCTGGTATTATATAAATGAGGGAGGAGTGGATGTAATTTTAAGGATTTCAATGTGGTAATTATTCTTTTTTGTGGAAAAAACATGTCAGAGACACATTATAGTTCTAAACAGAGTATGTTCAAATGTCTCAATACATGTCAGGATTTAAGATTGAGATTTTTCCTAACAACAAACAATGGATTTCCAAAAATATTAAGGGTCTGATATGCTTTCAGTGAAGGAGATGTCAGTACAGAGAGGGAATCAAAGAAAGAGGTGTGGGCTGAAATAAAAAAGGCTAAACTGAGGTTAAGATTGAGGATAAGATTGAGGCAGAGCTCAGCAGTAACAACATAAAGAGAGCCTGGAATGGAATGAAAACTGACAGGATCACTGGATAAGGGCAACAGGGGGTCAAATTTGATCATCATGACTTTACTGTACAGATGAGATAAGAGTAAAGACCACAGCTTGTCCATCATTTGATATTTATATGAAAAGAGTGGCAAACCTCTTTAGGCATGCTAAGACTAAAGGCCTTTACACAGCAGGGGTGTTTTTTTCATGCAAATTCGCTTGTCAATATAATATTTTTTTGAAATGTTTTTGTCATGAGTACTTTCACACAGAACTCGAATATTAAGCAGCTAAAAAGCGACATTATTTTTTTTTTGGGAACAAGGTTGATTTTTCTGAGTTTTCATACAGTGAATAAAAGCATCAACCAATCACGAAGGGTAATCTGCACAGACAACTGTTTATTGTGATGGCCCACGTGGGGTGTTGAATATCCCACTGAATGTGTTTTGAATTTATTTACCATATCTACATTGATTGATCAGCTCCCAGTCTGTCTGTGAGCTCACCTGTTTCACTGCAGGCAGGTAGGCTCACTTGCTATGGTGGGTGGAGAAATAAAGCTAGTGAGTCAATATATTGATTTATGTATCATCATATGCGTCATGATCATGTATGTATAAATACAAATGCTGTCGATTTCTTCCTGTGGAGCCGACATGAAAATTATCTTGGTTCAGTAAATTTCTACTGTCAGTCAGCCTGGTGAAGGCAGTTTGTCCAGCTGCTGTCCTCTCAGCTCCCCATGAGCTGCAGCTGACAGGCGGCTGCTTCTATGGACAGAGACCCTGAATGCAGATCATAACTGTGATCATCATCTTGTCCTTCTTCTCCTCACTTGACAAAAGAAGAGGAGAGCGTTATATCCATTCAATCCACACCGACTCCAATCTGCGTTCAGTGGCTCTGTCCATAGTCAGTTCCTTGGCTTGGATGCTGATGGGGCCACCCTTGAGCTCTGTTGGCAGCTGATCCTCGGTGGCGGTATGGACAAAAACAGGGGAATCGACTCACTTAAAGGCATGTGTGGCGCAGAGGTTATCCTTCACCGTCTTCTGCAGGAAGGGTGAGGGTGCTGGGTTGCACAGCGGTCTTCTTAGGATTCATTAACGTGCTTGGTTGAACACAGAAAATCTCTACTCATCCAGCGAGGTTAAGATGGTGCAGCATAGTTAGAGTTTAACATATGTACAGAAGTTGCTTCCGTACTTTAGTCAGGTGAGCAGCTGGAAGTGTAGTTCAGACAGTGGGCTCTTCTCATTTCTCTATTCTGTGCCTCCTCGTCTCCTCTCTCCTCCATCCTCCTGCCTGTGACCCAGAAATCGATCTCAGCGCGTCATGTTTAAGGATGTCTCAATTCCTAAAATGCATCTGGAGGAGAGAGAAGCAAGGAGAGAGGAGGCTTGCCGGAGGAGTTATGAGTGAGGGATATACATATATATATGTGTGTGTTAAATAAAAAATAACAATGTATGATATCCGTACATTCTTGTTATATCATATATATTATTACGTTGTGATTTGAATTAAAAGTAAATATATAAGTTATCATAAACTCTGTTATACTCATCTGTCAAAGAACATAAAATACAGCAGCAGGCTGTAACAAAACAATCGACAGATGATGCAGCTCTGCCGCATGTTATATTTAATTGATATAATGGCTTCGAAGCGAGGATGTCTCATCTTATGAAATGTCTGTTGCCTCAACTCCTCTCTCCTCGTGTCTCTTCCTCGCCTCCTCCGCTCGCATCTCAGGTGGGAGGAACTAAGACATGAGGAGAGGGGGCAAGGAAAGGAATCAAGGATATACAAACTGAGAAATGAGAAGAGGGGAGTGAGTGGAGTGTTTATACCCTCAGTGACGTCACGGCGGGGAAGAGGAAATCCTGTGCGTTTCCAGCGGGTCTCGTCCAATGAGAGCTGAGTTTGACTCTGCATTTCATACCTAGGTGTGAGTTGAGCAGAGCATGATTGGAGTTGAAGTCTGTTTGGAGTCCTTTTGTTAGACTTGGCGCCTTTCTTTGTTATCAGGCCTTGTGACTGTGTGCAAGCCTGTCTTTGTCTCATGCACATGGCGTATGTGGCCCAACAAAAGTTTATCAAGAATGAGATTTTAATGCAGGTTGAGGAATGACTAGATCCGTTACAATTTGTGTACAGGCCTGGTAGAAGTGTGGAGGATGCTGTTGTTACACCTTAAACTTTCTGTACCAGCATTTGGAGGGCTAGGGCTCCAGCTATTCCTGCTTTCCTCTATCTAAATGTGACAAAAGCAAAATATATGATCATTGATTTCTGAAAGTCACCATCAAGCCCACTGCCAACTGTAGACTATGTTTACATGCACAATAATATTTCACTATTATTCCAAATATGACAATATTGCAAATTTGATATGTGGGATATGCCGATATTATTCGGGTTTTAGGAACATTCTTTGGACATGTATACAGCGCATTCAGAATATGTGTGTGTCAAATTGGGTTTTGACTGCAGTTTGCGACACATGGCCTCTTGGCTGTTTACAGTCAGCTCTGTGTGTCATAAACAAACCAACTAGCCAACAGTTTGCAAGGCTGGGATAGAGAGGCATAGTGGGCTGGATGTGTAACGCACCCCTGCGCAGGCAAAATGACGTATGCTGGAGCAGGAAGGCAGACAAAGGAGAGCAATGACAGCAAAGTGGAAAGCTGTTCAGGGTGGGCTGGAAAAACAGAGCACGCCTTCTCCACAATGGGACAGAAGGGATTGGTTATTATTATCCTGACATGCAGCGATGAACTGACGGTGACAAGACAGTGTGATGCATCAAAAACACTCAGCAGTATAGTACAGCAGTGTAGTAAACATCATGGAACAACCTAGGTACTGGATGTGCCTGTAACTATGAATTTATAAGATCAGTCATATCAACATCACTTATAAATATCAGGCAGCAGCTCACTAATGTTTTTCACTTCGCTGGTTTCTTAAGGTCTTGTGATTCCCGTTCCCACTGGAGCAGAGGAAAACCCTGAAAATCCTCTGCATGTAAAGGGGAATATTGGTGGAATATTCATTTTCATTAGCCATGTAAGCAGCCTATTAGGAATATTGTAAACATTGTCATGTAATGACATGTAAACATAGTCATTGACCTAGTGGATAGCTATAAAGTTTGTATTATTATTATTATTATTATTATTATTATTATTATTATTATTATTATTATTATTATTATTGTTCTTGATAATAAACTGTGTTGGCCCATCATGCCATCTATTAGGAGGTGCTAGGTCCCAGAGTGACTTGCTTTTGATTATGTCAGTTAAGGTCGGTTGTGGAGTCAGGACCACTGGATTGTTCTCTTTATAGGCAATGTCTGTAAAGATTTGGTCATGGTATATCCAAAAGAGTTGAAACAAGAGCAAGTAGACATGTAGATTATTGAGGATATCCATAACTTAATGGACTTTGTCAACAAGGTTTGAGGACTGAAACTAGACCCAGATGAAACCATGGTGTCCTACAACATTACCTCACTCATCACATGTATTCCAACTACTGTGACTCCACCATCACAATAGTTGGAATACATGTAGTTTAATACATGTAGTTGGAATGCAATACATACTGTAAGGAAACAGCTGCTACAAGACCACATCCTTGGCAACAGAACCAACCTCAGCCCAGACCAGATATCTGACCAACTTGACCACTGCCAGAATACCACCTACTTCAAGTACAATAAGGGTTTTTACAGACAGAAGCATGACTGTGGCATGGGTTCACCAGTGTCTCCCACTGTGGCCAACCTCTACATGGAGGAAGTAGAGAGCAGAGACCTAAGAACAGCACCTAGCCACTGGTTCAGATATGTGGACAACATGTGGGTGAAAATAAAAACCCAGGAAGTACAGACCTTCACAGAATACATCAACTCAGTGGACAGCAACATCAATTTCACATGAGCGGATGTTTGGCCTTCTTGGACAGTGGACATTATTGAGGAAAGAAGCCTTCACATTGAAGGATACCAGAAACCCACACACACTGATCAATTTTACTCTTTGACTCACCAACCACTGGAACATTGTCATTCCATACATGGGTTGAGTGTTGGCAGGTGGATTTTCTGGAGGTGAATGCACTAATCATGGCCATTTGTTGTTCCAGCTGTACCTGGTTAGCTGCTTAATTGTGTCTAGGAGCATGTGTTTGAGGTCATCTTTGATGCCTGGACTGCTGGCCGCAGAGGAATCAGGAGAAGAGGGGTTTGAGGTGGCAGGTATCTTGTCCTCTAACTCTGGAAGCTCTTTACTGGCAGGCTGGCTTGATTCAGTCACACAATCCTTCAGATAAGCAGGACTGGTAATCTGGCACTAGGAGCATCTAGGAGATGTAGAGGTGCACAAGGAAAAAACAAGAGGACACCCACACACTAGAACTGAAATATTAACTATAAAAGGTTTACATAAACCTAGGAGACCACAGGACTTATCCACTGCTGACAATTTTTATCGCCTTTGTCCTTTAATATCTGAAACAAAGAAGGAGCGCCAAAAGGCTGCTCACACAGAACACAACTCCCAGCCTGCCCTGCAGTTTGCACCTTGGTTTGGAATATGGGAGAGAGCCAAACTCTTGTCTGTCATTGGCAGAGATGTTCCAATGCCACAGCGACACAGTTGTGACATCACCTCAGCCATAAGTACCGGCTGCACAGATACACCCATTGCTTTTCCATTGTATCCGTGCCACAGGAAGCTCAGCTTTCCCCATGAGCCAGTTTACTAAAAGAGGTAACCACCATGCATGTGTATCTCCCCTCACCGAATTTGCAAATCCTCCCCTTGCTGGACAAGCTGAGACTTCTCCCTGTGTTCAACCGAGCACAATTAACAGATCCGAAAAAGAGACCACTGTTGCAACACAGCGCTCTCCTGTTTGCCTGCAGAAGAGTTCTTCACAAAGACACGGATAACTTCTATGCCCCACTGCCTTCCGACCAAATCGACTCTCCTGTGTTTCCTTGCTGCCCATCGAGAAACCAGTTGGTGCTAATCCTCAAGGAAACGAGGACAGCACTGCTCGGACCACACATCGGAGGAACTGTGCTAAGGTTGTACATGTAAAAAGAAGTCTTTTGTGATTACTGTGTTTACTTATTGTAATAAGTGGCTGGTTGAGAGAGTCAGAGCTTAGACTCAAACCGTCTTTGTTCACCCATGGATGCTGGTATCCCTCAGATATTAGCATTCCTAAGTGAACTCCTTTTATGAGACTACCTTACTTAGACTACCTATTTGGTTGATTATTAATTATTGCTAATAACCAAATATGCTCCTCCCAATACCGACGGCGTTAAACTGTTTTTCACCATTTCTGTGTTCAGGATTTTTTGAAATGGCAGCTCTATGACGTAAAGGGGTGACTAGCATCATCCATGTTGCTTGCCTTACACCTATAAACAAGGCCTATTTTCAATTGTGTATTTAAATACAGAAGTTTTATAGGAGCGTTGCTAGATCAGAGGCTGTTCAGTTGGGCCGTGCTTTCAGTGCCTTCAGCAGACATGCCCCCGGTGTTTCAGAGCAGAGAATACTGCTTATTTTTCCATGATTTTGAAACCTAATTTTATATACTTGGTGACTTTTTTAATCATTCAAATTTCACTGAGTGGTTAACTACACATTTTCTGTGATGTGACAAACTCAGAACACACATTTATTATTGCTTTACACAGACTTTAACACTTTTTCTTCTTTGACCACTTTTGTCTGCTGCACTTCAGGATGTCTGGCAGTGAAACTCCATCCTTTCAGTGCACTGCGTCAGTGCCCTTACCAGACACAACATACATACAGGCAAAGTAGTGAAGGTATAATTTAGTGATCAAATTGCAGAGCCATGATGAGATGTTGCCAGTGTGTAGGATTCTACATTGTAAAATAACAGAAATTATTACTTTTATTATTTATTATTTATCATATTTGGTGCACCTCCCTCTGGGATGACAAAGGGCTTTATACAACTATTTAAGCATAAGATCTATAAACAGACTCTGATGTGTAAAATCAGTGGATTTCCCCTTGAAGTGATACATGAAAATCTCAGTCATGGTTTTAAACCCACCTAATTGTTACAGTTGGAAAGTTTAAATGACTGGTGCAAAAAGAATTAGCATCATTGCCAACTTGTTCAATGTTGTGTAAGATATCAGTTTGCATGCTTAAGGTGTTCAACCTAGTCCAATTTGTAATGCTTCAATGACCATACAAGAACATACACAATTAGTAATGGCTAATTACGCTTACAGACGGGTGACAAATTAAAGGAAAAACTAACATAAAGTGTCTTAGTAAGGTATTGGGCCACCACATGCCACCAGAACAGCTTCAATGCATCTTGGCATTGATTCTACAAATCTCTGGAATTCTTTCAAAAGATATTCCCTCATTTGGTGTTGTGATGATGGTGGTAGAGAGTGCTGTCTAACATGTCAATCCAAAATTTCCCATAAGTGTTCCCATCATTTTCATACTCATCAAACCATTCAGTGACCCCTTGTGCCCTATGGATGGGGGCATTGTCATCCTGGAAGAGACCACTCCCATCAGGATAGAAATGTGTCATCATAGGATAAAGGTGATGGCTCAGAACAACTTTGTATTGATTTGCAGTGACCCTTCCCTCTAAGAGGACAAGTGGACCCATGCCAGCATTTTGCTGGCATGGTCTTCTTCGCCCTCCTCTTATACATGCAGTTTCTAACAAAAGAAAAAAAAAAGCAGGACACTTTGTGGTTGACATCCCCTATCTTGTGACACGAGGTCCTTCTTGCTGTTCCTGAACCATACAAAACAAAAGTTCTCATTTCAATGTTCAATAAATATGGACCGACTTGACACCAGTATAGTAATTTCAAAGTGGAGATAAATGTGGTATAAATATTTTCATTGTGTGATCATCATGTTGTTATCCCTTAGCCATCATGAAAACATTCATTTATTACATTCAGAATATGTCAAAGTGCACATTGTATGTGTGTGTGTAATTGGGAGCTCCCTCTATACTGAAAATATAATGATACCAAATTTGCATGACAACTTGATGATTACAATTGCTGGGATCATATGAGACCTACTACATGGAAACATGGACTAGAAAAACTGGGGAAAACCTACACAATATTTAGAAATTCACATAGCAAGCCAACAGGTTTATGTGTTTAATACTGAAAAGTAATGGTAATTTAACAAAAATGACACATGTGCACACTCACACACAGTTTTGTCTCTCTCTCGCTCTCTCTCTCTCTCTCTCTCTTTCTGTGTGTGTGTATGTGTGTGTAATGCCTAAGAGTTACCATTTCACATTCCTGGTGATGATATTCATTCTTATAATGAGACATAGAGTTGTTCAAACTGACTATGATGATGATGATGATGATGATCACACCTTCACCATGGCAACACACTGCCTCTCCACTTCTCTCTATGTGAGCAGTCTGCTAAAGACCAGCGATTTCCATTGTTTTGTTTTATATAACAATTGTGTATGAGATACAGAGGGTTGGTTTAACATTATGTTTCTCTCAAACCGTTCCTTCACTGAATGCTTAAATGCTTTGTGGAATAACGATGTCTTAATATTTTATTGTATAAACTAGAACTGATTTGTATGTATGTTGTGTATATATATATGTGTGTGTGTGTGTGTGTGTGTATATATATATATGTATATATATGTGAGTGTGTGTTTGTGTGTGTGCGTGTGTGTGAACTTTTTGTCGATTTGATTCATTTCTCTGATTCTAACTCCTAACGACCTGCTCCTCCCAATCTAGGTCAGCTCTGATGTTCTGATCTCTGTGTTCCATTTCATTGGAATCAAGTCTGGAATAAATGATGTGTGTTGTTTCTATCTGTGTTACCATGGTTACAACATGATGGCTTTACAGTGTGAGTGGGTGGGGCTATCTCTGGTGTCCAACACTGATGCTTACTTAAACACATTACAGGAAAAAAAAAATAAAATTGAATAATGAAATTAGACAAATGGTGAAAATATAGCTTATCCCTTTTAATGTGTCTTCATGTGCTCTTCTTTCTTTCCCTGACCACAGAATTTAAAGTCCCCCATCATTAAAAAATGTGTTTTGCTTGGATGTTTGACCTCCACTTTGCAGGATGATGCAGACTATTTTCTGAACAGGGTAAATTTTTACTGAGCAAGATTTTGTGACATCACCGCTTGTTTGGAACCCAATTGTGGTCCAGTATGCGACAAAGTAATGTGGAAACTTGAAACATCCATTGCACATACACTGAGAATGGACTTTTCAATGAAGTAGGAAACAGCAGTTAAACCACTGAAATGAAAACATATTCATAGATCCAGGATTTTTCAATTAAGGAAGAAGGAGCACTTTTAAGAATGAAAAAACAAGCAAACAACAACACACAAACAAACTATTATTCCAAGCAGAGTATCTTAACGTGCCTTAAAATATGTTCGGAGGGGATATTCTAAGTTTGAAATTCTCTCCTGAATAAGAATGTGTATAGATATTACATATATTCCATTTATATATATTACAGTGTAATTCTTGTTCATATTCAAACTCTCAGTTTATAGGCTGTGCAGTTTCAGTGTATCAAGTTTGAGGCAACACACGTTATGCAACAGCAGATGTTTATTAGCATTACAGTTTTGTAATAACACAAGTTACTTCTGATATATCTTTAGTACATGTCATTTAGTACATGTATTTTAAAAAGTAATACAAGGTGTGTATTATTGTGCCAAGTGATGCTCGATGTTGCTTTGAAAATTATGTCTCTATTCAAATAATGTTTTACATGAAAAAGTAAAAGGTAAAGTACAAACAGCATTAAAGCATTATACAGACAAAAAAAAAATCATCAAAGGAGTTTTCCCAAAAGCCACCACTGGAAACCAAAGTAAAGAAAAGATCTGACTGTAATGGCACTCATTGTTTTAAAGAGTAAATCAACCTTGATTCACAAAGGGCAGTAAAGTGGTGTTTCACTGCTATATGGCCCAAGTACTTTTACTTAAGTATTGTACAATTTTTAGGTACTGTTACTTAATTGGAGTATTTCCAATATGGAGACTTCCAACTATTATGTGTACTACTACTACTACTACTTCTTTACATTTACTTTCCGATCCTGAGTTACTTTGCAGATTACGTATTTTTTTTTACACAGCAGCTGAAGATCTTGTTTTTGCTGATCTTCAGTGGTTAAACATCTCTCCTTTCTGCAGGGATGCAGAAGTGTACTCTAGGGTGTGACGTCACAGTAGGGTACATAGAGCACACTTCTTACAACATCCAACTACACTGTCCAACTTGAAACTTTCAGTCAGAAATGGTGAAACACTGCTTTTCAGCCTGGTGTTAAATGCTGTGAATGAATGGACATTCAATGCTGTTGAATGTGGAGGCTTCAGCTATGCATTTTTTTTTTCAGGAAGCTGATCCTTGATCTGTGCTTCTGTTCGATTATAAGATACTTGCCAAACAGGCCTGTTTGGCAAGTATCCAGCAGGACCCAGGTATTTTAACGTAAGAGATTTAAGAATGCACATTGAATATGTACAACTGTGCTGTGCTGTTGCAATGCATACACTGGGTATTGTCATTTACCTCTGTGTACTTACATAGTCCTTTTTTGAGCTTGAAGGATAAGGTTAGTGATTTTCTGTATTCTTCTTATTGTCAACAAAACTCATGTTTGGAGCCAAACCAACCAGGAACTGATCTACTAACAAGTATTGTGTGTGTATCCAAAGCCTGATATATCTTATTCCCCTGTACCTCTGTTGTGGTCCAAAACTATTAAAAACATGCCACTGAGCCACACTGTTGCACTGGGTGACATGTTCCTTTGTCCTTGAAGACAGTGGCAACAGTGAGGCCAGCCCTATAATGGCGGTTGTCCATGAGTGAATGACTGACTGACTGAGTGATGAAGGTTCACAGTTGGTCAGCCAGTTGTGTTGGAGTTTCCCCATTGGCCGTTGCTCTTTCAAAATGAATCAAATGATGGAGGCAGAGGACAGCTGCAGAGTGACCGCGTTTCTTGCTCCATGCTCTGATGCTCTCAGCTCCAGTGTTAAATAAAGAGAACTCCTGTTTAAACAGACGCATACCAGTGTCTCTATTGTCTCCTCCTCTACCATCCAGTGTGATTGACTCTCCGGTTGGCAGCACTGTCAGCAGCTGGCAGGAGAGATGCTCCGCGGTGCGTTTGGATTTTATAACTGAACTAATACAAGGACGCAAGCTTTTTATTTCTCTGATGTTTTCACATCACAAATAATGAAAAACAGCATTAATTAACACAAGTCTTGCAGGTAAAACATGTGACTCGTGTAGCTGTTTTATCAGTTTAGTGTGGGGTGTCTGCTCTGCAGGTGTGCCTGATTTGACTGTAGCTGCGGTAACCAGGCAGAGATAAGCCTCCTGAATTTGCGCCTATATTGTTGTCAAAACTTTCATTTATTATTTCTACTGCAGCCTCCTTAACTCAAAAAGAGGCAGAAAAAGGTGTATGAGGGAGTTAAAGCAGAGTTAAAGCACCCCAAATAACAATCACTGATAAAACACTCCATACAGTAAAAAATGAAAGTCATATGCAGAATGAAACAGATGAAAGAGCAGGGGGACTTAATAATAATTAGAATAGTTATAATTAGAAGTAAAATCAGTTCTCTTTCAAACATCCCAAGGTATGAGTGGAAAGTATTTTTCTTGCAACTGAATCTATAACTTCTTTTTTTGCTAAAACGTAGCTTAACCATGTCATGTGATATGCTACTTCAGTACACTTTAACAACAAATATTACTGGGTCCACAACAGAAAATTGCAGATGAACATTTAATATCCAGGAATTCACATTATAGACACTACCACTGACTATCCCTGTAACAAACTGGCCACAATTTCACACATTGACAAAAAGACAATTACATCTGATTGACAAGAGCCGTGACACTGTTTACATAAAAGTTGGTAAACTCTTCAAGTAAAGGCGTGGACTGCCCGTCCACCTCAAGGTGTAATTATCAGTCTTTACAGCTTGAGCACCTGGTGTGGAAGTTAGTATGGTTGGTCCAGCCATATATTAGATTTTGACCTAGTCCTAGAAATGGGTCGAAAGTGTAATCGCAGCGATATGATTTTAACTCTCAGGAGAGAGGTTTCTTGTACAGCAGACGCCACTGCGCATGTGCAGGAACGTGGTTCTGTTTACTTAGATTTGATAGCTTGTTGTGCTACATAACACAACCTCTTGACTTTGTGCTAGATTGTAAATTTCTAAGAGAGAGCTTAAGCACATAGTCAAGAGGTTGTGATATGTAGCATAACAAGCTAGCGCAGCTCTGTAAATAGAACTGCTTAGTTGTGCATGTGCAGTGGCGTTTGTTGTACAAGGAACCTCTCCTGAGAGTTACATGCTGTTACAGTGGAAATCGCTTATAGTGATCATGTCCGTCCGGGTGAAATTGATCACTATAAGCGGATGATTATTATAACCAATTTCTTTTCTTTTTCTTAATTTCTCATGCAGATTACCATTTAATTGACATTTGTATATTTATTACATGAATATAAAATCATGAAATGGCCAGCTTAGCTATTTACTGCATTTTATTGACTGTTTTAAAATACAGTACAGCTGTAACTGTGATCACTATAAGCGGTTTCCACAGTGTTACTCTTTGGAGCCATTTCTAAACAAGCAACAGTAACCATTGTCACATCATCATCATGTCACCCAGTGCACCCAGTGCAGTCTGCGGCACAGAGGAACAGGATATATCAGGCTTTGGATACACACACAGTTGTTAATAGATCAGATCATTATTGGTTTAGCTCTGTGCATGAAACGATAAGAAAAATATAGAATATAGAATATCACCAGCCTTATCCTTTAAAGTTGGAAACATTTAATTCTATATTTCTGTGGGCACCCCAATTCCATCAGTTGTCTAAGTCAAAACAGCTGCTCCATTTAGTGTTGATTTACCCTTTAAAGAGTCATTCTGCAGCTTTTTGTATGCTGTTGGGAAGCCAGCTCTGGCTGAGTAGCAGATTAAATACAAAGCATATACAGTACATATACAGATGGTTTCCAACATAAAGGAAACATTACTAAGTTGTTATATGTGGGTGTTTCCTTTAGTTTGGCATTTATATTACAGATTTCAAGCTCCCAATATGAAATATATGTCATCTTAATGCAGGGATGTACTCTTGACATAAAGAAATGAATGAATCAGTTGCTCTTCAATATGATGAAAATGTTTTGCTGTCACTTAACTGATGCCATTGAAACTTTTAATAGCCATACTCTGACAAAAAATAAGACTACAATTCACAATGTCTTTAGATCACTATAAAGTACATGCTCTGTACACTGGGAGGTAAATATATTTCATATACTTTGAAAGAACACAAGGACCATGTCTCCTCTCTTTGGATTGATTCAGTATGTGATATATTAAACTCTAATATTCAGAACTAATGTGTTGTGTATTTACAGCAATGTGCTTCAAATTGATACAGTACAATGGTGTATTTGTGACTAGAGTGTACTGTATTTAAGGTTTGGGGAGTGTTTAAAGTAAACTGCCAAATTAAAGGAAATGTCAAGTTGTTTATCTTCATGAAGTTTTCTCCAGGCTTTTGCATCCTCTGTTCAGAAGATAAACATGTCATCAGCTATTGTCAGATAAAACTTCTACTGAGACAAGAGTATCAGCTGATAGTAGAACTAGTGGTTCTCCAGCACTCTCAGATCATCAAAAAGTGTATACAGGGGCACCAGTCTAAACCATGCATTGGCTATTTAGCCAATGATTATAACAGTGGAAACCATGTTTTCAACCAAGTGCTCATGATTCTCCATTGGCTGACTGAGATTATCAACGATTTTATAATGTTGTTCTACAGATGTGGTAGCAAAATGGTGTTGATAGCACAGGTAGGACACACACACACACACACACACACACACACACACACACACACACACACACACACACACACGCACAGGTATTTTATTTTCATTGCTGTGATTGTTTTAAAAAGACCGACATGCTAGTGGAGGAGACATTTTGAAGACATGTTAGAGAGAGGTGCATTCCTCCAGAACAGCACTTCAATCTATTAAAACTTGGATTTACTTTGGTTGCTCTGGCCATCAGTTAGTTAGTTAGTTACACTAATCTCACCAAAGTACTTACTCTGGTTGACACTGTTTTCCAATACAGACACCACTACATACCCATGTTTTGGTAGTGGTATTACAAAATGATTAATCATGAGTCTTCACCAAATAAGCCAAACATAACAAATGTATCCCTGTTTCATTTGTCTCGCATAAACATAAAAATGTAGTATATATCTGGTAATATCTGATCAGAGAATTCTCAACATTTGGTGTAATGGAAGTGACTTGTTTGCTACTCAGAAAATAGGTTTCATACCCAAAGTGGCCATAAGCAAGAACTACTGGTAGAGGTACACGATGAAAAACCAATCAATGTAGAGTTGGAGAGTACTCTTTGGAAGTAGGAGGCAATT
This sequence comes from Thunnus maccoyii, assembly GCF_910596095.1. Classification (NCBI taxonomy): domain Eukaryota; kingdom Metazoa; phylum Chordata; class Actinopteri; order Scombriformes; family Scombridae; genus Thunnus; species Thunnus maccoyii. The sequence continues at coordinate 19,788,135 of NC_056556.1, forward strand.
TGTTCAATTGTGACAGGAGCTGAGGAAGCCTCGATCATACTTGTTAGACCTACTGTATGCCCACGGCCTCAAAGCACCCCATGTCCCTTTGGCTCAGACTCTGCCCTGATTTGTCTTCACTTCTCAACCACACACCTCTACTCCCTGGGGCTCAGAGGGATAAATCAAAAATAATCTTATGTTAAAGAGCTTTCTCTGAATGGAGCGCTAAATCACTACTGTAGCAGACAGGGAGCTGATGGGAAATAAGGGCAGATAGAAGAGGGGTTGACATATAACAAAGCTCCCTGACTTGACTTGAACAGAAGGATGTCGCAGTCACGTGATCTTTGTCTCACACATCTAGACTACCAATGTTGTTTTTTTAACCATGACCATAAGTCCCCAACAATAATCAAGTTGTTCTTCTTTTAACCCTGACAACAATGGTTCCCTAACCTTAACAAAGTATTTTTGTGTCTAAACCTAACCACATCTTAACTACAGGGGTGGCAGCTCATAAAGTCGTCCTGCTGATAGGTACATCATATCAGGAAATGAGAAACAATATGACTTATATATGGCTTCTGAAATGCACTGAATGTGAGATTAAGTATATTCAGTTCCCATCAATTTCAATACCAAAGACCAAATTTCATTTGGAAAAGAATGGTAAAAGTTTGGCATCTGAATTAGATGACAGATGACACTTTGTTACAGCCCAGTTCTGTAATTTAGGATCATAAGATGGATTTTCTCATACATATCATGCCTAGGGAAGCTTTAATTCTTTCAGTCAGTAAAGCAATTAGGCAGTCAGTCAAATTTTCCCTAAACTCAGGTTCAGGATGTAAGCTAACCAACCTTTGAGCCATTTTACAAATCAATTTAGCAATCTGTTGGTAATGCTTGTCCTTGTACAGTTCTTGAATACCAAACCACAATCCAATGTCGCTTTGACTCTCTTCTTTTCTCTGTGAAAACTATTCTGTTTTCAAATGACACCAAGCAGCCATTCTCAAGTTGCTGTTGCTCAAATCTCAATACAGGCTTTGTCCACATTATGAAAACATACAAACTCTGGATTTTAAAATAGGATGTATTAATGTAGGAGTCAGGCTAAGGAAATATTCAGGATGTAGAGAATGCAGGTCATAAAGAATGGTAAGCAACAAGATGGAGATCCGTTTCCATCCACCTGTACTCTGGATGAACAAATAAATGGAAATTTCAGTCTGGAGCCCCAAAGTAGAGACTGACCAAACCTACAGTGCCCCCAAAAAGGGATGTGCTCATAGACCACTGTTACAATGTGTAGACATCATTATCAACACGGAATTTATTGTGACAGAGAAAGACAGACAATACTTTTCTTAGTAGTCCCTGATAGTTAGGTTAGGGTATGACAATATCTCATTTAAACATTAGACATTTAAAAGTTACATCTTGGAGATACCTCAATTAAATGGGAATTTTATTTCTGCAGCTGTCCTGTGTTTTTTTTTGAGAATTATGATTTTTATCTGCTATGTAAATTGTTATGCCATGTTGTTCCATAATGCTCCATAATAATGTAATTTGCAAAGCAAAAAATTAGCAAGAGAGAGTAACACAGAGTGTGCAAATGAAGATGAGATGAGGTGAAAAAGAGAATGAAGAAGAAGACAAGAAGACAACTGAATGAATCAACCAAAGCTTTTGAAATGTTCCTGTGGAGTCTCCAGTGAGAACAACGACTGAAACTTTCACTTCATAATGTCTCTTTGGAACACACTTCTTCCCTAGTTTATACACGATGTGACAGTCACATAAGAATATTCTAAATTATAGTCTTATTATGATTGTGTTTAGGAACAAAACATGTTGCGGTACAATGCATATCAGTGCAAAAGGTTTTGAAGGCAAGATGATATAAAATATAAGAGTAAGGGCGTGTTGTCAACTTTAAATTTTACAATGAAGGAATTTGTTTTGAAATGATTCCATGAGATCTACTAGGTAGGTAACACTAGGCCAGGATGCCCCTTCACTGCACATTTGTGACTGAAATTTTTACTAACCTACACTGATTAAGCATTGCTATACTCACCCAATATGAGAAGGATGACAATCAACTATTAAGTCCTACTTACAATTCCACCACTAGGGACTTTGTACGGTTCAATATAAGAAGAAGACATCCTGAGTGCTATGTTTTAGTAACTCCTCCTCAGTCCCAGGGTAGATAAACAGGATGTCATGACTTCCTGTGAACAACTTTTTGTGCCCTTTTTTCTCTTCAGTCTGTGCAATTGGTGCTTGACTAGGCGTCGACAAGCTCCTGAGCCATACTAAGTTGACATGGTCACATTGTAAGCAAACTCAGCCCAAGTCCTGCTGAGCCATGGCTTTTTTAGGACTTAAGCTGACTGGTACTCTCAGATGGTACAGCTGCATTTGGAATGGACCTGGTACAAATCCTTGTTGGGCATGAATAATGTTTGTGGCATTTAAAAAACCTAAATCCTCACCTAACATCCTCTTATCATTCAAAATGTTTGAATAACTAACAGGGTCATTATTCCTCACAAATAAATCTGTTTCTGTAAACTGGGACCAAACCAAACTGCTGTACAACAGCAGTATCACTAAGCCAATTGAGTAGTTCATAACCGAATAATTCTTTATGCTGAAACGATGGTTCTGAAGGACAGGATTTTATCCTCATTATTGTGTTTTTAGCCTTTTTCTCTAATTGCCTGTCTGACTGTATTTCAGCATGAGAATTAGGGATGGGAGACCAGGACTAAATGAGGAATTCCTGTTCTTCCTCTGTTCTCCTCCCATCATGACCTACTTTTCTTCCAGAAGCACATCAGTCCTTTTCCCCAATTCCCTCTTCCCAATTCCATCTACCCTCTCCCTTTATAATTTCCTCCCATCCAGATGTTTTCTCTTTGACGTCTTTTCACTCTTTCTACCTGTACTCTCTCCCAACCTCTTATATCTTGTCTTTGCGTCTTTCCCTCCAGCTTGAAACTGTACTGTCTTCTAAAGAACTATGCTATTTATTCTCTCAGTCCTCACAATCTACTAATTCTACCAAACAAGTGTGGTTTGAAGAGACATACACAAACAGTTCAGTTAAGTGTTAATTCTAAAGAATGTCTGTTTAGGTGGATTTGGTGACTCCTGTCTTGACAGTGAGAATATTTCCAAAATACTAATCCCAATGTTCTATTTATAGAATTGAAGCAGAAGCTGCAAGGTGGATTGCATCGTCCAGTCAGCTGGAAATTCATTAGAAGTCATTGCTTCAGCTACAATGCCAACCGAACCAACACAGTTACTGTAAAAGATTAGCTTGTAGTCGCAACAACAGTTAATACTGTCCACTATAATATATAAATAGCATACAGTAAAGGTCTTCACAGATCCAACATTTTGGACCCAGTCAGAAATGGAGCCACACAAAACAACCCAAACTTGACGCGACAAAAAGAGACAAAAAGACAAAAAGAGAGAGACACCTGATCTGAATAGACCCAGGGATAACTAGGTGCAATACGAAATGCGAATGACCTGAACAGACTCAGACAGAGAGAGAAAACCAACACTGGCAACAGCAAGATGCTCCAACAATTAACAAACAACCAAGGTGGAAAAGAGCAGCAGTACATGTCATTTTTCCTGCTTCTCACAGTTCACACTTTCAGTCTGCCTCAGTAAAAAACTATTTACTTTTGCCTTTCTCAAAATATGCTACTTCTAGATGATCAAACTGCAGCTCTGTTCCCTTTTATCTTCTGTACTGGCAGGAGTGGAAACATAAAAAATGCTTAAGGAGGGAAAATAGAATAAACAGCTATTGGCACTAAACAGAAAGGAAAAGTCAAGAAAGTCATGAAAAGTTAAAGATGATGCTTTTTCTGGAGCAGATTAAATATGGCAGTGGTCCATTAGTGTGTTTAGGTGTTACAACTGCCATGAAACTTTATGGATTTTCATGGTCCCTGGAGTATTATTCCCAATGATTTTGGTGTGACCGTTCCTGTTGTAATACTAAATATCAAAGTATAAATGGCATCACTCTAAAGTCAAAGGGCTGTCAAAGTTTGTGCATCATACAGTATATCAAAAACTTTCCATGAAATGTGCTGTGTAAATTTATGGTTCCCAGAGGGTAAACCCTAATTATGAAGACTTTTTGCACTTTCATTTAATAACACCATCTGGGCAAATATTTCATTTGTACGCAGTAAATATATAAAACCTATGCTCCTCTCTGATAGGCTGCAACCTCCAGCCCCCAATAGTTAAAAGGCCAAAGTGTGAATTGCAGGTCTTGAGATTCAACACAAATAAACTGTTGTAGAGTATCACACATTAAAAAAAATACTCTTGTTGTATTATCACAAATTGTTAATCATATATATGTATTTAAAAATCATCTGCAAACATCCAACTGGGATCCTACCTGAACCTCAACTGGCCCCTATGGACTCCTGGGACAGTTTGAAGATGTGGTATTGGATTTGAGCATGACAGCTCATTTTTAACTTAGTTTAAAGTTAAACATCTCACAGCACCTACTTAGGTCACAAGATGCAATCTTCATGAAAACCAAACCAACTTTTTAAAAAATAAATAAATAAATAATAATAATAATAATAATAATAACAATAATAATAATAATAATAATAATAATAATAATAATAATAATAATAATAATAATAATAATAATAATAATAATACCCATATTTTCATGTCCTTCAGAACAGCTCCTTTTAGCTCCACTACTGGTGAGGCTCTAAAAATAGTTAGATCTGTATATCAGTATGTTGATTCAGCATACTTGGGGTGTAATGAACACTGTAACTTCCAAGGACTGCTAGTGGGGCTTGACCTTAAATCATGTTTTAATATTATAATTGAAACTTTGAACTAAACAAACAACTGTTAGGCAACAAACTGCAGTAGACTGATGTTAAGTAGCCTTTGTGATGAGATAGAAGCTACTACCATGGGACTATGGGATATAGTTCTATCATCCCATTGCATGCAAGTAGTAAGCAAATCAAGTGTATAGGAAGCAGGACAGTGTCAAATCTCATTATTTTTTGCTGACTAAAGTGGAATGAACACAAATTAATCACGTCTAAACAGGGAAAATCCTTTTTTCACAACATTATTAAGGAGATTAAGCCATATCGTTTAAAGAAGTACAAATAGTTATTTGTTGCTATTATTGCCCATGAGCTGAAGACCTCAAATGGCCTCTATGGCTGCTGAATGGCTGCTGTGTGGTATGCTATCTAAAATACTTTTATTTTCTTATTGTCCTGCTGCTACCCTCCACCATATCAATTGTTTGTCAGTCTCCTGCTCCCTTTACCTTCTCTTCAGTCACTGAATCCCTTCTCCTGTTTATAGTGTTTCCTCCCATTAGCAATTAGAACCAATTACATAATCTGGGTTATCAATCACACTCACAAGCTCTAAGTCATTTCTACTTTGCTTCTAACAGGTTGAGGTGGTCATTTTCAGAATTATTTTTACCTAGTTTTTACCTCACAATACTTAATGCATTTCTTCTGATCACCAAAGGAAGGCAGAGCTCCCACAGTAGCATATAGCATGGATACATTATGATATGATGTTATGTATTAGTTACAGTTGCCTGACTGCATCACAAGTGTGCGGACGTGAGTTAACCCAGTTCCCTACACTGTGTTATGATTGGCTGCTATCATTGCTGTGATTGCGACAGACTATAGCTATGATTACAGCTGTAACCATGGCTACAGCTTTGGTTCTTATGGTTCTTATGGCTGTGACACAGCCATGGTAAACATTTTATGCACCCACCAAGTAGGCGATATTAGCCCATTTACATCTTAAACTAGTAGCCTTCCACTTGAGTGATGAGGGTGCAGTGTTAGAGCTATTTGAAGATAATATGGTCTATTATTAATCTATGTGGTCAGATTTACCCTAGCAAGAGACAGAAACCTTTTTATCCTGCCTGTAAAATTTGTTAGTGGCCACCATAAAACCATCATTAGTCAGCCCCCCAGTCTGTCTGCTGCTTTAGATAACAGTCATTTGATCATCCAAAACACAAATCGCAATCAATTCCTTCATGTGCCCCTTTGAACCGCCCCTTCCATCCATCCATCCATCTACACGGCCAGACCACTCCCTCAGCCATGCATGCTGCAGTATTGTCCCTCAGTATTATACACTGTCATTAGTACTATAATTCAAATATATCAGTCAATTCATACCTGCATTCATCTGCTGTTTTTCCTCTATTTTCCCCTCCCTCTACATCCACTGCTATCATTTCTGCTCATATCAATCCCTGTTCTGCCACTGCAGACTTTTCCCTGTGTGCATGAAACCATGTTTCCACTCAGTGTGTGATTTATTCCATCTTAAGGGAAGCTGGGCAGGTTAAGGACTCCCTGTTTTTTCACTCACATTTCACTCTATATGTACCAACTGGGATGACTGGCATTCATTTGCAGGACAAAGAACTGTTATCTCCTCATCCCCTGCAGACAGCCCTCCTCAAAGGAACCCCATAACTAAATTCCTCCATCCTTCTTCTTCAGCTCCTTCGACCATCTTTCACTCAACTTTTAATGACACTTCCTCTCTCTTTTCCTCTGTCCCCCCATTCTTGCAGTAGTATACCCCTTCCCCATCCATCCCACCCTCAGTCTTCTCTTTCCATCTCATCTTGTACCTATATTTTTATACTGGCACAGCAGCAGGTTCTTGAAAGTCTTTTTGAATGTAGCGTTGCACAGGGCATAACAAGCTGGGTTGATAGTAGAGTTGACATAACACAGCCAGTAGCCAATAGCCCACACAGTGTCAGGGACACACGACTGGCAGAAAGTTGAGATCAACACCATGACGTTATATGGCGTCCATGTAATGATGAAAGCCAGCAAGATGGCAAAGATAGTCTTGGTCACCTATAGAGAGGAGAGACAGGAAAGAAGAGTGAAATGAACAAGAGACACCAGAACAAAGTAAAACCAACTCTGTTGTTCTTTTCTATTATGGTTGTATTACAGGCTGATTTGAAAAGTAACCATGCAACAATGACATAACCCTGACAAAAATAAAAGCAGACCTGATGGATTGTTGGTTGCAATGATTGTGAGTTTTGACATTTTTATTTTTGTTTGTTTTTGTTAATTTCTTTCATCTCTTTAAGTTACATTAAAATTGACTAACCTACAATAAATCGATTGAACAATCACTGATTTGCACCAAACCAACCATGTGTTGAGCATTCATTGCCTGATTTATATCACCATCGTCTTCCTCTCGTTCCTCTCCCCATCATCCAGACAGCAATGATCACACTAGTGATTTTTGGTAACATCAAAGAAAAGGATATTTGGCTATACCTATAATGTATTTATCTCAACTGTTTGAAATGCCATTTTTCCTGATGCTCTGTTTGCAGTTTCTATGTACTCTATGTAGTTTCTTTTTCCTTATGACAAAAAGTTTCAGAAAGACATTCAAAATCGATGATGTATATATTCATGAAACATAAGAACCATCTGTCATGGTGGTAGCCCGTGCCCTATATAGCAAAATGAACACTTGCACACACAAACGCTGCATAGCCACTTCCATTAATAATTAAATCAAACTGGCATGGAGGTGTCTGTGTTGTAGTGTTCGCATAGCATGATTTTACATTGTCATCATTACTTCTGTTTGTTAATATTTGGAGTCCTGCTGACAAAGTGTTAATATTTTTTATATTGTGGGTCATAGTGTAACAAAGCACACAAAAAGTATTTTTAAATAAGACCCAGGGACTAGTATTTGTACTAAACATCTCTATTTATTGTTAAAAGAGTTTAGCAATGAAAGCCAATTGTTGGTCACCTATTTCTCCTCTGCTGTATTTGTGCTCCTCTGTTTAGAATGAACTGCCAAAACTGCACAAAACTGCAATGCTATTTTAATTGCCTTTTGAATAAATATTTGCCTAAACTGTGTTTTAATATGTTTTGTAATTCAATCGTAATGTTTGGATATTTTGTGGCCAGGTGTTAATCTCCTGTGGGATAACCCAAGAGTTAAAGAGGCACTGCCTAGTGCAGTTTTTACATTTAGTTATTTTATTTATTTATTTTTTGCAAGTATTATTTTTCTTCATTTTTTTTTATTTTTTATTTTTATTTTTTGCCAGGCCTGCATTGTATATAATGCTGCACAAGATTGTGAAATGGTTCGTGAATGTGTAATTAAGTTTTGCAGCTGTAGAAATATTTTGTGCAAGTGTGAAAAAGGTTTGTGTGCGCAGATATAATTTGCAAGTGTAAAAAAAAAAATTGTAGCTGTAAAAATATTTTGTGTATGTGTAATTAAAATTGGTGCAGGAATTTTTTCAACAGTGAAGTTTTACAAAGTCTGAGAGACACAGAAATTTCCTACCTGTGTATGCAACACACTGAAGTTACAACTACAAACTGCAAGTTATGAGTATGAATTTTGACCCTGTTTTTATGTCTTGAAAGGTCTTGAAAGGTCTTGAAAGATGGATGATGGTGCAAGCTTTCCCGCAACCGAGGTGGGTTTAAAATAATGGTGAACATTTAATGTGTTGTGTATTGAGCTTGTATTTAGTACACTTATCGTAAGGCAACTCAGTTGTCTAAATGCATATTTTCAAGTTCAGGAAGGCTGCTTTATGTACCCGGAATAGAACGGTAATGTAGCTTTTGGTTAGCACATGTCCGCTAGCATTAATACTTTTCAAGCTGAAGACAAACTAAGAGTGGAGACATGTACCGTAATTACACATAGTTAGACATGAACACTAGCACACTCCTTAGTATTTACAATTTTGTGGATTTATGACAGTCTAGCTGCTGTGGGATTACAGAAGCTTTGTTGTAGATGTGAAGATAGTATCAGGTTTATATTGGCTTGCTTACTAAGATAAAGTTAGCATTAGCTATTAGCTTAGGTAAGGTTGATGGTAACAATAAGCGAGTAAATTAGCAGGAAGATTATATATTATGCGCTGTGATTGGTTTACATTTTAATCTTATTCTGTTTCTTGGCACAGGTAGAGCTGATGGTGAATTCATCCCTGTGGGTGCTTCTACAAGTCAACGGTCCGGTGGAAGTGTGAGCAGTTGACAGGAGCATAGCAGAGGCTGTGGAAAACGATGCAGAGGGTGTTGATGATCCTGCTGCTGAGGATCCTGCACAGTGTGTTGGTCAGAAATGCAGGGAAATACTGACAGCTGTAAAGAGGAAATGCTACAACCAATGACTAGAGACAATTCCGATGCTGCTGCATATGGAGGCACACATATTCCAGGAGTGTTGCAAAGAGGCTGAAGAATGACACCCAGGTAACAGCAAACCTGCCAGACACAGGATGATAACAGAAAGTATTTGGATGGCAGTGTAGTCAAACACTCTTCTTCCCAAATTGCTGTTTTTGGAGAATCTGATATCTAGAGTGTCACAAAAAGAAGTTTTATCTGTATGAGGATTTAGCTTCCAGTTTTTCAACTGAAAATAGTCTGAGGTACTTTTTACTGTAAATAGGTACATTTTACTTGCTATTTAATATTTATTGTGCTGTTGTTACTTTTATAATAAAGTGACTACATTGAATTGTTTCTGAACAAATACATGTTTGTTACATCATTGTACCATAAACTATTTTTACTAGACCCTCACTTTCATTTAGAGTAATGGCATGGACAAATCAATTAACAGTTAATTGTAACAAGAAGTCTTTAAGAGACTAAACAAAATGAATTATGACTTTTTTGAATTGTAAGAATTTATTTGGCTCAAGAATAAATATATACAGAAGGCTGGATTACAAATCACAAATATAAATGAATAGCTATATAGAGGTAATTTAATATGGCAGATATGTAGTTTGATGTGGTGACTGTGGATACTTCACAGGTGGTATTCATCTGATGCAGGGGCAAGCCTCTGTCTCTTTGGCCTCTGGAAAAAATACAATTAAAAATCTCAAAGAATCCGCATATTGAATCATTACATGCCAATAGAAAAAAAACAGAAAAGTTACTGTTTGGAAACATTAATGATACACAGATGTAGCCTCTATTGTTTTGAAATACTTTGTTACGTTTCTGTTTTCAGAAAGCAGCACTGACAGTTTGACCACAACTGACACTCATGCCAAATAGATAACTGGGTGAACAATATTCATATTTTGTGTGTATGATTCAAATGTAACAATCAACTCTTGCACAGCAGTGGAGTCAGTGATACATATTCATACATTGTCATGCCTCCTACTGATCTGTGTCTCTACAATGGCTCCTGAGTGGTCAAGGCTGGTACAGCAGACTGCAAACCAGGCTGATGTGGATCATCTGGCCATCTGGATCAAAGCTGTGGCATCCTAGGCCCTGATAACACTCATTTCATTACCATGGCCCTCTGAACTTTCAGGATGGAGCTGTAGTCTTTGGCCTCCTTCAGCATCTGAAATATGAGAATGACAACTCATGTCTACTAGCAAATGGGTGTTATTATTAGGTCATACAAAGCTGCAGATATTTCCACTAATACAGCGCTGCTTCTTACTCATATATTTAGCAACTACACACAAAGTGATTTTTTTTAATTTATTGACACAAGGGAAGACTGGATATATTAAAAAGATGTTAGAAATAAAACTTGACATCATCAATGGCAGCTCAACACATCATAGTCACACAATAATGTCAACTGCTGATCCATCTGGAGATACAACTAGCTCAGGGCAATTTTTCTCAGAAGTATGTTTTAATGGTTAGCCTAGCAATGCTTACATTATTTAATCAAACATGCTAAAGCAGAGAAACAGTATGTAATACAGCCAAGTGATTGCTTTGCCTTCAGCTTGAAAAGTTAATTGCCAGCATTGATGCTGCTATTTTGGTAATGCTAGCAGACATTTGCTAACAGAAAGATACTTTACTGTTCTATTCTGGGTACATAAAGCAGCTTTCCTGAACTTGAAAATATGCATTTGGACAACTGTGTTACCGTGTTGCCTTACAATAACAGTGAACTAACTACGAGCTAAATACACAACACATTAAATGTTCACCTTTATCTATAGCACCCTCAATTACAATTAAACCTACCTGGATTGTGGGAGAGCTGCACCGTCGTCCATCTTTCAAGACCTGCAGGGAGATGAACGCAATGCAACCATCTGCCCTCTGATTAGACAGATTGACTCTACATTTGACCAATCGGATTCAGACATAAAAACAGGGTCAAAATTTTATAGCCGTAACCAAGTGGCAACCTCCAGGGCTGAAAAATTAAGCCAATGCGGAAGTGCCAAAAACCTGCATTCTATCTAATGGCCATCAGGGGCGACTCCACTGGCTGCAAAAAGAAGTCTGATTGCATGGAAGTCTATGCTTTAGGGCGTGGCTACGCTGTGATTGACAAGTTGCTACCATGACGACAACGTTGCTATTTCACAGTGTGTTTTCAGTTCACTAAAGTTAATTGTAACATTTTGGTCGCCTAAAAAAAGTCTTGTTCAGTGTTTGGTTGTAATAAAAGACCCACCAAAGAGTCAGATGATCACATTTTCTGGTGAGTACATTTTGTTTTAACGGTTTTAGGCCTATTTTTCATTAGCAAAAATTAGCATTGACACTAGCATTATCACTGCTAAACATAGATTGTAAATGCACCGTGCTAACCAAGCTAGCAGCTAGCACTATGGTCTGCTCTGCCCGATTTGCATCGCTGCCTGATTTGCACTGCACATGCGTGAGCAGGTCCTCCATCCTCTCATCCAAATATGGTGAACTCTGGCTCCAAAAATCAAACATGGCAACAGCCAAATCCATGATAGCGAAGGTCAAATTGCTACACTCGAGGCTTCAAAATGGCACATCACAGTGACTACGTCCGTATTTTTTTTTTACAATTTATGGCCGTAACTAGCAGTTTGTAGTTGTAACTTCATTGTCCCATACAAAGGTAGGAAATTTCTATGTCCGTCTCTCATGTGACTTCATTGTTACACACAAAGGTAGGAAATTTCTGTGTCCGTCTCAGACTTTGTGAAACCTCACTGCTGCAAAAATTCCTGCACAAATTTTAATTACACATGCACAAAATATTTCTACAGCTGCAAAACTTTATTACACATTCACAAACCATTTCACAAGCTCAAAATATTTATGACCAGTATTTGATTCTATAGACAACCAGAGGTCCTGTTTCCTGCGCACTCCTCCCTAAACGGAGTAGGTATACATAAGCATTCTATATGCCATGAAAAAATAAAACATGTTCGTGAAAACATTTTAAAACAGGTTTAAACAAAATCCTGTTTTTCACTTCACACACAGCCGGCACAGCATGGTTACCTTCATTCATCATTTAAATAGTTCGATGGACCAGTGTTAGAACTTATCTATATCGTATCTGTTTATTTAAAGTTACAACAAGGAACTTTCATTTTGTTTTGATTTTAGAGGCCCCTGTGGACAAAAGTGGTAGTGTTTTCCTGGAATGAAGACTGCATTTCCCATGAGTGCCACCGCCTTGCGTCGTAAAGATCTTGGTTAGCTCATGCATTTGTTTTTGGAAGCGAGAGCACCACTGCACTGTCTCTCTCACTCTGGTGTTCTCAGCTCAGCACTCTCTCTCTTTTTTTTAAATGAGTCAGGAAGCCTATATAACAAGTCTAACTTTACTTTTAATGTTATCAAATGAGGAGAAATGTCCTCCTTTCTTCCTAGTAATGACTTTGTCATGTAATGTAAACATAGACTCTTACTTTCTGCATGCTGTAAATTGTTCTGTCTGATTTCGCGGGGAATATGACCTGGTGGCAGGCATTTAGAATAACTATATAGATACAGCCAATCTTGCTGATGGTCTCGTTTGCTTATGTAGGTCATATATATATATATATATTACTTCCAAGATATTATATGTACTTGAAAGCATAAATGAGGACTTTCAGATATGCAGCAGAGGAGTAGAACTGCAAATTTAAGTTTATTAATTATCCTATATTAATTGTTTGCACAAAATAAGCCCCAGCACCAGTCTGCTATCAGACACAGCACACGTGAGAACACATCAGCTTTATTTTCATTCTACCATTGTCAGCATATTCTGATTGATGTATATTAATGTTTGGTGTGTCTTGAAGTTGTAATTTGGAATGTCAGGGGCTTCACAGAGACTCATTTCTCTTTCTCACTCAGCTTCTCTCCCTCGTTTTACCTGTTGCTGTGTTTGAAGGGGATGAGAGGAGCTCATGTGATCGGTCATTACTGAAGCTCACTGGTCAGGAAAATTGCAAAAATGTGTTGGCCACACCCACACATTAAGACTTGGATCTGTGCCTGTGCCCTATTTTGGGAAAATAGGGCCCATTATCTGTTCTGACTCTAAAATGTATTCAGCAAAACCTTCAGCACCATGGACAGCACAAACATTAAGACGCTCTAACAGTGTGCGTGTGCACTCGCTCTTAAGTACTGTGTTTGGAAACGTGTAAAATTTAAGAGCGTTTGGGAAGCACTCTTCTAAGATCGATCATTATCAGGAAATGATGCCTTGCTTCATAAACATACAGAGACAAGAGGTAAAAGGAAAGTGACTGGAGGAAAATAGCAGAAATAACCATTTTCTGGTGAGTTCTTAGTTCAGTCAGAGGCTGAACACAAACCAACACACAGGCACACTCCCACAGCTATGTTGGTGCTGGTACATTGGCTGTTTGGGGCGAATAAACACAAACGGTGTGTCAAACACAGTTTGCATGAATGATGAGGGCAAAAATTTGCTTCACTTTTGGTCTGAACACATCCTAATGCTCTGCCTGTTGATGAGGCTTCTTAGTATAAAACATTTTTAGCCATACATGTAGTAATATCTAGGGATGGGAATGTGGGCTGGTCACTCAGTCCACTGCCTTGATACAGACTGAAATATCTCAACTATTAGATGCATTGCCATGAACTTTGGCACAGATATACATTGTGCCCTAAGGATAAAGTCTAATAACTTTGGTAATCCCCTGGCTATCTTCTAGTGCAACCAGCAGGACAAAGTTTTCACTTATTATGTGAAATATCTAAAATCTACTTGGATTTGCAAAAATTTTATACATTCATACATGATCATACATGATTCTCTGACAATGAATCTGACTACTTCGGTGATCCCCTGACCTTTTCTCTAGCACCACCATGAGGTTCACATTTGCATTTTTTGTGAAATGTCTCACAACTAGATTAACTAATGGATTTCCGAGAAATTTGGTATAATGGTACCCAGAAGATGATAAATAATGTTGGTGATCCGCTGACATTTCCTCTTCACTTAAATATATCAATATCTACTGGATGGATTGACACAAACTTCATATCATACTACCTTATATTCATAATACCTCTGTTTTTTACCTTTTTTTATTGAGGGAAGTTTTACTGAGAGGAAGCCTCTCTTTTGCAGGAGCACCCTGATCACATTCACATGGTTACACACATTCACACCTCAAAGCTGCTCATACAACCACAGTCTGATCTGTTGGCTACTGAGCAGCTCCACTGGAGAAGTTTTGGGTTAAGGGCCTTGCTCAAGGGCAGCTAAGTTCCTCAGCTTTGCTTTTCCACTTTCCTCAACTAGATTTATCCTGCTGGTCTGGGGATTGAACTGTCGACCCTCCAGTCACAAGCTTGCTTCTCTAACCTTTAGGCTACCACTGCCCATCTGTGTTCTTTCACTACCAGTCAAACCTGTAATTGTTTAATGTACATCTGTCCTTCAGCATGCTGTCTATCATGACTGAAAGATATACCACCCATCCACCAATTCATGGACATGAAGAGAATTTTCCTGGAAAATTCTGATTCCTTTATCTGTTTCACCCAGGGTTAAAGGTAAGCAGTTACATAGACATCAGATATGTTGGAGGGATTGTGATCATTTGAAGTAGATCAGTCACATGGTTTTGGGAAATGGTATAGGTCACTATGAGTTGTATGGTACTTTATATCAGTAACTTCTCTGAAGGAAGTGTGATGGAAAGCAACAGATAATTGGTTAAAATACTATTAATAGCAAGTAAAAAGGAGTATATGAGAATTTGGGGGAAAATAGCTCCACCGGGACGGGACCAGTGGCTTGTTACTGGAAAAACTGACACATATATTGAAACTACAAAAAGCACAACTGGAAGAAAACAGGGAAATTGGACACTCAAAATGGTGACATTGAAACAGAGCTACAAATGAATCCTTCAACAGGACTGCATGTGAATGTATTTCCCTTAACAGTTTTTTGTTACTGTTATTTTTTAATGTTGCAAATTTCTTGCCAATAAATATTTAAGTAAGAAAAAAACATACTTTCTTTTCTCTGGCGGCCATCTGTCTTTTCCTCTTCACTTGGCTTCTAGCAATGCTTGCAAACTTTCTTGCCACAGTCCTGGGGCGGCTGATTGGGATTGAGCGCCTCTCGGCTCCCTCCACAGGTGGGACAATCTCTATAGCTGTGATGCATTCATCACCTGCCTGCTTTGTTACAATCTTTATCTTGGACCACTTCGAGGAAGGGTTGATCTTGGACACTGAAGGATTGGCTGCTGTCTCTTCAACTGGGTTTGGATTTTTTGCTGCCTGGAAAAAAACAGAGTTTTGTTTGGAACTTTTACAGCCAACATGGCCTGTTGTAAAAGGTACATGAAGTCCGGCAAGTCGGGGATTTGAATTCAGTCATTTTGTGCCACAAGCTGTCTTACACACTTGTCTTGTGAGTTAATATTTGGCTGGCCCTAAAAGGTGCATATGTACAAAAGCTGAGAGGTCATAGTTGCTGTAATTTACTTTAATCCTGTTATCTCAAGTTAACAAAGTTAGGTATTCTTGTTATATTTGTTATATTCTTATTATATTCCCATGATAACATAAATGTTTGTCACAAAATGTATTGATGAAAGTTTCACTGAATATATTTCAGTGATGCTGTTGATGACATCGGGCATTTTCATGGCTCTTGGCTTTGGGAAACTAGATAATCATGCTGTACATTGTCACTTGGTGAAGGACCAGTACATTTTAATGTAAAATAAAAAGCTAAAATCATGTCTCTTTTTAAGTTAAATTCAGACTTTGTAAGTCTGGTAGTCACCATGTTTTTGTTTCCTGTGCAGTAATGTGCAAATTTATATAAAATTACAATGATCCTAGCATGGAAATCTGACAGATTGCTTTATTATTTAGCTTGACATTGTCTCCGTGTTACCTGATTTCTGATTGAGAGTGAGTTACTTTACTTTGTTTTGCCCTAACCAATCAGTAGCGAGTGACATACCTTGTTTTGGTAAGTCGACTTGCAACAACTTGTACAGCTGCGCCAACTTTTCACGTTTGTCATGATTTTTCTGGCTTTAACACAGGAAGATGACCTCTTCATTCTTAAACTTGCCGACAAAGCTCTGAACAGTCGACAAAAAGCACACAGCCTTGTCTGAATCCCTGCACACAGTCCTGGCATATATAAACCCAATTCAGAATGCAGCTGTGTCAGTCTGGTCAGACCATAATGGCCAGTAACAGTTTTGACAAAAGCTTAATTGACACACCCTATGATCCAGTTCTCCCCAATCCCACTTTGTTTCCATGTTGCTCCCTAGGTGTGGTGTGATAACACATACTCTGTGTATTAGGCGCAGTGCAGCAGCACCTTGTCTCTGGTGAGAAATTAACTTTTTTTCGCTGCACTGATTCATAATGGGATCTTCCTGAACTGACATCAGCTCCAATCAGCTGTTTAGCAATCAGCTTTACTGTACATCACAGAAACTGTGTATGTTTACCTGATGGAAATATCTTCTTAAAATAACAATATTCAGTAGTTATTAAATAATTATCTCATTTTCTCATAAACATAATAGCTGTATGTTTATATCTGCTTATCTCTGTTAGCCTACTATACTTATTTTAACTATGTCCTCTGTATGTTTGCATTTGTATGTGAGTACATTAAGAGCCACTAGAAATCTTGTGTGTCCAACATACTTGGCCAATTAAGCTGATTCTGACTGATGTTTTTGTAAAAACAATTTTATCCTGTTATTTTGTGGGAAAACACCTTTGGTTTTCCCAAAATATTGAATCTGTTATCACAAGAAATCAAGTTTGTCATTCAGAGATAGAACAATAATTGACCTCATATTAGAAGAAAATGACTTGGTTATCCTGAGAAAACCAGATAAATAACTTGAGATTGAAAAAAGATAATGTAAACTTTAGCAGCTCTAGGCTCCCAGGCATAAGTCCAAAAAGTTGTCCAACTTTCAAACACCAACCTCAGACATCACCTCATTGTTGATCTTCTTTGGTTCTGTGGGGGGAATAAAAGCTGTGGACGAATCATTGGAGCTCTCTTTTTCCTCCTAGATAGATAGATAGATAGATAGATAGATAGATAGATAGATAGATAGATAGATAGATAGATAGATAGTTTGATTAGCAGTGGACATTGAAACTGTGGAGCTGTCTTGTCTCAATGCTAAACAGAGTGTGATGGGCAGACGTAAGCAGTGATGTTAATAATGTACAAATGAGTACCTGTGTGAGTCCTGGACTGGGCTGTGCCGGAGGCTGTCGCAGAACTGGGTTTGGTTCTTCCACTCTGCCATTCTTCACAGCCTCCAGTGCAGTGGTAGTTGAGTCCAGGCTGAGTTTGGGAGTGGAGCGGGGACTGGCCTGAGGGCTGGTCTCATTGTTATTGTTCTGCTTTAGCAGGTGACTTTTGATCAAGCTGGGAGTTCTGGGAAAATATTTGGAATGACCATTATTTTTTTAAGAGTGCTTACACCATTAAAAATACAAATGACCTAATTGCATCGGACAAAGAACTTCTCTCTTACTTGTCTTGTTAGATATTAATGCTGCATTTGACACCATTGACCATCCCATCCTATTACAGAGACTGGAACATTTAATTGCCATTAAAGGAACTGCATTAAGCTGGTTTAAGTCCTATTTATCAGATCAATTTCAATTTGTACACATTAACAATGAATCCTCCATGCACGCAAAAGTTAGACATGGAGTTCCACAAGGTTCTATACTTGGACCAATACTATTCAACTTTACATATGCTTCCTTTAGGCAATATTATTAGGAAACACTCCATAAATTTTCATTGTTATGCAGATGATACCCAATTATATTTATCAGTGAAGCCAGATAAAACCAACCAGTTAATTTAACTCAAAGCATGCTTTAAGGACATTAAGACCTGGATGACCTGTCCTGCTTGACACCCACACCATTATTATTGGTCATATTTCTATTATTAATATTGTTGTTAATGTTGTTGTTGTTGTGCTTCTGTGTCTCTCTCTCCCCGATCCTCCACCCTCTTTCTCTCAACCCAACCAGTCAAAGCAGATGCCTGCCCACCTAGAGCCCGGTTCTGCTTGAGGTTTCTTCCCATCAAAGGGAAGTTTTTCCTTGCTGCTGTCGCCAAGTGCTTGCTCATGGGGGAATGTTGGGTCTAGACCTGCTCTATGTGAAAAGTGCCCCGAGATAACTTCTGCTGTGATTTGGTCCTATATAAATAAAATTGACTTGACTTGACTTGACAATCAGATGTGCACATTATAAAATCCACAAATGGATATGAATCATTAATTGGACACATATTGTGCAACAAATTGTACGTATGATTAATTTATGTTAATAGCCTTAGTAACATGCATCTGGTGCTGGTTTTGATTTATTCTGACTACCTTGTTAACTCTTTTATTCCAATACAGCTCTGGATGTTTTAAAGTTTAATCTAAGTGGTGATATAACTAATTCAATGTTAGTAGCAAACTGCAAAAGATTTACAAAATGTTGGAAAATATCTGCACATCCATCCAGAGAAGACCAGACAACTCTGCTCTAATCAGGTGCATATCACCAAATATAGTGCTCAAGATACTGTAGACATAGAAACACACAGTATATAAATAAATATTTACTTTTAAAATACATTAATATTGTTATTATAATTGTGTATTTATGGTTTATCAAGCAACCGTGGTTTATCCAATATATCTATACTTTCAAGTTGTGCTTAAGAGCTTTGAAGATTTAGCCATTTTATGGGTAAACTGAGTGTGTTAGAAACATTTAAATAGATACCAGGAAGTGGAATATGATGTAACATTGGTTTGAGAAGTTTCTATGTGTATTGTGATACTGTCTTCTGCAGTGAAAATCCATTGGAATCCATTGTAACTAACCAAATTCAGGCTCAGTGCAGTTGTTTTTCCTTTCAGTGGAGACAATAAAACCTTTTACAAACATCTTTCAGCAGATTTTTGGGTGAAATAACGGTTTAAAAGTATTTGAGGGTTCTGGTTAAGCACAATAAGATGTAATTTCACGATCATGTCAATCAAAAGGAACTTGATTGACTTGGAAACTGGAGACGGAAAAGACACAAATAGCTTTCAATGAAAATATGCTACAATGAAAAGGTTTGAATCATGCATATGAAGACAAAGAAAGGAGACTATATGAATAACAGAATTTCAAATTAGACATTTCATAAGTAACAGAAGCCTTTCTTAACACAAATGCTTGATTAAGAAAAGGTCAGTGCATGTGAGATTTCAATTTATTTATATATTTTTTATTTTATTCCTTACTTTATTCCCTTCTTCTCTTTCTTGTCTGGTTTGTGTTTGGAGACCCTGCTCCTGGACGCCAGGGAAATATGGATGTACAGGACTGTCATAATAATGACCGGAAGATAGAACGCTGCTATAGCTGTCCCAAACGTCACCGCAGGGTTAGATAGGAACTGTAGAAAGAAAGAAAGTTTAGTAGACAAGCAAATAGCCCTTCCCCAATCAATAGAGAATGCTTACACATCCACTAAGTGGCCAGTTTTACAATTATAATCCAGTACAACACACCTGAAATTAATCCTGTCTTTATAAAACTTACAATCTTTCTTTTTGTTGCCATTGCATTGCTCCAACTGGAAATCTTTGAACAGTGTTCAAATTGAACTGTGGGTTCAGGGGAGGTCTCTCTGTTTTGTCATAAAAGACGTGTCAGATCCATGGACAGCTTCAGGAAGTGAGGGACAGAGAGGGGCTATTGTTGTCTAAAACCATATATTATAAAGAGAAATAAAAATGTTGTTTCTTCACAACTGATCTTTCACAACTAATAATCAAGGAGGGTGTTCCTTGTCTATTCCAAAATGTTGTTTTTGTGGGTGATCAGAGGTGTGTAATCGGGAGGAGCAATAACGTTATCACTTATTGCTCACACTGGTAGGGGATGACTTTTGGGGGGAAAAGAGGAGATTTGCACAAAACACAAAATGAACCAGTACCAGTTCACAACCCCTATTTTTACAAAAACCATTTAACCAGTGGTATTGGTCCGTAAATTACACTTTCATTCCATTATTGTCATGCAGGCACAAGACTGAAGATGCTTCCTATGTAATACAGTTCTTTTTATTTATCAAAAAGCTGTGTACTCTCCCACACTTCACTCTGATTTTTCCTCTAATTTAGACAGTGACCTTCATCAAGGCCAGTTACCTTAACTTCTACTTATGTTTCACATTGCATTTTAGTGGACAAAGGACCCACCCCTACTTGAAAGCTGCAAAAAGCTAGCAAGGTGACCTTGAGTTGAGATAATATTGTCCCACATCAACGCAGCCAGTTTCAAACTACACTTTCATACCTTTTAAATTTTATTAATGCAGAAGTGAGAAGGGTCAATTTATTGCTAAGTAATTTGGCAGACAATGTATATATTTACATTGTTTTTTCCTTTTTCTCTGCTGTAATTTGCCTATATCTGCTCAGTAAACTGTACCTGTATGTAACACTCTCCAGGTGGCACTGTTCGCTGTCCAACGATGAACTGCCAGAACAAGATGGCAGGAGCCCAAAGGATGAACGACAGGATCCATGCTGCTGCAATCATTAACCCAGCCATCTTAGTTGTCCTTCTTGTTGGATATGTGAGAGGTTTGGTCACACAGAAATAGCGATCAAAACTGATGATCAATAAATTCATCACTGAGGCATTTGAGACAACATAATCTAAAGCCAGCCACAAGTCACAGATCACCGGCCCCAGTGGCCAGTAGCCAACAATGATGTAAACAGTGTACAAATTCATGCTGAAAACACCGATGATCAAGTCAGCACATGCTAATGAAAATAAGAAATAGTTATTGACAGTTTGTAGGTGGCGGTTTACTTTGATGGACAGCATGACTAAAATATTTCCTGTGACAGTCACAAAGCTCAGAGATCCAGTAACCAAGGCAATAAAAAACATCTCCAGGGTCTTATATGGACTTCCTGTCCCTACTCCATCATCCACTAGAGAGCATGATGTTGAGTCATTGGTGGACATGTTGCACGAGGCATTGGAGAACAGGTCAGCTGACTGGTTGACCGAGGAGCCTAAAAGAAGAAAGAAAGAGAGAGAGAGATAAGGAGAAAGACAAAGAGAAATATGGGGTGTGCAATAGCAGTAATGATTATGGTTGATGTACTGTAATGTAATTCTAACTGTGAAACAACTAAAAGGGGAAATTTGTAAAACCGGGCAATTGACTTCTTGTAGAAAAGAGAGAAATTGGTTAAAACACATAAGTCATTTGCTAATGGCAATAAAGTGGTTGGGTTAGTAACAGGAACTAACAAAAAGACATCTACAAAGGAAGTGCCTAATCCGGTGCAGTGAAAATAATCTTCAGTTTAACATTGGGAAAAATAGAAATTAAAGAAATGTTGATAAACTTTGGGACAATGGATGGTGGAAAACTACCAGTTGAACATGTGAAAGAGTTTAAATCTGTTGGCAGTGTAATCTTAAGTGAAAAAGCAATGTTTCCAAAATGTTAAAACTGGAGGGAAAATATGATTCAGTTTTACGCATGAGCTGTGGTAAACTGGGTTGTGTTCTGTTATGGTAAACTTTCTCTGTTATAGTTTGGTTTGGTAGCCTGAGTACAGCTGAAGAGATTGACGTGAAGCCTGCACATTCAGACAGTCAACTAAAGTCTGTCACTACACTCACATAATATACTCTTTTCACTGCAACATACTGTATATCCAACACACCTAGCATTCTTGCTGTGTACTCTGCTCACACCTATCTGAAAGCTCTGCGCCTGCTGTTAACAGTATTTCACAAGCCCCACCTTCTCCTGCATCCACATGTAGGATCTGAGACTACTGTATCTTCCCACGTTATTATCATCACTCCCTGCTGTGATGAGGTCAGAGCTTAGACACCAAATATCAACTCTGTACATTTTCAACATTTCCATAATAATACATTGCACTTGAGTTGGCTGTGTTGAATGTATTAGAGTTAGGACTGCATCTGGAAACACTTCAATTTCTGAAGTTCGGTTTTACCAAAAGGCCCTGAACATCATTAGAGATTATTCTCACCCAGCAACTCCCCTCTAAGGAAATGTCTGCTGGGACTATTGTAAAGTCTGAGTGGTTCAAAATAAACACATTCTGTTTGTCACTCGAAGGGTTAACATTTGGCACTTTGAGGTACATGTTATTCTTAAGTGATTGTCCTCTCTGTATTTATTTTTGTCTATTTGTCTATTTGCACTGTGAGCTCACTGAAGCAAGTTCTTAATAGGTGTTGTTTTAATCACAGCAGCAAGTCAACCACTCATATTGACTGCATGTATAAAGTACATCCAACCTGAGAGCAATGCAACTTGCTATACAATCCTTAACATTTATGCACATACATTGACACAAACACACACACACACACACACACACACACGCACACACACACACACACTCGTAAGAAGGGGACTGGAATCGAACCACCAACCCTGAAAATGTGCTTTAAATTTGTGGACAGTGGACAACAAATTTAGAGGGTAAGCAAAATCAGACAGTTAAATATTTGTTAAAATATTGGTGGGGGGGATGCTGTGTTTGCAACTGCTAAATATTACTCAAGGTAAATGAGCATATTATGAACAATCACTGGTTATTTCTTCAATCATCATGAACAATACACCAATCACTCTTTGATTTAGTGCAATATGATGGTATGTGATAATGTAAATTTATAATGTGTGAAAATGTTTTTCTCTGAGGATGCTGGAGTTTGTACCTCTGGATAAGCCTGACTGAAGTTCCTAATCATGACTCATGTATTTGTGCTGATGACTTCAGCTTTGCTAACTCGGTATAAAATAAGATTCAACTCAACACTCACTCAACAGAGAAGCTGTTCCTTAGAGATTCTGAGGTCATTAGTCTTATAGTACCATCCCTCCAGTCTATGGTACAAATCAAGTAATTTTGGTGCATTTACAGAGCGAATATGTTCACTTAAGAGTGATGGTTTCACTTCAGGCCCTCAGTTTCTGAGCCAGACCTAATCAACAGGCTCTTAATCAGCTGTCACAGGTGCATAAGCACCTGCTTAAAACAAATCACCTTCTGTCAGGGCAGCTGCGGACCAGTGGTCGAAGAAATATTCAGATTCTTTATATAAGTAAAAGTACCAATACAGTGATGTAAAAATACTCCATTACAAGCACAAGTCCTGCATGAAAAAATCCTACTTAAGTAAAAGTACATAAGTATTATCAGCTTGATGTAGTTAAAGTATTGTAGTAAAAGTAGTGGTTCAGTCCCCCTGACTGATATACTATTGTATACAACATCATTAGATTATTAATACTAAAGCATCAGTGTTAGAGCAGCATGTTACTGTTGTAGCTGCTGGAGGTGGAGCTAGTTTCAACTACTTTATATAGAGTCAGCTAGGTTTAGTCCAGTGGTTCCCTGTCTAGGGGTCGGGCCCCTCCAAAGGGTCACAAGATAATTCTGAGGGGTCTTGAGATGATTAATGGGAGAGGAAAGAAGAAAAAACAAAGTTCTGATACACAAATCTGTTTTCAGTTTTTGGACTTTTTCTCTAATCTTTGATTTTTGCTGAAATATTGGATCATTTGAACATTTATTGAAATGAAAGCATGTGAGAAGTTTAGAGGGAAAAATCACTATTTGGTGGAGCTGTTAACAACTCAGAGAGTTGTGAGATGTCAAAAGCCAAAAAGGTTGGAAACCACTGGTTTCATTTTTCAGTGTGTTGTATTTTAAAAGTTTGTTATATTATTCATTGTGTCGAACCTTCATCTGAAAAGTAACTAACGCTGTCAAATAAATGTAGTGTAGTAGAAAGTACAATATTTCCCTCTGAAATGTGGTGTAGCAAGTATAAAGTAGTATCCAATGGAAATACTCAAGTTAAGTACAAGTACCTAAAAATTGTACTGAAGCACAGTACTTGAGTAAATGTACTTAGTTACTTTCCGCCACTGCTGAGGACTGTAGTTCAAAACCATTGACTTATAAAATATGTGTCTGACTTGAGAGGATAAGTCCCTACTCTCTAAACTAGCAGCTGCACAGCATTTGCACAGGGTTTTCATGGATAAAGAATATTTTTGCCTAATTTATTTAATCTGTGTGTTGTAGTAGAAGTGGCCCTTGTTGGTTCAGCATGTTCTGAATGGACCTTTCACAACACTGGTGGAAAGCAATTAAGTACATTTACTCAAGTACTGTACTTGAGTGCAATTTTGATGCTACTTTATACTTCCACTCCACTACATTTCAGAGGGAAATATTGTACTTTCTACTCCACTACATTTATTTGATAGCTTTAGTTACTTTTCAGATGAAGATTTGACACAATAGATAACGTAACAAGCTTTTAAAATGCAACACATTGTTGAAGATGAAACTAGGGATGCACAATATTATCGGCACGTCATCGGTATCGGCTGATAAAAGCTCTAAAATGAAATGTTGATATCAGCCATTTCTGCTGATTATGAGAGCCCGATTCGTTGCCTTCTCCTCCGCCACCTGACTGTGCTTCCCTCCACAGACTGTTTCGCCCTGACGGTCCCGGTGCTTCCTCCACAGGCTCCACTTCACTCAAGCTGGCCATCAGAACTGCTGCTTCTTCCCACTTTAACTTGAATAACAAACCGTGGCTTGGTGCTCTGGTTGGATCCACATGCAGAACTGGGGCTAAAGGAGCCTTCGGAGGAAACACTGGGGCCGTCAATGAGAAACAGTCCGTTGAGGAGCTGCTAAGTTCGGCTGCACAGATAGGAAACACCTCGGCTGACAGATGTACCACTCTGTTTGGAAAAAAAAAATCTTTTTGGTTTATAACGGCAGTATTAGGTGCATTACCGCCACCTTCTGCTTCTGAGTGTGGACCAGAGATTAAATCCTACACATTAATCCTGTCTGTTTAATGAACTCAAAGAAAATTCTACTGCTCCACCCACTTGGCAAATTCATTAAAGTTTTAATGCTGAACTCCAGTCTTCCTAAATTCTTCCTTCATATATTGTCTTTCTTGATCATACTTAGTACAATCTATGCTTGCATGCATAATAGTCTCCTCAGCCATCTGGAAAAAAATATGTGCATGTATCGGTATCGGCATCGGCATCGGCAATTGGCCACAGTGAGTTGGAAATATCGGCATATCTGCAAAAAATCCAATATTGTGCATCCCTAGATGAAATCAGTGGTTTCCTCATACAGGGAGATTACACTGAGATTCATATGGAGAAGGAGAAAGGACAGATTGAAATTTACACTACTGCTATTACCTGGAAATTCTGGTGGACTTAAACTTAAACTGAAATATTCAGTTTTATAACTGGGCAAATCATGCCAGAATTGTTACACAGTGGCTTAATGCGTACCTGGAAAAAAACGATAATTGTGATGGCTGGTGGCTAATTCCTTTTATTTTGCTAAGTCTCCTCACAAAGGAAATCACTAAAGGGCCTGCAGATATTACTCAAAACCCAATAATAAGTAGTTATATACATTCTTGGCATGATATTATGAAAAACCGTGGTAAAAATAACAAGGTGTCTCTCCTTATCCTTATAATACAAATTGCTGAATTTTTACCAGACACCATGTTTAATCAGTGGTAAAATAAAGGGATCAGCATTATTAATTTTATTACAAGAAAATAGTTTAATGTCATTTCATCAGATTCAGACTACATATGGAATACCTTTATCCCACTTTTTTGTCTTTCTTCAAATTGACAGTCTTACAATGGCCAAATTTCTGGATTTAAGCAATATGCCTCCTACACAGTATGGCGAAATTCCTGTTAAAACAAGGAAGAGTAACCATTTTCTTTCTGACTCTTATAAAATGCTGTCCTCCCTTACCACTGAAATTAGTGAAAAGACCAAATCAGCATGGAAAAGGGCCTTGGGAATTGATTTGAAAGCGGATGATTGGAATAAAGCCATAAACTCAATTAATTCTGTATTTATCTGTAATCGGCTATGTGAAACACAGTTTAACATTTTTCATAGGCTACATTACATCTTCAATATTAAGCAAATTTAATACCCAGGTCTCTCCATTGTGCATAAAATGTAAGTTACACACTGCCTCCTATATACACTGTTTTTGGTCCTGTCCTGTAATTAAATCTTTTTGTAATGGTGTCACCCTAGAAATTAATTAAGTCTTCCATTGGAATATAGATGCACATCCATCCTTTCTTCTCCTTAAGTTAATAAGGGGACATAAGACCTAAATAAATTTGAATTTAAACGTTTGTTGCTTGCAAAGAAATGTATATTACTGAAATGGGTTGAGTCTGAGCCCCCTACAGTTAATATGTGGTAAAATGAAATATTTAAGATTCTTCCTCTAGAGAGGTTGTCTGCAATCCTAAGTGGCAGTGAAAGGAAATTTAGTCAAATATGGAGTTTTTGGTAAATCATGTGCCACAGGTGATTGTAAATACCTTGCTTGCAGGATTGACTAACTGCCTGTCAAATTTTACTTTATATGTATCAGATTCTTAATTATATAAGGAAGAGGGTCAATTGAGTAATATAACAACAATTACAATTTCATTTAGCAGACACTTTCATCCAAAGCAATGTACATCTGAGAGCTGATATAACACAAGCAGGGATCTAGTCAGGAGAGAACAGCACAAGTAATTGCTGTAAAGCTAAGTTTTGAGTTCAATAGGACATAGATGCCAGAGGCAATGCATAGAGTGCACAGATTGCTTAGAAGCAAAAATTTATTTATTTATTTTGTATTTTTGTTTTTTCTCTTCCCTCAGTCCATCAAGTGTAGAGATGTTTGCGAAAGAGCTGGGTCTTTAGTCTTTTCTTAAAGATTGAGAGGAATTCTGCGGATTGAACAGGGTTTGGTAACGCGTTCCACCACCAGGGAACTACAGAGGAGAAGAGTCTAGCAAGCAATTTAGGGCCCTGTCGTGGTGGTGGTACCAGACACCTTTCATTGGCAGAGTGTAGGGAGTGGGAAGGAGTGTAGACCTGAATGAGGGAGTTCAGGTAGGTGGGAGCCATTTTAGTTGCCGTTTTGTAAGCGAGTGTCCGCATTTTGAATTTGATGTGGGCAGCAACTGGGAGCCAATGGAGGGATATGAACAGCGAGGTGACATGTGCTATTTTGGGCTGATTGAAGACCAGCCGTGCCTCTGTGCTCTGGATCATCTGTAGAAGTTTCAACGTACAAGTGGGGAGGCCTGCCAGGAAGGAGTTGCAGTGATATTACAAGAGCTTGTACCAGGAGTTGTGCTGCATACTCAGACAGGTAGGGTCTGATCTTCTTGATGTTGTACAGGGCACAACCAAGCAATTGAGACCATGTGAACCTTAAAGGTTAGTTGGTCATCAATCATGACACCCAAGTTTCGGCATACTTTGTGGGCATGAGTTGGGTTGATTCGAGCTGGACACTGATGTTTTTGTTGTAGAGAGGGATGGGCTAGGATGACAAGGAGCTCAGTCTTGGAGAGGCTGAGTTGAAGGAGGCGTTATTAAATGCATGCCGATATATTGGCAAGGCATGACAAGATCCAAGCCGAGACTCTGTGGTCTTTCGGTGGGAATGACAGGAAGAGCTGGGTATCATCAGCATAGCAATGGTATGGGAAACCATGGGAGCAGATGACTAGGCCAAGTGAGGTGGTGTATATTGAGAAAAGAGGAGGACCAAGTACAGACCCTTGAGGAAACCCTGTGGATAAGCCATGCTTCTCCCCTCCAAGATACTCTAAAATATCTTGCTGAGAGGTAGGACATGAACCAGCGGAGGGCGGATGCTGAGATAACAAGCAAAGTGAGTGTGGAAAGGAGGATTTGGTGGTTAACTGTGTCAAAGGCAGCTGACAGATCTAGCAGCAAAAGGGCTGAGGACTGACAAGCAGCTCTACTGATAGGAGTGCAATCTCGGTAGAGTGCCCCCGCTTAAAGCCAGACTGATTCGGGTTGTTTTTCTCAGAAAGGAATTAAGAGATTTGGACAAAGACTGTGCGCTAAAGTATTTTTGATAGGAAGGGCAGGAGTGAAACCAGTCTGTAGTTTTCAACCTGGGCTGGGTTAAGTGTAGGTTTTTTGAGCAGCAGGGTGACTCGAGCTTGCTTAAATGAGACGGGGAAAACACTTGTAAGTAGAGTGTGGTAGTTGTAAGTAATAGAAAATGTAAGTATCTGCTGTAGAGGTGATTGACTTTTTAAATTGTTTTTATTCTTTCCTTTGTTTTGTAGTATGGTGTTGTATCCTTTTGGCTCTACTACTTAATTACTCTTTGTATTAGATCAGGGTTCAAACCCCAAAGGGCTTAGAAGTGGTACATACCAACAGTCCGTAATTGGGGAATAGGTCTACCAAAGCATTTTGAGCCCGACCCATAGGGGGATGCCACAAATGTATATCTGAAAACCCAGTGGACAGAATTTCACCAAAATTGGTGTGCATGCTCTGGGGACAAGTATTAACCAAAATCTGAAGTGCCATGTTGATTGGTGCAAGTGGGCATTGCCTATCACATATTTGCTCATAACTCAAGATGCCTTTGAGCAATCCTGATTAAACTCACTGGAGACATCATGTCATATCGCCTGAATGTACACATCAACGTTTGTTCAAATCTAATGAAGGGGGGACAAATGGCGGAACTTTGAGTGCGCAATTGTTGAAATGCTGCAGGCTTTGTGATGATGAAGTAATTAAAACCAAATTAAAAAGTCTGCTGAAAAAGTCTGCTGAATTTCTAGTTGACATTGTGGGTGTATGTGATGTGCTATTGTGTGCAGCTTTGTATTTTGTATTATGTGTCCTGTGTGTTTTTTGCTTTGTACTGTTTGTTACTGTTTTGTTATATGTTTTAAATGTGACCTGCCAAAGGGACTGCAGATGAAAATTAGCTATAAGCTAACTCTGGTGCAGTACATCAAATGGTAACATTTATGTTTAACACTGTACATGGTCCCAATAAATAAATAAGACAAAGTGCCCTGAGATGGTTTTTGTTGTGATTTGGCACTATATAAATATAATTAAATTGAACACATAAAATTTGGTCAGCCAAGGTGTAAGATCTTGATGATGATAACTCCTGAAGATTTTGAGTTTTCATCAAAAGCCGTTGCAATGGCAACACATTGTTCGCTACAAAATACGAAGCTGTTTTTAAGGGGCTAGACATGCTTGAAAACTCACAAAACTTTGCACACACATGACAGCTCTTAAAGTCTATAATACTGTATAGGTGGTGGGCATGGGTGTGGCAGAATGGCTCGACAGCGCCCGCAACAATATTTCAACGAAACAGCCCTTGCGCCATGTTAAACCTACATGTACAAAAATCGGTACACACATGTATCACGCCAGGACACACAAAAAAGTCTCTTGGACCCATCGCTTAAACCGAACAGTTTTGAATTTAGTGGTCAATTATGGCGATTTTGCATGCCTTGTATTTTAACGAACTCTTCCTACAGAATTCATTATGATGACCTCAAAATCAGTGTGTGTCATCTACACTAGTTTCTCTTGAGTTTTTGCTGAACACCCTTGCTGTGGCGAAGTGGCAAACTTTGACATTTCGCCATGAAGCAGGAAGTTGCTGTAGCATGAATGTACATTGTCCAGCCTGCACCAAATTTCTCATGCTTGATAAGAACCCTGTCCTGAACACATCTACATGTCAATATTGAGTCATAGTCATAGCGCCACCTACTGACAACAGGAAGTCAGCCTTATATAACAAACATCATGTGATTCACATGGAATTTTCAAGGTGTGGTCTACAGTTGATATACAGCAACATGATGTTTACTTAATGGGTGTTCTCTAGCACCACATAGTGGACACTGGAAATGATATTTAAGTCCTTTGTGCCATGTTCGATAAGAGCTCAGTCCTGAACACATCTGCATGCCTGCAATAAAAGCCCTTCGACTGTGCTGCATCCCAACGTGCGCTAGGGTGCAAGGGCCCGATCATCGCTGCTTGCAGCTTTAATTGTGCATATATTTTTGTTTTGCCTTATATGTATGGTGTTTGTGGATTCACTATGGAAATAATAAATTATACTATACAGCAAACCAATGATGTCTAACTTTTTTGGCTTTTGACATCTTACAAAAAGCAGTGTGTAGTCGGGGTCACATTTCAGATGTCTAGTTGTTAACAACTCCACCAAATAGTGATTTTCCCCCCTAAACTTTTCACTTTTTTTTTCATTTTATTGAATGTTTAAATGACCCAATATTTCACCAAAAATCAAAGATTAGAGAAAAAGTCCAAATACTGAAAACAGATTTGTGTATTAGAACATTATTTTTTTCTTATGTCCTCTCCAATTAATCATCTAACCCCTCAGATTTATCTGGTGACCCTTTGGAGGGGTGCGACCCCTAAACATGGATCTGTGGAGCAGGCAAGAATGGCCAGCCATTACACCACTTACTGTACAACTTCACCAGCTCGACTAGATGCCAGAAGTAGTACATTAAGGGCCCTGTTTTAACTGCACAAGTGCAATGACAAGCGCAGTGTGGTAGGTCTTAGGTGCATGCACAGTGTGGGCGTTTCCAAACGCCCACACCATTTAAACTATGAATACTAACCACTTCAGAATCTCCACTTAACAGACTGCACTGCCACTGCTGCTGCCAGGCTGCTGCTAGTCAACAATGCGTACAGCTTGAAATTGAGGGTTGCCAGATCATCAGGTTGAGTATCCCCCATATCCTGCTCTTTCACTCATAATAGTGCACTTTTTTGTATAAAACCCACAAACCTGGCAACTTCGCAGAGATCCTACCATTAACATTACATGGAGTTAAAGCGGCTAGATTGTTTGAGATCAGTAAAAATATTGTATGGGACACTCCAGCAACACCTTGGAAATTGGTGTTCTTCTTTTTAATGTGTGGTTCCAGTATTGCTAGCAGCATATCAAACTGGACCCCTGACCTCCTGAAATAGACCTGGAAATCCAATCTCAGGATTGGATGGATCCAATATTTTCTTCTTTTCCTGCTGTCAAGAAGCGAGAGAACCACAAAGTCATCTGCACTGCTTGATGACTCCATTTTATCTCATGTTGTGAATTTTTGCAACAAATAGAATAATAAAATGCATTGGACCCTGTGTGCAAGGTTTCTTTATGTAACGATTTTTATCAGATGATGGATTAAAAAAACACACATTAAAAATACAGACTTGGTGTGCAAAAGCCTTATTGTGATGTGGACACAGGCCAATAGAAAAGAATAGGCCAAAAAAATGTAGGCATTTCTGTAGACCAACACAAGATAATCAACAGAAGTGACTTCATACCAGGAATAGACCTGGCTCTGGGATGTCTATTCACAGGGCAAAGTCCAGAACCAAACCAACTGTCTTTGTGCTGCTTCATTTGAATGAACCTCGCACCTGTCTGCACCTCCTCCCCCCTATGCACCGTGCACTCTGCGCTGGGCACCAAAATACCACACAGACACACAAAGCAAATTTCAAGATCAGTAAAATACCAAACTGTTGGAGCGCTGCTTGCACTCTTCATTGCACCTCCACAAAAATACTCTTAGGTAAAAATATTTGTTATTTATCATTAAAGACCAAAAACTATTATAAAGCAGTCTAGGCTGAAATTAAATGCTCAAACCTTTCCAATATGTTAATACGGAATGGCAATCAAACATATTTTTGTGTGCATTTTTTGCCGGCCCTACTTCAAAGCAGTGTATTGAAAATGAATGCATGCACTCTAACCAATGTGTGAAATCAATTTAAGCCGTGGTTTAAATATACAGTGTATTGTTCTTTCAACAAGACGCTGAGTCAACACAGTTATTCTGTTATTTAATGTCTGTTATTTAATAATGTTCATTTAACAGAGAGAGAGTGGCCGGCTCTGATAACATTCAATGGATGTATTAAGTGCAAGAAGAAACAAACTGCAGAACCAAGAAACCAGAAGATGGAGTGCAGAGGGGAATAGGGGAGCTTCATTTTTAAAACATTAAAGCAGAACATCATCATTTTCAACCTTCCAACATAATTTTTGCATGACGTTTTTCAGTATATTGATGACTATCCAGTCATTCTACTGACTATTCAAATAATCTTGTATGCAGTATGGATGAATTTGCTTGAGACAGGTAATTTCAAGTTGGCTGATGATGGCTATCATATTCACTTTGGCACTAGTCCGATTAATTTGGTCCAGACCAAGAAAAAAGGAACAAACAGGGTAAAAAGGATGCATCTTGTAGTATACTGTTATGTGAGGATAGTTAAGATGTGTTTTACCCACTTTTTTATGAGGAATTGCTAAAATAGACAGAGTAGGACACAAGGTCAACACATGATGCTGTTTTAATTCCTTTTCACTTTCTCATCTAAAATAATAAAAAATAACGTGTTGGCACACATACAGTACCAGTAAAAAAGTTTGGACACTATGGTTATCAGATGATCTTACATAAATATATAAGTCAAAATGTGCCTTACTTTATTGCTAAAACTTTTAAGGAATACATTAAAGTGCACAAAAAAATCCAACTCTGCACTCAAGAAAAGATTTACAATCCCACAAGTCTTACACCCTACACAACCAAACAAGTCATTGGTCATCGCCTTCCAAATTGACCCATATGAGTGTTGTGTGAGCTGCCATCTTTTTAACCAAATAGGTGACTTTTGGAAAAAACAAACCAACCTTGACTGTTGGGAGGGGTGCCATCAGGGGCCTAAACTGCAAGTTGCAAGCCCAACTGTACAGACTATAACAACATGCCACTTCTTTCTCTCTCTTGACACACAACAGTCTGTCATATGCTGACTGGAGGTCCTTATCAAGAAAACAAAAACATAGGTTGATTGGGATTAGGGCACTCCCTAAAAAGCATGTTTTCAGAGAAATAAGTCCCGCCCAGGGAAAGAGTCATGTCCTATTTTATAGGTAATATTTATTAGTTAGTTTATTAGTAATACTAAACCCAGCATTACGGATTTTAGATGAGCAGAAAATGTATGAAAAAGCTTATTAAAGCAGATACTTTTCATCTAAGGTTGTCCAAAGCAGCTACAAGCTCCTGCATCTAAAATAGGTGAAGTAAATAAGAGACTAGATAAAAATTAGGCCAATGACGTGCTAAGAAGTCATATTAAGCTAAGTACAAATTGTTAGATACAAAATCAAAGCACATCACTGGAATACAAAAAGGTTCTATCAATGGTGTATTGTCATGTAATTTGTTGATATGTGACATTTTTATGTTTTAAGAACCACACACTGACCACCGACATTTGTGTTCTTCTCTTACTGTATCAAGAACAATACCAATATAATAAATAATTAGAAGCATTTTAAAACATTTCACTATAACAGCAACAAATTATGCTGCTGATGCAGAAAGGAGAACTATAGAGGGTGGAAATGTGGAAATGTAAAATTAAAAAATTGACAAAACAATGTTTTGTGAAGCATGTGATCAATATGTAACATGAATAAACTAGTAGGTATTGAGAGAGGACATTCATCTGCCAAAGTTGCACAATCTTGTTGCTTTAATAATTTTTAAAATGTATTAATTAGTGATACACAGTCATGTTGATTGGCTCAAAAGCATTTTTAGAGAAAGCCTAAGGAAGGAACATCAGGGCTGTGAAAAAGATTCATTGTGCAAAATTGTACCACAGCCACTAACCAACACTTGTGGACTCAAATCTCAATATTCTGTTTCAGCAACATCAGTGCAAAAATAGTACATCACACACACATCTACACTCACAGTTAAGTAGCTGACCAGCACATAACCATAAATTATATGCATGCACACAAGTATCACACACGAACACAGCCCCCCTGACATTAGTATAACCATACCACTGCATCAGATGAGTGCAGCAAGGCTGTGTTTAAACATGTATGTAATATATCTGCAGTGTTTGAATCATGTATGTGTATCCTGCTTCTGGAAGGCACACTGCTCTTTGACAGTGATATATTCAGAGGATTGCCTATAGAAATACTGTAGCTTTAAATCGTATAGCCTGCACCTACAGAACAGCAATAATCATTCTTAACACAATTCATGTGACAAGCATGATGAAATAATCATACTCTCATAATATTAGGTTGGCAAAAGGACACAGTTTTTCCCTGTGACTTTCAGTAATTGTGGACATTTAGAAAATTTTCTGCGATGTGCTTCAACAAAAGTAGTAACAAAAAAGGTGAAGACCATAAACAGACAAACTGACTATTGTCAGAAGACAGACTTGAAAAATTGTGAACCTATCTTTTAATAAGAAAAAGACACTGTTGAGCTGCAGGTTAATGGTCTGACAATGTGTGGAACACAGAGATAAGAGATGTTGGCTTCCGATGTATAAAAGGAGTCAGACAAGATGGTTAGAATAGTAATTAACAACCACATGTGCACAAGCCCCTGTGTACCCACATCATTATACAGCCACACACAAACAAGCAAACCTTTAGAATTTGTAAATGAATCTGTAATTAATTAAACTTGCATACTAATTGTGATGACCTTCTGTCATATTGTACCAGAAGACAATATTAATTATATATATATATTATACTACTGGGCAAGATTAGGTCCATTGTGTTCTAAAAGCGGAAAAGGTTTTGACAAGAAAGAAGAATGTGTGGAATTGCAAAGATTATCTGTTATTCTGCTGCATCAATTTTGATCCTTTCTTCAAAAACTGTCCATCATGAATCCAACAATGTAATAGGTGTGCAATGCTAAATTTGGTGGAGTACTCTTGAAGTCAATCAATCAATCAATGAATCAATCAATCAATCAATCAATTTTTATTTATATATCACCAAATCACAACAACATAACCTCTTCATGGTTTTGTAATCTGTTGGATAGCACAGAATGACAGTGCTGAGACTGCAAGAACAGAACAGGAAATATCATCTTTGGATATATTTTTTAAATCAAAACAGCTAGCTAGCTGTCAACTGCTAACTGCTACCTGTCACTGTTACCAACATTCCAAAGGAGAAATTGCACTGAGGAAGCTAACAGAAGAGTTATTTTGTGAAGACAAGAAGAGAAATTAAGGGGTCCTTGTTGGCGGTATTCTCTCTCTCTATCCATGAACTGGTGTGATGGTGAGGCAAACGATGTCTGCAGTGGCCTCTCCTAGTTCCAACTATGCAGTGTCTTTGTCCATGTCTACATCTACATCTGTGTCATCATGTGGAGTGCAAGGAGTGAAATATGTCTATGATCATCAGTTTCTTTTGGACATTCATAACAAAGGCTTTTGCTATGAGAAATACTGGCTTGGAGCGCTAAATCAGCTGAGCGTGCTTAGTCTGCTACACCTGGTGGACCCAAAGGAGACCAAGGCCTTGCCTGGAGCTGTGCCGGAGAGAAAACATCGAAAGCAGTGCAACAGGACATGGAAGCAGGGCAAGAGTGGAGGAGTGCAAGCTAGGCTAACTGTTAACCCATACAAACTGGCAGTGCCAAAAATCATGTTACCTAATGTTCTCTGGATAGCAAAATGGATTATATAACTTCCCCATCAGTGCTGGTCAGTCGTTGACATGCAAGAGCTGTCTACATCAAACTGAGACGTATTTTTCCTCTGTAAATGCACTTTAATGCACTGTTTTGCTGACTGCTCGTTCTTTTTTTGTTTGTTTTTTTCTCTCTTGATGTATATGTTTTTATCATTTTTTAAAGGGAATTTTTAGATATACAGTATATATTTATCCTTTCTGTTGTTGTTGCAATGCTGTGGGCTGGGAGAAACAGCATTTTGTTTTTTTTGTGGATGCAAATACACAAGAAAATGACAATAAACTAAATCTTGAAATCTTGTATGACCAGTTTCCTTTAAGTGTCTTGCAAAAGATGCCTTCATATAATTTCTGCTAATGGCACTCTTGTGTTCCAAGACATGTTTTGACCGATGTGTTTGTTT
Source organism: Thunnus maccoyii (assembly GCF_910596095.1). Lineage (NCBI taxonomy): Eukaryota > Metazoa > Chordata > Actinopteri > Scombriformes > Scombridae > Thunnus > Thunnus maccoyii. Next base: position 19,824,510 of record NC_056556.1, read on the forward strand.
TGCCATTGTATTTGCCAAGGTAAATCACACTGACAGATGTGAAGCAGACACTGTTTGATGCTGTAGGTTTGTAGTGTGGCTTGTAAATGTACAAAATTTCTTGCAATTCTCACATGCCATAATTGTGACAAGGAAAGAAGCAGGTTATTCCATTGCAAGTTCTTACAGTAGTAACAGGGGGACTAGAAGAATCTGCACCAACAGGATAGGCTTTACATTTCTAGCTCTGTAATTAGAGAAAAAAGAAGGTCAAATAACTGTATTTTATAAATAGGATCAACAGAGAAAACATTCCAGTGCTTTTCAGCTATTTATGTATTGTCTTTACTCAAAGGAGATTAAGTGGTGACACACATGAATAACTCTTGGTGGATCTGAACTTAATCAGCTGCCTACCACAGTTTTTGCAGACTATATCAAGGACTGAATCAAGCCAATCGGTAGGATAGGCTCTCTCCTGGAAGTTGCTGTACATATTTTGAGCTTCTAATTCAAATTAGAAGTACAATGAAAACTGGACACATGGAGAATACTGTCCTTGTCTGTGGGTTTCGTATAAAGAGTTTTTGAAATCTGATCACCCTGAATATAAACCTCCAAAATGGAAACTTCATAGGTGCTGTGTACCACATTAAACCTGATGATATGTGATGAATTCAGAGAGAATATCCAGTGAGGCTTCCACAGGAGAAAACTACAAAAATTGGTTATTGTGTAAAACAAAGTTGTGTTCTAAGTAACCCATGTACAGGTTAGCAAAATCAGGACCAAAAATAGAACCCATCCAAACCCTGTGAAGAAGAACTGCTTATCAAACTGAAAGAAAATTTTAGTCAAGACCAAACAATACCAAAAAATCAGTTGGTGGAATGAGGAATATTTTTCTACAACAAGACCACATCCATTGTGACAAGATTTATTGATTTGATTTATTGATTGGGACAGTGTGCAGTTTTAAACATTAAAGATGCACTGCACTGGAGTTAGCTCGAAGCTAATTTGCATCCGTAGTCCCCCACAATCAACACAACAACAACAAACAGTACAAAACAAAAACAAAAACAAACAAACAAAAAACCCCACACAGAACACACCACACAAAATACAAAGCTACACACAACAGCACATCACATACACCCACAATGTCAATTAAAAATTAATAATGTAAACTAGACTCAGTGGTCACACAGCTGATTGGTCTTTAGTTGATTTTTTAATTTGGCCTTGAATGTATTGATAGAACTATAGTTCTTTATATCATCAGGTAGGGCATTCCACTGAGTTGTGGCTTTCACAGAGAAAGCTGACTGTCCAAATGCAGTGTGACGAAATGGTATGGTACAATCTTGTATAGAGGATATTATGGAGGATCTAATAGAACTTACTGAGCAAGTGTACACAAAGTGGAGGAGGGGCCAAACCATTTAAAATTTTATAAACTAAGCACAAATTTGAGAATAATCTAAAATTGTCAAAGCTCAGTAAATTGTATTTCTCCAGTACTCTACAGTGATGGAAATGCATTGGCTGAGGTTTCCAGACTTTTGATTTGACTGTTTGGATATTGATATCAGATAGACAGTTACTGAAGTCACTGGCATCCTTTAGATAGGCTGGAAGTTGTACTTCAAGAGTGTAAGCATCTGTCCAACTATATTGACAAAGATGCTAGCAGACTGTTGTTGGAGGCAACTATTGGACTTCCTAATGTTTTTTCTAAGGTCTTGTAAACATTGGGGAGGACATACATGAAAATCTTTGTTTAAAAATCTCATTTCAGATTGGGAGATATAATTTAGTTAAGGAGTCAGACAGAAAGGAATCAGTCTCTTTTTTGAATTCATTTGTAGGATCACCATTGGGTTTAATGTAAAAACCTTTATTGGTAAGTTGAGAATGTATCTCATTATCATAGAACTTTTTATCTATCAGAACAAGCCTCCCATATTTATCCACTGGCTTTACGACTATATCTTTCATTTCACTCATTGTTCCCTATGTTGTCCTTTTTAGAGCTGTTGTACCTTTTTGTACTATTTCAAACAATTCATCAATGTCCCTTCTGACCAGTTTACAAAGTAAGATTGAAGACTAGGTCTTGGTTCTGCCTCTCTAGCAGTTTTAGTTCTTAGTTCTCCCTTGTGTGTGTGGTTTTGTCCCCAGTTTGTCTCTCTCTGTGTTTGTGTGTATGCTGGGCATGGCATCCTGGTTTCCCTCTCCCACTCTTCAACCAGTGCACCTGCAGCTGATCATCTAATCAACTTAACATGCCACTGCAGCATAAAACCTCGGCTCATCCATCAAGACTCTGCCAGATTGTTCAGTCTACCACACGGTATCAATGTCAGGCCAAGTTGTAGTTTGTTGAGCTTCATACTAGTTTGCATTTGCTAATTCTGAGTCTCTCTGTGCACCAGGTTAACACTCCAGTCTGCCACCATTGCCTGCCACGAACAGCTTCATCTTTGTCATCTACCTCTGGTTTTGGATCCTCAACTCATCGCCTGCCCTGCTCTGCTGAGAACCCCATTCTCCAACCTGCCTACAACACAGAACCCCTCACCTGCTCCACTCCACTTGCTCCATCTGCCACTCTTTGCCCCTCTCCTACACTGGACTCTGGTGAAATCAACCAACTGTTTGCAATAAACCCTTTCCTAAACCACTCCTGTGTCTGTGTCCTGCATTTTGGGTCCTAAATTGAGTAATTATAACACCCGTTCAAACTGGCTATTAAAAGATCCCCTTCAATGTGCTTTCAATGCAAGTCATGGGGACCATAATCCACAGTGTGTCCACACAGTCATTTAAAATGCATTTAAAAGTTTATCTAAAGCTTATGAGGCTTCAGCAGTCTGAGTTAGTCATATCAAGTGGATATCTGCCACATTTAGTCTTTTTAGCTTCAAATTCCCTCTTTGTGTTTCCTTGGACAGTGTTTCCGTGTTGAGCTGTGGTGGAAGTATAGTAAAAATCTTTGGCAATAAAAGGACTGTAACATTGAAAGATATCTACTTAGTTTGACTCATTTGGATGGTTCTCTGAAGCTTCATATTAGCTTCAGATAAACTTTTAAATACTTTTTTGCACAGGAGGAGGACTGTGGATTTTATCCCCCATCACTTACATTGTAAAGTGCATTATGAAGGGCTCTTCTAATGGTCAGTATGAACAGGAGGAATGATTACAGCAAAAAAACATGTTTCAATGTTCATATGGTCACCTGACTGTTGTTTTAAAGCTATAATATGTAATTATCCTGCATTAAAATGTCTAAAAACGACTAAACCTATGTTATATGTTTTGTTGAGTCGTGTACTTAAATTATTCCAAATGTTTCCAACAATTTTCAAACCCAGAGAAATCCATGATTTTAGTCAAGGTAACGGTCCGTTTAATTTGGTCGTCTGTCAGTGGTGTCATACCCCCTCTACCAAAGAGTAGCGATAATCATCTTGTGCGTGTGCATTGGCGTTGTGGTTGTCCATCACAATGGCATCTACCAAGTGTATACGCATACATGATGATACATTGACTTTTTTTTTCAGTTTTAAGCCACACTTTGACAGTAAACTTTTTAGATCTTGGTCGTTTTTAAGTATATCTTTTAACTGGATGAATGATTTTAGTCATTGGATCTTAAGTTATCAGAGAAACAAGCTGAGCAAACATTACCAGCAGCTCAGCTTGCAGCCCCTCTTGGACGTCCTGTGCCAAACAGCCTCTGAGAAACATTGATTTTTTACCAGGAAACTGCTTTATTCGGTGTTTTTACCGATTTTAATCCCCCTGTACGTTTATTTTGGAGAGGAGGAGACATCTGTAGATAATTCAGCTCCTGATAAAAATCTCCTGAATGTCTTATATCTTAAATTGCAAGAGAAACGAGATGAGCGAATATTAGCAGCAGCTCGGCACGCAGCCCCTCCTTCGATCCTGTGTCCGCCAAACAGTGTCAGAGAAACACTGATTTTTAATGTAAAACTGCTTTATTCAGTGTTTTCACAAGTTTTAATCACTGAGTCTGTTTGTGTTGGAGAGGAGAAGACCACTGCTGATAATTTAGCCCCCAGTATAAACCTCCTGAACGATGAACACTGAAGGAATCCTAACTGGGAGAAGCTGGTTGCCTCTTTTCATGTGACCTCAATAACAGGGCAATCATCATGATAACTGAGCACAGTGAGAGTATAGACAGTGTAAATGCAACAGAAAAAGCAATCAGAAAAGTTAATACATAAGTAATAAAAATATTTTCTCTGACGGACACAGAAGTACAATTATAACCCAATACACAAGATGCATCTCATCTCCTCTACACAAACAAACATGACAACCACATGAGGAAGCAGCTTTAATTTCTGGTTGCCAGTGCATATCATATCTTTCACTTACAAGCTGCCAAAATAGTGCAACATTACAAAGTCAGTACATAATTACTTATTTTCTTTCCTGATGATTAATTATTAAATATGCAAGTGTGTCTGTTTGATGCTAATGTCACATAAAATAGTTTGTGGTGAAACATACAGTTCAGGTATTGCATGTTCACACAAAACGGTATTCAGCTTAATAGAATGCATTAAGTCTCACATTTTCTAGCATCTTTATGTGCATTTTTCTGTGTAAAATGGCTCTTGCCAAAAATAGGAAGACATTTAAATTCTATCTCAAGGACACACCCATGCACTCAAAAGAACTGGCTTAGATCTTCTATGAAATATACAACAAAGGCAGACGAGAGGCACATTACCATTGATTTCATCACCATCATCTCACATATCTCTCATATATATGGTACATGAACAGCATTCCAGCAACAAGGCTCAAACAAGCACACTGTTGCAAAATTTATATCTCTCTAACATGGGCACACACACACACACAGTCAACAGACAACTAGTAGCAAGCACTCTTTTGAAATACTGATCTAAAATAGATATTATATCATATTATACAATTGTATGTTCGCCAGTTTCTCACATTTATCTACTGCAGCTTTAGATCTGGAAAAAAAGTAAATTTATACTTAATTTATACATAATAACACAATATGACCTGCTCTTAAGTTGAATGTTTAAAAAGAGAAACCCATGAACATCGAGATGTATGAATCCAGTAATAAATAATGGGCAAACTTTCATTTTTGACATTGCATAAGAGTGAGGTTGATTCAAATATGTGTTATTGTTTGAAGCTTTAGTTGTCTTTAATTGGATATGTTTTGAGTTGTTTGGATTATTAATGCTCTATAGTCTATATAATTCTCTTTTTCTTGTCTTTCTCCTTATCTCCTCCCCAGGATATCCCCAGAGAAAGAACAAGTTAACAATGAGGTGACCTTCGTCTTAGACCTCAATGAAAGCAAAATATACATGCTCAGATTTGAGGGAAAAAAGCTCAGAACACGGAAGAAATCAAAAATGGTCCTAAGGGAAGGAAGCTGGTCTAGCGGTTTTCCAGCAAACAAGCCCCTGTGGGGCTGTTGTTTGTTTTTTTTGTTGCAAGTGTGGAATAGAGCAAACCTACACTAAATCCATGAAGTCCCATTGCACAGTCCACAGCTTCATCCTCATTATTGGCCTATTGTGATTTTTCTTATGCGCAGACCTCACTAAGGTACAGAAAGCCTAAGGCATAACAAAGCCTATTATGTCAAGATCACAAACAAATGATTATTATGTTGGCACAAAAAACAAATTCATATTCAAAGCAAATAAATAAAAATAAATTAATAAACAAAGCATACGCCTGTTAATGAGCGTACGGCGACACTTTATGCATGCAAACTCTGAAAAACAATAGTTTAGCCATCCTGGTGCAGCGCAGCAACAGAAACTAGGCCACACAGGGGTCTACTATAAGCGTGTGGTGGTACCATGGAACAATTCAAGTGCTCTCAGTGCCTGACTTCACCTGATTCTACAATTTACACTAAGCTTAGTTAACCGCTCATATATAACCACAAACATCAAAGCCAAGCCAATATGCACCACCAGCCATCAAGTGAAAAGCATGTGTAATCAGTACAAAGGAACGGGCCAATTAGTGCTAGCAGCAAATGAGCTAACATGCTAATGCTAGCAGGCTAATGGACAAACATGCTAATACTAGCAGCATTATGCTCACAGCAACTACAAGCCAAGACTGAGTGAATTTCTAGCTGTTTAAACAACCCACTGAGCTAATGTTGTCTGTTTATTTCTTCAAAAGCAGAAACAGCAGATTCATGGCCACACGTGGAAGGCTCCATTTATGTAGGGGTCTCTACTTTTAGAAATTAAATCTTGCACTTGAAGTCAGAGGCAACACCCTTATTAAAAGGTTCTGTATGTAGAATTGTGAAGCAATTTACATGTATTAATGTTTTTTTATTGCCAATGACTGAACAGGTAGTAATGTAACGTAAAAAATGAGACCTTCCCCAACTTTTTCAGTTATCTGTAACATCCTGTGGACTGATTTCTATGTGAAGAACTCAGGCTGGATTTTCTGCAAAAATACAATTGAAGTGATGTTCAAAGATCAATGTTTCTCCAGAATTACTGACTCTACCTTTATGTTCAGTCAAAGGCAGTGCAGAAAATCAAAGTTTTTAACCTGGATTTAAAGATTTTCAAAGTCGGAGCAAACAATATCCTTTGTTTGTAATAGCTCTGTGGTGCACAGTAACTAAATGCTGCTTCTCCATGTTTAGCTTGCACTCTGGGAACAGTTAGCAGTCCTGAGAGGCCAAGAGGATTTCTGTCGTAGAGGACAGTCAGATATGTATTTTCGTCATAAGCCATTGAGAGATTTCTAGACAATCAGCATTACTTTAAACTCTATTGGGAGCAAATGCAAAAGAAACCTGAGAACTAGTGTGATGTGTTCAGGTGTCTTGGTCTTTATTAGGACTCTAGCAGAAGCATTCTGAATGAGCTGAAGTTGCCTGAGAGATTTTTTGGGGACACTTGAGAAAAGACCATTACAAGCTGCTGGAAATGAGAGTAAGGATTAGTTTCTTGCTATGTTAGTGCCAGACTGCACCTAGTTTGTGCCAACATTGCACCCACATAGGCCTGCGCCAGGAATTAAGACTTGTGCCCTATTTCAAGAAAATGGGACCTAGAGAGTCAAGATGAGCGCTAACTCTCAACCTTCCTTCTTTTGGGCAAAAGCCAGATACCTCAGTTTTGTCTGTATTTAGGTGCACACAGTTCAGGCACATCCAATCATTGCCCATGCAGAGAGAATCTATGGGACTGTAGTCGTTTGGTGACAGTGCAAGGCAAATTTGAGTGTAAGCTGCGTAATTATGACAGTTTAAGCTATTGTTTTGTATAATTTGGCCTAATGGAAGCATGTAAATGTTAAACAAAAGAGGACCAAGGATTGAGTCTTGTGGAACTCCACACCTCATGTTGGTCTACTTGGCTGCATGACTTGAACCACTTTATTGCTATGCCTAAGAGTCCAATGCAGTTTTACAGGCTGTCCAGTATAATTGTATGGTCAACTGTGTCAAAACCAGCACTCTAATAAGACTAGAACTGAAATATTGTCTGTTTGTAAATGATTATCAGTCAGAACTTCAATGAGCGACGTTACAGTACTGGGGGGGGCTGAAATGCTGAGACTCATCAACGTAACCATTTAAGGTCAAAAGTTACTTTTAAAATGTATGTACAATGCTTCCTGCTTTCTTTCAATGTAGATGCTCTGCTGCTTGCTCTTGCCTCTGTTTGCATTTTTCTGCTGATATTAGCAGCTCCTGGATACTTATGAATCACTGGGTCTGTAATTTTTTGTAGATATAGTAGGCTATTGCCATATTTCAACATTTATTTGACCTCCTCAGTACTACGTGAGTGAGGCCTACTAACAACACAAGCCTGTACTGCAGTGACTGGAAATGTGGTACATAGCTAAAGCTAATTAGCAGCAAGATGTCCCCCTTCTCCACAGATGACTACCACAAACTTCTACAGAAGATTGCAGTGCTGGAAACCAAAATTCACTGGTAAGAAGTGAACGTGGAAGTGAATGGACTATGTGGGAAGGACACCACTTCACCATGGGCTCAAAATGGTGGACAAGATCATGCTAACACATGGCTAATTAGCACCAACAAGACTACCAAGAAACAGGAGGGCTGTGTACCAGTTAATAAATCTACAAGTGGTAGTCCTCCCTGGAACTCTCTTGATGCAAAGCCTGAGAGTAAATCATTTCCCTGGGAAATGGGAGGACGAGTAACAGGCAGAGCCCAGCTCCCTGAGATTTGTGATGTGACTGGCATGCCTACATTATCATCCGGGCATAGTGCCTCTTCAACCCCTGTACTTAGTTGGACCTCCCCAACAACCAAGTGTGCAGCTGGTGAACAGATTTGCTCCACTGTTGCAGGACCCTGGATCTCCGTCTGATGACCTGGATAACCTCTCTCATCTTCACGCAGCAGGGTAAGGACTGAGAGTAAAACAGAACATAAAAGGCTACAGGGAAAGCTAACAACTGGGCCTCAAACTCTGATTGTGGGTGACTTTGCTGTAAAAGATGTAAAAAGCATGTGCAGTAAGAACACCGAAATACTCTGCTTTCCCAAGGATATGGTCTCTGACACGACAGAAAGAATCCTGCATATCATGGCTGCACACCCAACTGTGAAAAACGTTATAGTGCACATAGGTACCAATGATGTTGTGAAATAACAGTCTGAAGTACTGAAATGAGACTTTATTGATCTGTTGAACACAGTCAGCTCTCTGAATGCTGAGGTGTTTATCAGTGGCCCTCTACCGCCAGTCAGAAGAGAAGTTGAGAGACTCAGCAGATTGTTAGCACTGAACACATGGCCCTCAACTGCATGTACTGTCCACTCAGTACACTTTATTGACAATTTCAACTTTTTCTTGGACAATTTAAACTTTCTTTTTAAGGCAGATGGACTTTGCCTTAACAAGTCAGGAGCACAATATTTCACCTCTAACCTATTTTACTTTCTGCGTCACCCATCTGTTCCCTCTGCCAAGGACAAGAGAGAAGAGGAATCAAAACAGGAGGAAGACATAACACCTGGGACACAGCCTGCATGAGCAGTGCGTGTGCGTTGCGGAACCTCTTGCTTTTCATTTTGGCGCCCATGTTAACAGATTAGAGCAGCCACAAAGTCCACATGAGCCGCGTGGCTGCTCTGTTGCATCATCTACAGATGCAGGGTCTCACCTATTATTTCCGTGTGACGCGCAGTTCTCAGCAAAAATAGACAGGGAAAATGATCTGTTGACAGTCATATTGACATCATACCAGCAACATTACACCTTTCACTATAGTTTCAATGTCAGTATATGTAGAATATGTCACCGACACGAAGTGTCACTACCACTGCGGGTCAGCCTACACGGTACACACAGCTTCTTTTCTCGATTCCTGTTGCTTTTTGTGATATTAGTTCGCTGCAGCAGCAACGCTGTCTGTGTGGACACCAAAGATCTGTGAGACTCAGCAGTTCAGACCCCCCCCCTTCCCAACACACACTTACACACACACACACAATGGCATTGCTGTCATCCTCTGTCTTCCCAACCTGATAAAAGCACAACACATCCAGTTGTCTGTGTACAAAATGAAGCAAGCTCTAACTGATATGTCCTGGGTCCAGGCTGCAAGGCTAATGGCAATCATGACTCTTCCTAGGACAAGCCAGGGGCCTTTGTGCCGATAACTTTCTCAGTTCCTGTCTTGATAGGTAAGAGAAAAAGAAAGATGAATCTGCTAAAAAAACAAGATGCACTCAACCAGTTCTGCAAACTTATCAAATTTAGCATCCGTTCCTCGTCAGCCACAGCCTGTCCCCAAAAAAATGGGCATACAATGCTTTTAACACACTAAATGTAGTTTTATTAAACTTAAGATCTTTGGCAGGAAAAACATTCTTAATGAATGATTTTATCATCAAGCACAATCTTGATTTCTTGATAGACCAAAATAACAGTGCAGCTGTTCTTATCGAGTCAACCCCTCCCAACTTCAGTTTTATGAGTGAAGCTAGAGTGCATAAGAGAGGAGGTGGAGTTGTTTAATGATTTCGTCCAATGCAAGCAGATATCTTATGGAAATTTTTCTTCTTTTGAATATGTGGCTCTTCAGTTGAATTCCTCTTCTCAAGCTATGTTCCTAAATATCTACAGGCCACCTAAATACTGTGCAACCTTTTTTGATGACTTTGCTGAACCATATCCCATAATCAGTCAATAATCTGTATTGACTTTGACTGTGTAGTTATTGTTGGTGATTTTAATATCCATGTTGACGACCCCCGGACAGAGGGACTAAAGAACTGTGTTGTGTTCTTGATAACTGGACTGACTCAGCATGTGACAGAGCCCACACACAACAAGGGGCACACTTAATCTTCTCTAAGGCTCTGGACATTTCTGAGGTTGTGGTGACTGATGTTGCTCTCTCTGATCATTCCTGTGTTTTTTTTGAGAGCACTGTCTCCGTGCACACAAATGTTCAAACAGAGGTAATCACAAAATGGTATGTCACTGAAAACGCCAGTGAAATATTTATTCAGGCTTTCTCTTCCACACCCGCCCTCTCTTGGGTCTCAGTCAATGAGCTTGTAGATAATTTCAATTCTAAAATCACAAATGTTATTGATGCCATTGCACCCACTAAGGTAAAAGTTGTCTCTGTTAAGAAAAGATCTCCATGGAGAAATGCCACACTGGTAAGAATAGTAGAAAGAAAATAGAAAAAAGAGAGTATCGAAAAGCTGAACACAGGTGGCTAAAAACAAATCTCCACATTCATTATGACATCTATAAAGAGAGATATAAAGAGAGACTTCACATTTATAATATGGAACTGAGAAATGCAAGGCAGTCCTTCTTCATTGAGATCACTGGCAAAAACAATAATAATGCACGTGCCTTGTTTGCTACTGTCAACAGGCTATCAAATCTTTCTGTGTCAGTAGCCTCTGAACTTCTATCCACCAGAGCCTGCAATGAATTTGCCTCCATGTTCACCGACAGAATTCAGAAAATTAGACAAGCAGTGTCTCCAGGTACCAGGTATGTGTTGTCCATGTGTCCACTCAAATTCAATTCTAATACCATGACAGAATTTTATCCAATCAAACTTAGAGAACATTGTACAACATCTGAAATCCTCCTGCTGCCTTGACATTCTGCTAACAGGCTTTTTCAAAAATGTCTCGAACTGCATGGTCTCAGATCTTTTACAAGTTGTCAACATGTCTTTTCTCTCAGGTGTCTTCCCACAGGCCCTGCCCTCTAGACACTTCACTAATGAATAATTATAGGCCCATATCAAACCTCATTTTTAAATAAAATCATTGAAAACGCTGTTTTTCAACAGCTGAACAACTTCTTGGCACTAAACAACTGTTTTGATCTTTTGTTTTCCTGTCAGGATTTCAACCACACCACAGCACTGACACTGCTCTTGTTAAGGTCTTCGATGACATCAACTTAAATGCAGACAGTGGCAGAATTTCAGTATTAGTTCTACTGGATCCCAGTGTTGCATTTGGCACAGTCGACCACAACATATTACTTGACCGACTGGAAAACTGAATGGGACTTTCTGGCACAGTTCTAAATTGGTTTGAATCCTACATAAAGGACAGGACTACTTTGTGTCTATAGGTAATTACACATCATTGACAGACTGTCATTAGGTCACATAACCATATCACCAAGGGACTATGGTCCAATTCAAGCAGAAATCATGAAATGAGTTCCCAAAGGCTCCATTCTGCGACCCCCTCTACTCAACATCTACATGTTTCCACTGGCTCAGATGGAAGATGGAAAACAACAAAATATGTTACCATAATTATGCAGACAACTCACAAATTTACATAACCATATCACCAGGGGACTATGGTCCAATACAAGCAGTAAGTATGTGCATTGTACAAATCAGCGATTGGATGTGCCAGAATTTTTTTTCAATTAAACAAAGACAAAACTGAAGCAATTGTTTCTGGAGCCAAGGAAGAACAATTAAAAGTCAGTGCTCAGCTTCAGTCGCTAATGTTTAAAACCACAAACCAAGCCAGAAATCATGGACTCAGACCTGAATTTCAACAGCCACATTTAAGACAATTACAAAGTCAGTTGTAAAGGTAATGAAAGACCAAAGGGATGGCTTATCATTTTAATGTGCAGAGTTGTGCAAGGATGATCATTTGCTTTGTTAATGTGTGCATGTCCTTGTGAGAAGGAATGTGTTTTAGGAGGCCCACTCCTCTCTTTCCATTCTTGTTTAGGCTCAGATAAGGTAACATCCTGGGTTTGGGAGTAAACAGGACAGGTTAAAGAGTCAAAAGCCACAGACAGCTCTTGCCTTCCTGTGTCCTTGCGAGATGTGGTTCTTATCTAGCATACATGGGCATGTAAATGTATACCCTTTGGCTGTTTACCATTGGTTGTAATCCACAATTTGGATGATTTGACCAATCACAGATCATTTCTCTTTTTCTTCTCTCACTATAATAGAATAGATTTGTTCTTCGTTTGGTGAGACAAACTGATGCAAATCTTTGTGTGTTCTCTCTTCTTATTGTACAATCATATTTTTTAATCTTCAACCCAGCAGTGTTTTGTGTATTATTTCATATGTGCGTTAAGTGTTTTCAGACAATTTCCACAACACAGCCTAATGTCACCTTAAGAATATATGAAGAATAAAGGACTCAGGTCTCAGCAGGATTTGGAAAAACTTATCCATGCATTTATCTTCAGTAGACTCGACTACTGTAATGGTGTCTTTACAGGTCTCCCTAAAAAAATCGATCGGACAGCTGCGGCTGATTCAGAGTGCTGCTGCTCGAGTCCTCACTAAGACTGAGAAAGTTGATCATATCACTCCAGTTCTCAGATCTTTACACTGGCTTCCTGTCTGTCAAAGAACTGATTTCAAAATACTACTGTTGGTTAATAAAGCACTGAATGGTTGAAATCAAGGCTGAAGACTTTTCTATTTGCCACTGCCTTTGATTAAATCAAATAACTATTCTTTTATTACGCTGCACTGTAATTTTTATTCTTGCATTTCATACCTTTCTCATTCTATTTTAGCTTATTTTTATTTTCTATTCTCTTAGCTCTTTAATGACTTTAATGTTCTCTTTAATGTTTTTTAAATGTATTTCAGTGTCCTATTATGGTGTGTTTCTTTTGCACTTTGTATAGATGCTTTTAATGTTTAATGTAAAGCACTTTGAATTGCCTGGTTGCTGAAATGTGCTACCATTATTATTTTAAATTATTTTACTAAAAAAGGGAATATTTGATATTGCTATTCTTTTTTAGAAAGTGCTTGAAGACAGCAAATCTGTTGCCAAACATCTGAAAACATTTTTAAAGTAGATGTTTAAGAGGTTCATTTAAGACTTGTAGGCCTTATGTGGAAATTCATCAAATGACTGGTGAAACTGATTTATTATTGGTGATTGACCACTGCAGCAGAGGGAATTGTGGCTTTGATTAAAAGTCTCTGGACCCTCTGGTCATCAAAATTTCAGTAATAGCTAAGACAATTACAACAGAGGCAGCTGCAGAGAATACTGTCTTAAATTAAACAATGCACATTAAGTGCACCTTACTGAAGCTCAATGATCAGAACAAACATAACATTAGGCCAGAAATCCACTAAAACTTGATTTTACACACAGTTTTTATCGTATTTCTGCTTCGTACTGTTTCCTGCTGCATTTTGGACCATTTGCAGAGGTTTTATTGTGCATCCTGGCAGCAACACAATAGCCAAGTGAGAGATGACCATTGCCTGTAGATAATTCATTTCATTCATTCAAAGAAAATCATTGCCCCTCAGCTGTGGAACTCTCTGCCTGCCTGATCTGGCATGCAGTCATTGTCCTCTTCTAAATTTCTCCTGTCTGTTTTTTGCATTAATTTACAAGTTTTCTATGCCATGTAAATGTTACTCTCTTAATGGTAATAACTCTGTGTGGGCTGTTAGCTTTGCTTTGTGTGTCTTGTGTGGTGCACTTGACTGTTCTGACATCCATAATCCCTGAAAGTGCTGCTGTACCAACTGCTAAGCGGTGCTGAGTTGGTAACATGAGGAAATCTTTGGACAATTTCTGCTGTAAATGCAGTATTGCACAAAAAATCTAGGTTTTAACCCAAACATGTTGACTTACAATATCCCCAAAAGAAGCAAGAAAATATAAACCACAAAACGAGTCAGAAGCCAACCAAGAAGGCGAGGAGGCTGACTACCTATTGACTATGGGCCTCTGTATATTGTTGATGGATAAGAAACTTCACCATCATTGACAAAATATGCACCAGAGACTGAGATTTCGATGGATTCAATAAGACCTTTTTATTTAAAAACAGTTTGGACAGTAAACATTTATCCCATCATACTGCACCAGGGCACCACAATATGAACCCAGTGGATGGTACTACAGATAATGTACCACCCACATGGCGCATTACCATGCATCACTGCTCACTAAACCTCATTAACACATGAAAAATACAAAAATAACAACAGAATAACATCAGATTAGGGAGCAACTTCCAGCTACACACACAATTTCTCTAATGTCAACTGGCTGCAATGTCTTCTCTTTATAGGCTTTGACTGGCTGTCACAAAAAACACAGTATGTTTCTTATGATAATGGCAACCAACTTAATATAACAAGAAAGCTTGGAATGGAGGAAAGTTTCTGTGAGCTCACCTTAAATCGGAGTTCAAGATATGTACCTATGAGCATGATTTGTGACAACTAGTTTGGAGCTAATCGGGGTCCACTAGGGAATAAACTTACACAAGTGTGATTAAAAACTTGAAACCACAGCACACACACACACACACACACACTAAGAATGGACTTTTCAGTGAGTAGTATTCTTTTTTTCTGGATTTTTCAATGAGGGAGAGTGAGGAAATGTCATTTTAAGCATTTTAAAAAGGTAAAATGGTTTTTACTATCTTACTTATCAGCAACTCTGCAGCTCCCCTCAGCTTTACGGAGCTTTATAGCAAGTTTCAGCTCATTATTTAGCTGTTCAGCTGCAACTTTACTCTTTTGGTTCACTCTCAGCGCTCTCATAGCGTTGTTTTCGGCCGCAGCAGGCAACTGTTTTCAGAGAAAAAGCTCTACACTACCTGCTCTACACTACCTGCTACCTGCACAGCACCAAACAGCAAACAGACACAGTTACCTGTAGACTAGCTGGTGAACATAGTGGACCATTTAGCAGCTAAAGAGCCAGATATTTCCCTCAGGAGTTGGTAGAGAGCAGAAACAGAGCTAAAAGAGACTGAATGCCACCTTAGACCCAACAGCATATGGAGGTAGAAGCAGGTGCCGGAGCAACATTACAGCCACAGCCAAAAGAGAGGCCTTGCCGGGCATAGTGGCTTACTTAGTTTCTTTTTTTTTCCTTCTTTGTTTCTTTTTGTTTGGATAAAGTTACTGAGGAGGAGGGCGCAAAATAGAGCCTGGAAATGTATTTCTGGATCTCTAAAATTGAAGTGAAAAAATTTTGATGAGCTTCATGTAAACACAATAATATCACCCATCCATGTGTTACAATAATATTAAATGGTCTTATGTATAAAACAATGCATTGTAGATTTGCAATGTTAGCTTTCATGACAATGAAGAGTAGAGTAAAAGCTTAAGCTTGCCTTAGTGGTAAATTAATCAATGTCCACATTGAATTGCAAAGCAGGGACTTCATACGACTATTATTTATTATTTACATTTGTCATGGGCTCATGGTTTTTGGACTCTTTGTGTTTTTGTTCTTTTTGGTTCCTGTGTTCAATCTGTGTGTCTGTTTAATTCCAGTTCTTCTTTATGGTTACTGAGCCTGTTAAGTTTTCTGTCACAGTATGGCTCTGTTTTCTTAGTTGCCATTGTCCACCAGTACACCAGAGAACCTCAGCCTTTTTCCCTGTGATGTTAATTCTGGACTGAGTGGGAGATGGACAGATAAGATAGGTTGCAGATTATATTATAAGGACCACTTGAGATACTATTGCTTATTGTATTCAACCTTGGCCCTTACATTTAAGTTTGTAAGTATGTTGAGCCTAAAACCAGGGTTTTCAATGTCATGGAGGTGCCTCTCTTTTAACCTGGCTACATCACCATGGTAACTTATGCTGCAAACTTAACCTGGTCCGGAGCAGGTTATGTTCCGAGTTTCTATTTAAAACAGTTATAAAAAGTGCCAGCCTTTCACTAACTACCTGATTTGCTGCCAAGTCCATCTAACACTGCTGGTACTGCAGCTATTAGAACACTGATTAGAGAACTGATTAGTCTTTTATCATACTTACCATTGATTTGATATGTCATATTGTAAATTTGTAATGGTGCAATAGGTTAGGGTTACTTGTGGGATGAGATTTTGTTAAAATATGTGAAACTGTATTTCAAATTGTAAATAAAAACTAAAAACCAATAAAAAAATACTTTGAACAACAACAAAAAAAAAGAAAATTGATTATTTATTGGTATTTGTCACAGATAATATTCAATATATAAAATTAATTTCACTTTGGCCAAATTTGGCCAAAAACTAAAGTGATTTCCACTTATCCTTAATTTTGGGACAGAGTCAGACCTAAATGAACTTCTTGAGTATAAAGTCTAAAGTTTAAGAGCTCTGAATGTGGGAGGCATTGAGAGTGCATTAATTGGTAAAATAAATATATTAACTTACGAATTGAATTTACATGATCAGCAATTTTCTGCCAGCATTCCTCTCACCTTATTTGCAGCAACACTGTCGTTTTTTTCCTGTGATAATGTATTTATATTCTTCATAGCTCTCCGTTATAATGACCTGTAACCTAGGCCTTCAGCCTACTTCTCAGCCAGCTATCCTGGATCATGCTAATCACCAGCATGAGGCACTTTAATGTCATGAAGTCTAGCCTAAGTTCCCACTTTGCTAGTGTCTGCAGAGTGTCCAATCCCTAGTGCCGCAGAGTGTCCGTTCCCCAGTGTCACAAAGACTCAGCCCCTGGTTCCCAGCTTTCAGCTCAAGCACCAGCCCAAGCAGCCACCCCAGCCCCCCATGCCCAAGTAATCTCTTGTCCCTGCAGCAACTGCCTGTCCATGCTGACCTGCAGCAACCCCGTCCCTGCTGGGCCACAGCATTCTTCTGTTTCCCCCAAGTCAGCTCTGGCAGACAGGGCTGTTTCTGGACATTTTGGTGCCCCTCAGGGAATCGGTCTTTCATTAGAACATTTTCTAACAATTATACATTATATAATTATACTACTTAATGATTTTAAATGTAACTTTATTCAACTTCACTCACCTGTTTGTGTCATGTCATCAATGTCATCGTTCAGGTAGTATTTTTACATGCAATAGTCCCTGTCAGGGTTGGGCAAGCTACTTGGAAAGTGTAGTGAGCTGAGCTACCAGTTACTCTACATTAAATGAAGCTCCACTACACTGAAGCTATTCCCCAGAGAAATGTAGCAAGCTAAGCTACAGCAGCTCCAAAGTTACTCTTATATTCTTTGTTTAATTATTATTTTAATAATATGATTTGAAGTTTAAAAAGTGGTATTTTTACTAGGCCCACTCTGTAGTAGCTATATCGACAGAAATTTCAGGCAAATCATTTTAACTAACCACCATACTTCAGTTTTGTACAGAACTGCATTTTTGTTGTACCCTTTGCTGGTTAATGTTAAAAACTACAAAAGTAATATTTCAGAGTAATCTAATTGTATTGTATGCATTTGTCTATTTTAGTTTGTCTTTTAGTTTGTCTCTGCTCCGCTTTTACATCAGCAGGTCTCTATGAGGGGAGTCACATCTACCTGCTACATGATGCATATTTCCTAATTTGGACATCACTCTTGGAGTTGGGGGTGCTCTCCAGAGATAAAGCTGAGCTACTGATACACGCAAAGTGCTCCCAAGGGACTCTCCATAACCTGTTGTTCGCCCTCTCCTTTCCACAAAGTAAGGTTGTAAAAAATAGGCAATAAATGAAAAGTGCAAAGCAATAATCGCCTTTGAAGTTCTTCCCCTCATGTTACACGATGTGCTGTCTCTGTGTTATGGGTGTATTAATAGGTAGAAGTCTGTCTACAATGAGGTGATGAGTAAAGTTTTAGCTCAGTAGTCAGCGCAGTCGTCTATGATCTGGGAGACTCCAGTTCGAGACCCAGTGTGGAGACCTCCTTCATAAGGTAGTTTATTCATGAACACTTATTGTAACACTTTCATTTTCTAAAATTAAAAGCGTAATAAAAACAAAAACAGGATTTTTAAGCTTCTTTCCACTTTTATTCGACTACAAATACAAATACAAATAATTCTGCTGCCTCAACTAATACAGATACAAATACAAATACTGGGCTCTCTGCACATCCCTAGCACCTAAACACATAATTTTTCTCTGTTGTTTTGGTTACACTCATGTATTTGTTAAAGTATGGCCATGGCAACTCTTTTGGGATCAATTGCTCTCCATCCTCAACATTACAAGTTCTTTCCATCTTTTTACAGATTTTATTGTTGTACTGTTATGTGTGTACTATCCTATACAAAACCCATCTTTTACTGATTTTATTGTTGTACTGTCTGTGTTTATTGTCATTTTTTTTTTTATCTGTGCTCTGCTGCAAGCTGAATTTCCCCCAGTGGGACAATAAAGTACTGAGCTGAAGTGAATTTAACTAAACTCAAGCTCTTGCGCCAACTGTATTCCCCTGCTCCAGAGACATCGTAGGCATCAGCCTGAGGATTGGCGCCTGATGTCACCATCATATGTAAGCGCTTCTGTTGGCTACACATCCATAATTCATCTGTGTATGGCAATGGCATCACATACTGATCCTTAGTTTTATTTCAGAAAAGCTATGTGATTCAGAAAACAGCTACGCTACCACTACACTACTGAGAAATGTAGTTAAACGAAACAGTATATGACGTTATATAACTTCATTATATAACTTACTACAACTTCATTATATAATTTACGGTGCACCCTTTGGGCCTGCATTAAAGTTAGGAAAGCAATATAAACATGTTTGAATTAGCTTTGCATTTAGAAACATATATGGGACTGTTTGTTATTTATCAGAGAGAGGTGGGTGGCTGGGGTGTGACTTAGTCCATTTAGTTTTTAGGTCCTGCTTTTCTGTTCAGTCTTTATTGAATCATTTATCCGGTTTAGTTCTATTCTGTTTAGCCTGGCCTGCCACCACTTCTGTGTCCTGTTCCTGTGTTGTTAAATAAATATATTCTTCAGTTCCTTGTGCCTGCGGTGTCCTGCATTTGGGTCCATCTGCTCTGCACTTAATGACAAAATGATCCCACCAAAGAGGTCAAAACTCCAGCAAGTAGTATGCAGTATATAGAACAACTTTATTGTTTGACCGACGCATTTCGGCTTGTGGCAGGGTCATCATAAAACACAATACAAACAACATTTAAATAGAGTAAGTTAGGTATGAAGCAAAAAGGTAAAAAAAATATAAAAGACAACCAATGATGTACATCCAGACACATATCAGCCAATGGGGCATCTATAACGATGGGTTG